>NC_142875.1:110162500-110787500 GCF_051225735.1 Oryctolagus cuniculus
AATGTGGTATCTAAAAGTGGGGCTCATTTGATCAGATATGACTGGACACTTATAAGGAGCTGTGGCTGACTATCTGCCAATGTAGTCCTCCTGGGAAAACTGGCCTGGCACCTGGGTTACAAAATCCCCAGCCTCACAGGTGAATAAAGATGGTCACTTTCTGGCATACCCAGAAACCCTAGAATATTTTGGAATTCACCCCCCCCCAAATATACAGCTACTACAACTGCAATCTAATGGTGAGTTCTTTACTCAACTTCCTACCCTCAAGAGGCTCTTAAAAAACCTTTTAACAACTCAGTCTAGATGGATAAATTATATTGGCTACACGTATTCAGGCCTAATCTAATGAGACCAACTTCACAACAACACTAATTTTATTTCTAGGAGTGAAAGATTTCATCCTGAACAACAGAGGAGACTGACAAGTGCTCATCACAACTGCCCATCACTGCCTCACTGTCTTGACTTGATCAAAAATTTTAGTCAGGCTTCTCCTCACAGCTCCAAGCCCTTACACTCAGGCTCACCCTAAGCTTTAACAAGTAGATGCACAACTTCCTCTCCAATTCTGAGCATCAGCTGACCACAGAAAAAAATTTCCAGTTAAACCATCCTGATCCTGCAATCTGTTCACCCTTATCCACTGGGCCCACACTCCCACAAAGTTCCTGATAATCCGTTTGGCCCTCCCTATAAAACAGAAGACTGGGGCTGGTGCTGTGGCACAGCCAAGTAAAGGCGCTGCCTTCAATGCTGGCATCCCAAATGGGCGCCGGTTCAGGACCCGGCTACTCCACTTCCAATCCAGCTCGCTGCTATGGCCTGAGAAAGTGGTAGAAGATGGCCCAAGTCCTTGGGCCTCTGCACCTGCGTGAGAGACCCAGAAAAACCTCCTGGCTTCTGGCTTTGGATTGGCTCAGATCCAGCCCTTGCAGCCATTTGGGGAGTGAGCCAGCAGATGGTCTGTCTCTCTCTCTCTCTCTCTCTCTCTCTCTCTCTCTGCCTCTACCTGCGTCTCTGTAACTCTTTCAAATAAATAAATAAATCCTAAAACAAATAAAAATAAAATAAAAGCCTTTTTCTGTTTAATTGAGATGCCTACGGATTCTATGGTTAGCAAGTTCTCCTACTGTATTAATCCTTCAGAATACAGTCTCTCCTTACCTAAATTCCAGACTTGTTTTCATTTACAACACTATGACAAATCACCTACAACAAACTGCAAAACTACACTATTTCTCCACCAAAATGATCAGTCTCATTTTCAAAACCATAAGACAAAGGCGAAACCAGGTACATAAAGGAAGCACTGCATGTAAAAGTACCATCGAGAGTACCAGCAATCTGACCTTGGGTCAGTCGTTCAGCTTTCAAATTAGTACAATGAAGACACGGGGCTACATGACTCCTAATACTCCTTCTATCTTATTACTCCATCTATGAATCTGGCAAATACAAACATGAATTCAGTTAAAGGTTTAACTGAGACAGGGCTATCTGTAAGTCAGTACACAGAAAGGTGAATGCTGATAAACTCCTGAGTACTCCAGCAGAAAACGGAACTTACGATACTTGTTAATATCTATCTCAGTAACTTCAAAAGACTTCTGAGATTTCAGAAATAATTTCTCAAGGTAAAGATGCCAACAAACACCCACAACCCTCTCCGAAGTAGTTAATATGCCCATGCAATTGAGTATTATTCAGCCACAAAAAGTACTGATACATGTCAACAAGGATGAAACTTGAAAGCATCACGCTAAGTGAAAGAAGCCACACAAAAAAGGTCACACATATTCCATTTCTGTGAAATGTTCAGAATGAGCAAAACCACAGAGGCAGAAAACTGATTCATGGATAACAGAGGCTGGGGGGAGGGGGAAGTGGGAAGTAACTGCTAAGGGGGTTGGCCTTTTTTTGAAGGGTGACAAAGATAATCTTGAACAGGATAGGGGTGATGGTCGTACAACCGTAAGTACACTATAAACCACTAAAATGAGGATATTTATAATATGTGAATTATCTCAATGAGAAAATGGATTAAAAACTACAAAAGTCCTGGGGCCACGCTGTGTGCAGCAGGTTAAATAAAGTGCCATCTGCAGTACTGGCATCCCATACAACTGCTTCACTTCCAAACCAGCTCCCTGCTAAGTGCCTGGGAAAGCAGCAGAGGACGGCCCAAGTACTTGCGCCCCTGCACCCACATAGAAGACCCAGAATTGACTCCTGGTTCCTGGCTCAGGATCAGCCCAGCTACCATCAATGCAATCATTTGGGAAGTGAACCAGCAGATGGGAGGTTGATGGATCGATCTCTCTCTCTCTCCGTCTCTGTCTCTGTCTCTCTCTCTCTCTGAGTCTGCCTTTCAAATAAAATAAATAAACCTTAAAAAAAAAAAAAAAAGGACAAAGGTCCTAAGTATCCATGGGGGATGATTCCAAGATTCCAAGACCTCAAGCAATGCTAACATCATCAGATGTTCAAATCCCTTGTATAAAACAGTGTAGTATTTGCAAAAGACTCGTGTACATCCTCCTGTATATTTTAAATCAGCTCTAGTTTACTAACAATATTTGAACAATGTAAATACTGTGTAAACAAACAGGTATTATGATTCACTGCTTAGAATAAAGAACAGAATCTGTACATGTTCAGTACAATTTTTTTTTCCAAATATTTTTCAATCAGCAGTTGGCTGAATCCATGGATGTGGAACCTAAAGAGAGGGACAGTCTGCACTGAGAAAGCTAATTATATTATTAATGCAGTAACTGTATCCTAAACCCACAAAACACATTACGTAATCCACACTTCAAATTCAATCTCAGATAAAAACATGTTGGGTTTTTTTCTGAGTACTGCTTTCCAGAACTGATATGTACTAAGAATTTTTTATAATAGTTATAAACTTTTAACTCAATCATATCTAATAAATGATCTGAAACAAAACACAAAATGAAGCTCCAAATAAGACTATTTAAATATCATGAAAACTCAGATGCTTTTAAATGAACTTATAGTACCTAGCAGGTGCAAAGCTCCAGCACATGGCTGAATATGAGTGGGAAAAAAAAGCTATCACTGAGAAACTTTTCATTTAAGGAGTACTTTGTCATTACCATAAATCAAGAAACTTAGATAAAGACCATATAATATACAGCTAAAAGTCAATACTAATGAATTTCAGTTATCAGTTTTTTCCGACTTGCAAAATACAGTATCCCTAGACTGGATGTGGCATATAATTTTACAATGATCTGGGTGCTGTTTACTTGGTAAAAATGAATGCCGCTTATCTTGTTCACCTCTTCATTTTTATTTAGAGTTTGTTCAGAAACTTTAGGCCTGGTGTCAATAACATACAAATCGATGTAGCTTCTGCCTAAAAATATAATTTTATTTTGCATACCCAATACCCTCCTGAAATTAGTTCCAAAATAACTAAGCACTGGGGCTGGTGCTGTGGCGTAGTGGGTAAAGCCCCCACCTGCAGTGCCAGCATCCCATATGGGTGCTGTTCAAGTCCCAGCTGCTCCACTTCAGATCCAGCTCTCTACTGTGGCCTGGGAAAGCAATTAGAAGACGGCCCAAGTACTCCAGCCCCTGCACCCACATGGAGGATGGGGAAGAAGCTCCTGGCTCCTGGCTTCGGATCAGCCCAGCTCCGGCCATTACAGCCATTTGGGGAATGAAACAGTGGATGAAGACCTCTCTCTCTTCTTCTGCAACTCTGCCTTTCAATTAAATACATAAATCTTTAATAAATAAATAAATAAATAAGCATTTCTGCACGGCTCCAAACAAGGTTTCACAGAAACTAAAACCAGCAAGTTATACAACTAATACAGTCTCAACATCGAAGTACCAATAATTCACAAAATAAAGCCCAAGCATGGCTTAGTATTTTCTAGCTGCATACTTGAACAGCTTAACCTTTTCTGAGAACAATCACTACCAAAAATGACACACACAACTTCAGAAACAAAGAACGTGCTAATACTGAGTAAGAAGAGCTTTACTGGGCGTGGCCAGCATTGTGGCGTAGCTGGTAAAGCCACCACCTGCAATGCTGGCATCCTGTATGGTGCCAGCTGATGTCCAGCTGCTCCACTTCCTGTCCAGCTCCCTGCTAAAGGCCTGGGAAAAGTATGGAAGACGGCCCAAGTGCTTGGGCACCTGTACCCACAACAGAGACCTGCAAGAAGCTCCTGGCTTTGGCCTGAGCCAGACCAGCTGTTGCAGCCATCCTGTGAGTGAACCAGCGGATGAAGATCTCTCTCTCTCCCTATCTCTCCTTCTAACTCTTTCAAATAAATAAATAAATCTTTAAAAAAAAAAAAAAAAAAGATGTCTTCTTGGTATTTGTGTATTGACAAACTATATTTATAATTTCAAGGGCAAATAGCCCATTCCTAAGTTGCCTGGTCCATGCTGCTGACTAAATTTCAGTTATTCATACAGAACAGTTTTCTGATGAGGCTGATTTTATAGAATATATATAAAACCCACCCAAAGAGTTAAACAAGCAATGCAGGAACTAAGCATACTATCTACTCTTCCTGCAGGAAAAGACCCATCAAATAAACAGCCTCAATTACTGCAAACACAGTTTCTCAATTAGAAAATATTTTGATAAAAATTCTTGTTAAATGCTCATTTATTCAGTTTTATTTATTTGAAAGACAAAGCAACAGAAAAAGAGAGACAGAAATCTTGCATCCTCTAGTTCACACTCCAAATGCCACAACAGCCAAGGCTGGGTCAAGCCAAGACAGGGTGGCAGGGACGCTGCCTGAGGCAGCATCTGCTACCTCCCAGCAACATTAGCAGGAAGCTGGATCGGAAGCAGAGGCAGAACTCAATCCCAGGCACTCTGATATAACAGGACGTGGGCATCCCAAGAGGCAGCTGAACTCACTGTGCCAATAATGTCCACTCCTGGTTAGAATGACTTCATGGATACTTACCTCTTAAGTAAGTATAATTCACTTATTTGACAGGTAGAGTTACAGACAGTGAGAGAGAGAGAGAGAGAGAAAGGTCTTCTTTCCGTTGGTTTACTCCCCTAATGGCCGCTACAGATGGCACTGCGCTGATCTAAAGCCAGGAGCCAGGTGTTTCCTCCCCATCTCCCATGAGGGTGCAAGGACACAAGCACTTGGGCCATCCTCCGCTGCCCTCCAGGGCCACAGCAGAGCGCTGGACTGAAGAGGAGCAAACGGGACTGAATCAGGCGCCCCAACCGGGACTAGAACCCGGTGTGCCGGCGCCGCAGGCGGAGGATTAGCCAAGTGAGCCACGGAGCTGGCCCCCAGCTTACATTTATAATAATCATCACCTAAAACAGTGATAAGGTTGCAAACCTTTTAAGGGCAAACAAATTTAGTAGATACTAGTCATTCCAGTCATGTCAAACAAAATAGAAAATAGCAGAAATAAAAGTATTTCTTGGAGTTTATTTCAGCTGCATAAGATTTGAAAAAGTTCAAAAACCACTGGCCTGAAACTATCAACTGTCAAAAACAGTGCCAGGAATACAGCAGGAACTTAACATGCTTTACTGATCTTTCCTCAGCATTAATTCTTCTTTCAATTTGAGCACTTTTTTAAAGATTTATTTTTATCTTTGAAAGGCAGAGTTAGAGAGAGACAGAAAGAGTTAAAGAGCTCCCATCTGCTGGTTCACTCCCCAAATGGCCACGATGGCTGGAGCTGGGCCAATCCAAAGCCAGAACCAGGACCTTCTTTCTGGTCTCCCACATGGGTAGCAGGGGCCCAAGCACTTGGGCCATTCTCCACCGCTTCCCCAGGCACATTAGCAGGGAGCTGAATCAGAAGTGGAGCAGCCGGGGACTCAAACCAGCACCCATACGGCTGCAGATGGCCCCTAATTCAAGCATCTTAATAGTATCAACCATTTGTTTAAGGCTTCCTATTGACTGTGAGTTCTGCCCTACCCCTTCACAAACATTATCTGGTCAAGCAGCACTGAAGTCCTCTACGTTACTATCCCCATCTAACAGGGGGGGAGACTAAGTACCTTTCCAGCACTACATAAAGCTGCAGAAGATTTGAAGTTGGTCTAACAACAAAGCCCACACCTTGCTGCTATCATGTCCCCTGCTGTATCACCTTCACCAAATACAAACTTTCAATAAAATTTCAACGATGAAAGAGAGTCTTCTCAGAGCCATTACTGCAAAAACAGCACCATAACCTGTGTTGTGTTTCCAGTACACTCAAGTCATTCAGACAAAAAACTGACTTCCTTTAAATTTGTATTTACTGATTTTATCTGAGAGGCAGAAAGACAAAAATCTCCAATGCCCTGGTTCCCTTCCTAAATGACCCAACACCAAGGCTGGGCCAAGCCAAAGCCAAGAGCCAGAAACCCAAATACTTGAGCCACTACCTGTTGCCTCCCAGGGTGTGCATCAACCAGAAGCTGGAATCAGGAGTGGAGCCAGAACTGAAACACAGAGCTCATCCCTGATACGGGATACAGGTTTCCCAAGCCGCAGAACTACTGTGTCCAACACCAGCCCCTAAAAGTGTACATTCAGATAAAATGTTTTCCATTTATATGCCCTGTGACAGAATTTCCGTTGATACTCAAAAAAGACCATCTTTTCTAACAGCCGAAGTATATTTAAGGGCAAGGCAGTTCAACAAGTAGAAATGCCTTCAATTAAAGCAAAAAAATAAAAATTCTGAAACATTGAACCACAGGAAATCACTGGTAGCCGCTCTGTTAACATTTCATACCAAATTATTCTGTCTAAATGAGTAAATCTAAGACCCAATAAGTAAACAAGGAGAAAACTAACTACACGAAATGATCAGATATCAATAACTCATATAAGCCAGTCTAAATTTAAAGGATCATCTAGCCCAGGTTTTCTCCAAGTGTGTTTTCTGGAAGGAAAGTGTAGCAGAAGAGTCAAGGGATTTATTAATTAACAAGCTTGGAAAATACTGGGTTGAACAAGGTTAAACTGGTTTCTTTACCTCAGGCCTTTTCAGTGCCCTTACTGTGATTATATGAATTATCAATCTCCAAAAGAAGGATTGGTTACTCTAATGAAGACATTTAACTGTACAGATATGAAGTAATTACCCCAAGGTCACACAACTAGCTAACGGCAAGTTTAGATCCATAATCCTGATTCCTACCCCAAAATCTGTTCTACTTCCTCAAGGCTTTATATAATATCTGGTTTCAAAGGGGAAAAAAAAAAAAAAAAAAACTCTGCGATGACCATTCCTATAGAAATGTAAGATGAGAAACACTAGAGATTTGGTCCAACATTATGTACCAACTCTTTAGAAACAAAGCAAGAAAAGTCATTGGCAGGCACTTTTTATATAACAAGTCTCCTCAAAAAAAGCTAAACATAGCACTTACAGATCACACACACTAATGGTACTCCAAAATTAATATATTCATCACAAATACTTCCTCTTCAAAATCAGTTTTTTGTAATTTGTACTTGACAGAATCAAGAGAAGAGTTGGATCCATTAGGGCAGGAATCGGGTATGATTTGCTCACCACTATACGAGAGACTGACATATGGTAGGTTTTCCATATCTATTTGTTTCAAAAATGAATACATCTCTGCCTTATCAATAATTAGCCACAGGATCCTGATCAAGTTAAATAGTCTCTGAATCTGAGCTTCTCTACTCACCAAAGCGGTTAGAATAGAGTGTTCAAGAAATGTGCGTTTTACATTTTGAAACCTCAATCCCTGCCTTTGAGGATATGCCCACAATGAAAAAGTACAACAAAATAAAACATCTGCAAAGCACTTTTTATTCATGACTTCATTTAATATATCTGATAACCCTGTAAATTCATCAGGTAGCTATCATCAGCCACATTTTACAGGTAAAGAATCTGGGGCTCAGAGAAGTTTGCTATGAAGTAGTAAAGTTTGGGCTTTTAACCTAAGATTTTGGTATTGAAAAATATCCCCAAATGTTTCCACTACACCTCATCACCTCATCATCCAATGGTAGGAACAGGATACAGCCTGGGAAATAATATTCCCTGGATTTCAGCTACTTACAAAACAGGGCTACATACAAGAACAAAAAGTCTCCCAAGCTCTTTCTTACACAATCCATCACATACCCAATGGTAAAGCTCCAACTCTTCTGTGAGGAGAAATGACCTTGATGAAACAAACTAGTCACACTTTTCTCCTTGGAGTCCAAGGCTGACTAAATATCATTTTTGTATCTGTAGATGACATTATCAAGGAAGGAAGACAATCTAAATTATGACCACTTCACATCAAACATAATTTTAGTTCAAATAACAAGCACACACTGCTAAATGCTGGTAAACAGAAAAGACCACCTCATACCATTATGATGCTACAACATAAAATGAGCTCCACTTCTTAAACTATCACCTCTTCTAGGTCTTGCTACACAATTTAATACTTCAAAACATTTCTCCAAATGCAACCTCTTTCAACTCCAATGAACACATCCAACTCTGGGCTCAAACCTGGTGTTAAAATAAATTAGTAGCATTTACATCACACTCTTCCCCTCCAAGAAATACAACTGGGCAACCAGAAGAACCCCCAGGTTATGGGTTTAGACTTCCCCAAGACTCCTGTAACCATCTGGCATTCTTTGGTTAATTCTATTAGCCTTCTGTCTTAAAATATATGTGCACAGGGGCCGGTGCCAAGGCTCACTTGGTTAATCCTCCACCTGCGACGCCAGCATCCCATATGGGTGCTGGGTTCTAGTCCCGGCTGCTCCGCTTCTAGTCCAGCTCTCTGCTTTGGCCCGAAAAGGCAGTGGAGGACGGCCCAAGTGCTTGGGCCCCTGAACCCCGTGGGAGACCAGGAGGAAGCGCCTGGCTCCTGGCTTCGGATCTGCGTAGCGGCCTTTTGAGGGGGGTGAACCAAGGAAGGAAGACTTTTTCTCTCTCACTGTCTAACTCTATCTATCAAATAATATATATATATATATGCACAGCCCTATGACACATACAATTGTTTCTCACAGTTACAGCTGTGAAACTTTCAACAGTGACTGTAACAGTAAAGTACAGATACTATACTGATTATAACGCCCAAGTACATAACATAAAATTGCGTTACATTCTCTGGGGTTTACCTGTGGAAATGGACCGTCTGGATTAAGTGTTAATCGTTAAGGATAAATGTAACACGCAATCCTAATAGTGGTGCAGAAGAGTAAAGAAAATATCCCTTCTACATCAAAAAGGTCAGTTCCTGTCACCCAAAAATACATCCACACATGCGCACAGAAACGACGCATCTGTCACATTTCTAACACAAGATCGTTGATTACTGTCATGTGCTGTACCTGGTAAGTTTGGGAGGGCTTCACACAACTTGTCTGTTACATCAGTAGCTAGAAAACCTCCAGAGACCCCACACCTGCGAAGACCTGAGCAGGACCACGAGCCAGAATTTTAACAAAACCACAACTACCACACTTTGGACTTTAAATTCCTCCGCTGGGAGCTGCTGAAGAGCCCGGGACTCCTCTCCACAAGTTTTGAGAAGAGCTGTGCAAAACTTGCGGACCAGCCCAAACCCAGTTCACACACGAGAAGTCACAGCCAGCGTGTCAGCACTGCAGGGCAATGCAACACATCCCGGGACCCCGGAATGGAAGCGACTCCCGGAGTAAATTACCCAGTCTGTGTTATTTACCCAAGTACCAAGTAATCCCCCACCCCCACCCCCGGGGTGGGGTGGGGGTGCGCAGCAAATGACCATCCAGGTCCCAGGACTGGGGCCTCCGCATGCAAGCACAACTTTCCCACTCGCTGCTGCCAACTCCGCAAATACCAGGGCTTCCCAGAGCCACGTCGGTCTCGGAGCACGGGCCGCCGCTCGGGTGATCCCTACGCTGCCACGCTTGCCCTATAACCCCGGAGTCACTTTTCCAACTGTGCCCTCGCCCGGGATCGTCCCAGCCCAAGCGGAAGCCAATGATCAGTAGCAACCAAGGCCTGGAAAAATCGCCAAGAGGGCTTAGAAAGTTCACCTGAGAGATCGGGGGAAGGTGGGGGTTTCCAGGGCGCATCTCGGACTCCCCACGTTTTTGGTTTTTGTTTGTTTTTTTAAGCCGAACTCGGAGCAAAGCCCCTTTCCCCTGAGGACGCCCGGCGGCCGGAGGCGCACACTCAGTCATTCCGCCAGAGCCGGCGGCCAGCGCTTTCCCGAGACAGGCAGCCCGGAGGGACGCGCAGCTTTGTCCACGCCGAGGTCTGCAAGGCCGGGCTGGGGTCTGGATCGTGGCCGGGCGGAGCGCACAGCCCCTGCGCCCGGGCCCCTTTCTCTCGCTCCTTCCCCACGACCAGGCCTCTCGGCGCTCCTCTTCCCCTCTCCTCCTCCCTCGCTCCCCTCCCCCCCAGACACACAAAACAAGGCCACCTCCCCCCACCCCCAAATCCCACCAACTTTCCAGGGCGCCCCCCCCAGCCCCGCGCCGCGCGCGCTCTGCCCACCTCTCAGGAGCACGCAGAAACTGCAGGCCAGGAGGCTCCTCAGCACGGCCCCCATCTTCCCGGCTCGCGTTCTCTCCTCTCACCGGCGAGAGGCGACCAGAGGAGGGGGAGGCGAGGAGCCGGGGCGGCCGCCGCAGCGGCAGAGCTGCGCGATCATGCTCCCCGGCTTCCCCGAGACAGAAGAAGAAAGAAAGAGGCACGTCAAGGCTCCGCGCGCGCCGCCGCCGCCGCCGCCCTCTCTACCGCGCCGCTCTGCCCCGGGCTCGCGCGACGCCAGCGTCTGCTCCCATCCCGCCGCCTCCTCCCCCGGCGCCCCACTTCCCCCGCGCAGCTCCTCATTCAGCCTCTTCCTCTCGCGCAGCGGCGCAGGGATACGGCCGCCCGCCGTCGCCAAGGGTCGCCGTGGAGGTCTCCCTGCGCGCGGCCGAGCCCCCCTCCCGCGGCGCCGCTTCCCGCGCACTTGGGCACAGAAGAGGAAAACCGCGCGTTCGGCCTCCGCGGCGAGACCCCGGGAGATGCGTGGGGCGAGCAGAGGCGAGCGGCTCCAGGAAAGGCTGCCGGGCCGCGCATTCCGATGGGATTCTTTCCCGGGCTGGCCGCCTCGGCCCTCCCCGCGGAGGGCGTGAGGCGACGTCGAACAACATTGGAGCCGGCGTGGTCGGGACTACTTTCTGCGGCTCGGCCGGGCCGCCCCCGGCCCCGCTCTTTGTGCGGCGGACGCCGGACGAGCCAGGTGGAGCTCCCGGGGTGCGGCGGCCGCCAGCGGGGCCTGCGAGGTAGGGGGGGCCGGCGAGCGGGTCCACGCTCCAGGAGCCACAGCGGAGTCCCTCACGGGGTAATGCACTCGGTCTTCGGGGTTGGAAATCGGTTTGAACACCTTTTTTTTTTTTTTTTTTAAGGAAAATAAGAACGAACGCTGGTCACACCAGCTTTAAACGTGGATCTGCTGAGGTAGGTTCACATGCCAAGGCCGAAGTGCAATTCTTGTTTTCCTCCTGCCTTCCCAGAGACACCTGCTCCCCGAGTGAAGGCCGCCAAGACGTAAAAATGTGTAAACTGGAGGAGTAAAATTTCCAAGACGAGTGCATGGGCACCTAAGCCTGCAAAAGGGACAGTTGGACAAAGCTGAGTTTGCATTTAATAATGTGTGATTGGCACGCTTTGTTGGTCGAGGCTCAGAAGGAAGAGATCCCCCAGCGCTTCGGCTTTTGCACAGCCTCTGGCTTCTCCCAGTGCACAGAGCCGTTGGGGAGCAGGGGCGTAGACACCCCTTGAAATCCTCCCCAACACCCCGACAGTCAGGTGCCTTCTGTGCAGCTGTCACCCACCCTTCCCAGAAGGCAGCCGGGCCAGGAAATGCAGTCACTCCCGGGATCTTGCTCACACCCCAGAGACACTGGAGTTCACCTAGTGCCGGCACGTGCGTGATCAGGTTTGAGGCTCGAAACATCCTGGGATGCGCAGGTGTTGACGCTTAGTGTCTTCATTGCACCCAGAAGGAAAGTAAGCTGAGAGGTCCGGTGACTTACCCAAGGCCGCTCAGGCAGGGACCTGAACCCAACCCGGGTCAGTGACTTCAGACACTGCCCGCCCAGGAAACACATGCTGGGGTCGAGGCCAGGCAGGTCTGTAAGCTCGTGGGTGAGCAGAAACAGACACATCCCGGTCCCCCAATTTCCAGTGAGAACAGCCAGCCAGCTGTGGACCTAAAACACCTTCTCCCAAGGACAGGGTCGGGAGTCTGCTGGCTTTAGGTTCCAGCTCCCCCATAACATAGCTGAGCAGAGCTTGCAGCAATGATGTAACACCACATCCGTGTTCTGTGAAGCCAGTGAGGCTGTGGAGACAGCGATGGCCTACTGGAGAAAGCATGAGGTAAGGGACGCGTGTGGGTGAGGATCCAAACCCAATTCGTTGCTAAATGTGTAACCTTGGACGAGATATTTAAATACACTGCATCTCAGTTGACTCGTTCATCAAGTGGAGATAATTCCTCCTTTAGGCTTGTGTTATGCATTAAATTGAGTAATGTTTTTTATATATATATGTATATATATGTGTGTGTATATATATATATATATATAACTGCTCAACACAGGGTACTTCAAAGACTTTGTGGCAAGCCAGCAAAATCACCGCATGTGACTCCAGCATCCCACATCAGCACAGGTTCGTGTCCTAGATGCTCCACTTGCAATCCAGCTCTCTGCTGATGACCTAGGAGAGCAGTGGAGGATGGCCCAAGAACTTGGGCGCCTGCACCCATGTGGGACCAGAAGGAAACTCCTGGCTCCTGGCTTCAGCCTGGTCCAGCCCTAGCCATTGCAGCTGGCTAGAGAGTGAACCACCAGAGGGAAGATCTCTCTCTCTCTCTCTCTTTCTCTCTCTAACTCTGACTTTCAAATAAATTAATTAATTTAAAAAAAATTGTGAGGGTTCGGTGCTGTGTTATAGCAGGTAAAGCAGCTACCTGCGATTCTGGCATCCCTTATGGGCGCTGGTTTGAATCCTGGTCCCTCCACTTCCAGTCCAGCTCCTGTTTGGGGAGTGAGCCAGCAGATGGAATATCTCTCTCTCCAACTCTGCGTTTCAAATAAATAAAATAATGTAAATCTTCACACACACACACACACACACACACACACACAAAAAAAACTTTGTGGAAAAGGGAGTCAAAAAGTAGGTTTATCTAAGTGGCTGTTTCTTTTATTTCTCACCTTCTTCAAGGTGGATGGTGTCAAAATAAATTCTTGAGAAATAATGCAAGACAGAAAAATTAAATGCTCCAGTGTTTATGGTAAGATTATGATCTTAGGTAACTAAGCATGAAGCTGATAAAATTAACTTTCAGGACACTTCATTTTCATAGGCCTCTTCCAAAAGCCATGGAGGGACCCTAAGCAATGTGTTCATATGGTCCTGTTTGCAAAAGTAAGATAACTTTGGGGTTTTTGGACAATTGTATTATACAAAATTACATAATCTTGAAGTCCCCCAAAACCTGGATCTGTCCCTATGTATAACAGAAAATAGGTACAGCCAAAGTCTCCATAGTTGGCGAGGGAATGTAAGTACGAGAATAGGGTATTATACAATGCTGCAAAAAGATCAATTGGAGGGTTATGCAAGAGTATGGGAAAATGTTTCCAGTTAGTTAAGTGGGAAAAAAAATTTGAAAATGGGGCCAGTGTTGTGGCACAATGAGTTAAACTACCACTCGGGAAGCCCACATCCCATATCAGAGTGCTGGTGGAGCCCCGGCTCTTCTGGTTCAATCCAGCTTCTTGCTCATGCACACCCAGGAAGGCAGTGATGACTCAAGTGCTCAGGCCTCTGCCATGCATGTGAGAGACTTGGATAGAGTTCTAGGCTCCTGACTTTGACCTGGCCCAGCCCTGGCTTTTGTGGACATTTGGGGAGTGAACCTGCAGATAGAAGATACCCTTTCCACACCCTTTCACTCTGCCTTCCAAACAGATTAAAATAAATACATAAAAGCCTTTTTAAAAATTGAAAAGGCATTGAGCCGGCGCCGCGGCTCACTAGGCTAATCCTCTGCCTTGCGGCACCGGCACACCGGGTTCTAGTCCCCGTCGGGGCGCCGGATTCTGTCCCGGTTACCCCTCTTCCAGGCCAGCTCTCTGCTGTGGCCCAGGAGTGCAGTGGAGGATGGCCCAAGTACTTGGGCCCTGCACCCCATGGGAGACCAGGAAAAGTACCTCGCTCCTGCCATCGGATCAGCGCAGTGCACCGGCTGCAGCGTGCTGGCCACAGCGGCCATTGGAGGGTGAACCAACGGCAAAGGAAGACCTTTCTCTCTCTCTGTCTCTCTCACTGTCCACTCTGCCTGTCAAAAAAAAAAAAAAAAAAAGGCATACTTTAATTATTGCTGTATAAAATATAAATATGTAAACATACATACACACACATATATATATCATACATTTGAGCAGAAACCAGAAATCAGTGAATTTTTTTGTTCTTCAGTTTGCTTTCATGAATTATATATTTACTATAAACATTTTTAAGATACTTAAATGAAAATCTGTGGCTTAAGTTTAAGCCCTAGCCAGGATTCTAGCCTTATTAAATAACTCATTCATTCAAGTGCCAACTAAATGCTAGTCCCTGTATTAAGAAGATACAACAAGGGCCAGCGCTGTGACGCAGTAGGTTAATCCTCCACCTGCACCGCTGGCATCCCATATGGGCTCTGGTTCTAGTCCCAGCTGCTCCTCTTCCAATCCAGCTCTCTGCTATGGCCTGAGAAAGCAGTAGAAAATAGCCCAAGTGCTTGGACCCCTCACCCATCTGGGAGACCTGGAAGAAGCTCCTGGCACCTGGCTTTGGATCAGTGCCACTCTGGCTGTTGCGGCCATCTAGGGAGTGAACCAGTGAGTGGAAGACCTTTCTTTCTGTCTCTCCCTCTCACTACCTCTCAAATAAATAAATAAAGTGTTGAAAAAAAAAAAGATACAACAATGAGAGTCATCATAGTCCACACCCTCAAGAAGCTTACACCCTAGTTTGAAAGTACTAATTAATAAAACAAATAATTCAAATTTTAAAATTGCTAGCATAGAAGCCCTAAAGCCTGCCTAGATAATTCACAGAAGGAAAACAGCCCTTGAGCTGCAGCTTCAACTGTAAGTCAGAGTGTTCCAGAGTAAGAAGACGGACGAGGAATTCCAAGCAGAAGGTAGCAGATGTCAAGGCCCTGGATGATTGCACAGCATGGTATGTGGGGGTTTGGAAGTAGCTACACAGTCCCATCTGTGTAGCTGAGGCATGGCTTCCACAGACTGCTGAGCAATGAGGCAGTGCTGTTATATAAGCAATGGATAATAGCATTTTTATTTATTTATCTTCATTTTTTATTGAAAGTCAAAGGCAGAGAAAGAGAGATCTTCCATAACTAGTTATTCCCCAAATGCCCTTTGGGCCTGGCCAAAGCCAGGAGTTCAAAACTCCATCTAGATCTCTCAAGTGGGGGACAGGGACTCCATCACTCGAGGTATCAACTGCTGGCTGCCAGAGTGCACATCAGTAGGAAGCTAGAATCAGGTGCAGAGCTAAGACTCAAACTCAGCACTCTGACATGGGATGCAGGCGTCCCAAGCAGCGCTGCTGCTTTTTCTCTTGAGATTTTATTTATTTATTTATTTATTTTAAATATAGAGTTAGGGAGAAGGAAAGAGAGATCTTCCAACAGATCTGCAACAGCCAGGGCTGGGCCAGGCTGAGGCCTCCTGGTCAGGACAACAAAGCTGAAAACTAAAAAGAACATGGATTTGTGGAATATGTGGTCAAAACGGTAGGACTCAGTAAACTATCAACTGGGGCCAGGGGGGAGACAGACTGACTCTAGGATGAATTTCCAGGTTTCTAAGTTAGGCACCTAAGTGTAATTGGAGTCTCATTTACTAAGAAAATAAATGCGTAAGGAGTATTTCAAGAGAAAGGCGATGATAAGTCAAACGATGGGTCTTTTATAATGGAGGTGTCTAAAGCATCTATGTAGAAATAAATGCCCAGACGACATTTTTACTATAGAAGTTAGGATTCAGGAAAGGAACAGAAAACAGAAGCGTAAGGGATGATTGTGGAGCTCATATCTTTTTTTTTTTTTAAGATTTATTTATTTATTTGAAAGAGTTACACAGAGAGAGAAGGAAAGGCAGAAAGAAAGAGAGAGAGAGAGAGATCTTCCGTCCATTGGTTCACTCCCCACTTGGCCACAATAGCCGGAGCTGTGTTGATTTGAAGCCAAGAGCCAGGAGCTTCCTCCAGGTCTCCCACGTGGGTGCAGGGGCCCAAGGACTTGGGCCATCTTCTACTGCTTTCCCAGGCCACAGCAGAGAGCTGGATCAGAAGAGGAGCAGCCGGGACTAGAACCTGCATTTCAGGCCAGGACGTTAACCTGCTGAGCCACAGTGCCAGCCCCGAAATAGCTGCCTTTTTAAAAAGTCACACACAGAACAATGGAGTCCTTGGTGACATTAGCCAAAGCAGTTTCAGCAGTCCTGAGAGCCAGAGCAGGAGAGCAGAGGATTGAAAAATGAAAAGAGACAGGAGAGTGGGCGGTCCTTTATCCAAAATCTGCTTGTTAAAGGGGAGAGAGCGGCTGAGTGGCTGGAATGGAATTTGGGGCTGGAAGAATTTGGGAGCTGACTTGATTAGGGCTGATTGCTCACTTTGTTTTTAGTTTGAGAGGAACATGATCATATTTATAACCTGGAGTGAGCCAATAAGAAGGGAGAGAAGAAAAAGGGATTGGGGACTTCGGAGAGGGTCTGGAGCCTAGCAACACAGACTGACCTTGCCTGGGAGTCGGGCCGGGGCCCTTCTGAGAGACAGGAGCAGTGAGGCTGTGCAAGGCTGCTAATCCTACAGCTCCCCTCCCTCCCCAAGTTACAGACTTATTTCAGAAGCCCTGGGAGAGACCCTGGAAATGATTCAGCATGGTCACACGTTTTCATAAAATTTGCACAAGTTTTGGTTTTTTGTTTTATATTCATTTTTTTCATTTAAATGCTCCTTTTCCAGTTTGTACATGCTCAGGCCATTGCAACACATGAATCTGTTACTGGAAGCTAGTAATAGGATGGGATGGGGAGGGGGTAAGGGAGAGTGAAGACAAGATGTAGCTGCCTTTCTTTTTTGTTTTTCTTTTAAAAGATTTATTTATTTACTTAAGGAGCAGAGTTACAGAGAGAGAGGATGAGACAGAGAGGTCTTCCATCCGCTGGTTCACTCCCCAAATGGCTGCAATGGCTGGAGCTGGGCTGATCCAAAGCCAGGATCCAGGAGCTTCCTCTGTGTCTCCCACATGGGTGCAAAGGCCCAAGTGATTGGACCATCCTCCACTGCTTTCCCAGGCCATCAGCAGGGAGCTGGATTGGAAGTGGAGCATCCAGGACTCGATCCAGTGCCCATATAAGATGCTGGTGCCTCAGGCAAGTGTTTAACCTACTACACCACAAAGCCAGCCCCAGCCTTTATTTCCTTTTCTTTTTCTTTCTTTCTTTCTTTGTTTTTTTTTTCTTTCTTTCTTTGTTTGACAGGCAGTTAGACAGTGAGAGAGAGAGACAGAGAGAAAGGTCTTCCTTCCGTTGGTTCACTCCCCAAATGGTCCCATCAGCCAGCGCGCTGCACCGATCCAAAGCCAGGAGCCAGGTGCTTCCTCCTGGTCTCCCATGCAGGTGCAGGGGCCCAAGCACCTGGGCCATCTTCCACTGTACTCCCGGGCCACAGCAGAGAGCTGGACTGGAAGAGGAGCAACCGGGACTAGAACCTGGTGCCCATATGGGATGCTGGCGCCGCAGATGGAGGATTAACCAAGTGAGCCACAGCGCCGACACCTATTTTCTTAATAAACAAAAAAGCACAGGAAGCAAAGTTGATCGGTTTTGAAAATGATCAAAGAATACAACTGGGGTTTTCAGGGAAATGAGAGGTTTGGAAGATTTGCTGCTAGGAATGGAAGAGGGAGCTGAAGAGGGAATTGTTATAGAGTCACCTAACACAAGAGAGTGTGCTGCTGCAACTCACCATGAACAGTGGCCTCTCACCTGTTTTTCCATCCTTTAATGGGAATAATACTTGTTGCCAGCCACAGCATGAGAATATTGTGGGGAGCAGGGCCCGTCTCCTGTAACATGGCAGGGCCCGTTGCCCGGGAGACAAATAAGTACTAAGACTGTGGACAAATAAATACTGAGGACAAATACTGAGATTACCGAGACTAGACTAAACTACTGGAACTGCTAAGACTAACTCTATGCATCTGATCTCCCACCATATGGCGCTGAGAGGGAGTAAACAACTTCCATACAGCTGCCTCACCAATTCGACTAACAAGCTGCAGGAGCTGATCCTGCCCCTGATTGGAGGAGAGCAGCGTGCTCAGCACGTGGGGAGAGAACGCCAGCAGAGTTGGGATTGGTGGAAGAGGACTATAAAGGAGGAGAGAGACAACATGCAGGAGGAACATCTGAGGAACCCCTGAGAGAGCCAGCCGGTGGTGTGCCGCTCCTCTGCGGAAGCGGGGAAAGCTGTGGGGGTGCCGCCCCTCCGCGGAGGCGGGGGGCGGGTGGGGGGGGGGCGGCAGCAAACCCAGAAAGGGCCAGGGAAAGAACAGCGCAGGGTCCGGTGTCGTTCCTCCGCGAGTGGGGGAGTGACAAATATCACATCGGATGTGCAAGAGGAACTCAGTATAATTTAAAAAATTGGCATGCTTTGTTTCTAATAGTATTTTTTATTTCAAAATCAGCTATATAAAAAGCGTATTAAAACATGAATAATAGGGTCCAGTGCTGTGGCGTAGTGGGTTAAGTCAGCGCCTGTAGCGCGAGCATCCCATATGGGCGCTGGTTCAAGTCCCAGCTGCTTCATTTCCAACCTATCTCTCTGCTAATGTGCCTGGGAAGGCAGTGGAAGATGGCCCAGGTCCTTGGGCCCCTGCATCCACGTGGGAGACCTGGGAGAAGCTCCTGGCTCAGCTTCAGATTGGCCCAGCTCCAGCCGTCGCAGCCATTTGGGGAGTGAACCAACAGATGGAAGATTCTCTCTTTCCTCTCCTCTCCTCTCCTCCCCTCCCCTCCCCTCTTCTCTCTCTCTCTCTCTTCCCCTCCCTTCTCTTCTCTCTCTCTCTCTCTCTGCCTCTCCCTCTTTGTAACTCCACCTTTCAAATAAAAATAAGTAAATCTTTTTTAAAAAAACTTGAGCAGTAACTAAACCCACTGCACGTTGGCATTCTTATGTCAGCCTCAGACAGGGCGAGAAGACATCTGCAGCAGGGAGTAGCCTGGGCTAGGAAACCAGGGTCAGAAGAAAGGCGGGGAAGGGGAGGGGTCCACACAGCAGAGAGGCTGATGGCAGAATCAGAATACTGATTTCATCCAGAAGAACTAATCTAGTAAGTCAATATACAAGGATAACGGAGGCTGGGTTTCTAGCTATCAGAAGGAAGCTTGGGGGAGGAAGAAGCTCTGGACTGCAGTGTAGCCCCGAGAAAGGGTGTACAGGGTGAAAGGGCAGTCCTCAAGCCCGCGTGCCTCCAGGAGGACTCTGTGACTTGCCAGGGTGGGCCTACCCAGTACACTGCCATGTTCGTGTCCTGATAAGGCCCATCCATCAGGAAGTATGGCCTCAATTTGCACAGGGGGGCAGAATTCATGGGGCAGTCGTTGGGCCTGTCCACCACAGCAGGAGCTTTGAGTGACACACTTGATAGCCACCAGCACAGGCCTGGGATCAGTGGCAGCCCAGAAGCAATGTGGGGACCTCACCTTCTTAAATCACATTTTCCACTACTTGGGATGGCTGCAACCCATGTAGGAGTGCTGCTTCTTCAGATCCAACTTCCTGTTAATGCCTCCTGGGAGGCAGCAGGTGACGGCCCAAGTACTTGGGTCTCTACACACACACACACACACACACACACATACAGACACATAGAGAGAGAGAGAGAGAGAGAGAGAGAGAGAGAGACCTGGATTGAGTTCCTGGCTCCAGGCATCAGGCTGGCCCAGCCCAGGCTGTTGCAGACATTTGGGGAGTGACAGAGTAGATGAGCGATCTCTCTACCCTTGTCTGTCTGTGTACCTTTCAAATAAAATTAGTTAATAAAAGTAGCGAAGTTATGAAAATCAAGGAAAGACTGGAGAAGTTCCAAGCTGAAGGAGGCTGAGCAGATGTGACAACTCAATGCAATGTGGGATTCAGAATGGATCTTGTTGTTAGAGAACATTTTATTGAGAAAATTGGTAAGACTTGAGGAGTCTGAGATTAGGTATAGGCACATATCAATGTTGAGTTTCTGGATTTAATAGTTGACTGGTGATTATGTGCAAAAAAAGTCCTTATTTTTAGAAAAAAAAATTTTTGAAAAGTTTGTTTACTTTATTTGAAAGGTAGATATACAGAGAGATAGAGACACAGTGAGAGCTCCCGTCCGTTGGCTCATTCCACCAAATATGTGCAACAGAAAGGCTTGGGCCAGGCTAAATCCGGGAGTGCAGAACCCAGTCCAAGTCTCTCATGTGGGTGGCAGGCCAGGCACTGGAGCTGTCATAGCTGCTTCCCAGGGTGTGCATTAGTAGGAAGCTGGAGCCAGAACTTGAATCCAGGCCCTCTAATATGGGGTGTGGGCTCCCCATGCAGCCTGTTAACTGCTGTGGCAAATGTCCACCATATAAAAATTATTTGGGGGATCTGGGGGTCCTCACTCTCAAATGGTTGAAGACACAAAGTTCTTCCTACTGTACTAAACTTTTCTAACTTTGTGAATGTTTTGTAATTTAAAAAAAGTACTTATGCTATTTGAAAGATAAATGTGCTATAAATATAAGGTTTTATTATTTAAATCCAGAAAACTCTTTTATATTTTTTAACTTGGTGGTGAGTAGCTACCCCCTTTCTTTTCTCTTCATCCAAGATCACTGCAATTCATTCACAAGACTGGCTGGAATCTCAACATTTAAATACCTAATCTCTTGCTTTTATCTTTGGCACCAATTAACTGGATTTCCCCACTTGTGTGAGTCACCTGATAGCAAATTTCCCAGCTTAAATAGGTTTATAGGAGCACTGTCAGTAAAGCAATGATAGGAACTGCATGTCAGATGCAAGGATTTATAGTAATCATGTATTTTCGCATGCACACTCTTTCTCAAGGTATACTTTGTGTGTGTGTGTGCGTGCATGTGTGTGTGTTGTAAAAAGTTTTTCTGATGTTGAAAAGTTTTTAAGCACTCGTGCCAGGATGAAGTTCCTCCTCTGCTACTCACTGTCAGAAAATCTGACAGCTTGATGTGTTTTTAGCCTTAATCTGAATCGTAAAAGACTAAATTCTTTCAGTTTCCTCACAAAATGAAAGAAATATGCCACTGCTATTTGGAGAGCATATGGCCAGATAAATAACAAGCCATCCTGGTCCCCCTGCAGATCCTTGCCACTGCTGGGCAGGTGGAGAGGAATACTGCCATCAGGGAAGGCAGGGGTTCTTTTCCTTCTCCACTGTCAGAATCAGCTTCACTGGGGCCATAGGAACTGAGTCTTTGCCTTGCAGATAAAGAGGGAGAAAAATCAGTTGTCCCCAAATTTTTAATGACTTTAAAAACATTTTTAAATTTTGTTATTATTCGAAAGAGAGAGAGAGAGAGAGAGAGAGAGAGAGAGAGATCTTCCTTCTGCTTATTTACTCTCCAAATGCCTGCAACAGCTAGGGCTGGGCCAGGCCAAAGCCAGGAGGGGCTAGGAACTCAATCAGGGTCTCCCACGTGGAATGGCAGGGACCCAGGTCATCACCTGCATTTTCCAGGTGCATGTTAGCAGGAAGCTGGAATCCCAGGCTCCAAGGTGGGATGCGGGCACCCCAAGCAGCTTCTTAGCCACTGTATCAAACACCCAGCCCTCCCCTCCTGCCACACACCCACCAATTTATTTTGTATGAAAGCACTTAAGCAGATTATCCAGACAAGTAATGCTCAGTGCTTGGGAAAAGGATAGGAGATTTTTGCATCCCCCCCCTTGACTTTTGGAGATGCTCAGAGACACTGTAGATTATCAAAACTGAGGCCTGGGTGATGCTATTGGGTAGAAGCAGGGAGGTCGCTACAGACCCTACCACACTCAGCACCAAGAAATGGCTCATGCCAAGGCAGAAAACCCTTATCCAAATCAAATACAGAATATAGAGAAGAAGGCCAAGGAGGCAAAACCAGACACTAAGAAACTCAAACACAGAACATACACGCAAAGTGTAAAGCCTAATAAATGATGAGTTTTTACACAGATTTATAAAGCTACAGGTATTTAGGGATTAGTGTTCCTACTTTGTAGCCTTTTAGGATATTGCTAGGAGGTTTTGATTATTTGTATTCTATACATATATATACATAAAACATACACATAAAACATTATAAATATATATAAAATAATTTTTATTTATTTGAAATACAGACAAACAGTCAAAAAGAGCTCCCAAACAGCTGCCACAGCAGAGCTGGGCCAGCAGCTGGGAACTCAGCCCGGGTCTTCTGCTTGAGGCACAGGAGCCCAATTACCTGGCCCGTCACTGTTGTTTTCCAATGTCTGCATTGGCCGGAAGCTGGAGCCAGGAACCAGAGCTGGGAATGAAACTCCCACACTCCAGCACAGGACACAGGTGCCCTAACCACCAGGCTAAATGCACACTTCGCTATCTCTATTTGCATCCGTTCATTTCCCAAGCACTCCTTGGACATCCACTGTGTGTCAGAATTGGAGGACAGAACAACGGCTTATCCAAATCTGTCTCTTTCTCGGAGAGCTAAGAGTGTTTAGTGTTGGAAATATTTGTAAATAAAGAATTTTAATTCAATGGGCAAGAAGTAAAGGAGCAAGAAAAAGATTGACTATGGTCATTCCTGATACCAAGCACTTCTTCTGTTTACCTCTAACAATCCTCAGATCAGCCCTCCCCCAGATTATTGTCCATATTTCACTAAAGAAGGTCCCGTGAGATCAACAGGAGCTACCAAGTCTGGGACAGGCACCACTCTTCTATTAACTGTTTATTTCACCTTAACTCTTTTTAATCTCACAACTATCCTATGAGGCAGACACCAATATTATCATCCTCATTCCAGCTGTGAAGATGCTGAGGGGCCACAGGTGGAAGGAATTTGTTCAAGACCCTGCAGTCAAACTCTAGCTGTGGAATCTGCTAGCCACAGTCCACATCGGTGCCTCTCTTAAGCATCACCAAAAGAAGACAGAGGGGGCAGTCCCTTGCCCTAGCAGTTAAGGGGATGGTTAAAATGCCTACATCCCACACCTGAAGTGCCTGGGTTCAATACCAGGCTCTGGCTCTGGCTCTGACTACTTCCTGCTCCCATCCTGGAAGGCGGCAGTGATGATGGCTCAAGTCATTAGGTTCCAGCCTCGTGGTGGG
This sequence comes from Oryctolagus cuniculus, assembly GCF_051225735.1. NCBI lineage: Eukaryota > Metazoa > Chordata > Mammalia > Lagomorpha > Leporidae > Oryctolagus > Oryctolagus cuniculus. Next base: position 110,185,950 of record NC_142875.1, read on the forward strand.
AGACCCAGATTGGCCCAGCCCTGGCCCAGCCCTGGCCCAGCCCTGGCTTAGCTTAGCCCTGGCTGTTGCAAATATTTGGGGAGTGAACCAGCAGATGACAGTTCCCTCTCTGTCTTTCAAATAAACAAAACCTAAAAAAAAAAAGAAGAAGAAGAAAATAATGACAAATCTGGGCTTAAAAGCCAGAGTGTGACTAGAAACCCCAAATCTGCCATCCATCATTGTACACCCTCCTCCATACTAGAGATTAGCCAAGGTGCTGCAGGCTCAGGGGAAGCCAAAGTGGACTTCATGTTGGAGGAAGCATCGAAGCTCCTACATGAAGTCTAAGTGGATGTGTTCCAGGAGGGAGCTCTGAGGAAGAGACCAGAAGAGCTAGGCAGGAGCAAGACAAGATCCACCGGGGCTGGCAGTTTGTTGGGGTGGGATGCTAAGCTACATGGAGGAAAAAGGGCTCAAGGGACCCGAAGGATTATGGAGGGGGCAGAACAGAGTATTGTCCTTCCGGCAGAAGAAGCCCTAAGCAAGGCATGCTCTGACTTGCTGGCAACACTCACAACTGTATTTTGGACTGTAGAAATCTCTTCCCCCATTTTCCCTCTCTTGTTTATCCCACTTTATGTGGTCTCGGTGTTTACGGTGTGGGGAAGAAAGGGAAGAATCTGAACTGCCTATTCCCTACCAATTCTCCCCAGCAACCCTCACCCCCGTGCAAGCCAGCACCATGCATGAGTGGCTCGTCATGACATCATGCCGCTGGAAAGTAGGCAGCCATGTGATGCAATCACAGACAACATTACACTTTCTAGATTGATGTGGTTGGAGACATTTTGAATGTGACAGTGGTCCTATTAGTAATCCTCATATAGTGCTTTATAGTTTACCAAGCTTTTTCACATGTACTCGGCTGTTTGATCATCAAAACAAACCAAGGAGGTAGGTATTATCCCATTTCACAGATGTGGAAGCTGAAGTTTACAGAGCTGGTGTGAGAAAGAATGAACCCAGATCTGCAAACTTCAAGTCCCATCCTCCCTCTGTGCCTTCCTACCTTGCTTTCCTTCCTCTCTAACATTTCTGTGGATGAGTCTTGATTTTCCCACATGTGTGGGACAGCCAGAAAACTCTATTTTTGCCTCCCCTTGTGCAGTGTCGATCTGGCCCATTTTGGCGCATCTGCTGTTAAAGCAGCCCTGTGGTGTGCTCTCCAGTGCACCATGTCGCCTTGAGCGCCCTTACCTCCCACTGCCTCCAAGGTGCTTCTTTGCATAGCACACGTGACCTTCTTTCTGCGGTTTGTCCTGGTTTCCAGCCTGGTGTGACCAAGCATCCTGCTTTACCCAGAACTGAGAGACAAGGAACTTCCACTGCTAAATCTAGGACGGCTATGGGCAAAGTAGGACGGCTGTCTCCTTCTCAGCCTCATCCCGAGAAGCTCTGTGTCCCAGAAATTGCTGACCTGTTTCTTTCCTTTAAAAAAAAAAGATAGACTTTATTTATTTGAGTTACAGAGAAAGAGAGATCTTCCATCCACTGATTCTATCCATCCACTCCCCAAATGGCTGCAATGGCCAGGGCTGCAGGGCCAGGCTGAGGCCAGAAGCCAGGAATTTCATGCAGGTTCTCCCACTGGGGTGGCAGGAACCAAGCACTTGGGCCATCTCTGCTGCTTTCTTAGGCACATTAGTGGAGACCCAGATGGGAAGCGGAGCAGCCAGGTCTCAAACCAGCGCTCATGTGGGCTTTGCAGGTTGTGGCTTAACCCGCTGTGCCACAGAGCCAGCCCGCTGTCCTGTTTCAATTCTCTGTCTTTGGTTATGATATTCCTTTTCTCAGAAGCACCTCTACATTTTCCTCTCAGCCACTTCCCTCAAAATGATGTCTTGAAATATAGGTGCTAATTTCTCCAGGAGATCTTCCTTCATTTAAATGTCACTTTCTTTGTGCATCCACATGACCCCCCCATAGACCTTGGTCCTGGCATTGAACTTCACTGTGTTTAAATCATTTCCCCTCCCCCTTGGCTGTGTTATAACTGAATGTTTGCACCTCCCAAAATTGCTATGTTGAAAAATAAAGGTACTATAAAATGCTTGTGGAAAATGAAATTCAAAGGTAAGCTTATTTTGATGCAAATAATTGAAACCAACACATAGTTTTTTCATAGTATATGTTTTCCATGAAAAAATTTAAAGACCCCAGTATGTGTGGACTTCAAAACATTTTTTGCACCAGAATAACTTTACCATTTAATTCTATTTTTCTAGCAAGTTTTTGAAGTACCTTTGTACTACCACTCTATGTGGTGGTGTTAGGAGATGGGACCGTGGAGAGGTGATTCGGTCACGAGAAGATCCCTTATGAATGGGACTAGGGCCTTCATGGGAAGAAACACTAGACAGATAGTTTGTCCCTTGGCCGTGTAAGGATACAATGAGAAGGTGGCCATTTGCAAACCAGCGCCTGCACCAGACGCCGCATCTGCTGGCCACTTCACCCTGAATGTCCCAGCCTCCAGAACCGAGAGATAAGTGTTTATTGTTTAAACCACCCAGGCTATGGGATTCTATAATAGCCTGAATCAGACTGGCTGCTGCTTCAGCATATGTTATGCTTCTTTATAAAGCATCTTTTTGTCTCAGTCCATAGCAGAATTCCTGGTGTACATTTAGACAGGCAATAAAAGTGGGTGAGCAGACCAAATGATGCTGGGGCTCTGTAAGGATTTCTCCCAGCTCCCTCCCACAGACGCCTTGCCAGAGAGAAAATCTTCCCCTCATGGCAGCAGGGTTGAAGGCTCCAAAAGCAAGAAGAGTTGTGACCATAGGAGGCTTGGCCTTCCATGATAATGGGTCCAGACTTTCATGTTTTAGCAATGGAGAGTTATTAACAGGACAATATATATATAACATATGTTATATGTATTATATATAATATGATATATATAATGTATTGTTATATATAAATATAAATATGTTATATATAAATATATATTCATATATATATAAAACATACTCCATGGCCCTGTGATTATGAACTCAAGAAGAAGCTGGGCAAGAAAAAAAAAAAAAAAAAGAAGAAGAAGCAAGAAGCAAAGGTGCTTTGCTCAAAACCCCCAAGCGTAGCTAGAGCTGTTCCGGGTGAGTAGGGGCCCATCGTGCGAGGAGTCTGCCTGAGCCCACAGGTGTGCCTGGCTGCAGCAAGCATCGAGAACAAAGTGGAAAACATTTCCTGACCAAGGAAACTCAAAATAGCTTCCCTGCAGAAGCACGCATCCAGGTAGGCGCTATATAAACAGTTCTCTGGCAAGGTTCACCTCAAACTTGACTGTGCATCAAATCACCTGCAGCGCCTGTTAGTGCCCGGGGTTGCCAGTGCAGTCCCGAGCCCAGCGAGCAAGCGTCTGATTCATTAGGTGTGAGGTGTGGCCCTGGGATTTGCATTTCTAACAAGTTTCCAGGTGGTGCTGCTGGTCTGCAGACAGTACTTCGAAGACTGCAGCCCTGGCCCCCACCCCACATCTGTCTCCTACACAGATGACCTGCCTGTCCCTTTTACAGGGTTGATTGAGGGCCCCCCGTGATCCAAGACTTCCGGCAACAGTCATTCCCCTTTCTCAGACTCAACCTCCTTGTAACATTCTCTTCTCTGTTATGGTGGGGGAGGGGACAGGAGGGAGGTTGGCAAAGGGAGGACCAAAAATGCCCACTTTACTGAGGCAGGTGTACGGTGCGTGAGTGAAGAGGTCAGCTGGGACACTCACATCCCATGTTGGAGTGCTTGGGTTCACATCCTGGCTCCACTTTCCAGTGTAGCTTTCTACTACCGTGCGCCCAGGGAAGCAGCAGGGGATTCCGTAAGTACCTGAGTCCCTGCGTGGGAGGAAGACCTGGACTGAGTTCTCAGCTTCTGCCTGCAGCCTAGCCCAGCCCCTGATGTTGCCGGCATCTGGAGAGTGAACTGGCATATAGGAGCTCTGTCTGTCTGTCTGTCTGTCTGTGTTTGGCTAGCTGTCTCTGTCTCTCAAGTAAATAAAATAAATAAATAGGGCCAAAACTGTGATATAGCAGGTTAAGCTGCTGCTTGCGACATCAGCATCTCCTACCAGAGCTCCAGTTCAAGTCCCGGCTACTCTGTTTCCAAACCAGCTTACTGCTACTGCACCTAGGAAGGCAGCTGAAAATGGTCTAAGTGCCTGGGCCCCTGCCACCCGTCTGGGAGATCCAGATGGAATTCCTGGTTCCTGGCTTCAGCCTGACCCAGAACTGGTTGTTGTGGTCATCTGGGGGAGTCAAACAGTAGATGGAAGAGTCTTTCTCTCTCTTACTTTGCTTTTCAAATAATAAATAAATAAATAATAAATCTTTTAAATAAATCTAAAAATAAATAAAATAAATAACTAAATAGAATTTAAATCCATTCCTAACCCTCACTCAATTTATCTCACTGCTCTACTTTTAGGATTGTTTGTATCTGCTACCCTCTTTTCCCCACCATTCATTCTCTTTAACCTTCTGTGATCATGCTTTTCATTTGGTTCAGGTGTCCACTGGCCGTGTGCCCAGGAAGGTGGACTCCTTCCTGGCTTCAGGGAATGGACCACGGTTGTGTTAGCTAATACAACAATCTCTTTGCCCATCATTAGTTTAAAGATAGCCTGTGACTGTTCTGGCCAACGAGACATCATAAGGAGAAACCTGTTGTGTGCTCCTGAGAAACATATTTTCTCCTTTAGAAAAAAGAAGCACGAGGAGAGATTGTCTTTCTTGGCTTTGAATACTGTTTCCATGAGGGTGTGATGCTTGGAGCTGTGGCAGCCATTTTATAACAACAAAGGGTTACATCTGAGGACAAAAGGAAACATTGAAGATGCCAAAGTGGAAAGTTATAAACTACCTGGGCTATCAACAACATCATTTTGTGGCCAATTAACTAATTCCAGAATTATACATCTTGCCATGTGAAATCACAAACCCCTTATTTATTCATCTTGAGCTTGTGCTGCTCAACAATAATGCACATGTGAATCACCTGGAGTTCTTGCTAAGGTGCGCATTCTGGGGGTAGGCATTGGGCATGGTGGTTAAGATAGTGCTTTCGACGCCTGCATTCCACAGAAGAGTGCCTGCACTTGACTTCTGGCTCCACTTATAATTCCAGCTTCCTGCTAATGTGTTCCTTGGAAGGCAGCAGGTGCAGGCTCAAGTGTTTGGGTCCCTTCCATTCATGTGGAAGAACCTAGGTTGAATTACAGGCTCCTGGTTTCTGTCTGTCCCAGACACTTCAGAAGTGAGTTAGCACTAGGGAAGTGAGTTAGCAGATGCAAGATCTCCCCCTGCCCCCACCATTGCTACCTTTCAAATAAAAATTTTTTTAAAGTTAAAAATATATACCTTGATTTAATGGAAAAGAGATTCTGCATTTCTATCAAATTCCCATGTTACTGATCCAAAAACTATACTTTGAGTAGTAAGGCTCTAAGTTAGTTTAGCTAGGCATGCTATTACTTGCAGCCTAATGCATCCTGGCTAATAGCACACCTCTAGCATCTATGTACTATTCTGAGTGTCCACTTACTGATGCAATTGCAATGCTCCTCACAGATTTGTCCCCCCACCTCCCAAAACGGCTTAAAGCCCAATGGTAAAGAGAGGAAAAAGTGGAGTAAGTGTTTGGCACAGAGGTTAGTACACTGCTGTGGCACCCAAATCCTGTATCACAGCACCTGATTTGAGTCCCACCCAGCTCCTCTTCCTCCCTTCCATCTTCCTGCTAGCGTATACCTGGGGAGGCAGCAGGTGATGGCTCAAGAACTTGAGTCCCTGCCATGTGGGAGACCTAGACTGAGTTCTAGGATTCTAGCTTTGGCCTGACCCAGCCCGGCTGCTGAGGGCATTTGCAAAGTGAGCCAGTGAATGAATGACCTCTTTCACTCTGTTCATTTCAAATAAAATGAAAATTATAAAAAAGGGGGGGAGGAAGCAATGATTTTGAATCCTACAAATACCAGGATATTTTGTGCCCTGAGGATGTCCTGTGGAAATTGATGATCGCTTTTATTTTTGCTGCATTTGGGGGAGCTGTGAAATCTGGAGACTAATTGCTTTTCACAGTTGGCTTAGCTGGACTCCAGTCAAACACTTCTCTTCCTACCTTCATGCAGAGAAACTTGATTTCTCCTTGCATTCTTTTTTTTCTCCTGTGGAGTTAAAAATAGCATGGATATATTTATTTTGTGCCAATTTCCCTTAGGATGACTGCAGATGTTAACAGATACTTCAAAGTCCAAAAAGGAATCTGATTTTACATTGGAGTGGGTGGAGAATAAAAGGCCCTTGATCCCCTATTAACTCACTTGGTTGCATATCACCACTGTCATTGTCATTGCTAAGAATGTTTTTTTCCTAATACAATGTACTTATTTGTTTATTTGAAGGAGGGGGGAGGGAGAGAGAGAGAGAGAAAGCGACACAGAGAGAGAGAGAAAGATTCATCCCATCATCTGGTTTACTGCTCAAATGCCCCCCAACAGCTGGGGCTGGGCCAGGGTGAAGCCAGGAGCCCAGAGCTCAGTCTGGGTCTCCCATGTGGGTGGCAGGGATCCAACTACTTGAGCATCAGCTGCTGCCTCCTGAGGTCTGCATTAGCAAGAAACTGGAATTGCAAGCAAAGACAGAGCTTAAGCCCCAGCACCTGGATATGGGATGCAAGTGTCCCAGGTGGTGTATTAACCACTAGGCCAAATGCCCACTACTGAATATTTTTATTTTAATGCAAGTTTAATATCTACAGTAAATTGCTAGGCATCCATTTCTTCACTACCAATTCTTCTTTGAACTGAAATAGGCCATCTAACAGGATACATTTTACAGTAGAATAAATTAAATTGGCATGAAAAGGGAAAAGTATATACTTTTTCTTAAAGATTTATTTTATTTATTTGAAAGACAGTGTTACAGAGAGAGGTAGTGTCAGAAAGAGAGGTCTTCCACCCACTGGTTCACTCCCCAAATGGCTGCAATGGCCAGAGTTGAGCTGATCCAAAGCCAGGAGCCAGGAGCTTCTTCTGGGTCTCCCATGAGGTGCAGGGGCCCTAGGACTTGGGCCATCTTCTACTTTCCCAGGCCATAACAGAGAGCTGGATTAGAAGTGGAGCAGCCAGGACTCAAACTGGCTCTGATATGGGATGCCAACGCTGCAGGCCAGGGCTTTAACCTACTGCACCATAGCGCTGGCCCAAGTATATACATTTAGAACTGTGAAAAGGGTTTCAAGTCCTCACTTTGTGTGTTATTTCCAATTCTTGATTATTGATGTTGGCGTACAAGTTGAGGGGCAGGCATTTTGCTTAGTGGTGTTAAGACACCCACATCCCACGTCAGAGTACCTGAGTTCAATTCCCAGCTCCAACTTCTGATTGCAGCTTCCTGCTAATGCAGATCCTGAAGGGCAGCAGTGGTGGCTCAGATGGTTGGTTTCCCATCACCCACATGGGAGACCTGGATTGAGTTCAATGGCTTTAGCCCCAGCCTAGCCCTAGCCGTTGTGGGAATCTGGGGAGTGAACCAGCAGATGGGAGTTTTCTCTCTCTCTCAAAACTTTTTTAAACTAAAAAATATTACGTTGGTACCACCCTATACAGAGCACTTAGGCAATGTGGGTGAATTTTAAAATAAATAGAGCCCAAAGTCAGTTGTACTCAGAAACACTGTATAGTTGAAGATATTAAACATATGCATAAGAAAAATTACTTAATTATGAAAAACAACCATACAAGAGTGAGTGGTGGGGACTAAGTTCTGTAGGTTTGTAAATGTTAGCTCCCTTGGTTGTTTGAATGGGTCCACAAAGCACATAAGTTTCTCTCGTTGTAGGGCCAGCTTGGTGATCTAATGGTTTAAGCCTTTACCTGTGGTCCCATGTCGCTCCCCCTCTTCGCGGAGGAACGACACAGGACCCTGCGTTGTTCTTTTGTCTGCTCGGCCCTCCCCAGGTTTGCTGCTGGTTCTTCCCGGGTTGGCTACCGACCCTTCCACCTCCGTGGAAGGGCGGTTCCCCCTGCCACTTTCCCCACTTCCGCGGGGGAGCGGCACACCGCCAGCCGGCTCTCTCGGGGGCTGCTCAGATGTTCCTCAGGTGTTCCTGGTGCATGTCGTCTCGTCTCTCTCCTCCTTTATAGTCCTCTTCCGCCAATCCCAACTCTGCTACCCACACGCCGAGTATGCTGCTCTCCTCCAATCAGGAGGAGGATCAGCTCCTGCAGGTCATCACTCAAGTTGTTGAGAGGCAGCTGCGTAGAAGTTGTTACTCCCTTCTCAGCGCCATATTGTGGGAGAGCAGATGCATAGAATAAGTCTTAATTCCAGTAACAGTCTAGTCCGAGTTGCTCCCCACAGTCCCAGAATCCCATTTGGGCACCAGTTTGAGTCCTGGCTGCTCCACTTCCAATTCCAGCTCTCTGCTATGACCTGGGAAAGTAGCAGAAGATGGCCCAAGTGCTTAGTCTCCGGCACTCATGTGGGAGACCTGGAAGAAGCTCCTGGCTTCTGGCTTTGGACTGGCCCAGCTCTAGCCGTTGCAGCCATCTGGAGAGTGAACCGGCAGATGGAAGAGCTTTCTCTCTCTCTCTCTCTCTCTCTCTCTCTACTTCTCAAATAAAAATAAACAAAATCTTAAAAAAAAAGATTTCCTCATTGGAAAATGGAAGAGAGAGAGGGGAAGTGGGGGGCTCAGCTGATTGCAGCATGAAAAAGTGGGAAATAGAAGGAGGAAGAATATTCTATTTAAGAAAGAATGGGCCGGCGCCGCGGCTCACTAGGCTAATCCTCCACCTTGTGGTGCCGGCACACCGGGTTCTAGTCCCGGTCGGGGCGCCGGATTCTGTCCCGGTTGCCCCTCTTCCAGGCCAGCTCTCTGCTGTGGCCAGGGAGTGCAGTGGAGGATGGCCCAAATACTTGGGCCCTGCACCCCATAGGAGACCAGGATAAGTACCTGGCTCCTGCCATCAGATCAGCGTGGTGCGCCGGCTGCAGTGCGCCGGCCTCGACGGCCACTGGAGGGTGAACCAACAGCAAAGGAAGACCTTTCTCTCTGTCTCTCTCTCTCACTGTCCACTCTGCCTGTCAAGAAAGAAAGAGAGAGAGAGAGAGAGAAAGAAAGAAAGAAAGAAGGAAAGAAAGAGAGAGAGAGAAAGAAAGAGAGAAAGAGAGAAAGAAGCAGGTGCTTGGTGCAGTGAGTGGTTAAGACACCACTTGGGATGCCCACATCCCCTATTGGATACCTGGGTTCAAGTCTCAGTTCTGCTCCTGATTCCAGCTTCCTGTTAATGTGCACCCTAGGAAGCTGCAGGTGATGGCTCAAGTAGTTGTCTCTGACAACCATGTGGGAGCCCCACATGGAGTTTTGGCTCCTGGCTTCAGCATGGCCCAGCCCTGGCTGTTGCCAGCATTTGTGGGGTAAACCAAAGTATGGCAGACCTCTCTCTGTCTCTCTCCCTGGATCTCTGCCTTTCAAATAAATAAGTAAATAAAAAAAATTTTAAAAGAGAGAGAGAGAGAAAGGAAGATATAAGTGCAGATAGTATGCTCATGGGCCAATGAATAGTCCTATCGGACTGGAGCTGAGATTTCAAATGACAAAAAGCAAGGAAATAATATTTTAACAGCATTATAAAATATCTAAGATTTCATCAACAAATTCCCTGGAAGAAAGTGAGATTGAAAGGTTAGTTTGATTTATCTATGTCTAGGAAAAGTTGAAAATGCACATATCACATGTTCTGGTCACTGCCTTGGCGGGAGACAGAATGTTCTCTCACCCTGGGTAATTGAGGGCAATTCAATAAAAGGGCTGTTTACAAAAATGTGAGTAGGGTTATTGGAAACTTTGAAAAACAAGGGTAGCGAATCCATTTTATGTGGGAAAACTGCAAGCCTGTCACCTAGGTGGCCATTTTTTCACGGGGAAGCAAATAGATGAAGAACCGTAATTAAAAACAAGACAGAAAACAAGGGTAGCAGCAACAGGGGACCCTGGGGAACACCATTGAGCTCTAGGCCTGAAGGGACAAAGAGAGGGCGTCGCTATCACAACCCCGACCTGGAGCAGAGTGGGGAAGTAGGAGAGCTTGCTGGGCGGCAGCCACAGCCCTAGGCAGAGGAATGCGGCCAACCCACAGAGGCCGGACAGGAGCCAGGGGCGCAGTCTCCTCCCACCTCCTGCCAACAAGTCCCACCCGCCAAACCCCAGAAGAAGCCAGAAAGAAAGGGAATGCAAGGATTCAGCCCTCCATGGTCAGGTTCCTGGGCACAGAGCAGAGCAGAGGAGAGGGGGCCTCTTCGGGGTAGAGGGGAGACATCGACACCCACACTGCCAGGGTGACACGCTACAGAAAACTCCACATGTCTACAAATGGACGTGCACAAATTCTATCTTGCTGCATTGCTTTTAGTAGCCATAAATTGGGGGGAAACCCAAATTTTCATAAGGGGCTGGGGGCTCGTGTTGTGGCATAGTGAGTTAAGCCACAGCCTGCGATGCCAGCATCCCATAAGTGCACCAATTTTAATTTCAGCTACTCCATTTCCGATCTAATGCACCTGGGAAAGCTGTAGAGGATGGCCCAAGTGCTTGGGCCCCTGCCACCCATGTGGGAGAACAGGATGGAGTTCCTGATTCGACTTCAGCCTGATCCCGCCCTGGCCATTGCAGCCATTTGGGGAGTGAACCAGCAGATGGAGAACCTCTCTCTCTTTCTCTCTCTTTCTCTCTCTTTCTCTCTCTCCCTCCAACTCTATCTCCCTTTCTCTCTGTCACTCTGCCTTTCAAATAAATAAATGAATCTTTGAAAAAGAAAAAATAAGGCTAGATAAATCGAGGTATGTTCATCTGTTAGAACACAGCATAGCCAGAGTGAGCATTAGGGCTCAGCGGGTCCCCCACATCCCATGTCCCAATAAAACAGATTGTCCTCCCCAGTGTGAGTGGCCTCACCCAATCCACTGAGAGTCTGAACAGAGCAAAAGGCAGAGGAAGAAGACATCTACCCCTTGTTTTTCTGACTCACTGCTGGAGCTGGGTCATCACATCCCATCTTCTCCTGCCTTTTGAACTGGGGTTTTATACCTCAAACTCCCCTGGTTCTTGGGCCTCTGAACTCAGTCTGCATTACATCCCTGGCTTTCTTGGGTCCCCCACTTGCAGATGGCAGATCTCGAGATTTCTCAGTCTCCATAATTCTCCAAGGCCTGTAAATTCTGCTTCTCTCAAGAATCCTGAAGGATATACCAGGAGTTCATTATTGGTAGCTGAGGAGTTAGGACAAGAAAAGGGAGAGACTAGTGGTGCTGGAAGTCTGGACCAGCTGAGGACATACACACACACACACATGGATTGGTCACTGTGATGCCTCAAGTTAAGCCACCGCTAGCCATTCTGGCATCCCATAATGGACTGACAGTTCAAGTCCTGACGGCTCTTATGCCTTTTTTTTTTTTTTTTTTTTTGACAGGCAGAGTGGACAGTGAGAGAGAGAGAGAGAGAGAGAGAGAGAGAAAGGTCTTCCTTTGCTGTTGGTTCACCCTCCAGTGGCCACCTCGGCCGGTGCACTGCAGCCAGCGCACCATGCTGATCCGAAGGCAGGAGCCAGGTACTTATCCTGGTCTCCCATGGGGTGCAGGGCCCAAGTATTTGGGCCATCCTCCACTGCACTCCCTGGCCACAGCAGAGAGCTGGCCTGGAAGAGGGGCAACCGGGACAGAATCCGGCGCCCCGACCGGGACTAGAACCCGGTGTGCCGGCGCCGCAAGGCGGAGGATTAGCCTAGTGAGCCACGGTGCCGGCCTCTTATGCCCCTTTTTTTTTGGCAGAGTTACAGACAGGCAGACAGGCAGAGGCGGCGGGGGGTGGGGGGGGGGAGAAAGAGGTCTTCTGTCTGCTGGTTCACTCCCCAAATGGCCACAATGGCCAAAGCTGGGCCGATCCAAGGTCAGGAGCCAGGAGCTTCTTCTGGTTCTCCAACATGGGTGCAAGGGTACAAGCACTTGGGCCATCCTCTACTGCTTTCCCAGGCCATAGCAGAGAGCTGGATTGGAAGTGGAGCAGCTGGGACTCGAACCAGCACCCATATGGGATGTTGGCACTGCAGGTGGCGGCTTTACCCGCCATGCCACAGCACTGGCCCCTCTTTTGATTCTGACCCAGCTTCTTACTAATGCATCCTGGGAGGCAGCAGATTATAGCTCCAGAGCTTGATCCCCTGCTATCCACTTGGGAAACCTGGATGGAGTTCCTGGACCCTGGCTCCAACTGGCACAGCCCTGGCTGTTATGGGCATTTGAGGAGTGAAAAAAATAATAATAATAACAGGTAGAAGATTCTCTCTCTCTCTCTCTCTCTCTCTCTCTCTTTCTCTTTCTTGCTCTGCCATTCAAATAGACAACAATAGATTAAAAAATAAACAAGTTTTAAATAAATAAAATTCTGGGCCGGCAGCGCGGCTCACTAGGCTAATCCTCCACCTTGCGGTGCCCGCACACCGGGTTCTAGTCCCGGTCGGGGCGCCGGATTCTGTCCCGGTTGCCCCTCTTCCAGGCCAGCTCTCTGCTGTGGCCAGGGAGTGCAGTGGAGGATGGCCCAAGTACTTGGGCCCTGCACCCCATGGGAGACCAGGAGAAATACCTGGCTCTTGCCATCGGATCAGCGCAGTGCGCCGTTCGCGGCGGCCATTGGAGGGTGAACCAACGGCAAAAAGGAAGACCTTTCTCTCTGTCTCTCTCTCACTGTCCACTCTGCCTGTAAAAAAAATAAATAAAATAAAATAAAATAAAATAAAATAAAATTCTGGTATCCAGGCAGTGCAAACATGAGGTAAGTATGGCTTTTACAGATTTATAAGACTGATTATCATTTAGCTGAGCCATCACTGTGAGAAATGCCCACTACAGCCTCCAGACTGCTTTTGGTGCATCTCACAAGCAGTGCTTATCTCACATCACTGGCAGAATTGTCCTTCTGTTAACACCAGTGTACTGTGCCTGGGACCTGTGGACTCTGTTCAGGAGAGCACCAAGTCTGCAGTTGGCTCTGAGGATAAATTATCCACCCACCAACTCTAATTTTTTTTTTAATCTAAATACCTTAATTCTGTACTAACTGTATATGTAGATAAGCTGAGTGGAAGTTCAAGAGTGAGAAAGATGGAGAGAGAGAGAGAGAGAAAGAGAGAGAGCCAGATTCTCAGGCGATGGCCTAAGCATACAGCCGGTGCTTAAATACCCAAGCGTGGGCTTAGAGTCTACACACAGAGCCCACCCACACGCTAGGGAAGCAGAGCACTGAGATCAAATAATGGAGTCAGGGAGGAATTATTGCTCTTCCCTTCTCGCTCTCATTCTCTACCCCCAACAACAACAACACCAGCAACAAAACAGGATAGTGTTACCGAAAGAAAGGGGACGGGGAGAAAAATAGTTACCATGGTTGACATAACAGTGCCTTGGCCTCCAGGCTCATGTGCTGGATCTGAACAACAATGACAAGCTGTCTACATCTTATTTTAGCTCAGGACCTGGGTGGAGTGAACTTGAACCTGTAAGCAAACAAGGCTGCCAATGGAGGCTCCCATACAAATAGCAGCAAAAAGTATGGATGTCTTCTCCAAGCTTAGAGGGAAAGGGATTAAAAATTCAGAGGGGAGAGCCGGCGCCGTGGCTCAATAGGCTAATCCTCCACCTTGCGGCGCCGGCACACCGGGTTCTAGTCCCGGTCGGGGCACCGGATTCTGTCCCGGTAGCCCCTCTTCCAGGCCAGCTCTCTGCTATGGCCAGGGAGTGCAGTGGAGGATGGCCCAGGTGCTTGGGCCCTGCACCCCATGGGAGACCAGGAAAAGCACCTGGATCCTGGCTCCTGCCATCGGATCAGCGCGGTGCGCCGGCTGCAGCGGCGGCCATTGGAGGGTGAACCAACGGCAAAGGAAGACCTTTCTCTCTCTGTCTCTCTCTCTCACTGTCCACTCTGCCTGTCAAAAAAAAAAAAAAAAAAAAAAAAATTCAGAGGGGAGGCTAATCCTCCACCTTGCGGCGCCGGCACACCGGGTTCTAGTCCCGGTTGGGGCACCGGATTCTGTCCCGGTTGCCCCTCTTCCAGGCCAGCTCTCTGCTATGGCCAGGGAGTGCAGTGGAGGATGGCCCAGGTGCTTGGGCCCTGCACCCCATGGGAGACCAGGAAAAGCACCTGGATCCTGGCTCCTGCCATCGGATCAGCGCGGTGCGCCGGCTGCAGCGGCGGCCATTGGAGGGTGATCCAACGGCAAAGGAAGACCTTTCTCTCTGTCTCTCTCTCTCACTGTCCACTCTGCCTGTCAAAAAAAAAAAAAAAAAAAAATTCAGAGGGGAACTTCTCATTTTGTTTTGCTGTTAAGGTTAATGTCTTATAATGTTGGGAATAGAAAGGTAAACGTTTTTCATCCTTGCCTACCTCCCAAAGTTTCATCCATGTTGTATAAAGTAAACTCGGTTAATTGAGGATATGATTCATAATGATATGTATAAATCTGTTTCTTAATCATAAAGCATGCATTATTTGTCAATGTTATGATTTTAAGGCCTAAGACAGTAAATTTGGCTTTGTCTCTCTCCTGCTCCACCAGAGACAAACAATAAAGGGAGTAAAATCTCACTTTACAAGCTGTAAAGAGATGCCCTGTGTGCGCTGGTGAGGCGTTGCTGCTCCAGGTGGGAACACTTGCTTAAAGAGCAAACCAAAGGCGAGGGTGTTTGGCCCAGCGGTTAAGATGCCCAAGGCCTGTATCAGAGTACGTGGGTTGAATACCCTTCTCTGGCTCCAGTTCCTGACTCCAGGTTCATGCTAATTCAGACCCTGGGAGGCAGCCCTGATGGCTCAAGTAACAGGGTTCCTGCCATCCACATGGGAGAGCTGGCTTTGGTTCTCAGCTCCTCGCTTCAGTGCAGCCTTTGGAGGCATTTAGGGAGTGAACCAGGAAAGGAGACTCTCCCTCTGTCTCTCACATAAAGAAAAAGATGAAATTTAAACAAGATCAATCGGTCAGTCAGTCACCGTGAGTTCCCTTTGACAAAGAGCTCCTGCAAGGCTGGAAGAAATGTTGTGTTCTGGAATGATTTTTACTGCAGAATTTCTAGCTATGACTCATTAAGCAAAATGTTTGCAAGGATCACTGATTCTTACCTGCACCTAAGGGCATCGCAAATATTTCATGGAGGGGCTGATGTGGTGGTACAGCAGATTAAGCTGCTGCTTGGAACACAGGCACCCCGGAGTGCTGGTTCAAGTCCTAGCTGTCCTGCCTCTGACCCAGCGTCCTGCTAATGTGCCTGAGAAGCAATGAATGATGGCCCAAGTACTTGGGCCCCTGAAACCCACGTGGGAGACCTGGAGAGACCTGAGGATCTGGGAGTCCAGGCCCCACCACTGTAGTCCTTTAAGGAGTGAACCAACAGATGAAAGATCTCTTTCTCTCTCTCTCTCTTTCTCTCTGTTGCTCTGCCTTTCAAATAGATAAATCTTTTTTTTAAAAAGTTCATAGAAGATGGAATTAAAACATAAGTTTATTTTGGTGCAAGAATTTTTGAAATCATTTATAAGAAGGGCTTCATAAAATTCATAAAAATGCATATTATGAAAAAACTGTGTATGGATTTCAAAAATTTCTGCATCAAAATAAACTTATATGTTAATTCCATTTTCCCACACACTTTTTGAAGTGTCCATGTACACCCAGCTCCCATTTTCTGAGAGTCAAGAACACAATACTGACCATAATAAAGACAGTGTCTTTTGTTGACTTCTACTGTGTAGGCGCCGCAATGCTGGATATTTCGTCTGCCATAGTTTATTTATTCTTCATCACGACGCAGCTCAGGTCGCTTGGTTGACCTGGGTATATCTGAGCTAGGTTTTTCGCACTTTCCCCATGGTTCCCTCGGTGGGTGAACTGTGTGCCCTGGTTCCTTATGTGCCTCAGAACACCGGGGATCCCTGGGACGGGCAATTGCAGCCCTGCTGCTAGATCAGTTGTCGACGGCCTGTCTCTTTGGCCTTCCTCCAGTGAGCTGCCAATGGCCTCCCCTACTCCTGCTTGGACTGGCCCTTGGACATGACTGTCACTCTGTCTCACAGCACTGCAGGTCCATCTATCATTTCCCCTTAGACTGATCTCTTGGTCTTGCCATTTTCTCCAAGGCTCGTGTGAAAGAAAATTGACAGCTAAGCACTTATGTCTAGACCAGTGGCTTCTGCCTGTTCCCACAGGTCTGCCTGATTTCAGAGCTAGGCTGGTTGTAGTGTGGGCTCTTTCTGTGAAAGAGAAGATTTTTTCAGACATCAGACACATGATCTAAGCAGGGGTTGCATAGTGTTTACTCCTGGGGGACTGGAAGATTCTGTGTTAAAAATATAAGTGCAGGGGGGGGCACAGTGGCGTGGTGGGTAATGCTGCTGTCTGCAGTGCCAGCATCCCATATGGGTGCTAGTTTGAGTCCCGGCTGCTCTACTTCTGATCCAGCTCTCTGCTATGGTCTGGGAAAGCAGTGGAAGATGGTCCAAGTCCTTGGGCCGCTGCACCTGTGTGGGAGACCCAGAGGAAGCTCCAGGTTCCCGGCTTCGAGCAAGCCCAGCTCTGTCTGTTGTGGCTATTTGGGGGAGTGAACCAGAAAATGAACAATCTCTCTCTCTCTGCCTCTCTGTAACTCGGCTCTTTTCAAATAAATAAATAAATCTTTTTATATATATATGTATGTGGTATCATAAGTATTTTCAATAATAACTTTTGTGTTTTTCCAATGATACAAATATTGGAGTTTTTAATAGACAACATATAAAATACAGAAAAACATAAAGAAACAAAATCACCCGAAGTGAAAGAGCTCCCATCACTGTTTCACTCCCTAAACGCCTGCAACAGATGGGACTGGGCCAGGCTGAATCCGGGAACTGAGGAATTCAATCCAGGTCTCCCTTGTGGGTGGCAGGGATCCAATTACTTGAGTCATCTCTGGTGGATTCCGGCGTCTGCATTAGCAGGAAGCTGGAGTCAGCAGCTGGGGCCAGGTAGAGAACCCCGACGAGGCTTCTTAGCTGGTGTTTAACAGCTACACCACATGCCCACCCCTCCGTTTGCTTTTAATAAAGGGATGCATCAGTGAAGTAGACAGGTTCCTGCAGCGGCCCCTGAGTTCCTGCTTGTCCCATTCCCTGGGGCTGGAAAGGAGTCGGCCTGGGTGGGGGTAGAGGTGGGAAAGATGGGAGTCTGAGAGGAGTTAGGAAGGCTCCCCACAAGGCTAGGGGAAGCCTGCACCACCCTGTCCACTAGGCGGAACTTCCAAGGCCGACTCACTCTCTTCCTTAGCACGCTTCTAACATACCTGCTCTGTGGGGCTTTAAATAGCCACGCGATAGGGCTCTTTTGCAAATATTAGGCCACTTATCCTCAAAAATGAAACAGTGAGATAGGCAAGGCAGACAGAACCTCCCGGTCTAGTCACGAGGAAACTGACCCTGGGACAGGATGCAGCTTGTCACAGGTTCCCCTCCCCTCCTCCTCCCCCGGCACATCACAGAGCCCTTTCCCAATCCCAGTGGCCCCAAAAGCTGGGCCAGTGGTGTGTCCCTTGAGTCAAGAGAGTGAAATTGGTGAATTATAGCTAGTAAAATGACTCCTTCTAAAATGGTTTAAAAGGTGTGATAAATAAGAGGGTACTTCAAACAGCTTGTGGAAATGGAGTTAGAAGAGAAGTGTATTTTGGTGCAAAAAAAATTTGAAATCCATGCATGCTAGGGGACTCCAAAAAGTTAGCAGGGAATGTGTGTTGTGAAAAAACTATGTGTGGGTTTCAAAATTCTTTTGCACTTAAATAAATGTTTTTTAAACATTTTCATTTATTTATTCTTCACTTATTTGAAAGGCAGAGAGATGGAGAGACAGAAAGATCCCATCTGCTGATTCATTCCTCAAATGCCCACAACAGCCTGGCCAAAGCTAGGAATGAGGAATTCAGTCTGGGTCTCCCACAAAGGTGGCAGGGACCCAAGTACTTGGGCCATCTTCTGCTGCCTTCCCAGAAGCATTAGCAGGGAGCTGGATGGAGCAGTCGGAACTCAATCCAGCACCCATATGGGATACTAGCACTGCAGGCAGCATTTTAACCTGCTGCTCTACAATGCCAGGTCCAAGGGACACAAGTACTGAAGCCATCACCTGCTGTCTCTCATGGTGTGCCTTAACAGGAAGCCAGAATAGAAGGTGGAGCCAGGACTCAAACCCAAGTACCTTGAGATGAGGGGTGTGCTTTCCCAAAAGGCAAGAACACCAGGGCATCAGATCAAACATCTGCCTCCTTAAGAAACATCTTTGAATTCCACTGTCCATGAACTTTAGCAAGTACCCCTGTACAAGGTATTCCTTAGGCTCCTAGGCAGGTTCCTGCTCATCTCCTGGGGTTTATGGACCCCTCCCACCTTTAATTCTACCTCCCCACACTCGATGACCAACTGAATGCACAAACAGTGGCTAATGGTCAGACCATATATGGCAATAGAACTCTGACCCACAGCCTCTGTAGCAAGCAGCTGGGGAAGCCAAGTCCTTTGGCTTCCAACTCAGGATCCCTACCACCTTGCCAACACAGAACCAACAAGAAAAAGCCCGATACGCACCCCACACCAATCACATAACATGTCCCACTTCTTGGTGGGTGAGCTCCACTTTCCCCACACCAAGCACCTGCCAGCCAGAGCCTTTTCCCCTTCGTTCTCCACAGCTCTCCCACTGCCCCATCTGCCTTGAGTCTCTGCCAAACGCTAGCGACGTGGCTGACTCCCTTACTACAGCAAGCTCGAAATAAATTGCCTCTGTCCTCGTGCGGGTTGTCTTCATTTACTTCCACATGACTGGATGAATAATAAAAGACATTACAAAGCCGGTTTATGAAAAGGCATCAGTTATTAAACATTTGTAAAGTGCGTTACAATCTTTCAGCATGCTTCGTAAACACCTCGTGAAGTTCTGATGTCCCCATTGCAGAGCTGAGAAAATTGAGAAGGCAACAGGAGGCCGAGTGACTTGCCCCGAGCGTGTACGCAAACACAAATCCTCCTGGGTCTGAGAGCTGTTGTTTATCCACCGTATTTTGGAATCATTACCATTTTAAAGCATTTTACTCTGGGTTGAGTGAATATTAAGAAGTGGATTGTATTTCAATCTGGCAGACGCAAAAGTATTGTTTTTAGTTTGTTTTTCTAAGTTTTAGTAGACACCATATGGCCTCCATTAACTTTACTATGTAGCACAATTCTGAAGATAGTTTCTTTTCCAAAAAATTTTTCACCGTAATTTAACATTTTAAAGTTCAGCGCACATCATCAACCCTTGATACTTGTTTTTCTCAATATTGGGCTTTTTTCCCTCTCCACTGCAGGGGAGAAGGAGGAGACCATAAATCCAGCCAAGGATTTGTTCGGTTGTAGTGACTGGGGACAGTGTCCAAAGTTATGTATGGGTGGAGGGAGGGGCGAGCGAGTGTGACAGTGTGGGGCTTTGCTCTTCTGCAGACACGTGGCACCGCAGTTAAGACACCTCTTGGAATGCCCACATCCCCTATTGGAGGACTTGGGTTCGAGTGAGGCTGCAGGTGATGGCTCAAGTGCTTGGGTCCCTGTCACCCATGTGGGATGGAGTTCTGGGCTCCTGGCTTCAGCCTGTTGTGGGCATAAGTGAACGAATGAGGGTGAATAAGTGAATGGTGCGGGTAAAGCTGGTTGTGAGAAGCTGCTAGGGGATGGCAGCTGGCACCGAGTCAGCCTGTCCCGGGTCTCCTCACTTGCCACAGGAGCCATGCCTGGGAGCAGAGGGCACGCTGCCAGGGAATGCGGTTCCCAGGGCCTGAGCAGCTGAGGGTGGTGCTGAGCAGAAGGCAAAAGCATAGCAGGACGAGGGGCAGCCCAGGCCTGAGCTTAGGAAGAGCCCCTCTCCTAGGGTGGGCAATTCTTTCTTTTTAAGAAGTTTTTGAATTTTGAAATATTTATTTGAAAGGCAGAGTGGAGAGAGAGAGAGGAGAGAGAATCTTCTACCCCCTGGGTCGCTCCCCAAATGCCCAAAACACACAGGGCTAGGCCAGGCCAAAGCCATCTGGAACTCCATCTGGATTGCCCCGTGGGTGGCAGGGCCCCGAGTACTTGGGCAATCGCTTGCTTCCACCCAGCATGCACATTAACAGGAAGCCGGAATCAGAAGCAGAAGCGTGATGCCGGCAGCCCCAGCAGCGGCTTAACCCACTGTGCCACACTACTCACGTCCAGCTTGGATTCTTCTTGTCTGGCTGTATTTGGCTTCCTTTCATCCCAAGAAAAGGCCAAAAGCTTGTGTTCGGAGTTTAGAAGATGTGCGAACTCTCTCGTTAAAGTGTTTATAATCATCAGAACGATAGCATTTAGTCTTCAACAAATCCTAAGTGTCCTCAAATGCTTACGGATCGCCTCCTGAATGCCTGGGACACAGGACGTGTCGCAGCACAAAAAGCAGGCCGCAGAGGTGAGGACCAGGTCTGACCAGTCCTTCAGCTCCCTGAGCTGTCTTTTGCTTATCCTTTACTGCACTGTAATTAGGAAAAGAAGAGGAAGGAAATCAAGGCAAGGGCTGCAGCCACAGGTGTCAGAGATTAACTGAGTCCAGCAGATAAAAGGAAATGGAAGATGAAGGGTGAATCTTACCTCAACTGTTAATACTGCCAGTGAGAGAGATTACCCAGGTAAAAAGACGAAAACAAAACCACAGGCAGGGGCTGGCGCTGTGGTGCAGCGGGTTAAACCCCGGTCTGCAGGACTCTGCAGGACGCATCCCATATGAAATCTGGCTGCTCCACTTCCCATCCAGCTCCCTGCTAATTCACCTGGGAAAGTAGTGGAAGATGGCCCAAGTGCTTGGGCCCCTGTCACCCGTGTGGGAGACTTAGAGGAAGCTCCTGGCTCCTGGCTTCGGACTGGCCCAGCTTTGGCCATTGCGGCCATTTGGAGAATGAACCAGCGGATGGAAGACCTCTCTCTCTCTCTCTCTCGGCCTCTGCCTCTCTGTAACTCTGCCTCTCAAGTACATAAATAAGTCTTTTAAAAAAAAAAGTGCAGGCAATTCTGCTGGTTCTTGATTAAATGTATATAAGCATCAGAATTACAGAATTTTCTCTTTAACAAATCCTATGTGTTCTCATTTTATTTTTTTGGTAAAGATTTGTTTTATTTTATTTATTTGACACAGAGAGAGGGAGAAAGAAAGGCCACGGAGAGATCTTCTATCTGCTGGTTCACTCCCCAAATGGCCACAACAGCTGGAGCTGGGACAGTCTGAAGACAGGTGTCTGGAGTTTCATCCGGGTATCACACGTGTTTGACAAGGGCCCAAGCACTTGGGCCATCTTCCGCTGTTTTCGAAGGTGCATTAGCAGGGAGCTGAATCCTAAAGGGAGTAGTTGGGACTCAAGCTGGCACTTAGATACGAGATGCTGCCATCGCAGGAGGGGGCTCAACCCACTGTGTCACAATGCCATCTTCATTTTCTTTTCCTTAAATGTAAATGGGGCCGGCGCGGCTCAATAGGTTGATCCTCTGCCTGAGGCGCCAGCACACCAGGTTCCAGTCCCGGTCAGGGTGCCGGATTCTGTCCCGGTTGCCCCTCTTCCAGGCCAGCTCTCTGCTGTGGCCCGGGAAGGCAGTGGAGGATGGCCCAGGTCCTTGGGCCCTGCACCCCATGGGAGACCAGGATAAGCACCTGGCTCCTGCCTTCGGATCAGCACAGTGTGCCGGCTGCAGCGCATCGGCCATTGTTGGGTAAACCAATGGAAAAGGAAGACCTTTCTCTCTGTCTCTCTCACTGTCCACTCTGCCTGTCAAAAAAAAAAAAAAATGTAAATGGACATTGCTCATTGAGAACAAGGGAAATAACAAGTGCTTACTAAAAAATGTTTAAATGACATACTACCTAATGAGCCACGAAACTCAAAATGAGACTCTGCCCTCCCCAGGGCCTGGGTGTGTGTTAGCAGATGCATTGTCATACCCCGCCTCGCTGGAACACAGTGTGGTGGGAGAATATTGAACCAAAGGCCTCACTCCTACTTTGGACTGTTAGCTAACTGACGTGAGAATTAGGGAACAAATCACTTAGATCCTGAGTCTGATTTTGGCCATAAATGTACCCTAAAAATTACCACCATTAAAACTTCCCCACAAATAATTATAAGGGCACACACGTTCTGTGAGCTCATCCTCTCTATAGGCTAAGTACACTGTATTAACTCAGCCCGGCAGACAGAAATAAACAAGATGAAAATGATTGTCTACTGATCCCTCAGCACGTGGTCTTAGTTAAAGTGGGAGTACACTTTAAAAGGGCACCTGGATATTATCCTGTACCCCTAAACAACACACGCAACTGGGATCTTGATTGGATTTCTCCTCATGATGGAGAAGTTGCTGCCCACACAACCCATCACATCACTGTCCATTACTGAAGGGAGTGACCTTCAAAAACAGGCTCTCCAAATCACTCAGGATCATTTTTAGGGTGTCTTCCATGTGCCACCCTGTTAAGCATGGGAGAGTAACAGAAAGGTTCCTGTCTCACATATCACAGCCTAACAGTATAACAGAGACACCAACATGATGGAAGGCTCCAGGGGAAATGTTTTGCCAAGGGTCTAAGTCAAGAGACCTGTCAGAAATCTGGGAGGACACGCCCTCTTCTGAGAGCGCCTAGGGAGACCGTGGTGATGGGGGTGATGTTTGAGCTGGGTCTGGAAGGGTGCATGAGTGGGCATTTGCCAGGTGGAGAAGAGGAAGGGCGTATACAAGCAGAGGGAACAGCGTGGTTCATCCAAGCATCCGGCACAAGGGAGAAATGTGACCGGAGTCGTGTAGCTGCTGCCTAGATTTTGTAGGAGAGAAGGCAGAAGGGAGGGTGGCTAAGCTGGGGCTGGCCCCGTGGTCATGCTGCACTCGGTGATTGAAGGTAAGGGGCGGGGGATCAGGTGTGAGGCATGGAGTTGTGTGTCCCACCAGTAGGGTGACTTAAGTTGGATGGAGGGCGTTGTATAATGTGGGGGCAGAGGAAGGAGAAACGTGTGAGGAAGAACGTCTTCGTCCACATCTTTGTGGTGCTGTAACAGAATACTTGGGCCTGGGCAATTCGCAATGAGGTTGATTTCTGACAGTGCTGGAGCTGGGAGGTCCCAGGTCTCGGGGTATCATAAAGGCTTTCTTGCTCCATCATTCCATGGTGGGAGGTAGAAGGGCAAGAGGGTGCATCTGTGCGCATGAGAGATGAGGAGAGAGAGAGAGAGAGAGAGAAGAAGAAGAAGAAGGAGGAGGAGGAGGAGGAGGAGGAGGAGGAGGAGGAGGAAAGGGAGCCAAACTCATTCTTTTATCAGGAACTCACTCCCACAATAATGACATGAGTCCAATCATAGGGGCAGAACCCATGTGGCCCGATTGCCCACGAGGGTCCCACTCTCAACATAATTCCATTGGGAGTAGTTTCCAACCCACGAACTTGGGAGCCACATTCACATCACAGCACAGATGAACAGGAGGGGGTGGTTGGAACAGCTGATTTGAGAAGCAAATTTGAAAGAAAACAGATGAGAGTTGCTAATCATTGTGTGTGGAGGCTGAGGCAGAGGGCAAAATAGAGTATGACTTCGAAGTTGCTCAGTCCAGGTGACATTGGGTGGCTGGTGGCGCAGCCAACTGAGAGAATGGACACAGGGAAGCAGGGAAGGTGGCTCTCCCAGTGTGCCCGGCCGAAGAGAGACTCCTGATTTCAGCACAGGTGCTCGGAGACTGAACGTGGCAGCTGAGAAAGTGGATGAAGCCAACCTCGGATTCAGAATACTGACCTAATTTCCAAGCTTTGGGCTCGGCATATCATTCAGTTCAACACTCTGGAAAGCTTATTGTCTAGGGTGTGTCTGATCTACTTAAACCCACTTTTGGTGGGGACTCTGGAGCCAGATGACCTGAGCAGGCGACCTCAGGGAAGTCACTTAAACCTCTGTGTACTGTGGCTCCATTATCTGCAACGAAAGTTTGTGAACTCTCTACAAAGTTGCAGGAATGAGTTCAGATGTGTAAAAGTATAGCACATAGCCCAAGTACCTTGGAGGCATTTGCTATCACCATTAATAAGTAATGGAGGGGCCGGTGCTGTGGCATAGCAGGTAAAGCTGCCGCCTGCAGGACCAGCATCCCATATGGACACTGATTCAAGTCCCGGCTGCTCCACTTCCCATCCAGCTCTCTGCTATGGCCTGGGAAAGCAGTAGAAGATGGCCCAAGTCCTTGGGCCCCTGCACCCATGTGGGAGACCTGGGAGAAGCTCCTGGTTCCTGGCTTCAGATTGATGCAGTGCTGGCCACTGCGGCCAATTGGGGAGTGAACCAGCGGATAGAAGACCTCTCTCTCTCTCTCTCTTCTCTCTCTGTGTAACTTTGCCTTTCAAATAAATAAATAAACCCCTTTAAAAAATAATTTGAATACCTGACTAAAACCGATGTGAATATTAGAGATTTGTGGTCACAGAACAAGACTGAAGTTGACCGTTCCAGGGTCCGTCCTGTTACTTAACCAAGACAGCCAGAGGCAGACTCTGCCCACGTCTGATTGCTGTGCTCAGCATGTTAAGGATTCCCCACCTCATTGTGGAAGGAAGGCTGCAGTGGCTCCGAGTATTAAGTCCTCCCCTGGCCACCACCCTTAGCAGGAAATAAGCAGATGGGGCCTGCCTCCTCGTGTAGGTCTCTTAACTAACACAAAAATCTCTCCAGTTAGTTCTCTGCAGGTGTTCTTTTCGTGGGAACTGGAGCCTGGTCCCACCTGTTAGCCTATAACCAAAGGCTCACGTGGGGCTGGGGCTGGCTGCTGGGTGCAGCCACGAGTGCCCACCACAGCCCGGAGGCCAGTGAATTTCTGGGGTGCCTCACTCAGGCCATGGGTACTTGGGAAGCAAGAATGCAGCAGTGCTCATCCTGAGTGAGCCACAGCTTCGTCCTTGGGGGATCATGGGCTTGTTAACAGTAGCCTTTTAACCCAGGTAGCAAGAAGGGGGTGAATTATGAATTGAACATTTTTAATTTTCTTAAATGTTTTTTTATTTCTTTGAAATGGGGCGGGTGAGGGTAGGGAAGAGAGGAGAGGATTCCCCCATGTCCATCTTCTGGTTCACTTCCCAAATTCCTGCAACAGCAAAGGCTGGGCCAGGCTGATGCTGGGAACTGGGACTCAAACCAGGTCTTCCAAGTGAGAGTCATCACCCACTGCTACTCAGAAGTGCATTAGCAAGAAGCTGGAACTGGAAGCAGAGCCAGAACTCAAACCCAGGCACTCTGATATGGGATGTGGGCACCCCAAGAGGATCTTCACTGCCGTGCCAATGCTGGGCCCTAGAAAGGGTGTTTTAGAGCATGGGGAACTTCCTTGCATTTTCATATGTTTTTTTTCCAAGAAAAAGATTTATTTATGTATGTATTTAAAAGGCAGAGCAATAGAAAGAGGGAGAGACAGAGGCAGAGATCTTCCATCCATTGGTTCACTCTTCAAATGGCAACAATGGCATAGGTGTGCCATACTACAGCCAAGAGCCTAGAACTCCATCATCCACATGGGTGGCAGCAACCCAAGTGCTTTGGCCATCATCTGCTGCTTTCCCGAATACATTAGCAGGAAGCTAGATTGGAAGCGGGCCGGGACTCTAAGCTGCGCTCCCATGTGGGATGCTGGCATTACAAGTGGCAGAACCTGCTGCACAACAAGGCCAGCCTCTCTCATCTGTTCTTCCATCCACTGGTTCACTCCCTAAATGGCCACAACAGCTGGAGCTGGTCCGATCAGGAATCTCCCCATAAACCAAAGGAAAGGGCTTGTAATTCAGTGCGCCTAGTTGGGAAGGTTGGCCAGGCTGGTCACTGTTAAAGCTAACTCAAAGGCACCCTCCTGTCCTCCTCAATTGCTCTTGCAGCAGCCTCACCCACAGATGAAGAGAGCTGTGTGTGAAGAGCTGCTCTGGGGCAGGCACTGTGGCATCATGGGCTAAGCCTCTGCCTGTGGCTCTAGCATCCCATATGAGCACCGGTTTGTGTCCCAGCTGCTCCTTCCAATCCAGCTCTCTGCTATGGCCTGGCAAAACAGTGCAAGATGGCCCAAGTGCTTAGGCCTCTGTGCCCTTGTGGGAGACCCAGAAGAAGCTCCTGGCTCCAGATCGGCCCAGCTCCAGCTGTTGGGGCCATTTAGGGAGTGAACCAGTGGATGGAAGACCGCTCTCTCCTTCTGTCTGTAACTCTACTTCTCAAATAAATATTAAAAAACAAAACAGAGAGGGAGGAGAAAGGGAGGGAAGGAGGGAACAAAAAAAGAAAGGAAGAGAAGACTGCTCTTCACATCTTAGAAGGTCTCAAGCCCAGTTGTTGCCCTTCAACCTACAGTCCCACTAGGTCGCCAGAATTTGGTCCCATGGTTTCTCTCCTCCTGTCTGCCGAATGCCACAACTTCCTGTCTAGTCTCCCCAGAAAGTGTCTCCATCTCGAGAAAGACAGCAGCAAGGTGCACAGAGAACTATGAGAGATCCCAGAGACAGCTTTTATAAACACCCACAAAACGCCTTCTTTCCACCAGCCCAATCCATTAACAAAAAGAGAATTTTATTTTTAAAGATTTATTTGATGGGCAGAGTTAGAGAGAGAGAGGAAGACAGACAGAGATCTTCCATCCAATGGTTCACTCCCCAGATTGCTGCAACAGCTGGGGCTGGACCAGGCTGAAGCCAGGAGCCAGGAGTCTCATCCCAGTCTCCCACTTGAGTAGCAGGGGCCCAAGCACTTGGGCCATCTTCTGCTGCTTTCCCAGGTGCATCAGCTGGATCAGAAGTGGAGCAGCCAGGACAGGAACTGGAGCCTATTTGGGTTGTGATGCCGGTATCACAGGTGGCAGCTTTACATGCTATGCCACAACACAACAGTGGCCCTGAGAAAATAAATTTCTTAAATTTCAAGGCACCTAGTTTCTAACCTGATTCTGATGTACATGTAGATGTTCAATAAATATGAATTAAATTAAATCAAAAGCTCAAGGTTTTTATTACTCAACCTACTTAAAGCTTTTGTAAACCTCTTGGGGATTTGCATCAAGCTGTTAAGTTGGAAAATTTATAAAAGTAGTATTTTCAATAGACCAGATTCCCTCTTAATGTGCTTGAGGAGCTTAACTATAAACCAGTGGGGAGGGGAGAGGTACCAGGGGGGTGGAGGGAATGGAGGAGGCGAGGAGGAAAGAGGAGTCTGTTCCAGCCCCTTCCTGCATTTCTCATCATTGCTGTCCTTGTTAACCAGCTACTGCCCTCTAGTGCTTACTGTCAAAAGTTCTTGCCTGAAACCTACTGTTCTTAAACCTAAATACAGTGTAAGGATTTTTATTATAATTATACATTATTATCTTCTAGTACAGAGTGCTTGATGTACATAATCGTCTGTAATATTATTTTTAAAGATTTATTTACTTATTTCAAAATCAGAGTTACACAGACAGAGAAGGAGAGGCAGAGATAGAGAGGTCTTCCATCCGCTGGTTCACTCCCTAATTGTCCACAATGACCGGAGCTGTGCCGATCCGAAGCCAGGAGCCAGGAGCTTCTTCTAGGTCTCCCATATGGGTGCAGGGGCCCAAGGACTTGGGCCATCTTCTACTGCTTTCCCAGGCCATAGCAGAGAGTGGGATCGGAAGTGGAGCAGCTTGATCTTGAACCAGCGCCCAGATGGGATGCTGGCACTGCAGGCGGTGGTTTTACCACTGTGCCACTGCACCAGCCCCATGCAATTTTTTTTTTATTTATTTTTTTAATTGAGAACATATGAAGTCTAAAATCCTGTTGGCACCTGAAAGGGACCAGACTCCACCTCTTGCAGATCAGAAAATTGAAGTCCTCAGGACAAGGCATTAAATGGATCAAGAAAGCTTTCTAGACTCTAAGTTATCCCATCTGTAACTTATCTGGCAAACTATTTATTTCAAAGCATTTCCCAGAAATTTCAATAACATATCAGTAAAAATTATAGCACACTAATCTAAGTATTATGTGTTATTTTCAATGCTATTCCAAATAAGGCTAAGAAATACTGCTGGCCAAGTTTAAACAAAGATTTATAATTAACATTGGTACAGTTACTTAGAGAGGTATTTATTTACTTGAGAGGCAGAGTAACAGGAAGGGAGAGTCAGAGAGAGATCGATCTTCCAACTGCTGGTTCATTCCCCTAGATGCCTGCAAAAGCTGGGGCTGGGCCAGTTGGAGGCTGGGAGTCTGGAACTCTACCCAGGTCTCCGATGTGGTGGCAGGGACCCAAGTACTTGGGCCATCATCTGCTGCTTTCCCAGGTGCATTAGCAGGAAGCTGGATCAGAAGCATAGTAGCTGGGACTAGAATCAGCACGCTGATATGGGTTGCAGGCAGCACAAGCAGCAGCTGAACCCACTATGCCAACTTGCCTGCACCAGTACTGGTGCATTTAAAACTTAGGACAAGCTTAGATGTAGTCTATAGCCTTAAAAAAAAAAGTTAACTAGAACAGACCCAAGTGGATTTGGCCATTTTTCAGAACTGATTTATCATTTTCTCCACACAGGCTAATATTCTGTTAAAACTCCCCCCAAAGGAATCTCTTTGCCTGTTGATGGGAACTGGGGAGAGGGGAGATTGTCATTTTATCTTGGAACACATATTTTCAGCATTTAATCATTTTGCTGATGGGAATAAATTGAAAATTATCCAGTTGGATGTGTCACTTACAAGAACATCCCTGAGTAACAAAAGATTTATTCAAATGTTTAATTGGAAGAGACTACATCTGGAATAGGTTTTACTGGAATTCATATAAAAAGGAAAGTGAACCCATTAGAACTAATATCATAAACAACGATTTTATCTGGAACCAGAAAAACCAGAACTATTAGTGGATTGGAATCTTGATGTCCTTTTTTTTTTTTTTACAGCAGTTATGCATTATTACTGTAGGTAGAGCTTTATTTTCAGAGAATATTCTAGAAGCAGACCATTCAAATCTTCTAACCTAGTCACTTTGCCCCCTCCTCCTCAAAAAAGGAACAAAAAGAAAGTGCTGGGGGGGGGGCACGTTACTGTGAGGCTGGGACATCTGGGCTTCTGTCAGGAATGAACTGAGGGGCGTTTGGCTTTGTCCTTAGATGTCCACGTAGATGCCATTGATCAGATAATCAAGCCGTGAGTAGCGCTTCCTGCGGAGGGACTCGGCGAGAATCCTGCCCAGGAGGACGAGGCCTATGACCAGGAAGAGGACGCCCAGCAGCAGTGTCCCCACAAGAAGCCACTTCTCAAGGGGCAGGCGATCGCGGCCCGCCGGGGCCCTGGCCTCCCCATCACCTCGAGAGGCAGCTCCATGGTTAGAGGACGCCTCTACTTCTGACAAAGAAAGCGTGGCAGGGCCCTGTGTGTCCCCAGGATGCGAAGTGACGCTGGTGATTTTTTCCCTAGGCACCGGGACAATGGTGCCTTTCAGGTCGCTAGGTGCCTGGAAGGTGGTGGTGGGAGCTGCTGTTGTGGCCATGGCTTGGGGCGTGGGGGGCAGAGAAGTGACAGCGGTTATCCCTCGAGCCGTGGTGGCCTCCAGCGGCCACACAGCCACAGAAGGTGCCACTGTGGATGGGAGAGCCACAGTCTTTGGGGTAGCAGAGTCGGCATGTGGAGAAGCACTTGCCCCAGCAGCTGGGGGCGTAGCCACCTTCTCAGGCAGCAGCTTAGCCGTCTCCTGTTGGGAGGAAAATGGTGTCCCCTGAGAAGGGCCTTTTTCTTGATCGGCAGGCATCCATGGCACGCTCACTTGCTCCATCTTGAAGAGCTTCTCCAAGGGACGTGGGGACCCCACCTTCTGGGACAACACATCTTCCCATGAGAGGTCAGCAGACTTTGAATAACCAGGTGATGGAAGAGTGAGTGAGGGCGTGGCTGCCTGTGGCCAGCGGCCGTGTAAGAGAGAATCTTCTCCAGCTGGCTCCTGGCTCGGCACGTCAGTTTTGGCCAAAGATGGAAAATCTGAACATGGAGAGAGAACAAAAGGGGGACTGAACATAGAGGTCTATGCAAAGGTAAGTTTAAAAAATGCAAGCTTATCAGCTTGTTTGAGTGTCATTGAAATGTGCAAGATGGAAAACCACAAATGCTCACTCGGCATCTGACCACACTGCCTGCCCACCAGATGCTGTGACCAGCATCAGGGAACGCAGGGGCAAGATGCCTGAAGGTGGATCAGGTGCACACACGTGACAAGCGATGGGAGCCATGAAGCAGAGATGTTAAGGGGAGCTGGCTAGGCAGCAGCAGGAAGGGGTCTGGGAAGATGGGCATGTGAAGGGGCCAGGTCGACGTGGGCAGGAAGGGCTGGCAGGGAGAGTGTGGGCATGGGGCATCAGCCCCTGCAGGATGTGCCAACCAGGACAGAGATGACAAGTGGCCATCGGAACAGGTTTCACAAGGAGGGCATGGGGCGGGCAGGGAAGGGAGAGTGAGACGATGGAGTCCGGTGAGGAGGCAGAGTTCCCAGGATGCACATGGCTGACAGGCACGAGGCTCTGACAGCAGGGAAGTGGAAGGCACCAGGAGGGTCTGGTCTCTTCTGAGGGCACTGAGCCCAGACAGTGGCAGAAGATTGCTGAGGTTTTCAGACCCAACATGTGGGACACATGATCCCAGCACTGCACTCCGAGCAGGGAGGCTGTCTGGGGGATTTTGAATTTTCACTCCTAAAGATTAAAATTTTACAGCCAATATGTTGGGTCATGTGGGCAATGAGATCAATATTGGAAATACAGATATAAAGAGCAGAAAAGTACTCAGCACCAGGCATTTGGCACAGTGCTTAAGATGCTGTCTGGTAGGTACCCTGCATCCCAAAATTGGAGTTCCTGACTTCCGGTCCCAGCTCCGTTTCCAGCTCCAGCTGCCTGCTGATGTACACCCTGGGAAGCAGCAGGCAGCGGCTCAAGTCCTTGGGCTTCTGCCATCCTTGTGGAAGACCTAGCTTGAGTTTCAGGTTAGCTTAAGTCTGGCCCAGCCCTGGCTGTTGTGGATGTTTAGGGAGTGAACCCATGGATGATAGATCTCTCTCTCTCTCCCTCTCCCTCTCTCTCTTACAAATAAAATGAAGAACATTAAAATTAAAAAAAAAAAAAGCTGAATACTACCGAGTTCTGATTCATGCTGTGGAGGAAGCAGCCTCAGGTCCTGCTCAGGCTGGAGAAAGTACACAGTTTTGCTTTCAGTCACACCCACCACTTATCACAGTGCAAACTGGAAAGGCTTGTTAAAGCAGTCAGGTGCAGCGAGTGATAATTTCAATTGCTCTGTACATATTAACTCTGCTGCCTCGGTAATCACTTTACTGAGATTAGAACTGCAAAAGCACAAGGAAAGAAGCGAAGAATTTCTTAGCATGTCTCTCCTGCTTCCTTCCCTCTCTTCTTTCTCAATTCTTCTCAATGTCAGCTGTTAAATTACAACCTCCCTCCTCCCTAACCTGCCCTCCCCCCCTCCCCCCCGCGGGGGGCACTTCAGATGTATATTATCTGTGACTACTCTCCAAGCCTCCGCCTCCAAGCCTCCAAACAGCCCTTTAAAATGGTTACTTATTAATCCATCCAGGATAGGTGGCAGCCAACTGCGGTCCAACGGACCAGTCTGGTTTTGGATGGTTTGCAAGCTCAGTATGTTTTAAACAGTTGTAAAAAAAAAAAAAAAAAAAAAAAATTCAGGGACTGGGTGTCATGTGGCAGCAGATTAAGCCACCACTCATCCCATACCAGAGTGCCGGTTTGAGTCACCACTGCTTCACTTCCAATAAAGCTCCCAGGTAATGTGGGTGGGAGGAGAGGGGAAGGTGGCCCAAGAGCTTGGGCCCCTGCCACCTATGTGGGAGACCCAGATGGACTTGCAGGCTCCTGGCTTAAGTATGGCCCAACCTAGCTGTTGTGGCCGTTTGTGGAGTTAACAAGAGGTTCGAAGATCTCATTCTTCCTCTGTCACTCTGCCTTTCAAGTAAATAAAATAAATCTTTAAAAAAAAAATCAGAATAGTGCTTTGTGACAAATGAAAAGTATGTGAAATTCAAATATCAGTATCCATAAATAAAGTCTTATTGACACACAGCCATGCTCATGTGTGTACACATTGTCTTTGGCTATTTCCCCACTACAAGGTTAGAGATGAGCATGTACAGCACGTTGTGAATGAATCCCAAAGCCTAAAATGCTGACCTGAGAAGCCTGAGATACTATCTGGTTCTTGCCAGAAAAAGGTGGCAGGTACCTGATCTTGAATATAGTACTCTACCCTAACACAGAATTTGGATGTCTGAGGTAGAATCGTTTTTTTTGCAACATTGAAAGTATCATCTTAAGATAAACAGCATTTGTGTTTTTAAGTCAGATCAGATTTTTTTAGAGTTTTACAAATATTACTACATCGAGTTTTAGAACATTTTAAAAAGATTTATTTATCTATCCGAAAGAGTTACAGGGAGAGGGAGGGAATGAGTGAGAGAGAGAGAGAGAGAGAGAGAGGGAGGGAGGGAGAGAGGTCTTCCACCTGCTACTTTACTCCCCAAAAGCCTCAATGGCCAGAGCTGGGCCAGGCCAAAGCCAGGAGCCAGGAACTTATTCCAGGTCTCCCAGGTGGGTGCAGGGGCCCAAGCACTTGGACTGTCTTCCACTGCCTTCCCAGGTGCATTAGCAGGGAGCTGGATTAGAAGTGGAGCAGCTGGGACTTGAACCGGCACCCACATGGGATGCCAGCACCAAAGGCAGTTTTATCCACTACACCACAGTGCTGGACCTAAGATATTTTTTTAAAAAGGAGTTGGGACAGGCATTTTGCATAGCAGTTAAGACACTGCTCAGGATGCCTGCATCCCATATCAGAGTGCAGAAGTTTGAGTCCTGCTTCCACTTCCAATTCCAGCTTCCTGCCAATGCACACCCTGGGGGAGGCAGCAGGCGATGGCTTAAGTACTTGGGTCCCTACCACCTACACAGTAGGCCTGAATTGAGTACTGGGATCCTGGCTTCAGCCTGACCCAGCCCCAGATGTTGCAGGAATGTAGCAAGTGAATCATGGGTAGAAGATCTATTTCTGTCTCTGCTTTTCAAATAAAATAAAAATATTTAAGAAATGAAAAAGCCTTAAAATCTTAATGACTCAACATAATTCATTTTAAAGTTAAAAAAAGATAATTTAAATAAGCGTTCTGTGAGGTCTATGACATCAGAACTTAAAAAAGGCCATTGAAAGGAACCACCAGAACAGCTGTTTTCTCTTTCAAGCATGCAAGCTCATGAAGAAAGCAAAGTCAGGCCAGTCCCATTTCTTGATAAGATCCATCTATTGGCAAAGATCCCAGAAGCACAGAGGGCTCTGCACACCTGCCCCATTTACCTCACCCACAGATGTGTGCACCGGGGCGTGGTGCTCTTCCTGCTCATGCAGTGATGAGCTGCACAGGGGCTGGGAGACAGCCCTGTGCCCTCACCTCCTGAGTTTCATTTTCAAGCAACTTCACTGAATCAAAACATGAGGGGTTGGGACAAGTGTTTAAAGCAGCAGTTAAGCTGCCACTCGGGATGCCTGTGTCCCATATCAGAATGCCTGGTTCAAGTTCCAGCCACTCCACTTCTGATCCAGCTTCCTGCTAATGTGCACCCAGAGAAGCAGCAGAGGTGGCTCAAGTACTTGGGTCCCTAACACCCACCCACTGGGAGACCTGGATTGAGTTCTCAGCTCTTGGTTTTGGCTTGACCCAGCCCTGGCTGTTACAGGCTTTTGGGGAATGAACTAGTAGATAGAATATCTATTTCTTGGCCGGCGCCGCAGCTCACTAGGCTAAGCCTCTGCCTTGCGGCGCCGGCACACTGGGTTCTAGTCCCAGTCAGGGCGCCGGATTCTGTCCCAGTTGCCCCTCTTCCGGGCCAGCTCTCTGCTGTGGCTCAGGAGTGCAGTGAAGGATGGCCCAAGTGCTTGGGCCCTGCACCCCATGGGAGACCAGGAGAAGTACCTGGCTCCTGCCATCGGATCAGCGCGGTGCGCCGGCCGCGGTGGCTGTTGGAGGGTGAACCAACAGAAAAGGAAGACCTTTCTCTCTGTCTCTCTCTCTCACTGTCCACTCTGCCTGTCAAAAAATAAAAATAAAAATAAAAAATAATAAAAAAATCTATTTCTTTCTCTCTCCCTTTCAATTACATGCATACATAAAACATTTTTTTAAAGTTTTTTTTTTTTTTTTTTAAATGAAGGACTATCACTTTGGTAACTAACTGAGCAACCAAATTCTCAATTTATTTCATTTCTGAATTCTGTTCTTCCAGTCCTTGGTAGAAATGACTACAAAACTGCAAGATAAAAATTAAATAATGTCAAGCTACAATGGTTTTATAGAGTGAACAAAGCTCGCTGTCTTCTTCCAAACATTCAATCTGCAAAAGTTAGCCCGTCAATTATAGGAAATAGGATCCCTCTGGAAATAAATCACCAGATATCCGTATTTCATTTCACTCCAAATAGGAGGCAGATCATTTGTTTCCAGTGATGTAATCTGATCCATCAACAGGTGCAGATTCAGAAACAGAATCACAAACACAAATGGACACAGACTAATTGCATAGTATGTCCCAGGGTGGGTGCGACCTTGCCACTTGCTTTGTGCTGATGGCACCCTCTGGTGGCTACTGTAAGAACTGTTCTATTCTAATTCCATTTCATTGGCCTCACACTCCCTTAAAAGGTGTACACGTATGCTGAATTTCCTTCTTTCCTGTTTCCATTGGCAGAGAGAGAGAGAGAGAGAGAGAGAGAGAGAGAGAGAATATCTCCTATCCATTGATTTACTACCCAAATGCCTGAAATGGAAGCCAGCAACTGGGAACTCATCCACGTCTCCCACGTGGGTCACAGGGACCCAACTACTTGAGCCATCACCACTGCCTCTTAGGATGCACACTAGTAGGGAGCTGGAAGCAGAGCTGGGACTCGAACCCAGGCAATTTGATATGGGATGTGAGTGTCCCAAGCACTTTCTAATCTCTAAGCAAAATATCCACCTACTACTTCTCTGATACATACATTATAAAAGCAACAACATGGTAGAAGAATTAGGAATATTAAAAACAAATTCAACTGTTAATTTCTATAATCTATCTCAGCAACAAATAATTTGTATACAAATAGTTTCTGCTTCATGCTCCTTTTTAAGGGAATGCTGGGTATATCAGGTTTCCCTGGTTCATAAAATCACCTTTACAACACCAGAGTGGGCAGGCATTTGGCACAGCGGTTGTGGCTTAGAATGCTTGTGACCTGAGTTCAAGACTTGACTCTGCTCCTAAATCCAGCTTCCTACTAATGCTCTTTCTGGAGGTAGTGGGTAATGGCTCAAGTACTTGGGTTTCTGTCACCTATAAGGGAAACTCAGATTGAGTTCCTGGTTCCTGGGTTTGGCTTGGCCCAAACCAGCTATCATGGGTAATCCTGGGGAGTGAGCCAGATGATCAGAGATCTCTCTCTGTCTCTGTGTATGTGTGTTTTTATGCTTTCCAAATTAATTAATTCTTTTTTTTTTTTTTTTTGACAGGCAGAGTGGACAGTGAGAGAGAGACAGAGAGAAAGGTCTTCCTTTTGCCGTTGGTTCACCCTCCAATGGCCGCCATGGCTGGCGTGCTGCAGCCGGTGCACTGCGCTGATCCGAAGGCAGGAGCAGGTGCTTCTCCTGGTCTCCCATGGGGTGCAGGGCCCAAGCACTTGGGCCATCCTCCACTGCACTCCTGGGCCACAGCAGAGAGCTGGCCTGGAAGAGGGGCAACTGGGACAGAATCCGGCGCCCTGACCGGGACTAGAACCCAGTGTGCCGGCGCCGCTAGGTGGAGGATTAGCCTATTGAGCTGCGGCGCCGGCCTAATTAATTCAATTTTAAAATTTCCACGTAGCACGCTGGCTTAAACACTTCCAACTGCTACTCATCACAATCTAAAATAAAAACTCTCTCCCCTGTTTAACAAAGTTTCATGTGATCTGACCCTCTCACCTGGCATCCTAACCACTGAGCCATACACCTATCCCAGGAAATATTTCTGGACTGAATTTCCCTCCAGGTCTACACAATAAAATCCAGTGAGCTTGATTTCAGATAATGTGATTGTGAAACAATGGGACCTTAATGAGAAACATACTAGACTGTCACACATTTTCATGAGTCTTAGCCTTTTCCCAACAGTTAACTTGGGGACCCGTATTCCAGTGTTGTCGGCATTGCTTTAAAGGAGTGCTTCAAAACATTTCATTAGGGGCTGGCACTGTGGCATACTGGGCTAAGCCACTGCCTGCAGCACCGACAACCCATTTGGGTGGCAGCTGGTGTCCCGGCTGCTCCTCTTCTGATCCGGCTCTCTGCTATAGCCTGGGAAAGCAGTGGAAGTTGGCCCAAGTGCTTGGGCCCCCACACCCACGTGGCAGACCTGGATGAAACCCCTGGCCCCTGGCTTCGGATCAGACCTGCTCTGGCTGTTGCAGCCATTTAGGGAGTGAACGAACAGATGGAAGATCCCTCTGTCTCTCCCTCTCTCTGTGACTCTGCCTTTCAAATAAATAATCCTTAAAAAACATTTGTGTACCTTCTACCACAGAAAAGCTAAAAATAGAAACAAAACAGAACAAAAGCCATCAGGGCCAGCACTGCAGTACAGCAGGTTAAAGCCCCAGTCTGCAGCCCCAGCATCCTGTACAGCTGCTGGTTCAAGTCCCGGCTGCTCTACTTCTGATCCAGCTCCCTCTTAATGTACCTGGGAAAGCAGCTGAGAATGATTCAACTCCTTGAGCCCCTGCATCCATGTGGGAAGCTCCTGGCTCCTGGCTTTGGATCGGCTCTGGCTGTTGGGACCATCTGAGGAGTAAACAAGTGGATGGAAGACCTCTCTCTGTCTCTGTCTCTCTGTCTCCACCTCTCTCTGTAACTCTGTCTTTCAAATAAATAAAATAAATATTTTAAAAAATCATGAAGAGAACTTTCAATGGAAAGTAAATTTTAGCTTAATAAATTGAATCTCCAGTGACGAGATTGTCTGGTGTGTCTTCATATCTGTGAACCCTTTTGGTGGTTTTATTTGGAGTCTTAAAGGAAATCTTTCACATAAGCCACATCCTTCAACAATTCCAATCACAGAAGAAAAAGCATCAGGCTTTCTTTACCTCGAATTATCCTGTAGCTCTCAAGTCCTTTTGCTGGTTTCAGTGGGCAGGCTTCCTCACTGGGACAGAAAAATAGGTAGCAGTTGGGCTGTCCAGCGGTTTTTCGAGTATCGAAGATCATCAGGTTACATGCTTTGTCTCCTGCAAGGAAAGGTTTCATCAGCATGATTTTGAAATAGTGTGTTTCTAAAGAGGACGGTACGTAGGAAGACCTTCACTTAGCCCAGTGCCCAATGCCAACAACCTAGTTCATTTTGTTCTCTAGCTTGCTGCTCACTCAATCACTCCCTTTGCCTTAGTTTGGTCCCTTACAGCAATTTTACAAGACTGGGTTTAGGGGATTGGTATTGTGGGCTAATGGGCGCTAGTTCAAGTCCTGGCTGTTCCACTTCTGATCCAGCTCTCTGCTATAGCCTGAGAGAACAGTGGAAGATGGCCCAAGTGCTTGGGCCTCTGCACTCATGTGGGAGACCCGGAAGAAGTTCCTGGCTTCTGGCTTCTGATTGGCTCAGCTCTGGCCATTGCAGGCACTTGGGAAGTGAACCAACAAATGGAAGATCTCTCTTTCTCTCTCTGCCTCTGCCTCTCCATAACTCTGCCTTTCAAATAAATTAATTTTTAAAAATAGACATTGGGTTTAAACATCTGAGTTTAAGGTAACCTTTGGCAAATCTGGCTTTTGATAGGACATTGAATTCTATACAAATAAGCCTTCTGTTTGCTGAAACGTTCATCACTAGGGACACAGAAACACTGACTCTGTCACCTTTGCACAACTTAAAATTGAGTTGGGCCATAAAAAATGGCTGGAACTGTTAGGGATTTGGGGGACCTCCTGTATCCTGAAGGTGACTCAGGCACCTGGAAAGCCATCAGTCTGGTTTCTTGGGTGCAGTCAGTAAATATTTAATCACGTTGGGTGTCATGCCTCTTTCCAGGAAGGATCCGAGTAACGTACAGAACACAAGAGCTATCCTTTCATTTGTATCAGTCCCATTCTTCTTAGGGCTTTTCTTGGCACTTCCCCTCTTGTTTTATAATTTTTACTTTTCTTTTTCCCTTCCTTCCTCATTTTTTTTAATCCAGTAGCATTGTTAAATTTTTTTTTTTTTATTTATGTGAAAGACAGTGAAGGACAGAGGAGACAGAATCAAACACCTTCCATTTGATGGTTTACTCCCCAAATGCCCTCAACAGTGAGGGCTGGGCCAGGCCCAGCCAAGAACCTATTCTGGGTCTCTCATGGGTGGCAGGGACCCAACTTGTTGAGCCATCACCACTGCCTCCCAGGATGTGCATCAGCCTGAAGCTAGAAGCAGAACAGAGGCGAGAGCCTAATCTAGGCAATCGCACGTGGAGTCCCAATCCCCGTCCCAAACGCCTGCCCTCGCCTTCACTCTCAACTTCCGCTTCTAGTTATTTCCTTCTCTTACATTCAGTAGAATTTATCTTCTTTATTCATCATGGTCTACAGCTTTTTTTTAATTTAAAAAGTTTTGATGTATTAGTTATTTAGAAAAGCAGAGAGAGACAGAAGACAATGTTCCCATCTGCTGATTCACTTCCCAAATACCTCGAATGGCAAGATGTAGGCCATGCTGAGCCCAAAGTCAAGAACAAAATCCAGACCTCTCAAGTGGATGGCAGGGACCCAGTCACTTGAGCCATCACTGCTGCCGTCCATGGTCTGCATTGGTAG
Organism: Oryctolagus cuniculus; assembly: GCF_051225735.1. Taxonomy (NCBI): domain Eukaryota; kingdom Metazoa; phylum Chordata; class Mammalia; order Lagomorpha; family Leporidae; genus Oryctolagus; species Oryctolagus cuniculus. The sequence goes on from NC_142875.1 coordinate 110,224,973, forward strand.
GAAGCTGGAGTCAGAAACTAGAGCCTGGAATTGAACCCAGGTACTCTGATAAGGAATACAGGCGTTCTGAACCACTAGGCTAAACACCCACCCTAGAGCTGGTTTTTTAAGACTGGGTAAGGCCCAGTCTTACACCTTGGTCTGTGACCACTCTTGAGAGAATAGCACACCCCTGATCAGGTTGAAGGTTAAGGAGCACAGAGGCTAATTATTAAGAACACACATTCTAAGGGTTCTTTGAGCAAGGCACCCTAAGGCCATCTCAATAAGGTAAGTAGAGGCTGCTGCGGCCTGTGCATGACTGGAGGATTTGAACAGAGGGATAAATCAGCAGTCCCCTCTGACTTTCAGTCTGGCCTGGAGGGTTGGTGGGGGGCAGGCTTACTTAGGCCCGTGAATCTCCCCTCCCCCACACTCTGTCACAGAACCCAGTCTTGCCTTGCCAAGGTGGAGCACCGACCAACTCTTACTGGTTAGGCAGCTGGCCCTGGGAACACCAGAGTTCTTTCAATATAGAGGGGAGGCTTGTGGGGCTGGGAGTGGATTCCCTGTGCCCTGTGACAGTGTGATAGGGGGTGGCTGGGTCTTTCAGCAGTTGCTGTGTCTGGCTTCAGAGGCCTGGGGTTCTGTGCTCATTCTGAAGAGTGAGCGGATCCTTGGTGCAGTTCAGGGGCTTGCATGGGTGAAGTGCCTGCGTGCAGTGAGGCTGAAGGTGGGCTCGACCTGGGTCTCTGGTTCACCTTGGCAGAGAGGGGCTGACACTGTGATCAAGCCAACTGACATGATCTTTTCCTCCCCACTGCTGCAAACAGACATCTCCCACACCCAACGTGGGTGTCAGCATGGACTCTTGCCCCACCCTGCAGCGCTGGCCAGAGCTCCCTGGCCACACCCAGCACATGCCTTGGATATCCACTGAAGGAGCAGATACATCACTAAGCCCTAGAGCATATTTCAAAGGTAAATCTGATAGAGGAGAAAACCAACAAGTATTTCTACAAATGCCTAAAAATAAATGTAAAGATACAAGAAGCATGAACAAGGAAGACAATGACTCCCCAAAAGGAACACAACAATACTTCAATATTAGAACGTGAGGATGGAAAGATTGATGAAGTATCTGAAAAGGGATTTAAGAGAATGATCACAAGATTGCTCTCAGCCTTTCAAATAAATAAATCTTCAAACAAAAAATATTGTTCAAAAACACAGAGCACATACACGTGATAAAAAAACTATCCATGCATGATATGGATGAAAAATTCTGTTGGGAGATAAAGATATTGAAGAGGATTCCAACTGAAATATTAGCAAAGAATAATTCAATATATCCAATAGAAAATACAGTGGAAAGCATCAACAGACTTGATGAGGCAGAAGAAAGAATATCCGAGCAAGAAGACAATCCTTGGAAATATATCTCAGTCATACAGAAACAAAGAAAAAATTAGAAAAACCAAAAATAGTATTTGAGATTTATGGAATACAATCAAACAACCAAACATATGAGTCTTGGGGGGGCCGGTGCTGTGGTGCCTGAAGTGCTGGCATCCCATATGGGCACCGGTTTGAGACCTGGCTGCTCTACTTCCAATCCAGCACTCTGCTATGGCCTGGGAAAGCAGTGGAAGATGGCCCAAGTCCTTGGGCCCCTGTACCCGTGTGGGAGACCCAGAAGAAGCTCCTGGCTCCCGGCTTTGGATTGGCACAGCTCCGGCCGTTGCAGCCAACTGGGGAGTGAACCAGGGATGGAAGACCTCCCTCTCTCCCTCTCTCACGCTCTCTCTCTCTCTCTCTCTCTGCCGCTCCTCTCTCTGTATAACTCTGACTTTCAAATAAATAAATAAGTCTTTTTTTGAAAAAAAGAGTCTTGGGAGTTCCTGAAGGTATAGAAAGAGAATGGATTAGAAGGCCTATTTAATCAAATAGCAGAAAACTTCCTTAATTTGGAGATGGAGAAGGACGTCCAAGTACAGGAAACACATAGAACTTTAAACAGACATGATCAGAAAAGATCTTCAGCACAGCACATTATAGTCAAACTATCAACAGTAAAACATAAAAGAAGTGTACACGAGAGAAATTCCAGATTACCTTCAGAAGATCTCCAATTAGACTGACAGCTAATTTCTCATCTGAAACCCTAAAGGATAGAAGAGAAAGGAGAGACATAGTCCAAGTCCTAAAGAAAAAAAACAAACTGTCAACCAAGAATACTGCACCCAGCAAAGCTCTCATTTATAAATGAAGGTGAAATAAAGACCTTCCAAAACAAACAGAAATTGAAACAATTTGTCACCATTCATCCATTCTTACAAACAAGATTTAAGGACATGCTACACACATAAACAGAGATTGTCATCATCATAAAAGAGCATGAGGGCAGAAGATCTTCTCATAGAAGTACAAAGGAAATTAAAAAACAAACAATAGGAATATTTATGGGAAAATGGCAGGACCAAGACGTTACTTATCAATAGATACCTTGAATGTAAATGGCCTAAACTCTCCAATTAAAAGATACAGACAGGCAGAATGGATTAAAAAACAAGACCTATCTATTTGCTGCCTATAAGAAGCACACCTCACCAACAAAGATAGATGCAGACTGAAAGTTAAAGAATGGAAAAGATATTCCATGCTAACAGAGAGCAAAAATGAGCAAGTGTAGACATCTTAGTATCAGATGAAATAGACTTTAACATAAAAACTGTTAAGAGGCTGGCGCCGCGGCTCAATAGGTTAATCCTCCACCTAGTGGCGCCGGCACTCTGGGTTCTAGTCTGGGTGAGGGGGCCAGATTCTGTCCCGGTTGCCCCTCTTCCAGGCCAGCTCTCTGCTGTGGCCTGGGAAGGCAGTGGAGGATGGCCCAAGTGCTTGGGCCCTGCACCCCATGGGAGACCAGGAGAAGCACCTGGCTCCTGCCTTTGGATCAGCGCGGTGCGCCGGCTGCAGTGCGCCAGCCATGGCGGCCATTGGAGGGTGAACCAACGGCAAAAGGAAGACCTTTCTCTCTGTCTCTCTCTCTCACTATCCACTCTGTCAAAACAAAACAAAACAAAACAAAACAAAACAAAAAAACTGTTAAGAGACAAAGAAGGGCACTATGTAATGATTAAGGGAATCAATTCAAAAGGAAGAAATGACTCTAGTAAAGGAATATGCATCCAGTGTCAGAGTGCCTGACTATTTAAAACAAATGTTAATGGATCTAAAGGAGACCTAGACCCCAATACAATAATAATGGGGGACTTCAACACCCATTCATCATTGGACAGATCAACTAGACAAAAAAAAAAAAAAAAAAAAAAAAAAAAAAAAAAAAACAAAGAAACAGAACAAATCTACATTATGGACTAAATGGGCATAACTGATATCTACAGAACATTTCATCCTACAACTGCAGAATACACATTGTTTTCACAGTACATGGATGGACCACGTGCTAGGTCGTAAATCAAGTCACAACAAATCCAAAAAAAGTGAAATCATACTGTGTGTTTTTTCTGACCACAATGGAATGGAGCTAGAAATTAACAACTTAAGAAACTCTAGAAAATATGCAAGCATCGGGAGACAGAATAACATGCTCCTGAATGAACAGTGGCTCATAGAAGAAACCAGAAGGGAAATAAAAATTTTCTTATAAATGAAGATGACAACAAAAATTTCAAAACGTATGGGATACAGCAAAAGCAATGTTAAGAGGGAAGTTTATAGCAGTTAGTGCCTACATCAAGAAATTTGAAAGCCATCAGTAAATGATCTAACAACACATTTCAAGGACCTAGAAAAACAAGAACAAATCAAACCCAAAATTAGGAGAAAAGAAATAATTAAAATTCAAGACAAAATAAACAAAATTGAAACAAACAAACAAAACCTAATACAAAAATCAGTGAAATGAAGAGCTGGTTTTTTGAAAAAATAAACAAAATTGATATACCATTGTACTGTACTAACTAACCAAAAAATTAAATTAATAAGTGGAGAAGACTCAAATTTAAAAAATCACAGATGACGGGCCGGTGTTGTGGCACAGCAGGTTAAAGCCCTGGCCTGAAGTGCTGGCATCCCATATGGGCACCGATTCTAGTCCCGGCTGCTCCTCTCCTGAGCCAGCTCTCTGCTGTGGCCTGGAATAGCAGTGGAAAATAGCCTGAGTCCTCGGGCCCCTGCACCCCCATGGGAGACCTGGAAGATGCTCCTGGCTTCAGATTGGCACAGCTCTGGCTGTTGCGGCCATCTGGGGAGTGAACCAACAGATGGAAGACCCCTCTCTTTCTGTCTCTACCTCTCTAACTCTGTCTTTCAAATGGATAAAATAAATCTTTAAAAAAAAAATCAGAGATGAAAAAGGAGATATTACAACAGACACCACAGCAATAAAAAGAATCATCAGGAATTACTAAAAACAGCTATATGCCAACAAACTGGAAAACCCAGAAGAGGGGCTGGCATTGTGGTGTAGAAGGTTAAGACTCCACCTGCAGTGCTGGCATGCCATGTGAGTGCTGATTTGAATCCCAGCTGCTCCACTTCTAATCCAGCTCTCTGCTGGTGTGCCTGGGAAAGCAGTAGAAGATGGCCCAAGTTCTTGGGCTCCTGCACCTGTGAGGGAGACCTGGAAGAAGCTCCTGGCTCCTGACTTTGGATTAGCATGGCTCCAGCGATTGCAGCCAACTAGGGAGTGAACCAGCAGATGGAAGACCTTTCTCTCTGTCTCTCCCTCTCTGTCTGTAACTCTACCTCTCAAATAAATAAAATCTTAAAAAAAAAGTAATGGGCAAACATGAAAAGGCATTTTTCAAAGGATGAAATTCAGATGGCCAATAGACACATGAAAAGATGCTCAGGATCACTTGCCATCAGAGAAATGCTAATCAAAACCACAGTGAGGTTTCACCTCACCCCAGTTAGAATAGCTCTCATACAGAAACCAAAAAACAGTAAATGCTGGCAAGGATATGGAGGAAAAGGTAGCATAATACACTGTTGCTAGGAATGTAAACTGGTACAGCCACTGTGGAAGACAGTATGGATATTCCTCAGAAAGCTGAAAATAGATCTAGCATATGACTCAGTCATCCCTCTCCTGGGAATTTACCCAGATGAAATGAAATCAGCAAATGAAAGTTATTTGTACTCCCATGTTCAGCAAAGCTTAATTTATAATAGCTAAGATATGGAATCAACCCAGACCTCCATCAACTGATGACTAGATAAAGAAAATGTGGTAAATATACACTACAGAATACTACTCAGCCATAAAAAGAATGAAATCCTGTCTTTTTCAACAAAATGGAAGCAACTAGAAACCATTAGGCTTAATGAAATAAGCCATTCCCAAAAGGACAAATAGGTTTTATATGATATTTAGTAGTTAATATAGAAAACAAAAAAAAAATTTACAGGAATGAAACAGACATTTGTGATTTGATTGTTGTTTGTAGCCCTTGTTGTTTTTTTTTTTTTTTTTTTTTTTTTTTTTTTTTTTTTTTTTTTTTGACAGGCAGAGTGGACAGTGAGAGAGAGAGACAGAGAGAGAAAGGTCTTCCTTTGCCGTTGGTTCACCCTCCAATGGCCGCCGCTGCAGCCGGCGCACCGCGCTGATCCTGGCAGGAGCCAGGAGCCAGGTGCTTTTTCCTGGTCTCCCATGGGGTGCAGGGCCCAAGCACCTGGGCCATCCTCCACTGCACTCCCTGGCCATAGCAGAGAGCTGGCCTGGAAGAGGGGCAACCGGGACAGAATCCGGCGCCCCAACCGGGACTAGAACCCGGTGTGCCGGCGCCGCAAGGTGGAGGATTAGCCTATTGAGCCACGGCGCCGGCTCTGTAGCCCTTGTTTATACTCTTGTTGAACTGTGGTTTTAGTATTTTTTTACTCATTATTTGGTCAGTCATGCATTAAGGCTGTGTTTACAGAGTAGAGCAAAATTAAGTATTTGCAAAAATTAAAGAAAAGGAAGGAAGAAGGGGGATTAAGAGAGGGAGACAAGGAAGGTATTATGTTTATCTTAGAATTGTACCTATGAAATACATGAAATCTGTTCTCTATATTAATAAAAATTTTTTAAAATAACAAAAAATTAAAACACATGTTTTACCAACTACCCCTACTATGTCTAATCAGGCTACAGATATGGATCAACCCTGACTTGTCAGATGGGAAAGAAGCCTTAACCCTCAAAGGTTTGTTATTATTATCAAATATTTATTTATTTGAAAGGCAAAGTGACAGAATGGATGAAACAAAAACAGAGATACTTCTGCTAGTTCTTTCCCCAGTGCCTTCAAGAGTCATGGTCAGGCCTGGCTAAAGCCAGGAGCCAGGATTTCCATCCAACTCTCCTCTGTGGGTGGCAGGAACCCAAGTACTTGGGACACCAAGTGCTACCTCTGAGGTGCACTAGCAGGAAGCTGGATCTCAGCAGTGTGATACCTACAATACCATTTTTTTTTTGTCAGTTAATTTAAGGCAGCAGTGTGATGCCTACAATACCATTTTTTTTGTCAGTTAATTTAAGGGGAGAGTTGATAAGTCCTCCAAATTGTCTGCAACATTTTTTTTTGTCCTTTGTGCTTATGCACATTTTCCAAGAATCTATGTCTATCATCAAAGTGCCTTTTGAACTCTCAACAGTTAAAAACCGCGGTTCAGTAAATGAGCAGAAAGCCCGAGTTCCCTTTGGCTTGCAGAATACCTCCTGGTTCAGAACTGGGAAGAGATACAGACTTATCCTATGTTCCAACAAATACCCACACTTCATAGCAGTCCATCCTATTGGCAGGTGATGTTACAATTCCACACAAATGTTTCTGTCAACATTTAAGGAAAAGCTAGTAGTTTAAGTTTCTGTCAATTTCATAAGTTACTTCCATCAATAGCACCCAAACACATACTGCTCATTTTGAGACCATTCAAGGGAGTTTTCTTCATGACACCCATGATGTGGTGTCCCTGGAGGCAGCTCTCCCACAATAACAACTCAAGTCAATTCTGAGCCTCACTCCTCAGAATTAGCATCAGTGTGCATGGGATAAGTGCTCAGTTCCAAAGACCACCTTCCCTCCAGAAGCCAGGAGCAAGCATCAGGGCTCCAGGTTGCCCACACTTCTACGCTACTTGGCTGCAAATTCAGGGGTTCCCACAACCTTTCCCTTCATGTTTGAGAATCTGCTGGAATGACTGCTAGAAGTCAGGAAAGTGCTGCACTTACTATTACAGTTTATCACAAAGGATATAAGTGACCAGCCAAATGCAGGAGCAGACTGGGTGAGGTTCCTCAAGGTCTTGCACACAGAAGCTTCTGTCCCTGTGGAAATCGGGTGTGCCACCCTCCTGGCACATGCATGTGGTCACCAACTTGGAAGCTCCCTGAACCCCATCATTTAGGGGCTTTTATGGGGGTTACATTATGTAGGTATAATTGACTGAAGTCATCAGCCACTGTGATTAAACTCCATCTTCAGGCCAACCGAGGAGGTCAGGGTAGGGGTGGAGCAGCTGAAAGTTCCAAGACTCTAATCAAGGAGTTTGGTCTTTCCGGTGGTGGCATCCAGCTAGAAGCTAGGTAGGCGGCCTGTCCTCTCATGAGCAAAAACTCATGTCTGGGTGAAACAGGCTCAATATAAATAACAAATGATACGCTCCTGCCACTCAGGAAATTTCAGCTGAGGACAAAGACAACCCCCCCCCCCCCCCCCGCCACAGCTGCATCTTATCATACCACATAGTTACCCTAGCGAGACAAGGAACTAAAGGTCTAAGAGTAAACACCTGATTCAGTTGGCTAACTAGGCTCTCCCAGGCTCCTTGATGGCAAGACCCTGTCCATGTCACTCACTGTTTTATCCCTAGCACCTGTAGTGCTCAGTTTGGCTATTTTCACTCAGAGAATTAGGACAGGGTCATAAGTAAAGCTGAATGATGACCACTCATACTTCCCTGTGCAATGTGCAGGTTAGAAGCCTGCTGTATGCAAAGGCCTGGCTCCAACCTAAAGGCCTCTGTCTCCCTCCATCTGTGTCAGGTGAATAACAACCACCCTCCCCTTTACTGTCCCAGAGGCCGTCAGAGGCTTCCTAACTTTTCCTGCACCAGCATCTCCACGGAGATCCAAGGAGCAGAGGTTCTGTGCTTCCACTCAGGGATGCATCAAGGCTTTTATTTCTTGTCTCAACTCCCTTTCTCGGTTGAAATGTCCCATGTATATCACACTCCCGTATTTCAAGATCCCACAGTGACAGCAGCTAGGCATCTAAACAGCACCCCACTTCTTGGGATTCTAGTTGCCCATTAGGACATAACAACAGTGGTTCTCAAACTCTGGTCCTCCCAGTCACCTGAGCAACATACACACGCTCATCAGTAAACTCCTCTCAGCTTGGATGAGGAGAGGGCACACTTGTGGAAAATTCCCTGGTGGTTTTGTCACCCAACTTCTATCCCACTGAGAATCACTGGAATGAACCCCTCAGCCACATCCACCAGCTACGTAAGTCACTAAGCACAAGGAATGAAGGGGTGCCTAAGGATTCACCTGCTATATTTTTTGTTGAACAGCAAGATCTACTGCAGTCTTGTTGAGTTGGCGTATGCATGGGCTCATTGCCGCGGATTCCCTTAGAAATAGATGCCTGGATGTCAATGACAACATCTGCGAGGCTCTCGGTGAGGCAGTTCTGACCGGTGGACAGCCTTAGAGTCAGGAAGCAAAGGATGACCCCAGTGTAGGTCAAGCTCCGCCCTTCCCAGAAGGACATTTTAAATGGCGGTGTTGCCTTTGTCTTTCAAGGTCACAGAGGACCTGTCTTGGTCTTAGTTTGCTTCAGGAAGGCCGCACAGGTTATAGGATTTCTTCTTCTTCCTTGAACAAAAACAGAAAATCATCAGTGAATTTTGTTTCTTTTCCTGAATCAAATGTTTGTTTATTCGGGGCCCAGCAGTGTGGCATAGCAGACAAAACTGCCTATGAAGCCAGCATCCCATACAGGTGCTTGTTTGTGCCTTGGCTGCTTTGGCTTTTCTACTTCTGATCCAGTGCCCTGCTAATGACATGAGAAAAGCAGCAGAAGATGGTCCAAGTGTTTGTATCCCTGCCACCCACAAGGGAGCCAAACAAAGCTCCCGGCTTTGGCCTGGCCTGGCCTGGCACTGATCATTGTGGTCATTTGGAGGAGTGAACTACGTGATGGAAGATCTCTCTCTCTTTCTCTGTGTCTCTACTCTCACTGTAACTCTGACTTCCAATTAAATGAAGAAATAAATGTTAAAAAATTTATTCTCTTATCAGAAAGAGAGAGAGAGAGAGAAGGCCAGCGCCGTGGCTCAATAGGCTAATCCTCCGCCTGCGGTGCCAGCACACTGGGTTCTAGTCTCGGTCGGGGTGCCGGATTCTGTCCCGGTTGCCCCTCTTCCAGGCCAGCTCTCTGCTGTGGCCCAGGAAGGCAGTGGAGGATGGCCCAAGTGCTTGGGCCCTGCACCCCATGGGAGACCAGGAGAAGCACCTGGCTCCTGGCTTTGGATCATTGCAATGCGCTGGCGGCAGTGCGCCAGCCATGGCGGCCATTGGAGGGTGAACCAACAGCAAAAGGAAGACCTTTGTCTCTCTCTCTCTCTCTCACTGTCCACTCTGCCTGTCAAAAATAAATAAATAAATAAATAAAAGAGAGACAGAGAGAATGTTCTATCTACTGGTTCATTCCCCAAATGCCTGCAACTGCCTGGACTTGACCACACACAAGCCAGGAATCCAGAATTCAATCTAGGTCTCCCATGTAGGCAGCAGGGACCCAGCGACCTAAGCTATCACCTGTCTCTACCAGGGTGAATGCTAGCAGAAAGCAGAGCATCAGAGGACTGGGGACTCAAACCCAGATACTCTAATGTGGAATGTTCCAAACACTGTGCCAAACACCCACCCCTCATTTCCTTTGAGTCAATGAAAAAGACCCAGGCACAATTTGAAGGACAGAAATATTTTGTAATTTGCTTCATTTTTAATAGATTGAAAACAAGCTCTCATTAAAAACTTGGCAAAAAACTAGTAAGCTGGACATACGTACCATCCCATCAATGCTTAGGGGCTGACAGTACTTACTGTGGACTTAAGAGCAGAATGGCAACTACAGATGTCCAAGTTGTCAGGAATGCTATCCCGGGATGGGAAGACGCCCTGCAGCTGGTTCCCAGGTAACAGGAACTTACAACAAGGTCTGCGACCAGGGAAACATCTACCTTATCTTACAGAGTGAGCTTTACCTCTTAGGACCAGGTAGGAAGAGCGGCTAATGACCCCATTGTTTGCCTCTCTCCACTTATGGAGAAAATCCAGGGTGGGAATGAGAGTGGGAATGTCATGTACCTTCTCAACGCTAATCAAGCCTGCTAGCCGTGACCAGGCTTTTGACTTTCAGTGTGATTGATGACCACACGGGCATCTGTATTGTTTAAACCTGACTCCACACACGTGCTTACCCTGAAAGAAAAATACAAAACCTATAGCCAAATTCAGGCTTAGGGAAACAGCCAACTCAGATACTGACTGGTTGCTTCCAGGTTTAAACTCTCAGTTTGGGGCCGGCACTGTGGCACAGTAGATTAAGCCTTAGTGCTTGGGCCCCTGCACCCACATGGGAAACCAGGAAAAAGCTCCTGGCTTCAGATCGGCGCAGCTACAGCCAATGCCATTTGGGGAGTGAAACAGCGGATGGAAGACTTTTCTCTCTGTCTCTTGCTCTCACTGTCTTTACCTCTCAAATAAATAAAAAATCTAAATAAATAAACAAATAAACCCTCAGTTTGACTCACTACATGACTTTAACTTTCATTTTTCAATCAGACTCCAAATATTTAACTCAACAGTACGAAGGAAGAAGGAGAAACAAGAGCCCAATCTGAGTTAAATTCATCCACTTCTTACCTCTCACTAAGGTGAGAAGAGGACATAAAATTTCTAGTGATTGAAGAAGCAGTGCTCACAGGTTGGGCATTCTTCCTTTCTCAGTGATAACAACCAGGATTTTTACATCATCTACTGAGAGGTAGGCATGGTGTTCAGCAATTTACATATGCCACTCTCTCAAACCCTCACAGCAATCCTGCACAAAAAAGAGAAAACAGCTATTATGCCTTTCATTCATAATGAAGAAATTGAGGCAGGCTTTTTGTTGTTGTTGCTGTTTATTCTTTAAGTATCAAACCAAAAGCAGATAACTCTAATAATCTAATTCTAGCAATTAACCAATCAGCAGGGGGACTATTCTAGCTCAGCTGGGGTAAATTTTTTCTATTTGATACTTTTGAAAACCCAAACTGCACACTATGTGTAGCACCGACTTCATTGGTAAGCTGGGTTTTTGAGCAAAAAGAAATGTTAAGCTGGTAAAAAAAGTACCAGAAGCTCTCCTCACCTTCCACTCCCTCAGCTCACCATTTCTAGAACGCAGTGTTCATTGAAGAGTGGATTAGAACAAAGTTACTGCTTCTGGGGCTGGCTTTGTGGCGTAGTCTGCTGTGCCAGTATCCCATATTGGGGCCGGTTCAAGTTCTGGCTGCTCTACTTCTGATCTAGCTCTCTGCTATGGCTGGGAAAGCAGTGGAAGATGGCCCAAGTCCTTGGGCCCCTGCACCCACATGGGAGACCTGGAAGCAGCTCCTGGCTCCTGGCTTTGGGTTGGTGCAGCTCCTACTGTTGCAGCCACTGGGAGTAAACTAGCAGATGGAAGACCTCTCTCTGTCTCTCTCTTTCTATCTGTAACTCTGCCTTTCAAATAAATACATCTTTTTAAAAAATTACTGCTTCTTTAACCTTTCTTTGGTCATGACCCCTTTAGCAGTCTGAGGAAGCTTTAGATTTTTCCAGGAGACTTGTCTTGAAATGTATACAATGAAATATATAGGATTACACAGGAAGCCAACTATATTGAAATACAATTATCAAATTTTTTAAATGTGCCTACAAAATTCTGATGAAAGAAACCAAAAAAGATCTAAATAAATGGAGGGGGATTCCATGTCTGTGGACAGGGAAACCCAGTATTGTTGATGTTATGGGAGTGGGTGTTTAGCTTAGCAATTAAAATACTTGCTTCCACATTGGAGTACCTGGGTAGATACCTGGCCAGCTCCTGATTCCAGCTTCCTTCCAATGCAGACCATGGGAGGCAGCAGTAATGGCTCAAGTGATTGGGTTCCTTCTGTTCAGTGGGAGACATGGATTGAGTTCTTGGCTCTGTCTCTGGCCTTTGTCCAGCCCTTGCCGTTGTGGGTATCTGAGAGTGAGCCAGCAGATAGGAGCTCTCTGGCTTCGTGTCTCTGTCTCTCTACATGTGTCTCTCTAGCTTTCATATTAAAAAAAAAATTCTAAAAAAGATGTCAGGAGTGGGAGTTGTGCTGCAGAGAGTTAATGTAGTATCTGTTACACCTACATTCCATATCAGAGTGCAGGTTTGAGTCTCAGCTACTCCACTTCCAATTTGGCTTCCTTTAAAATGCCTGGGAAAGCAGTAGCTGATGGCTCAAGTATTTGGGCTCCCGCCAGCCACAAGGAAGACCCAGACTGGCTCAGGGCTTTGGCCTGGCCGCAGTCCTAGTAGTTGTGTGCATTTGCAGAGTGAATCAAGAGATGGAAAATCACTCTTTCTGTCTCTCCTCCTCTGACTGTCACTGTACATCTCAAATAAATAGGTAAATAAAAAATCTTTAAAAGAAAAAAGATGTCAGTTCTTCCCTACCTGATTTGTAATTCAATACATTTCCAATAAAAACCTTAGCAAATTATTCTATGAATATCAACAGATTTATTTTAAGATTTTCATGCAGATGCAGAAAGACCAAGAATAGCCAGCACAATACTCAAGAAAAACAAAGCTGGAGTACTGACATGGACTTCAACCCTGAGTGTAAAGCTACAGTAATCAGGGTTGGTGCTGTGCAGTGTCAGCATCCCATGTGGGCACTGGTTCGAGTCCTAGATGCTCCACTTCTGATCTAGCTCTCTGTTATGACCTGGGAAAGCAGAAGATGGCCCAAGTCCTTGGGTCCCTGCACCTGCTGGAAGAAGAAGCTCCCGGCTCCTGGCTTAAGATGGGCCCAGCTCCAGCTGTTGTGGCCATTTAGGGAGTGAACCAGCAGATGGAAGACCTCTCTCTCTCTTCTTCTTCCTCCCGCCGCCTCTGCCTCTCTCTGTAACTCTGCCTTTCAAATAAATAAATAAATCTTTAAAAAATATTTATAAGGCCGGCGCCGCGGCTCACTAGGCTAATCCTCCGCCTAGCGGCGCCGGCACACCGGGTTCTAGTCCCGGTCGGGGCGCCGGATTCTGTTCCGGTTGCCCCTCTTCCAGGCCAGCCCTCTGCTGTGGCCAGGGAGTGCAGTGGAGGATGGCCCAGGTGCTTGGGCCCTGCACCCCATGGGAGACCAGGAAAAGCACCTGGCTCCTGGCTCCTGGCTCCTGCCATCGGATCGGTGCGGTGCGCCGGCCGCAGCGCGCCGACCGCGGCGGCCATTGGAGGGTGAACCAATGGCAAAGGAAGACCTTTCTCTCTCTCTGTCTCTCTCTCTCACTGTCCACTCTGCCTGTCAAAAAAAAAAATATTTATAAAAAAGCTACACTAATCAAAAAAAGTATAGTACTGATGAAAGAATAGACAAATAGATCAATGGAATGGAAGAGTAAGCCTAGAAATAAAACCACACAAATAAAGCCAACAGATTTTTGAGAAAGGAGCTAAGCAGTGTGGAAAGGATAGTCTTTTCAAAAATGATACTGGAAAAATTGGATGTCTACATACAAAAAATAAATCTAGACAAAGACCTTACACCTTTCACAAAAATTAACTCAAAACAGATTACAGAGTTGAATATAAAACACAAAATTATACATTTCCTAGGAGATGACATAGGAGAAAATCTTTGTGATTTTAGCTCAGTTGCTGAGTTTTTAGATATAACACCAAAAAGTACAATCCAAGAAGGGAAAAACTGACTTGGATTTGGTTACAATTAAAAACTTGTGCTTTATAGAAAACTTTGTTAGGAGAGAATGAAAAGACAAGCCACAGACTTGGAGATAATATTTGTAAAACACATATCTGATAAAGGAATGGTATCTAAAATATACAAAAAGCTCTTAAAACTCAAGAATAATAAAAAAACTAAAAAATGGACAAGATCTAAATGGATACCTCATCCAAGAAGATACACAGATGGCAAATAAGCATATGAAAACATGCTCAACATCTTATGACATTATGGAACTGCAAATTCAAACAACAAAGAGATACTACTACACACTTACTAGAATGGCTAAAATCCAAAAAAACTGACAACACCAAATGCTGGCAAGCATGTGGAGCAATAAGAATTCTCATTATTTGTTGGTGGGAATGCAAAATGGTGTATCCACTTTGGAAAATGTTTGGCAGGGGCCTGTGGTGTGGCACAGTGGGTTAAGCTGCAGCTGGTAACACTGGCATCTCATATCAGACCACTAGTTCAAGCTCAGCGGCTTTCTTCCAATCTAGTCCCCTGCTAATGTGCCAGAGAAGGCAGTGGATGATGGCTCATGTACTTGGGTCCCTGTCATCCACATGGGAGACCCAGATGGAGTTTTGGGCTCCTGGCTTTGGCCTGGCCTGGCCCCAGCCCTTGCAGTTATTTGGGGAGAGAACCAGCAGGTAAAAGATTCTCTCTCTCTCTCTCTCTTTCTCTCTCCCTGTAATTCTGCCTTTCAAATAAATAAATAAATCTTAAAAAAAACCAAGACCAGCCTTTTCACCAAGATGGCACCGAAGGCAAAGAAGGGAGCTCCTGCCCTTCCTAAAGTCGAAGCCAAAGTGAAGGCCTTGAAGGCCAAGAAGGCAGTGCTGAAAGGCGTCCACAGCCACAAGAAGAAGAAGCTCCGCACGTCCCCACCTTCCGGTGGCAAGACACTACGCCTCCAACAGCAGCCCAAATACCCTCGGAAGAGCGCCCCCAGGAGAAACAAGCTTGACCACTATGCCATCATCAAGTTCCCCCTGACCACGGAGTCGGCCATGAAGAAGATAGAAGACAACAACACACTGGTGTTCATTGTGGATGTCAAGGCCAACAAGCACCAGATCAAACAAGCTGTGAAGAAACTCTATGACATTGATGTGGCCAAAGTCAACACCCTGATCAGACCTGACGGAGAGAAGAAGGCGTGTGTGCGGCTGGCTCCTGGCTATGATGCTCTGGATGTTGCCAACAAAATTGGGATCATCTGAACGGAGTCCAGCTGGCTAATTCTAAATATATGTTTTTTCACCATTAAAAAAAACAAGATCAGTATGTTGTAATAGAATGCAAATCTAATACCTCCCTTGCTGTCACAATGTCTGTATACAGTGAAATAGTAATATTTGGTTCTAATATGTTAGCCTATACCATTCAGTTTACACATATCATCATTTAATCCATACAAGAATCCAATTGAGATAGATCCTATTGTCCTGAATTTCAGTTAAAAATTGTGTAATATATTTAATATTATAGTAAATAACAAGTGGTATATCTATTAAAAAACAAGTGACATACATAATAAATGCCATACTTTTAAAGCAGTGTTGAGTGTGAATAATAATTTGAGAAATATACTATAAGGACCATGACATGAAAATATCGGTGATGTCTACTGGTGGCGAATCATAGCTACCATCAACACTACTATGGCTTCTGCCTCTACTTCTTTAGAAGGAAATGAGACTTTTCAAACAGACATTAGTGCAATAATAAATTTTTCTACCCATGTTCACAGTCTTCCTGAATTCTACTCAAGGACACCTTGGGTGTCACCTACTCTCTAGGATAAGACTCCTAGCCCATATGGGAGTGCCTGGGCTCTAATCAAGCTTCATGTGTGCCATGGGAGGCATGGATTGAGTTCCTGGGTTCTGGCTTTAGATAGGCCCAGCTCTGGCTGTTGCAGGCACCTGGGGAGTGAACCAGAGGATGGAAGATCTCTGTGTCTCTTAGAAACACACAAGCAAAAAACACACTGCTAAAACTAAAAACAAAACCCTAGCACAGGTTACTGAAAGTGCTGTCACATTTTGCAAGCCTTTTTAAAGATATGTTTGTTTATTTGAAAGGCAGAGTTACAGAGAGAGGGGCAGAGACAGAGATCTTCAGTTTGCTAATTCAGTTCCCAAATGGCTGCAACAGCCAGGGCTGGGCCAGGTGGAAGTCAGGAGCTAGGCACTCCATCCAGGTCTCTTACACGGGTCGCGGGGGCCCAACCATTTGGGCCATCTTCCTCTGCTTTCCCAGTCGCATTAGCAGGGAGCTGGGTGGGACGTGGAGCAGCCACGACTGGAACCTGCGTTCCTAAGGGATGCTGGCATTGCAGGTGGCGATTTACCCTGTAGAGCCCAGCAGTGGTCCCTGCAAATCTGTATGTAGTCCCAGGGAAACAAAAGAGACAGCCCAGGCCCCAGAGTTAGTCTGAATGGATTCCGAAAGCCTCCCCACAAGCTTTTGCAAAGAAATCAGAAGCATGTGAGGGGACCGGGCAGGAGCTGTATACTGAGCTCAGCCTCTGCACACCTCCAGGACCCCCAAAAGTACCGAAGAGCTGTCTCCTTAAAGTCTTCTCCATTATCCCTTAAGCCTTAAGGCCCCCAAATCGAGGAGCATCCTGTGGAAACAGAGTGGCGAAAGAATACAGGTGGGCGAGCGGGCAAAGCCCCGCTCCAGGCCTGCTTACTCCACGGTTCCCGCCCCTTGCAGGCTACAGAGAAAGTACTCCAGACACGAGAAATCATTTCACTCGCAGGGTATTCTAACTGATCAAGATGCGGCTACCGTGCTACCGAAAAGGAGGCAATCAGCAGGTTCAGGAAGAAGTACAGGAGACAGATCACGCAAGACAAGACGGGAAATTTCCCCCCTTCCTTTTTAGGAAACGCGGCTCGCCCACTGAACCGGTCTGCTTCTCCCGCTGCCATTTACGGCAGGTGCCTCGCCGTTGCCTGGCGATCCCTTTTGGGATGCTGCAGCGACACCGACACAAAGATCCCGGTCAGCTCTTATTCGTGCAGGTCTGGACCTTCGGATGCCGCGGCCCTCGGGACGCAGTGGGCAGCTCGGGAAGGAAGGGCGGAGGCGCCTTTACCTGGCGGTGAGGGGCCCGCGGGGGCCCCTGTTGCCCTCCGGGTGCGAGGACAGCTCGGTCACGCTCCCGGGAAGGACCGGCGAGGACAGCAGCCGACGCTCCGCAGCTCCCGCACCGGCCCGGCGGGTTTTGTGGTTAGCAAGTTCCTGCTTCCGTTGCAGCGACAGAAAGTTTGCCGCGGGGGAAGGGCACATTCCTGCCCTGCAACCCGGAGCTGTTTCCCAGCGACATCCAGCGAGATCCCCTTGGCACTGGCGGGGATCGCGAGCCCCTCCCCGTGCAGGTCTGGGGCATCCCGGCGCCAGCGCTGAGCCCCCGAGGGAGCCTGCGATCCCAGCGCCCTCACCCCACGCATCGACTCCGGGGACCCCAGCGACCCTGCTGGCAGCCAGAGTGTCAGCAAGTGGGGGAAAAAAATCCAAGAAGGCAGAAATGGATAAGGGACAGTAGAAAGTGTACCTCTAAGCCGCATGCCCTAGGCAGAAGCTTCTTCGTGCCGGAAGGTTTCCACTGGATTCTATCTGGGACAGTTGTGATAACCCTACTTCCATAACTGGCAGTTCTTGAGTTAAATGTCAGGTGCAAAGCAAGCTTTAAGGAAGGCATTTGATTTTTTGCAGGAATTCTTCTTTATAGGTACAAATAAAAATGATGAAAGCAAAGGCGTCTGTTAAGAGTTATTTAAATTATATAGGTCTAGGCCGGCGCCGCGGCTCACTAGGCTAATCCTCCGCCTAGCGGCGCCGGCACACCGGGTTCTAGTCCCGGTCGGGGCGCCGGATTCTGTCCCAGTTGCCCCTCTTCCAGGCCAGCCCTCTGCTGTGGCCCGGGAGTGCAGTGGAGGATGGCCCAGGTGCTTGGGCCCTGCACCCCATGGGAGACCAGGAAAAGTACCTGGCTCCTGGCTCCTGCCATCGGATCAGCGCGGTGCGCCGGCCGCATCGCGCTGGCCGCGGCGGCCATTGGAGGGTGAACCAACGGCAAAAGGAAGACCTTTCTCTCTGTCTCTCTCTCTCTCACTGTCCACTCTGCCTGTCAAAAAAAAAAAAAAAATAAGAAAATTATATAGGTCTAGCGCTGTGGCGTGGTGAGTGAGGCCGCTGCCTGTATGCCAGCATCCCAAGTGGGGGTGGGTTCAAGTCCCAGCTGCTCCACTTTCGATCCAGCTCTCTGCTATGGCCTGGGAAAGCAGTGGAAGATGGATGAGGCCTTGGAGGAAGCTCCTGGCTCCTGGCTTCAGATCGGCCCAGCTCTGGCCGTTGTGGCCATCTGGGGAGTGAACCAGCAGATGGAAGACCTCTCTCTCTGTGCCTCTGCGTCTCTGTAATTCTGCCTTTCAAATAAATAAATAAATAAGTATTTTAAAAAGTTATTAAAATTATATCTGCAACACATAGTATAGTGCCTGGTACTTAAAAGCTGTTCTGTAAATATTTAACTACAATCTATTGTTGACTGAATGAATGGAAAAGAACTACATAGGGCATAGGTTGTAGAATTGTGTTTCTAAATCACTGCCTGTCTCACTCCCACTTCCACGTACACATAAACACACAACATTACCAAACCATTGACAGTTTGCCACTTGGGTTGGTGTGAAAGAGCACTAAGCAATTAAGGATTTACTACTCTGGTGCTGAACAGTCAACGGCTACACCCTAGTTTTAACTAACTAACGGCACAGGAGGTATATGTTGACAAAGAATGCTCCCAAACAATGGTCCATTGTGTAAAACTAACTCTACCAGCTGTGCCCAAAGGGTGACCTACTTTTGAATGACAATCACAGCGCCAAAACTTGGTTTCAAAAGAATCCCCAAGGAGTGATTTCCCACCGGAGGGATTTTCCTGATATAACAAGGGCCAGATGTGGGATGTGACTGTGGGATGTGACTGTTCTAACTCTGTCAATTACAAGGCCAAACTTCAAGGTGTAGAGTGGTCACACGTTTTGTCCTTGGCAGTCATTAGACAGATCCTTCCACCAGGAGACCTTCAGATTCCGTGTTGTGATATAATGAACCACCACTGAAGTGATCTATTTCTTTTTCAAAATGTCAGAGGAAAGGTGGGTATTTGCACAGCGGTTACCTTGCCACTCAGGATGTGTGTCTTCCTTGGAGTCTTAGCGCCACTCCCAATGGCAGCTCTCTGTGATGCCCACCCTGGGAGATAAGAGGTGATGATGGCTCAACTAGCTGAGTCCCTGCACCCATGTAGGAGACCTAGACTGAGTTCCCACTTCCTGGCTTTGGTCTGACCCAGTCCTGGCTATCGTGAGCATTTGGGAGGTAAGAAAGTGGAGGGCAGGGGAGATTCTTTCTTTCTTTCTTTCTTTCTTTCTTTCTTTCTTTCTTTCTTTCTTCCTTCCTTCCTTCCTTCCTTCCTTCCTTCCTTCCTTCCTTCCTTCCTTCCTTTTTTGACAGGCAGAGTTAGACAGTGAGAGAGACAGAGAGAAAGGTCTTCCTTTTGTTGGTTCACCCCCCAAGTGGCCAGGTGAAAAATACTGTTTGAGAACTAGTTATAGCATTAAATCACAATGTACAGCACATTAAGGACAGAGATCCTACATGAGGAGTAAGTGCACAGTGACTCCTGTTGTTGACTATTTAATTTTTTAAAAGATGCATTTATTTATTTGATAGAGTTACAGAGAGATAGGGAGGGATAGAGAGTGAGCGAGTGAGTGAGTGAGATCTTCCATCCACTGATTCACTCCCCAAACGGCTGCAATGACCAACTGGAGCTGGGCCAGATGGAAGCCAGGAGCCATGAGCTTCATCCGGTCTCCCATGTGTGTGGCAAGGGCTCACTGCTTTCCCAGGAGCATTAGCAGGGAGCTGGACTGGAAGTGGAGCTGCCAGGACTCAAACCAGAGCCCCTGTAGGATGCTGGCATTGCTACCTTGCTGTGCCACAACGCTGGCCCCTATTTAATTTTTAGATATTGTATATACAATAAGTGACATGAGTTTGCTGTTCATACAGAGTGATTTTGGGAGTGTCAAAGTCATCAATCCTAAATGTTTCCCACCTCTAAATCCCCTCCAGTGGAATCTCTATATTAGGAATGCTCATTTAATTATCTTGCCATCACACTCAGCTTCCTAAGGCTAGAGGCTGGGTCTTAATGGATTTTCTAGGTTTGGTCTCTAGCAAGTGCCTGGCATGTGACAGACTCCCAGTAAATGTCGAGTCAATGAATGAGGGCATCTTGTCCCCAGATAACTCTTATTAATGCAGGTTTATGGAGATATAATTCACATATCATACAAATCACCCACTTAAAATGTACCCTTCAGTAGTTTTTTTTTTTTTAAGATTTATTTATTTATTTGAAAGTCAGAGTTACACAGAGAGAGGAGAGGCAGAGAGAGAGAGAGAGGTCTTCCATCCGATGGTTCACTCCCCAGATGGCCGCAACGGGAAGCCAGGAGCCAGGAGCTTCTTCCCGGTCTTCCATATGGGTGCAGGGGTCCAAGGACTTGAGCCATCCTCCACTGCTTTCCCAGGCCATAGCAGAGAGCTGGACAGGAAGTGGAGCAGCCGGGTCTCGAACCCGCACCCATATGAGATGCTGGGGATGCTGGCGCTTCAGGCCAAGGCGTTAACCCACTGCGCCACAGCCCCGGACCCCGGCCCTTGCCCTTCAGTAATTTTAAAACACATTCAGGGTCGGCGCCATGGCTCACTAGGCTAATCCTCCGCCTGCAGCACTGGTACCCCGGGTTCTAGCCCCTGTTGGGGCACCAGATTCTGTCCCGGTTGCTCCTCTTCCAGTCCAGCTCTCTGCTGTGGCCCGGGAGTGCAGTGGAGGATGGCCCAAGTACTTGGGCCCTGCACCCCATGGGAGACCAGGAAGAAGCACCTGGTTCCTGGCTTTGGATCGGTGCAGCACGCTGTCTGTGGCGGCCCCTTGTGGGGGTGAACCAATGGAAAAGAAGCTGGATTGGAAGTGGAGCAGGAACCCAAACCTAGGCACTCCAAGATGGAACATCCCAAGTGGTGGCTTAACTGCTGTGCCAGACGCCCACCTTCCTCTTGTTCTTTTGGCTGAGTAGTATTCCCTTACATGGATATACCACAACGTATTTATCCATTCATTAGTCGGTGGGGTAGAATGTCCCTTTTAGAACAAAATGTTCATCCAAAGGAGGCATAAAACTCAAGAGGATGGAAGACAAGACAATACGCAAGACATCCTTCAGTCTCCTGGGGGGCTGGTCCTAGGACCCCCGAGGACACCAGGGCTGTGCATGCTCAGGCCTTCTATATACAATGCTATGCACAAATGTGCACCCCACAGATATTGAGAGCAGACTACTTTGATGTGGAAGAGGAGGATCAAGATCCATCCCTCCCTCATAGCTCTATCTTCATAGCCCCACAAGATACCAAACTTACTCCTGTTTGCTGTATAGTAAGGGTGAAGAAAGGCGGGGGGGGGGGGGCATGCGGTGTTGTTGCACAGCAGGTTAGGCTGCCGCTGCCATCCCATATGGCTGATGGTCCGAGACCTAACTGTTCCACTTCCTATCCAGTTCCCTGCTAATGTACCTGGGAAAACAGGCCAAGACGGCTGAGGTTCTTGGGCCCCTGTGCCCGTGTGGGAGACC
Organism: Oryctolagus cuniculus; assembly: GCF_051225735.1. Taxonomy (NCBI): domain Eukaryota; kingdom Metazoa; phylum Chordata; class Mammalia; order Lagomorpha; family Leporidae; genus Oryctolagus; species Oryctolagus cuniculus. The sequence goes on from NC_142875.1 coordinate 110,246,728, forward strand.
TGGGTGAAGCTGCAGGCTCCTGGCTTCAGCCTGCCCCGCCCTGCTTTAGCTGTTGCTGCTATTTGGAGAGTGAGCCAGTGGATGGAAGATCCTCCTACCTCTCCCTCTATCTTTGTAACTTTGACCTTCAAATAAACAATAAAATGAAGAAGAAAGGAGCAGATAGGGCCAGCACTGTGGCACAGCAGGTTAAAGCCCCTGCCGGCAGTGCCGGCATCCCATATGCACGCCAATTCAAGCCCTGGCTGCTCCATTTCCAATCCAACTCTCTGCTGTGGCCAGGGGAAAGCAGTAGAAGATGGCCCAAGTCCTTGGGTCCCTGCACCCACGTGGGAGACCCAGAAGAAGCCCCTGGCTCCTGGCTTTGGATCATCTCAGCTCTGACCGTTGCGGTCATCTGGGGAGTGAACCAGTGGATGAAGACCTCTCTCTCTCTCTGTCTCTACCTCTCTGAAACTCTTTCAGATAAACAAAATAAATCTTTTTTTTTTTTTTTTTTTTTTTGACAGGCAGAGTTAGTGAGAGAGAGAGACAGAGAGAAAGGTTTTCCTTTTTCCCGTTGGTTCACCCCTCAAATGGCCGCCAGGTGCTTCTTCCTGGTCTCCCATGCAGGTGCAGGGCCCAAGCACTTGGGCCATCCTCTACTGTCTTCCCGGGCCACAGCAGAGAGCTGGACTGGAAGAGGAGCTACTGGGACAGAACTGGCGCCCCAACTGGGACTAGAACCCGGGGTGCCGGCGCCGCAGGCAGAGGATTAGCCTAGTGAGCTGCAGCGCTGGCCTAAAATAAATCTTTAAAAAATAAAAAAGGAGAAGGAGGAGGAAGATGAGGTGGAGAAGAGGAAGAGGAGGAAAAAAAAAAAGGGTACCAATTTTGTTCTGCCTGGATTCCAGCTTCCTGCTAAGGCAGACTCCAGGAGGTGACAGGTGACAATAGCTCAGATGCATGGGTCTCTGCCACACGTGTCAGATACCTAGCTTCCAGCTTCTGCCAGGCCCAGTCCTGGCTCTACTGGTCATTCGGGGAGTGAAACAGTGAATGGAAAAATCTCTTTGTTTCTCTTTCAAATAAATGAATGAATAAATAAATTTTTTAGCTTTTATTTAATAAATACAAATTTCATAGATCCAGCTTTAGGAATATAGCAGTTCTTCCCCCCATACCTGTCCTCCCACCCCCATTCCCATCCCACCTTCTACTCCCTCCCCCATCCCATTCTTCATTAAGATTCATTTTTAATTATCTTTATATACAGAAGACTAACTCTATACTAAGTAAATATTTCAACAGTTCGCACCCAGACACACAAAGTATAAAGTACTGTTTGAGGACAAGTTGTATCATTAATTCTCATAGCACAGCACATTAAGGACAGAGGTCTTACATGGGGAGTAAGTGCATAGTGACTCCTGTTGTTGATTTAACAATTGACACTCTTATGAATAAATACAATTTTAAAAGGAGCTTTGCATTCAGACAGTTGTGGATTCAAATCCTAGATCCGGCACCTTTTTCCATTTGGGAAACAGTTTAAAATATCTGTTTTGTTAAGTTGCTTTCATAAGTGGGTATTAAAATTAATGCCGCCTGGGAGTGGTATTTAAAGGCGAAGCACCTGTTCAACAGGAAACGGCTTATCCTTGGGGTAGCTCTGGCTTTGAGGCAGCGGGCCCTTTAAATCCGCGTCTCCCTAGCTGCCGTCGCGGGTCTCCCCGCCCCGCCCCCGGGCCAGGGGTAGGTGGGGTCTCTTAACCCGGAACTGACTGCCGCGCGTCGCCGGCGCCGCCCACCCGCGTCCCGGAAGCAGCGAGCTGCGGCGCCAGAGTCAGTGAGTGAAAGCGGCTCCTCCCGCCGGCTGCAGGCGCCGCAAAGCCGGCGTCCCTGGCCCGCTCTGTCAGAGCTCTCCTGGAGAAGGAGGGCGAGCAGCTGGCGTCAGCGCCGTTTCTCTTTGCGTGTTTGTTCCCCAGAGAGGGCCTCCCTGTCCCCCGCCGCTCGGGCCCACGCGTAGGCTGGGTGCCTCCGCTACACCTGGACGCTGTCACCTCCTGTCCAGGTCCCCGGTTCCTAACCAGTGGCCCCGCCGCGGAGCGGTGAGCGCCCGGCCCGCCGTTCTTCCGCTGCCGGCTCCATGGGTAGCGAGCAGAGTTCCGAGGCCGAGAGCCGACCCAACGATCTGAACTCCTCAGGTCGGTGCCCTACCCTCCCACCCTCCCACTGCGTGTGACCGGAGCGCACTGGGCTGCCTCCCAGCCCAGTGGGTCCGAGACCGCTGACCGCAACGCTTGGGAAAACCCTCACCATGCCTCCTAAAAAAAAAAAAAAATAAATTGACCATCTGTCCTGTCTGACCTAGCCTTGATTCCCCCAGACCGGCGTGGGCGCCTTGCCCACTATTTATTCCCCAAACAGCCGTTTGTCCCAGCTGCAGGCTACTCTTTAACAGACGCCCTAATTAATTTTTGGCGCTCGTGCTCATGACTGAAGTACTGAGAGTGGGCTGAGACAGAGGCCAGATCGTAGACAGGAACGGCGAGAACAGGCTCCGTCTTAAAAACGGGCCTGGGAAGTTCGTCTTGAGAAGGAATGTGTGATAGCTGCACCATGTCTGCATTTCTTTTAATTGTTGTTTTTGTTTTTTGACAGGCAGAGTGGACAGTGAGAGAGAGAGACAGAGAGAAAGGTCTTCCTTTGCCATTGGTTCACCCTCCAATGGCCGCTGCGGCTGGCGCGTTGCGGCCGGCGCACCACGCTGATCCAATGGCAGGAGCCAGGTGCTTCTCCTGGTCTCCCATGGGGTGCAGGGCCCAAGCACCTGGGCCATCCTCCACTGCACTCCCTGGCCACAGCAGAGAGCTGGCCTGGACTAGAACCCGGTGTGCTGGCGCCGCAAGGTGGAGGATTAGCCTACTGAGCCACGGCGCCGGCCTCATGTCTGCATTTCTGCAAATGCCTGCAGAAACGGCTTTTTGCCCTCCGAAGGTGGCACGGTCCTTTTTCTGATGTCATAGACATTTGGCCAGACAGCAGGCGATGGTGTTGTCCTTTTTTTTTTTTTTTTTTTTTTTAATTTTTTCCTTCGCTTTTGAAGTGGGAATGGAAGGATTATTGTGCTGGGAATATAGTGAGTGCTCAATACATACAGCAGTTGGTGTTTAATTCCTCCTGGTTTTGTTACCTGGGACCCTAGGACAGCTGCGAGTCCTTGTTGAATAAACTAGATCCACGCTTCTTAATCTGAATTGGTTAAATCTGGGGCCCAAGAAGAGCCCGTGGTTTTAGAGTTGCTCTGCCATTCTGAAAAGCGGAAGCCAGCAGATCTAGGGTGCTTTGCTAGTTCTATCCTGCCTTCTGGGGTTACACTGGAACAATTTTTATGGTGAACATCATCCACTAGCTTTGCTGTTTGTTTAGGAGGCCGGGAATGTCCTATCTGTTACAACAGTTAGCATAATAATGGCCCCCTCTGATTTTTTTGCCTCTGTTAGAGTTTGGGAGGAGGCTTGTAGCCTCTTGTTAAAAGTTTGCTTGCCCAGGAACCAACAGCTAGGCTGATTGCTGAACTAAGAGTGTGCCTGTTCCCTGCATTACATACATTTGCGTTGGAAGTTTACATGAACTGCATCTTACAGAAAAGGTGATAGAGGCTGGCTAGGATGTTATGAAGTCCCTTTCTGGATTCTGGAGAAGGAGGAATCATGCTTGATTTTTGCAGGAAAGATTTCAGGCGTTACTTTTGTAAGAGTCAGGTAAATGGTCAAAGTAAGTGTTTCTTAAAGAGCAGTAACAGTAACAAAGATTTTTCTGAAAGAGTGAATGGCAAACCTTGAAGACTCTGGCTTCCAGAAGGCAGAGCCAGTTCTGTAGCAACCAGTGGAAACACTTTGAAAAGATTCAGCCAGGAAGATCCTTAGGGAGAGGATATTTTAATCTAGGGAGCCCTTCATAGTTTGAACCACTTTCCTCCAAATGGATTAGGTTCTCAGGGAACTCAAAACTGACCTGCCTCTCTAGGGGTCCTTCAAATGTCTGGATTTTGGGTCTGCTTTGAATGGACCTTTTGATTATTTCTGCCCATCTTGGATGAATGCCGTAACTTCAGGGTGAGGGGACTAAATGCAGTGGACATGCTGTCCCGTGTGAGACCATGAGTTTTCTCTTAACCAGGAACTGTTAAACATATCTGAGCTGCTGAGATAGGTATAGTGACAGCTTTGCTGTCCCGTTGTCACAGGGACTGTGTTCATGGACCACACATCAAACTCTCGTTCCTTTCCTGACCCTAACACTTTTGACTTTGGACATTCCGTAGCCAGATTTTGTACCCTCATTCCCTCTTTTGTAAAATGAGGGTATTTGTCAGGATCAGGAGAGTCAAAGAAGGACAAATTAAAAACATAATGTACCTGTGCTTTTGTGTGCTGAAAAGTAAAGTTCATTTACTTGTGTATTAAACCTTCCTTAATGTTTGAGTTTTTTTTTTTTTTTTTTTTTTTTGGCCAGGCAGAGTTAGAGTTTTAGAGTTATAGACAGAGAGAGAGAAAGGTCTTCCTTCTGTTGGTTCACTCCCCTAATGGCTGCTACAGCCGGCGCTGCGCCAATCTGAAGCCAGGAGCTGGGTACTTCCTCCCAGTCTCCCATGCGGGTGCAGGGCCCAAATACTGGGGCCATCCTCCGCTGCCCTCCCGGGCCACAGCAGAGAGCTGGACTGGAAGAGGAGCAACCAGGACTAGTACCTGGCGCCCCAACTGGGACTAGAACCCCGGGGTGCCAGCGCCGCAGGTGGAGGATTAGCCAAGTGAGCCACGGTGCTGGCCTGTTTGAGTTTTTTAATACCATAGCAAATAGAAGTTTCCCCATAATTCATCACCCCCCCCACCACGGCCCCCACTGAAGCATCGCTGTATTGTGTAAAAGTATTTCATTTGAGTGGCTGCACTGAGAATGGCTTGGTGAGGTAGAGGTGGCTAGCTAACATGGCGCTCCTGAGCAGTGTTCCTTTATTTTCAGTGACTCCTTCTCCGGCTAAGCATAGAGCCAAGATGGACGATATTGTGGTTGTAGCTCAGGGCTCTCAGGCCTCGAGGAACGTCAGCAACGACCCTGATGTCATCAAGTTGCAAGAGATTCCAACCTTCCAGCCCCTTTTGAAAGGTAAGGGGTTGCTTCTTGGCTTACCTGAAGTTGCTGGAAAGGTGTCCTTGACCCCACCACTCTCTCCCACCCCTCTGTGTGCCTTACGTTCTCCTCTCCTTCAGGTCTTTGCTTTAATGGCATCTTCTCCATGAAGCCTTCCTTGATTGCCCTATTTAAACTTGCAGCCCCTTTCCCATGGCAAGTTTGTTTCCTGTTTTTTTCTGCTAGGTGAGCTGCACAGTAGCAGGAGTTTTGTTTTGTTCCCCGTTGAATCCCCAGCTCTAGAAATGGACTAGTGGCTGAGTAAATGAATGTCATTGGAGTTGGTCCTTCCCTGTTGCCTTCCCATGAAAACATTTCACTCTTACTTGTGATGTGGATTATGGATTGACTAGTTCAGATTCATAGAGGAAAAATCTCCTTTACCACTGATACACTTGTAATTAACCCCGGCAGCTGTTTAGTTTGAGAGGCGAGATCAGCTGCTTGATTAGCACATATTGAGGTAGTTACCTTTAATAACTTCATTTTCATGTTTGTTAAGTGGTGGAGATAATTTTCTCTTAACTGAATGGTGTTTCTGCTTAAGAGGCCCTCCGTCCCCTCCCCTCCCCATGCTCACATCCAAGTGAGAAAATAACATAAGGCTCTGGTTTACTTAACCTGTGTCTTAGTTTGTTGTCTGTTGCTATAACTGAATACTACGGGCTGGGTAATTTATGAAGAAAAGACATTTGTTGAGCTTATGGTCCTGGAAGTCCAAGAGCATGGCACTGGCATCTGCTTGCCATCTGGTGAGGTCCTCCCCGCTGGGTCATGACACACTGGCGGGTCGGGGGGGAGCGGGGGAGGTCGCTTGGCGAGACAGAGCTTGCTAAGTTGGATTTGTCTTCTCCCTCTAATAAAACCACTAATGCAATCCTTGGCTCCACCTGCATGATCTCATCTCATCTAATTTACCTCCCAAAGCCCTCACCGCCAGACCCATTAGGTATGTGACTGAGGTTTAAGTTTCAACATGATTTTTGGAGGGGACAAACACCTAGAGCATAGCAGTGTGGTGTAATATAATATAAAACACCTTACACTTACATTGCCTTTTATTACACACACATCATTCCTTTCTGACATCATTAAATGTGTTTGATTTTTCTAAGATCAGATAGCTAGCAGGTAGACGGAACTTGAACTTTCTTCACCCATGTCATGTAACTATGCTAGTTACACTGTTCCTCACTGTACTTAAAAACTATTGGTGCTTTATAAGTGATGCTTGTATAATCTTATTATTCTTCCTACTGCTTCTTCCACTTTACATAGGAGGAAATGCAGGCTTTCAGTCTCTTCCCTGCAGGGCTCAGGGTTGGGTTTTTGGTAAACACCCTGGCTCATTCATAAAACACCATAGTATGGCTTTTTACCCATTGTAGTAGTGTTCGTTAGTCTGAGGAATAACGTGATTGTCCAAAGAAGCCAACGTTAATGAAATTTCTGCTTCCATGTATCTTTGTGCAATCAGAAGTAGTCTGTAGCTTTAGAAACTTAAAGCAGAACATTTGTATTCTCTATTCTGTGCCATCTGGAGCTGCCCACAGTCAGAATTTTCATGCTCTCCTTCCTGTAATCTGCATTCTAGTGTTAGGTGGGCTAGGTATGACCAATTCTTTTCTCTAGGAAAAATCTAAAACCAAAACAGTTTTGAGGAATATTTAATATTTTTTTTGAAGATTTTGCTTTATTTGAAAGAGCGATGGAATTAGAGCAGATTGATCTTCTGTCTGCCAGTTCACTCTCCAAATGGCCACCACAGCCAGTGATGGGTCAGGCCAAAGCCAGGAGCCTGTAACTCCATCCTAGTCTCCCACAATGGTGGCAGCGGCCCAAGTACTTGGACCATCTTCTGTTACTTTCCCAGATACATTATCAGGGAGCTGGATCAGAAATGGAGCAGCCAGGACTCAAACCTGTACTCTGACATGGGATGCCAGCAATTGGTGGCTTAACTGGCTATGCCACAGCACTGACCCCTGGGATTAGTTTTTTTATCATTTGAAATAATTCATGTTTTATGATAACAAACTGACTAGTAGGAGAAGACTTGGAGTTAATGAAAGCTAATCTCAGATTTAAAATCATCACCAGGAACCCTAAAAGTGAGTAATGACTATGATGCTGACGTTGTGGTGCCATGCTAAGTTGCATTGGCACTATAGGGTGGGTTTTTGTGTGTACTTCATTTTTTAAAATTTTTTTTAAAGATTCATTTATTTGAAAGGCACAATGACAAGAGAGAGGGAGAGACATCTTCTGGTTCACTCCCCAAATGGCTGCCACAGTTGAGTATGGGCCAGGGTGGAGCCAGGAGCCAGGAGCCAGCAACTCCATCCGGCAGGTTGGATTGGAAGTGGAGCAGCCAGCATGCACTTCAATTTGGTATGCTGGCATTATAGGCAGTGGTTTAACCCACTGTGCCATAATGCTGGCCCCTGTATACTTAAGTTTTAACTGGGAATATGCCACTAGCAAGCTATGTTGCCCTGGCTTTGTTTTTCCACCTCTTTGGTTATTAACATTGAGGATGGGTGTAGATGGGAGGAAAGCTGATAAGAGACTGTCTGGGGCTTAGCCAGGGAAGATAGAAAAATTGTTTGAGAGTGGCATGGATTTAGAAATGGTAACACATGGCTGTGGCCAGACTATAAGGGACCAAACAAACAAACAAAAAAGCCAAACAGCATTTGAGGTGATGTTCTTGTTTCACTTGTAAAGAGGGAACAACTTGGACAGTGGCTGGAAAAGATGAGCAAATGGGAAAATAGGGTGGAAACAGTGCATATGATTATGATACTAATAATGAGCTAATCCCGCAAGTACCTCCGAATGGTAGCTTTAGGAGAGGTTAAAGTCACATGGCTGTAATGATAGTCCATCTTAAGATGGTATCTAGTTTTAACCATTTTGTACATGGCCTGAGACTATTTCCCATTCTAGCAAAGCCCATTAGAAAAATCACGAGGCCACAATAGTGTGGTGGATAGAGGCTGGTTGGGTTTTTAGGTGCGGCATTTGTTGCCTAGCCTCCTGCTTTGACCAGCTCTGCCTGGTAATTTAGATCCCTGCCCTCTGGCTGCCGTGCTGCTGCAAGGGCCACTCATCACTGTCGTCTTTATACTCTGATCTTTTTTCCTCCCTTTCTTGTTTTCAGGATGAGGAAGTAAAAAGCCACACACTGAGGGCTGTACCCCCCAGGTTTGATTTCAGAAAGCTTTTATTCAAGTTAATGACAGTTTATTCTTTCAAGACAATATATTCAAATACTACACAGAGTTTGCTATTGTTCTATATAAAGTCATATGATGTAATGCTGATGCTGGTGGGTGATCTGCAGAGGCAGTGGCTGGGCGAGGTTGGGCCTATTTGTGTGACTGAGGTAATGTTTGCATTTTTAATAAGCAAGCAGATTCTTTCTTTAGTCTTAACTCTTTTGCATAAATATGACAGAGTATAATTTGTGCTCTGCAGTCCAAAAAACTGTTCCTCTTTTAAGTCAAAGGGATTTCTGTTTTTCATGGCAGTTTCTGAATTCACAATTTATTTTGACCTGTAAAGCACTTAATTGGGATTAAAATATTAGAAAATTAGAAAGTAGCAATCAATGGCCATTACAGAACACAAATGCCAGATGTAGGTTTGAGGTCAGATTTCCAAGGGTTAAACAGGCTCTGTAGTTTTCCTATATAAAATTCAGCCACTCATATTTTTTAATGAATCCCACTCTATTTTATGTCATTCTATAGGAATGAAGTGTTTGCAGTGTTAGTTACATTTTACATATTAATTTTTAGAAATTATTCTTTTCACTCCTGCAGATGAATATATGCGTACATGCACACACGCATATGACATTCTCTGCCACTGACCTATCATTTTTGTTACTGACCTTTGATATAGCATAACGGATTGTCTTGTCTTGCTGCAAAAGGAAGGGACTGTTCCTATTACCAGCAAGGAAAAATCAGATATACACAGTGTAGATGCCTGAGTGATAGCTAGCAGCTTTGTTGGGAGTTCTGTGTTTGGTTGTTGAGAACATGATGCATATGGAGTAGGTTCTGATAATTGAAACGAGCTAGGGGCTTTTCTTTTTGTTTTTTTTTTTTTCCCTAATGTAAATCTCTTTGTTAAATTTAAAATTTTATTTTATTTGAAAGATAGAAAAGACATAGAAATGGAGAGAGAGATCTGTTCACTGTTTCATTCCCCAAATGCCCACAACAGCCAGGGGTGGGCCAGGATGGGAATCTGAAACTGTCCAGGTCTCTAACATGATTGATAGGGACCCAACTACAACTACTTGAGCTGTCTCCTGCTGCCTCCTAGGTTGTGCATTAGCAGCGAGCTGGAGGGAAGTGGAGTAACCAGGGCTCCAACAAGCTCTCTGATACGGGATACGGGTGTCCCAAGCGGCAACTTCACTGCTACACCACATGCCCACTTCCTGGGGCTTTTCTTGATGGAGCGAAATCTCATGAACAACAGTGGAGTCTCCCAAATCATGTGGAACATTGAGGAGAGTGCTGGAGATTACAGCTGGGGAAGAATGGTGTGATAGAAATGACAGAGCAGGGTGATAGGCGCATGTGAGGGAACTAGGCGTCATAGGGCTGGTTTCTGATAACCTTCTCACCCTCTCATCTCTCATCCAGGCAAATAGCACAAAGGTAGAAAGTCTGCATTCATCAGACATCTGTCTACTTGCTGTCAGACCTTACCGTGTTGGAAAATGGTGTACCAATGCAGGGGATGAAAAGGTGGCTCTTGCTCAGAGCCATGGTCTCCTCTGAAAGGCTTAACATGACCTCTAAGCCCAGGGTGGAACCTAAGTATATTTTCACCCAAGCACCGTGTTTGAAGAGTTGATAACTTACTCCTGATGACTTTGTAGATTTCTGTGTGTAAAAACTCTTCAGTTAGCCTTTTAATCATGGCTGTTAACCAGTAGAGTGTTAGACTTCCTCACAGGAGTGGGAAGTGGCGGGTCAGTGATAGCTTTCCCCCGCAGGAGGAGGTGACATTGTCTCAGCAGTGCAGCCTCCCTCTAGTCAGTCTCTGCCTGCCTCTGTTTGTTTCTGTTTCTTTTCATTAACTCTCAGAGCAGACATCTATGCCTTTCTCTGAAACTTAAACGCCTCACTATTTTACTCTCTCCTTGCTTTCTGGGACTTGGGTTCTGTCCTTTTCAGTTCTAACATCCAGTGTAGTGGACTTCTCTTATTCAGATATGCAAATATTCCTATGTTTTAAACATATTTAAGAAAAAAATGCTTTTTTTCACTCCGTTGCCCCTCGTGGCTACCATGCTTTGCCTGCCCATGTAATACTGTCCCTGCACCCTTTCTACATCTGTCATTCTGAAGGTCCTTGTGGAGAGGCTGTCGTACAGCATTTCATTTCTACTTGCTTCTTCAGAGGGTTACTAATGTTCTCTTTTCTTGCTTAAGTTTTTTTCTCTGCCTACAACTTCCTCTTTTTTCCCATATTGAACATAGGTTTCCATCTCACTTATGTAATCTCCCTTCTTTTAGCTCCATGGTGCCCCCATGCTGTTCGGGTTTTTCTGTCTCTGCATTCACCTTTACTTGTTGCACAGCATTCTGGCTGTGCTGTTGCGGAGAACCAAGGTACCAAGAGCTTTAAGTGTGTTTTGAAATACAGACATTTTATGTGATTGTAAGTCTACGTGGTCAGTTGCAACTTCTCTTATTTCTCCAACTGTGAACTAATCAACTTAGGCAAGTATTGTTACTTTATTTATTGTGCCCTATCTTCCAACTGTGAATTTATTAATTTCATTTATTTAGCCTATACATTCCTTTTTTGGAAAGATTTATTTATTTTAAAAAATTTATTTATTTATTTGAAAGTCAGAGTTACACAGACAGAGAAGGAGAGGCAGAGGCAGAAGCAGAGAGAGGTCTTCCATCTGCTAGTTCACTCCCCAGTTGGCCGCAACGGCCAGAGCTGTGCCTATCTGAAGCCAGGAGCTTCTTCTGGGTCTCGTACGTGGGTGCAGGGGCTCGAGGACTCGGGCCATCTTCTGCTTTCCCAGGCCATAGCAGAGCTAGATCAGAAGTGGGGCAGCCAGGACTCGAACTGGTGCCCATGTAGGATGTCGACACTGCAGGCGGTGGCTTTACCCGCCGCGCTACAGCACCAGCCCTCCCATACATTCTTAAAGACCTTATTTTATTAGGTGAATAATGTACACTTAAAGAGTGTTCTGCAGTTGTTGAGTGTAGTATTCTAAAAGCATCAGGTGAAAGTGCGGTTGATAGTACTGTTGAAATCTTGTGTATCTTTGATTTATTTAATTTTATCACTTTCTAAAAGAAAAGTGTTTAAATGCACAGCTGTGATCACAAATTTTTTTATTGTGTCAGTTTTTGCTTTATGTATTTTTGAAAGCTATTAGACACACAATAAGAATTATATTGATCCTTTCTTCATTATATAAAGTTCTCCTATCTCTGGTACTGCTCTGTCTTGTAGGTCTTTTTGTCTTAGCCATTCCAGTTTTCTTTTTTAAAAGATTATTTTCATTTTTATTTTAAGTCAGAGAGATAGAGATCTTCCATTCACTGGTTCACTCTGCAGATGCCCAGAACAGCCAGGGCTGGGCCAGGCCGAAGCCAGGAGCTCAGAACTCTCTCTAGGTCTCCCACATGGGTGATAGGGACCCAAATACTTGAGCCATCATCTGTTGCCTCCCAAGTTGCACATTGTCAGAAGCTAGATTGGAAGTAGAACAGCAGGAGGATGTGCATGTCCTGAGTAGTGACTTTAACAACTGTGTCAAATCCTTGTCCCCCTCCTCCATCCATTTTTCTTACACTTTCTGTTTGCATAGTGTATTTTTCCTTTTTAAATTTGTTTTCATGTGTTTGTGTCTGTAAAGTGCATTATCTTGTAGCTGGCATGTGGTAGTGTCTTGCTTTTGTATCTAGGCTGACAGCCTATTAATTGATTTGTGAATAGATACAGTTGGATTTAGGTCTGTTGTTTTGCTGTTAATTATCTGTTTATGCTGTGTGCTTTTGGTTCCTTTCATACTCCTTACCTGCCTTTTTGGATCAGTTGAGTATTTTTTAGTTTTACATTTTAGTTCCTTTGTTTTCTTGAATTGTATGCCTTTGCATTTTTTTAGTAATTTCTCTAAAGATTATAATACATGGGTTCATCCCTCCCTGTTCATAGTTTACTTAGAAGCTGTTGTACCTCTTCACATAAGATGTAAGAGCCTTCCAGTGATGTAGTTTCATTCACCCCCACTTCTTTCTGCAATAGGTGTCATAATATGTCTACATATATTAGGATTTCTGTATTGGATTCTATACATAGAAGTACACATTTCTTTTCTTTTTTTTTTTTTTTTTGACAGGCAGAGTGGACAGTGAGAGAGACAGACAGACAGAAAGGTCTTCCTTTGCCGTTGGTTCACCCTCCAATGGCTGCCATGGCTGGCGTGCTGCGGCCTGCACACCGTGCTGATCCGATGGCAGGAGCCAGGTACTTATCCTGGTCTCCCATGGGGTGCAGGGCCCAAGCACCTGGGCCATCCTCCACTGCACTCCCTGGCCACAGCAGAGAGCTGGCCTGGAAGAGGGGCAACCGGGACAGAATCCGGCACCCCAACCGGGACTAGAACCCGGTGTGTCGGCGCCGCTAGGCGGAGGATTAGCCTAGTGAGCCGCGGCAACGGCCCCACATTTCTTTTTTTAAGATTTTATTTATTTATTTGACAGAGTTACAGACAGTGAGAGGGAGAGACAGAAAGGTCTTCCTTCCGTTGGTTAACTCCCCAAATGGCCGCAATGGCCGGAGCTACGCCAATCCGAAGCCAGGAGCTTCTTTCCGGTCTCCCACGCGGGTGCAGGGGCCCAAGCACTTGGGCCATCCTCCACTGCTTTCCCAGACCATAGCAGATAGCTGGATTGGAAGAGCAGCTGGGGCTAGAACTGGCACCCATATGGGATGCTGGCGCCACAGACGGAGGATTAACCTATGGCGCCATGGTGCCGGCCCCCCAAGTACACATTTCTTTTAAACAATCATACACCTTTTTTTATTTATTATTATTATTTTATTTGACAGGTAGAGTTATAGACAGAGAGAGAGAGGGACAGAAAGGTCGTCCTGTTGGTTCACTCCCCAAATGGCCGCTACGGCTGGTGCTGTCCTGATCCGAAGCCACAAGCCAGGAGCTTCTTCTGGTCTCCCTTGTGGGTACAGGGGCCTGAGCACTTGGGCCATCCTCCACTGCCCTCCCGGGCCACAGCAGAGAGCTGGACTGGAAGAGGAGCAACCTGGACTAGAACCCAGTGCCCATATGGGATGCCGGCGCCGCAGGCTGAGGATTAACCAAGTGAGCCACGGTGCCGGCCCCAGCAATCATACACCTTTTAAAGAAACTAAGAAAAAGCTACACATACAGTACTATGTTTATCCATATAGCTACTATTTCCAGAATTCTTAATGCGTTTTTGTAAATTTAAATTTGCATTTTGTTAATATTTATTTTTACTATTTTTAATCCAAAGAATTTCTTTTAGCAAATTCTATTTTAATGTCTGAAAATGTCCTTTTTTGCCCTGTTTTGTTATAAAGTCCTTTTTTGTAGTTACTTCATTTCTTCTATAATTCAGCTTGAAGAGATAGCTGTGATATCCTATTAAGCTTCAATTTTCGACTCACTTTCTTTCACCATTTTTAATATGTATTGATGTTTCTTGTTTAAATTAGTTATTCTGTGATGCTTTCCAAATAGTGATTTCCTAGTTTTATTATTCCTTCTACATTTGTTATTTTACATTCAACTATAAGAAAGAGCTTTCTCCTCTTTCCATTTATTAATTTAAGTCAGTGTGGAACAGTGGACTGCTACTTTATTCAGTGAGTTATAATCTTTTTCATTCTTTTCAATCTCAGTGTTCCAGGTTTGGCTGGTAGAAGCACCTTCAGGCTAGCTTCCTATATCCCCTCAACATAGTCCCCTTTTTAATTAATTAATTAATGTGAAAGGCAGAGCCACAAAGAGGCAGAGGCTGAGAGAGACAGAGGTCTTCCATCTGATGGCTTACTCCCCAAAAGGCTGCAGCTGCACCGATCTGAAGCCAGGAGCCAGGAGCTTCTTCTGGGTCATCCCACATGGGTTCAGGGATCCAAGGATTTGGGCTGTCTTCTACTGTTTTCCCAGGCCATAGCAGAGAGCTGGATCCGAAGTGGAGCAGCCAGGACTCGAACCAGTGCCCATATGGGATGCCTGCACTGCAGGCAGGGGCTTTACCCACTATGCCACAGCCACAGCGCCAGCCCCATGTGCTTTTTTTTTTTTTTTATCTGTAGTATTTAGTGTGTGTGTGTGTGTGTGTTAAGATTTATTTATTTATTTGAAAGGCAGAGTTAGTGGCAGAGGCAGGAAGAGAGGTCTTCCATCTGCTGGTACACTCCCCACTTGGCCACAACGGTTGGAGCTGTGCAGATCCGAAGCTAGGAGCCTCCTCTGGGTCTCTCAAGCAGATGTAGGGGCGCAAGGACTTGGGCCATCTTCCATTGCTTTCCCAGGCCACAGCAGAGATCTGGATTGGAAGTGGAGCAGCCAGGACTTGAACTGGAGCCCATATGAGATGGCGGCACTACAGGCAGTGGCTTTACCCTGCTATGCCACAGTGCCAGCCCCAGGTTGTTGTTGTTGTTGTTGTTGTTGTTTTCAAATACTTTGGTGATTATTTCTTTGAATATTTTTCTGCCCTCACCCATACCTTTTTGTGGAACTCCAGTTTCCGTGTTAGACCGTTTGATTTTTTTTCCTCATGAGTCACTGACATAACTTTCAATTTTTTAAATAAAACAAATATTTTGAAGATTTGTGTATTTATTTGAAAGGCAGAGTGAGAATGAGATTTTCCAGCCAGTGAGTCATGCCCCAAATGCCCACCATAGCCAAGGGTTGGCCAGGTGGAAAGCTAGGATCCAGGAACTCCATTTGGGTCTTCTACATTGGCAACAAAAAACCAAGTACTTGGCCCTTCATCCACTGTCTCCCAGGTGTGTTATCAGGGAGCTGGATCAGAAGCACAGAGCACCCAGGACTGAAACCATGCACTCTGAAATGGGATGTGGAAGGCTTAGTTGGTGGCTTAAACATCCCATCAACTTTTATTTTTAACCCTTTTTCCTTTCTGTCCCTACTTTGGACAGTTTTTGTTGCCATGTTTCTGTGCCCAGGTGTCTTTAAAAATTATTTTGTTTTGAAAGAGAGACAGGGGAGAGATAGACACACATACGTACACACATAGAAGGAGAGAGCTCTCCTGTTCACTGATTCACTCCCTAAATGTGCGTAACAACCAGGGCTGGGACAGGGTAAAGCTGTAACCATGAAATCAGTCTAAGTCTTGCATGGGGGTGGCAGGGACCCAAGTACTTGTGTCATCACTTGCTGCCTCCCAGGATGCATGTTAGTAGGGAGCTGTATCATCAGTAAAGTAGCCAACACTTGAATCAGACACTTTTATACAGGATGTGGGTGTACAAAGTAGTAGCTTAACCCACTGTGCCACAACATCTGCCCCATCACTCATTGTTAAATTCATTTTCTTTCTTTGAGAGCTGGAGCTTACATTCACTGTTGCATTCCCTAAATGCCTGCAATAGCTGGAGCTGGGCTTAAGCTGGGAGCTGGGAACTCAGTCCAGATCTCACATGTGGGTGTCAGGGACACAACTGCTTCAGCCTTTGCCACTGCCACCTTGGGTACACATTAGGAGGGAGCTGGAATTAGGAGTGGAGCCAGGACTTGAACCCAGGAATCTGGATGTGGGATCTTAACTGTTAGGTCGTCTTTTCTGTTGTATTTAATACTGTTCTTGATCCCATCTAAGGTATTTTTAATTTCAGATACTATGTTTTTTCAGCTTCATATGCTGTTTCTCCCCTTTTAAAATATCTTCCATTTCTCTGCTTAATGTGATTAAAATTTCCTCTACTTTCTGAGCATATAGAGCATATTTATAATAGCTTCCTTATCTGCTAGTCCATCATTTCTGCAGCTGCTTTTTATTGCTTGAACTTTCTTCTGGTTACAAGTCATATTTTCCTTGTTCCTTGCAAGCCTGGGAGATTTTTATTGTATGCCAAACATTGTATATTTTGGGTGTTTAGGGTGCTGAGTTTTTTATTTCTTTAAAGGATACTACACTTTGTTCTGGCATATGGTTAAGTTTTGTAGTTAGTTTGAACATTTCTAGGCTTCCTTTTTTTTTTTTTTTTTTTTTTGACAGAGTTAGAGACAGAGAGAAAGGTCTTCCTTCCGTTGGTTCACCCCCGAAATAGCCGCTATGGCTGATGCGTTGTGCTGATCCGAAGCCAGGAGCCAGGTGCTTCCTCCTGGTCTCCCATGCGGGTACAGGGCCCAAGCACTTGGGCCATCCTCCACTGCCTTCCCGGGCCACAGCAGAGAGCTGGACTGGAAGAGGAGCAAGCGGGACAGAACCGGTGCCGCAACCAGGACTAGAACCCGGAATGCCGGCACTACAGGCAGAGGATTAGCCAAGTGAGCCACGGCGCCGGCCCATTTCTAGGCTTCCTTTTAAGTTCTGTTAGAACTTACCCAGAGCAGTTATTGGTTGCATTCAAATTTATTCTCAATACTAAGTTTAAACTCTTCTGCATATTCCATCCATTGCTCCATGTATTATGAAGTCTTTCCACTGTGGCTGGTGGGAACATGAACTATTCCTAACTTTATATATAGAGTGTCAGAAACTGTTCAGCGTACTGCTTTCCCATAGTTGTCTCTCTGGCCTTGTAGACTTTTAGCCCATAGATTCGCAGATTAGTGTTCAGCCAAGAGATTCAAGGTCTTTAGAGTGTTGTTTTACTGAGCTCCCTTCTCTCCCATATTCTGTCATGTAAATTCTAAACCCTCCAGTAGTTTTCCTAAATCCTGTTCTCTATCCATTTCAGTGATGATACTGGGCGTGTGTGTGTGTGTGTGTGTGTGTGTGTATATATATATATATGTATATGTATGTATATATTTCATGTTATGGACATGGACTGAATGTCTGTTTCTCCCCAAAATACATAGGTTGAAATTCTAATCCACAATAGACATTAGCAGAGTTTTTTTTGGGAGGCAGTTTGGTCATGAGTGTGGAACCCTCATGAATGGGATGGCTGTGCCATATGGTAGATCTATATTCAAGTTTCTGAGATATCTCCATATTGTCTTCCATGTGGCTGTACCAGTTTACATTCCCACCAACAGTGGAGTAGGTACCTTTCCCCCCACATCCTCGCCAGCATTTCTTGTTTGTTGATTTCTATTTGAAAGCCATACTAATGGGGGTGAGGTGAAAACTCATTGTGGTTTTGATTTGCATTTCCCTGACAGCTAGTGATCCTGAGCATTTTTTCATGTGTATGTTGGCCATTTGGATTTCCTCTTTTGAAAAATGCTTGTTTAAGTCCTTTTCCCATTTCTAAACTGGATTGTTTTGTTATTGCTGAGTTTCTTGATCTCTTTGTATTCTGGATATTTTTTATCAGTTGCATAATTTGCAAATAATTTTCTCCCATTCTGTCAGTTGCCTCTGCTGAGTTTTGTTTTTTTTTTTTATTAATTTATTTATTTGAAAGTCAGAGTCACACAGAAAGAGGAGAGGCAGAGAGAGAGAGAGAGGTCTTCCATCCGCTGGTTCACTACCCAATTGGCTGCAATGGCCGGAGCTGTGCCAATCCAAAGCCAGGAGCTTCCTCCAGGTCTCCCACATGGGTGCAGGGGCCCAAGGACACAGGAGAGAGGCCCAGGCCTCAGCAGAGAGCTGGATGGGAAGTGGAGCAGCCGGGTCTTGAACCGGTGCCCATATGGGATGCTGGCACTTCAGGCCAAGGCGTTAACCCTCTGCACCACAGTGCCGGCCCCTGCTGAGAGTTTCTTTTGCAGCACAGGAGCTTCTCAGTTTGATATAATTCCACTTGTCAATTTTGGCTTTGATTGCCTGTGCCTCTGGGGCTTTTCTATAAACTCTTTGCCTATGCCAGTGTCTTGCAGGGTTTCCCTAATGTTCTCTAATCATTTGTTGGTAAAAAGTGGCAGATTTAGGTCTTTATTCCATTTTGAGTGGATTTTTCTAAGGTGTAAGGTAGAGGTCTTGCTTCGTACTTCTGCGTCTGGAAATCCAGTTTTCTCAGCACCATTTGTTGAAGAGACTGTCCTTGCTCCAGGGATCAATTTTAGCTTCTTTGTAAAGATAAGTTGGTTGCAGATGTGTGGGTTGATTTCTGTTATTTCTGTTCTGTTCCATTGGTCTATCCATCTGTTTTTGTACCAGTACTAGGCTTTTCAGATTATAACTGCCCTGTAGTATGTCTTGTAATCTGGTATTGTGATGCCTCTGGCTTTGTTTTTGTTATGTAAGTTTTCTTTAGTTATTTGGGGTCTGCTGTGTTTCCATGTGAACTTTAGCATCATTTTTTCTATATCTGAGAAGAATGTCCTTGGTATTTTGATTGGTATTGCATTGAATCTGTAAATTGCTTTTGGTATTATGAACATTTTGATGATATTGATTCTTCTAATACATAGAAGATTTTCCATTTCTTGGTGTTTGCTATTTCTTTATTTAATGTTTGTAATTCTCATTGTAGAGATCTTTGACATCCTTGGTTAAATTTATTCCAAGGTATTTGATTTTTTTGTAGCTATTGTGAATAGGATTAATCTTAGAAGTTCTTTCTGAACCATGACATTGAGGATACAAAGGCTATTGATTTTTGTGTCTTAATTTTTATGTTCTACTACTTTACCAAACTCTTCTGAGTTCTGATAGTTTCTTCGTGGAGTCTTTTGGATCCCCTATATATAGAATTATGTCATCTGCAGATAGGGATAGTTTGACTTCCTCCTTCCCAATTTGTATCCCTTTGATTTCTTTTTTTTTTTTTTTAAGATATATTTTTATTTATTTGAAAGACAGAGTCACAGAGAGAGGTAGAGACAGAGAGGTCTTCCATCTGCTGGTTCACTCCCCAGATGGCTGCAGTGGCCAGAGCTGCACTGATCCGGAGCCAGGAGCTTCTTCCGGGTCTCCCACATGGGTGCAGGGGCCCAAGGACTTGGGCCATCTTTTACTGCTTTCCCAGGCCATAGCAGAGAGCAGGATCGGAAGAGGAACAGCTGGGACTAGAACTAGCACCCATATGGAATGCTGGCGCTTCAGGCCAGGGCTTTAACCCCTGCACCACAGCACTGGCCTCTCCCTTTGATTTCTTTTTCTTGTCTAATGGCTCTGGCTAAAACTTCCAGGACTATATTGAATTGCAATGGTGAGAGTGGGCATCCTTGTCTTGTACCAGATCTCTGTGGGAATGCTTCCAGCTTTTCCACATTCAATAGGATGCTGGCTGTGGGTTTGTCATAAATTGCCTTGATTATTGAGGAATGTTCCTTCTATACCCAATTTGCTTAGAGTTTTCATCATGAAAAGGTGTTGTATTTTATCAAATGCTTTCTCTGCATCTATTGAGATAATCATATGGTTTTTTTTTGTTGTTCTTCAGTTTGTTAATGTGATGTATCATATTGATTAGTGAATGTTGAACCATTCTTGCATACCAGGGATAAATCCTACTTGGTCTGGGTGAATGATCTTTCTGATGTGTTGTTGGATTCGATTGGATAGAATTTTGTTGAGGATTTTCGCACCTATGTTCATCAGGGAAATTGGTCTATAGTTCTCTTTGTTACATCTTTTTCAGTTTTAGGAATTAAGGTGATGCTGGCTTCATAGAAGGAGTTTTGGAGAATTCCCTCCCTTTCAGTTGCTTGGAATAGGTTGAGAAGAATTTGAGTTAGTTCTTAAATGTCTGGTAGATTTCAGCAGTGAAGCCATCTGGTCCTCTGCTTTTTTTTTTTTTTTTTTTTTTATTGGTAGGGTCTTTATTGCAGATTCAATTTCTGTCTTGGTTTTTGGTTTGTTTAGGTTTTCTGTGTCTTTATGGCCCAGTTTAGGTAGGTTGTTGTGTCCAGGAATTTGTTTCTTAAAGGTTTCCCAATTTGCTGGCATACAGTGCACGTGTGCTCTCTCTCTTTCGCTTTCTCTCTCTTTTGAAGATTTATTTATTTGAAAGTCAGAGTTACATGGAGGAGAGGCGGCGGGGGGGTGGGGGTGGAAAGGGAGGGAAGGAGGTCTTCCATCTGCTGGTTCACTCCTCAGTTGGCCACAACTGCTCGAGCTGCACTGATCCAAAGCCAGGAGCCTCTTCTGGGTCTCCCACGTGGGTGCAGTGGCCCAAGGACTTGGGCCTCTTCTACTGCTTTCCCAGGCCATAGCAGAGAGTGGTATCGGAAGTGTAGCAGCTGGGACTCGAACAGGCACCCCTATTGGATGCTGGCACTGCACTGGTGGCTTTATCTTGCTACACCACAGTGCCGGCTCTTCTCTAATTTTTAATTATTTCTTTTCTCCTACTAGTTTTAGATTTGGTTTGCTGTTTTTCTAGGTCCTTGGGATGCATTGACAGCTCATTTATTTTGTCCCTTTGTAATTTCTTGATGTAGGTATCAATTGCTATAACTTTCCTCTTAACACTGCTTTTGCTCTATTCCATAAGTTTTGGTATATTGTTTTATCTTCATTTGTTCCCAGACATTTTTTGATTTCTCTAATGATCTGTTCATTCAAGAGGGTGTTGTTCAGTCTTCATGTGTTTACATATGTTTTAGAGATTCTTGAGTTGCTGATACGTGGTTTCATTCCACTGTGGTCCGAGAAGATACATGGTGTGATTTAGATTTTTCTGAATTTGCTGAGACTTGCTTAATGTTGTAGCATGTGGTAATCCTAGAGAAAGTTCCAACTGCTGAGAAGAATGTGTATTCTGCATTTGTAGGATAGAAAGTTCTGTAGATATCCTTTAGGTCCATTTGGTCTATAGTGTCCGTTAACTCTGTTTTGTTGCTGATTTTCTGATTGATCTTGCCATTGCTGAAAGCGGGATATTGAAGTCCTCCATTATTATTGTATTGGGGTCAAATGTCTCTGTTTAGATTCATTAACATTTCTTTTAAATAGCCAGGTGCCCTGTAATTAGGTGTATATATATTTGTTATAGTCACTTCTTTCTGTTGAATTGATCCCTTAAGTATTACCTAGTGCCCTTCTTTGTCTCTTTTAACAGTGTTTGTGTTAAAGCCCACTTTGTCTGATATTAGGATGGCTGCATCAGCTCTTTTTTGGTTTATTTTGGCATGGAATATATTTTCCATCCTTTCACTTTAAGCCTGCAGGTTATCTTTGTTAGTGAGATGTGTTTCTTATAGGCAGCAAATAGATGGGTTTTGTTTTTTAATCCATTAAGCCAGTGTGTATCTTTTAACTAGAGAGTTGAGGCCATTTACATTGGTGTAAATTTGTGGTGCTACTAGTCAAGGAGCTCTGTTCAGTGCAGGGTAGTATCTAAGGTGACACCCAAGTTGGGTGTGGTAACTCTCTCTTTTTATCAGAGGGGAGGTTTATTCAGCTCTGTTGTTGTAGTCTCACACTCACCTCCTCTCCTCAAAGGAGACCCTAGCCCCAGTGGGCACAATTTTCATCCATGCTGCCACAAGAACTGCACTGAACAGAGCTCCCTGACTACACCCAGCACCTGCTTCTGGGTATTCACTGAAAGAACAGACACTCCACTATGCTACAGAAGTTTAGTTCAAAGATAAAAGTCAATACAGGGGAAAAAAATCCCAACTAGTCACCACAAATGCCCAATAATAAACAAAGCAATTCAAGAAACAAGAATAAGACAACATGATGCCCCCAAAAGAACACAGCGCTTCAGTACTAGAATGTGAGGATGAAGAGATTGACAAAATGCCAGAAACTGATTGTCAAAAATTGATCATAGAATTACTTAGAAGTAATCATAAGTAAATTCATGAAACTAAAGAAATCAGTACATTACATGAATGAAAACTTTCTCACAAAATTGAGATTTTAAAGAGAAATCAAAATGAAATATTGGAAATGAAGACTTCAATAGAACAAATAAATACGGAGTAAATCCTCAAGAACAGACTAAGTGGGGCAGAAAAAAGAATATCCGAGTTAGAAGACAAATCTTGAGAAATTTTAGTCAGACAAAAAAAAAAAAAAAAAAAAAAAAAACAACTAAAAAACAGTGTCATAGATTTATGGGATATTATCAAACAACCCAATATAATATATGGATCTTAGGAGTTTCTGAAGGTATGAAAAGAGAGGATGGATTAGAAGATCTTTTTAGTCAAATAATTATAGAAAACTGCCCTAATTCGGAGAATGAAAGGGACATCCAAGTAGAGGACCATGCAGTCCTCGGTGTGAGCGTAGATCCTGCAGCAATAACCCTCACCAGGGAATCGGGGATCCCTGAGCATGTGGAGCCACCCACAGTGACTGCCCAAAGTCCCAGCCATACCCTGTGCTCTTCCATGCAGCCACAGTGTTTTCACAGCCCCAGCACACTGGGCTCCCACAGTCACAAGCTCCCAGCACCCTGTCAGTTCTCCCAGCCAGATTCAGGTGTCTCCTCTTGACTGGTTGCTGGGCACATGGATACGAATTGGCACAGCTGCTTTGTATGTCCAAAATGGTGATCACCCTCTCTTGGCTAGTCACATGATGCTGGTGCCGGGTGCTTGAGGAGTGAGAAATGTGCCCCTTTTTTTCCCCTCTAGGTTAGCAGGTACACTGGCCTCCACAGGGCTACAAGCAGGACTCATGTCAGACTGCTCCCATAGCTTTTATTGCCAGTGGCTTGGGCTGCTGAAATCTGGTCTCGCATCACTCCAAAGCTGGTGCTGAGGATCTTGGCTGCTGGGGTCTGAGTTGTCCACATAGGTCCACAGTGTCCCTCTAATTTGCGTGGAGTTTCCTTTGCCATTTTCTCCCTGACTCTTGCCTGAGACTGCACTCTATCCATTTTTTTAATTAATTTATTTGAAAGAGTTACAGAGAGGCAGAGGCAGAGGGGGCACGGTCTTTCATCCACTGGTTCACTCCCTAGATGGCCGCAGTTGCTGGAGCTGGGCCAATCTGAAACCAGCAGCCAGGAGCTTCTTCCGAGTCTCGCACGTGGGTACAGGGGGCCAAGGACTTGGGCCATCTACTGCTTTCCTAGGCCATGGAGAAGAGCTGGATAGGAAGTCTGTGGTGGATTGAGAAGGTCATGCCAAGATGGCTGCTGGCAACAGAAACTGCCTGGCAACAGGCTGTGATCGGACGGCTTCAGAAACCACACGACAACAGAGCCTGACTGACAAAAGGCTGTGATTGGATGGCTTTGGAAACCACATGACAATGGAGCCTGACTGACAACAGGTCGTGATTGGATGACTTCAGAAACCACATGACAATGGAGCCTGCCTGGCAACAGGCTGTGATTGGGTGGTTTTGGAAACTGGCTGGCAACAGAGCCTGACTGGCAATAGGCTGTGATTGGATGGCTTCGGAAACTGCCTGGCAACAGGGTGTGATTGGTTAGGGCGTAGACCGCCCCTTGACTGGATTGGCTGCCTTGGCTCTATAAGCTGCTGTAGCAACTGAAATAAATGAGTCTGCAGGCTGCTTGTCTCTGGCCAGCTTTCACTCAACTCCCGGAGTCTCTGTGGTGACTCCGCACCTCTTGCCCCCACCATGTTCCTCCTCTCAGATGAATCCACCTCAACAGAAGTCTATTCACTTTTTTTAAAACTATCTTTCCCTAGACTAGAGCAGTAAGCTCCCTCCCTATTCACCATCTTGACACTGCCTTTTTTTTTTTTTTTTTTTTTAAGATATATGGGGTTGGAGCTTCGGCACATTGAGCAAAGCTGCCGCTAGTAGTGCTGGCATCCCACATGGGCACTGGTTTGAGTCCTGGCTGCTCCACTTCAGATGCAGCTCTCTGCTCTGGCCTGGGAAAGCAGCAGTATATGGCCAAGTCCTTGGGCTCCTGCACCCACGTGGGAAACCCTGAAGAAGCTCTAGGCTCTGGCTTCAGATCTGCCTAGTTCCGGCCATTGCGGCCATTTAGGGAGTGAACCAGCAGTTGGAAGACCTTTCTCTCTGTCTCTGCCTTTCAAATAAATAAATAAAGCTTTTAAAAAAAATAGCTATTTATTATAAAGGCAGAGTGGAAGAGAGAGGGACTGGTTTACCCTCTAAACGCCTACAATGGCTGGGGCTGGGGCCGGGGCCGGGGCTGGGGCCGGGGCCGGGGCTGGGGCCGGGGCCGGGGCTGGGGCCGGGGCCGGGGCTGGGGCCAGGGCTGGGGCTGGGGCTGGGGCTGGGCCGGGCCAGGCCAGGCCAGGCCAGGCCAAAGCCAGGAGCCTAGAAATCCATTAGGGTTCCTCATGTGCGTAGCAAGGACTCAAGTACCTGAACCATCACTGCTGCCTCTCAGATGTACCAGTAGGACACTGAATCGGAAGCGGAGTGATCAGGACCTGAACTAGGCACTCCAATAGGGGATGTGGGTGGGCATCCCAAGCTGCAGCCTAACTTGCTGTACCACAGTACCCACCCCCAGAAATCCTTATTAAAAATGCTTCTAAAATCTGTATTTTTTCTGTACAGTATCTTTTCTTCATTTTACTTAGGGGGTTTCATGATAGCAGCCTTTAATTGGTCATTTGTTTCTGTATCATATTGTTAAATACAGGTAAGTGCTTGATAATTTTCAGACAGTGAATATACAAAGAATATTGTTGCCCTTCAGAAGCTTATAGTTTGTGACCAATTTAGACAGGTAAATAACTCATGTTATGTATAGTTGTCATTAGTCAGCATTGCATTAATACAACAAAATGCCTGGCAGACAACTTATAAAGAGAAAAGGTTTATATTAATGATAGTTTTGGAGGTTCAAGTCCAAGATTACTTGACCTCTGTTGAAGGTGGCAGATTATAATACAGTGTGCATGCAGAGAAACCTGTGAGCAGGAGGTAGAAAGAGGGCTTGGGCGCAACTTAGGCTTTACAACCTTCTCTTAGAAGAACTAGTTTCAGGGGCATACTGCCAATGAAGTAAGAAGCTTCTACTAGGCCTACCTCCTAAAAGTTGAACCATCTTCTGGCAGCACCACCTTGGGAACCAAGCCTTTTACACAAGGGCATTTGGGGCACATTTAGCATCCAAGCCGTAGCAGTATTACAGCCCATATGCACAAAAGACTAGGTTTGCATGGGTAGTGGTATATTTATTAATTTGGCCTGGGAATCATAACAGGCCTGAGAATTTGTAGTAGGTCTCACAGAGGAAATAACAGTTGAGCTGGTCTTGGGGGAATAAATAGGAGGTAGCAATATAGGGAAGACAGGCCACGTAGGGAATATGTTTCTACTTAAAAGTCTTCTATATAAATAAAAAGATAAAGATGACAGAAGAATTCTTAACCAAAATCATGTACTGCTTTGACTTTCTTTTCTTAGCCTAGATAGCCATAGATATGCAAGTTAAATTCTGTCTTTAATTTTAAGCAATAGTAAATATTAACTTACTAGAATATTTAACTGTCAGGTAGTTTGTGTATTCTTAACTGTTTCTGTAAACTTAATTTGTGTAATATCTTGAACTTAAACAGAATACACATGGTTCCCCTTTCCTACTATCCTTCCTAAGCAGTATTACTTCCTGTCTGAGCTGATGGCTTCTGAAAAATGGCAGTAAAGATACGTGTTTTTCTCTTAAGGCTCTAGTTTATCAATAGTTTCTGCTAAGTTATAGCTTAGAAACATTTTAAGGATGAATAAAGTAAAATTCTACAATTCATCTTTAGTTTTACTACTTCTCCAAAAATATATGAATTTTTCCATTTTTAAACACATTAACATTTGAGGCTGAAATGTTTGTTTAGGAAAGCTGAAGCTTTATAAGTATTCTTAGAATTAGAAAAAAATTTCATTAAACAGTTCCACAAATATTAGCTGATTATTGGGCAGATTAATTTCCTGCTAATTTTATAGTGTTTAGAATTTATAGTAAAGTTTTCACTCCTGGGCAGAAGCTGAAAGTCATATGCTTTAGCTGTGCTATTTTGAATATTCATTTAACCAAATTCATTGAACTTGCTGTTTATCAGGAATTGTTAGGCTAGGGATATAAAAATAAACATACAGGGCCTATGTTGTTGTGTAATGGGTTAAGCTACTGCTTGTGGCATCCCATATTGGAGTGCTGGTTCCCATATGTAGAGTCCTGACTACTATGCTTCTAGTGCAACTTCCTGCCAATTCACTTGGGAAGGCAGTGCAAGATGAACCAAATGCTTGGGCCCCTGCCATACATTGTGCGAGACCCAGATAGAATTCTTGGCTCCTGAGTTTGACATGGCCCATACCTGGTATTGTGGCCATTTGGGGAGTGAGCCAGCAGATAAAAGATCTCTATTTCTATCACTCTGACTTGCAAATAAATAAGCTGCTATAAACAAAAACCACAAAAACAAAACAAAAACTCCAAGCATAATTCCTTCCTCTGAAGAACTCCTGGTCTAGTGGAAGAATTTGTGTTCATAGATAAATTGTGATTCAGCATGGTAAGTGGTATAATGTGTAATCCTTTAAGGGAACTGTAAGGTTGGAACAGCTTATTCTCCTTGAAAGAGACAGAAGAGTGATAAGAATCAGAACAACTTAAAAGGATTTATTTTTGTGGCCTTGATGGTACTATTTTTAGAACTTTATTGTGCATAGGAAGTTAAATGGAGAAACATTAAAAATGCTGATTATCAGGCCCAATCTGAGATTGGTTTAGTAGGTTTGGGTATCAGGTATCTGATGTAAATTTAGAATTCTGAATTTAGAATTAGAATTTTCTGAAATGGGTCCCTGAGCCACACTGTAGAAAATTTTGAGCTAGAAGATTATGATTTTGAATCCTGCTTGAACAGTTAGGTCATTCAAATAAGTGATTAAGACCTTTTTAGACTTTTCTCTTTTTTTTAGAGATACGATTGTTGAGAGTATTTTGGAAACTTTTATTAGATTTTTACTATTTTTGGATGAGCTCTGTTATTAAAACTATGATCCACTTTAATTCCTGCATTAAATTTTCGATTCGTTGAAAATCTGTTGTTAATAAAGCTTGTTTTTCTATCAAAATTCAGTTTGACAGAAAATCAATGAAATATAAAGTGATATTTTAAAGGTTTATTTTATTTATTTGAAAGAGTTACAGAGAGAGGTAGAAACAGAGAGAGGGAGAGGTCTTCCATCCACTGGTTCACTACCCAAATACTAGCAACGTTTAGAACTGAGCCGATCCAAAGCTAGCAGCCAGGAGCTTCTTCCAGGTCTCCCACGTGAGTGCAGGAGCCCAAGGACTTGGGCCATCTTCTGCTTTCCCGGTTACACTAGCAGGAAGCTGGATTGGAAGTGGAGAGCTGGGACTCGAACCAGCACCCATATGGGATGCTGGCACTGCAGGCCAGGGCTTCAACCCATTGTACCACAGTGCTGGCACCCAAAGTGATATTTTAAAAAATGGGTTTATATAGGTAATTATTTCCCTCTGAGCTGATTAAAACTTTTATAAATTATTTTAAACATTTTTATAAACATGAAAATTTCAATAATCAAATATATGTGTACAAAATGCTACTTTGATATGCAGGATTTTAGAACAATAGGGTTAATTTGTTCTTCATTTAGTCTTTATAGTTGAGGGCTTTTCTAAACTTATAGTTAAATATTCATATCCTGTATTTCAGCAAATCTCACATTGTATCATGATTAATATGTAACAACTATAGGAGAAAGAAAAAGTAAATCTCATTGTGAGGTGTTAAAATTTATTCAAGTCAAAGATAAACATTCTTTACTGTTAATAAATACTATAGTTCTTTATCATATTTTGCCATTTTTTTCAAGATGGCTTCCCTTTCATGTAGCTGACATACAGCAGTCTTGTTTTTATGACACTTTGCCACTAGGTGTCACTAGGCTAAAACAGTTGGTAAGGTAGTTAATCACATTTACCCTGTAGCATCTGAATTTCTCTAAAACCAGGCTATAACTAACTGGTTGAAAAATGTGTTCCTTGACACATTAGTAGTTTATAATTACTTTAGTGTTTATCAAGACAGATTAGGAAATTTAACTTAATTTTTTGGAGGAAAAAAACTTTTTTTTTCTTTCAAATCAATGTACTCAGAGAAGTATTACATCACAGATTTCTTGAGAGTTTAAATTTTGCCTTAATCATCTCTAATTTTTCAGTGTATATCACAAAGTTTTGCGCTATGGTAATTTTCAATAAGGGTTATTAAGTATTAGGTTGGTGTATGAGATGTCACAGGGAGAAAAAGATAGGCTATAAGCCTCCCCTCTTAAAGAAACCTTATTTAGGAAGCAGCATATACTCACAGCACAGGGTATCATGTATAAATGCGGTGGGTGGTGCAGTCTCACATTATGTAGATTTCAGAGGATCAGTATCTCTTAGAAGCTAGAGTTAGTGACTAGAGAAGGTATACTTAAGAAATAGGATATTTAGAGATGAGAAAGGAAGGCATTAAAAGTCAAGAAAATAACAGACCAATGTTCAATGATAGGAAAATGCAAGCAGTAAAAGATAAAGAAATGTAAGAAATCAAGGGCTCTGAATTTTGTCATATTTTTATTTAAAAGGCAGAGAAATGGAGAGACAGACACAAAGAGATCTTGCATTTGCTGCTTCACTCCCCATATGTCTGTAACAGTCAGGGGTTGACCAGGCCAAAGTCAGGAGTATGGAACTCCATCCGGTTCTCCAACATGGCTGGCAGGGGCCCAAGTACTTGAGCCATCACCTGCTGCCTCCTAGGGTACTAATTATCTGGAAGTTGGATCAGAAGCAGAGTAGCTGGGACTCAAATCGGGAACTGTGATGTCGAGTGTGGGTGTCTCAAGTGATAACTTAACAACTATACCAATGCCTGCCTCTCAAGGGCCATGAATTTAAGGTTTGTGCTTGTATTTAATTTTTTTTTTAAGATTTATTTGAAAGGTAGAGTTATAGAAAGAGAGAAGGAGACAGAGAAAAAGGGGTTCCATCTTCTGGTTCACTCAAATGGCTGCAATGGCTGGAGCTGGGCCAATCCTAGCCAGGAGCTAGGAGCTTCCTCCGTGGTGTAGGTCTCATCTCCTACTGCTTTCCCAGGCCGTAAGCAGAGAGCTGGATCAGAAATGGAGCAGCCGAGAGTCGAACCATCACCCATGTAGGATGCTGGCACCATTGGCAGAGGCTTAGCCTACTTCACCACAGAGTTGGCCCCAGATTTAATATTTTTTAAGTCTGTGGCAGAGGAAATTGAGGGATATTTGATGAGGAAAGAATAATATACTGTGTAATACTCTGTAATTTACAAATACTTTACTCTGGTTTTAAGATGCTTCTCTTCTGTTTATTGAAAGCACTTCTAACACTGCTGTTTAAAAAGAATATAGGTATAGGCACTTAGTAAACAGTAAGTAATTCTTAAATATTTTTAAATAATGAAATGATACTTGGAACATTCTGTAAAATAATGGACCAACATTCTTCAAAGGGTCAAGGTCGTGAAAAACAAGGCATGACTGAAGAACTTTAGTAGATTTTAAGAGACTAAGGAGACATACAGTGTGGGGTCTTGAATTATATCCTGGAACAGAAAAGGACATTAGTGGAAAAAATGGTTCATTGGTATAGGAGTGTAGTTTAGTTGATTCTGTTATATTAATTTCTTAGCTTTGATGACTATACTGTGATTATATACTGTGTTAATATTAAGGAGACAATGCTGGGAGTGTGGGACTGTGGCTGTTGGTGCTTTACTCCCTGGAGGCACATATGCCTACTCAGGACTTGAGGAAGGTACCTTTGCTGCAGTACCAGGAATGTGGTTGCTGCCATCATCCAGGGTGATCAGCACTCAGTTCTGTGGGGCCTAAGGACACACACTTTTGGAAGCACATATCCACTTGCTAAGCCACACCACTGCCTCTATGAACTGTTGTAGTCTAGATAATTGTGGCACTGAATTTAAGATGCTACCAGTGTTGATACAGCTGAAGAAATCAGATGGAGGTGCCACTTCTGGGCTCTTCTAGAACCAAAGCAAAAACAACTACTCAGCTGACACCATAAATCTTGTCTTTTCTAATGAAAGCTACTGTGTAAAGAAGAACAGTTGTTATACCAAGATGTGTAGACATCAGTGTAGGGGCACAAGAAACAAGGAAGCATAATACCTCCAAAGGAACACAATCATTTTCCAGAAATAGATCCTGATTTGAAGGAAATCTATGAAATGCCTGAAAAAGAATTCAGAATAATGATCCTAGGGAAATTCATTGAGATGCAGGAGAAAACAGACAAATCAAATGAGGAAAACAAAGGAATGAGAGATGCAGCAAAGAGATAGAAATCATGAAAAGAATCAGTATTTTTGGAGCTAAAGTTCAACAAGGAAATAAAAAATTTAATTGAGAGCTTCAGCAACAGAATAGACCAAGCAGAGGAAAGAATTTCTGATCTTGAGAACAAGTCTTTTGAAATAATTCAGCTAGGAAAAAAAATAAAAACAATTTAAAAAAAACCAAAGCCTATGAGTCATATGGGCCAAATATTAAATACTAGTAGCAAAACTGAATCCAGTAGTACATCAGAAAAACAAAACACTGTGATCAAGTGGGCTTTATCCCAGGGATGCAAAGAAAGTTCAGCATTTGCAAGTCAATACATAAATGTAATAAATAACACCAGTATACTGAAGAACAAAAATCCAATCCAATCATGTCAGTAGATGCAGAAGAAGCATTTGATAAGATTTAACATTGCTTCATGATAAAAATTTTGGACAAAGTAGATATAGAAGGAACATATCTTAAAATAGTGAAGGCTAAGTGTCAAAAAGCAATAGCCAGTATCATACTGAATAGGAAAAAGCTGAAAGCAGTTCTCCTGTGATGTGGAACAAGATACGGATTTTCTCTTTGACTAGTATTCAGTTTAGTATTGGAAGTCTGAGCAAGAACAGTTAGGGAAGAGAAAGAAAGGCCATCCAATTTGACAAGAAGTAAAAATATCCATGTTTGCAGATAACATAATTTTATACCTAGAGAAACCTAAATATTTCACCAATAAATTCAGTACACAAAATCAATATAAAGTAGCGTTTTGGGGGCTGGCATTGTGGCTCAATGTGTTGAGTAATGCTGTGGTATCCCATATGGGTGCTGGTATGAGTCCTGGCAGCCCCACTTCTGATCCAGTTCCCTGATGAATCTTCTGGGAAAGCATTGGAAGATGGTTGAAGTGCTTGGCCTCCTGACACCCATCTAGGAGGCCTGGATGAAGTTCCAGGATCCTGGCTTCTGCCTGGCCTAACCCTGGCCTTTATGGCCATTATGGCCATTTGTGGAGTAAACCAGCGGATGGAAGATCTCCATGTCTCTCCCTACCTCTATCCCCCTATCTCTTTCAAATAAATAAATCTTGGTTTTAAATTAGCATTTTCATTTTACTTAACTTTTTGATTCTGTGAATTTTTTTTTTAATTTTCTTTTTTGATTTGAAAGGCAGAGAGAGAAGGGAAGGAAGAAGGAATCTCCCCACTGGTTCACTTGCCAAACACTGTAGTAGCCAGGATTGGGCTGGCCTGAAGCTGGGGGCTAGAACTCCAGCCAGGCCTCACACATAGGTAGCAGGGACCCAGGTACTTGTTTCCTCTCAGGGTGTGCGTTATTAGGAAGTTGGAATCAGAAGTGGAGGAGCTTAGCCTCAAAGTAGGCACTCTAATATGGGGTGTGGATGCCCCAAGCAGTGAATTAACCACTGCACCAAATGCTGCCCCCAAAGTATCATTTTTATACAACAGTTATAGTGTTATTGAAAGAAATCAAGAAAGCAATCTCATTCAGAATAGCTACAAAAATATTTAGGAATAAATTTAACCGAAGAATTTTCTTTAATGAAAATTATAAAACTCTTGAAAAAAAATCACATCAGACATAACAGAATGGCAAGATATTTCATGTTCATGGGTTGGAAGAATAGTTAAAATGTTCATAGTATCCATAGCAACCTACAAATCCAATGCAGTCCTCATCAAAAATACCAATGCATTCTTTACAGGTATAAAACTTCTCTAAATTTCATATGGAACCATCAAAGACCCAGAATAGCCAAAGGGTTCCTGGGGGTAGGGGAAGCTGGAGGCATGACAATGCTGAATTCAAATTCTATTAGAAAGTTAGGATTTTTTTTTTAACTTTTATTTAATGCATATAAATTTCCAAAGTACGGCTTATGGATTACAATGGCTTCCCCCCCATATCGTCTCTCCCACCCGCATCCCTCCCCTTTCTCACTCCCTCTCCCCTTCCATTCACATGAGGATTCATTTTCGATTCTCTTTATATACAGAAGATCAGTTTAGCATACATTAAGTAAAGATTTCAACAGTTTGCTCCCAGAAAGTTAGGATTTTTTAAAAAATATTTATTTTTTTATTTATTTGAAAGAGAGTGGAGGAGAGACAGAGATCTTCCATCCGCTGCTTCACTCCCCAAATGGCTGCAATGAAGCCAGGAGCTTTTTCTGGGTCTCCTGCAGGGGCCCAGGAACTTGGGCCATCTCTGCTGCTTTTTCCAGGCACGTTTACAGGAAGCTGAATCAGAAGTGGAACAGCTGGGACTTCAATCTGTGTCCATATGGGATACCAGCAGTGTTGGCACCAGCTATAATAATAGCATGGTACCGGCGTAGAAACTACCATATAGATCAGTGGATTCAGAAGAGAGACCCAAGAAATTAATGTGTGTACAAGTAACCAACTGATTTTTGGTACAGGTACTAAGTGCATGCACTGGAGAAAGAAAAGTCTCTTCAGTAAATGATGCTGGTGTACTTAGGAGAAAACAAAATTAGATCCCTGCTTTTCACCATTTATTAAAATCAACTCAAGATGGATCAAAGACATAAGGATAAGATCTGAAGCCATATAATTGCTAGAAAAAAATAAGGAAATATTTTTAGAAGTTGACATATTATTTGGATAAGACCCCAAAAGTACAGGTAACCAAAGCAAAACTAGACAAGTGGGGTTGTAGCAAACTAAGAAACTCTGCACAGCAAAGAAAACAATGGAGTGAAGGGACAGCTGATAGAACTGCAGAAATACTTCCAAGCTATTTGATAAAGGGTTAATATCCAAAATATATAAGAAATTCAACAACAAAGACATTCAGTTAAGAAACTGGAGAAGAATCTAAATAGACAGTTCTTGAAAGAAGAAATATAAATGACCAAGAAATAAATGAAAAAATTCTCAGTATCACTCATCAGCAAAACGCAAATCAAAGTCACAATGAGATATCACTTCACTCTAGTTAGAATGGGTGTATGAAAATGACAAATAATGGGGCCAGCATTGTGGCATAGCAGGTAAAGCCTCCCCTTGTAATGCCTGCAACCATATGAGTGCCAGTTCGTGTCCCTGCTGCTCTACTTCCAATCCAGCTCCCTGCTAATGGCCTGAGGAAAGCAACAGAGGATGGCCCAAGTGCTTGGGCCCCTGCTACCCACGTGGGAGACCTGGAAGAAGCTCCTGGCTTCAGCCTGGCCCAGATCTGGCTGTTGTGGCCATCTGGGGAGTGAACCAGAAGATGGAAGATCTCTCTATGTTTGTCCCTGTGTCTCTGAAATGCTTTCAAGTAAATAATAAATTAATTAAAAAAAAGATAATAACAAATGTCAGAAAGGATGTAGGGAAAGTGGAACTCTTCTATACTATTGGTGGAAATGTAAATTAGTACATCTATGGAAAGGCGTATGGAATTTCTTTAGAAATCTAGAAATAGAACTGCCATATGATCTAGAAATCCCACTAGTGGGTATATATCCAAAAGACGTTACATCATTGCATCAATGAGAACTCTACCACTGTGTTTACTGCAATACTATTTATAATAGCAGTCAGCATACTGTTTAGCCGGCGCCGCGGCTCAATAGGCTAATCCTCCACCTTGCGGCGCCGGCACACCGGGTTCGAGTCCCGGTTGGGGCGCCGGATTCTGTCCCGGTTGCCCCTCTTCCAGGCCAGCTCTCTGCTATGGCCAGGGAGTGCAGTGGAGGATGGCCCAGGTGCTTGGGCCCTGCACCCCATGGGAGACCAGGAAAAGCACCTGGCTCCTGGCTCCTGCCAGGATCAGCGCGGTGCGCCGGCTGCAGCGGCGGCCATTGGAGGGTGAACCAACGGCAAAAAGGAAGACCTTTCTCTCTCTGTCTCTCTCTCTCACTGTCCACTCTGCCTGTCAAAAAAAAAAAAAAAAAATAGCAGTCAGCCAGGGTGACTATCAACAGGTGAATGGGTAAAGAAAATATACACAGTGGAATATTATTCAGTCAAGGAAATTCTCTGATTTATAGCAAAATGGATGAGACTGGAGAACATTATGTTAAGTGAAAGAAGCCAGACACAGAAAGACAAATATCATGTGTTCTCCCTCATATGTGAAAGCTAAAACAAAAAACCCCCAAAACACCCCTTAATCTGAACATAGGATAGCAATTACTAGGGACTAGTAGAGGTTGAAGAGCAGAGTTGGATAACGGGTACCTAATCATAGTTAAATAGAAGGAGTAAGTTCCTAGTATTATATAGCACAGTGGGATAACTCTAATTCACAATAGCCTATTGTGTATTTTTCTGAGCAAATAGAAGAGAGGAGCTTGAAGGCTATAATCATAAAGTAATGACAAAGAGAAGGAAATGTTAATAACCTGAATTTGATCAGTACACATCGTATGCATGTGTTGAAATGGCACCCTGTACCTCATAAATACATGTAGTTATTATTGACACAGTTTTAAAAATGTCTTTTAAAATATATGATAAGCAGAATACTTGAAAAAATTATGTAAAAATGGTGGAGTATATATGGAAACCTTATGTTTTATGTAAGTTTTAAGTTATGTAAAAATAAAAAGTTAACAAGTATAATTTTATTGTAGAAGATGGAAATTCCATATGTAGACTGTTTTCTACCAAGAGACCATGTTAGAAGCAAGCGCTCAGAATCTCCTACTGTGTAGAGTTTTAGGGTAGATATCCACTAGGATGGCTCTGGGTTCCTTTAAAGACAGGGAAGTAGAACTTCTGAGAATCCTGGAATCCACTGCAGCACTCGTATGTTTATTGTAGATAATGGGTAATGGTCCCTCATGTCCCGGCTTTTCAGGGCTCTTGCACCTGAACTTTGGCTTTTGAAACTTGTTCAGTTCCCCTAACCTCTTTTTCAGGTTTCCTTCCTTCTTCCCCTGCCCTCTCCCCTCCCTCCCCTCCCTCCCCTCCCTCCCCTCCCTCCCCTCTCCCCCCTCCTTCCCTCCCCTCTCCTTCAGGATGTATTTATTTGAAAGAGTTACACAGAGAAATAGAGACAGAGAGGTCTTCCATCTGATGATTCACTCCCCAGATGGCCGCAACGGCTGGAGCTATGCCAATCCGGAGCCAGGAGCCAGAAGCTTCTTCCGGGTCTCCCACGTGGGCGCAGGGGTCCAAGGACTTGGGCCATCTTCTACTGCTTTCCCAGGCCATAGCAGAGAGCTGGATCGGAAGAGGAGCAGCTGGGACTAGAACTGGCATCCATATGAGATATTGGCACTTCAGGCCAGGGATTTAACCCGCTGCGCCACAGCACTGGCCCCTTTTTCAGGTTTTCACAGTAATCTTAAGGCTTTGAAGGGTATTGTCATTAATTCACACCTTTTATTTCAATTTAGAAAGATACTTCTCGCAGAATCTGCTATAAGCCTACCTTCATGATTTCAAAATTTTTTCACACTAAGATAAACTTATATTTAAATCCATATTTCTTAATCTGTACTTAGAGTACTCTGTGAACCCTGAGCAAGTATAGATTATTCTGTGTTTTGGAGGTGTGAGGGCAGGGATAATCATTCTCAAATCAATGCATGAATTATATATTCATATATGTATTTTTAACTCTGGAAATTAAAAAAATTCCTGAGCAAGTATACTTTTTTTTTTAATTTTTTTTTTGACAGGCAGAGTTAGAAAGTGAGACAGAGAGGGAGTTATAGACAGAGAGAGAAAGGTCTTCCTTCCATCGGTTCACTCCCCTAATGGCTGCTATGGCCAGCGCTGCACCGATCTGAAGCCAGGAGCTAGGTGCTTCCTCCTGGTCTCCCATGTGGGTGCAGGGACCCAAGCACTTGGGCCATCCTCCACTGCCCTCCCGGGCCACAACAGAGAGCTAGACTGGAAGAGCAGCAACCGGGACTAGAACCCATGGTGCCGGCGCCGCAGGTGGAGCATTAGCCAAATGAGCCATGACACCGGCCTAGCAAGTATGCTTTTGAAAATATTTACTCCTATATGTTAATTGTTAAGAATAAAAGAAAGTCTGCATACCCATATCTGGACATTGAGGTTTTTGACCATTTGTAAACTAGGGATGAGTAGAGAATTCTGAAGTGTACTCCAAGCTGTGACATCAAGTTTCTTTCTTTCTTTCTTTCTTTCTTTTTTTTTTTTTTGACAGGCAGAGTGGACAGTGAGAGAGAGAGACAGAGAGAAAGGTCTTCCTTTGCCGTTGGTTCACCCTCCAATGGCCGCCGCGGCCGGCGCGCTGCGGCCGGCGCACCGCGCTGATCCGATGGCAGGAGCCAGGAGCCAGGTGCTTTTCCTGGTCTCCCATGGGGTGCAGGGCCCAAGCACCTGGGCTTCTAGTAACCTATACCTCTCTTACTAGATTTGTTATGAGAATGAAAAGAGCAATGGAATCAAATTATCTATGCATTCGGGCTGGTGCTGTGGTGCAGCAGGTTAACACCCTGGCCTGAGGCATTGGCATCCCATATGGGCGCCGGTTCTAGTCCCGGCTGCTTCTCTTCCCATCGAACTCTCTGCTATGGTCTGGGATAGCAGTATAAGATGGCCCAAGTCCTTGAGCCCCTGCACCCACTTGGGAGACCTGGAAGAAGCTCCTGGCTTCGGATTGGTGCAGCTCCAGCCGTTGCAGCCAATTGCAGAGTGAACCATCGGATGGAAGACCTCTCTCTCACTCTCTTCCTCTCCTCTCTTTGTAACTCTTTCAAGTAAAATAAATAAATCTTTAAAAAATTATCTATGCATTTAAAAGTAAGCTTAAGTAAAATAAACATATTTCTTCTGTCACCTTAATCAAGACTCCCTAATCAATATTTTTCACAGTTTTAAAATTATAGTTCAGGGCCACCTCTTTCAGCAGGTGTAGGTGTTTTTTTTTTTTTTTGTTTGTTTTTAAACAAGACTTTGGAACTAATCCTAGCATCAGATTGATTAGCTGAGAAACTTGAGCAAGTTCTCTATTTGAGTTACTCTTCTTATAAAACAGGGATATTATTAAATGGGAAACTTTGGAGAACATTTAAAGAGAACACAATTCAGTCCTTTCAACTAGTCAATGGATAAAAAGAAAAAAAAAAGCTTCGTATATCCATACAATAGAATATTGTTTAGCAATAAAAAGTAACTACTGATAGGTGCCATAACTTAGATTAACAGTAAAAACATTGTGCTCCCATTCAGGGGAGCCAGGCTGAATGATGAGATTCCTCAGCAGAATAAAAGCAGGAAAAACAGAAGGGAAGAGGGTGGAACCTAACTGGAGATTAGAGATGAATTAAGAGGGCCCAATCAAAATGATTCAAGTTTGCAGTTATCCCTGCTCCTGCACTTCAGTCCTAGGTAATCACAGACCTCTTTTTTTTTTTTTTCCACAATTTTTTTTTTTTTTTTTTTTTGACAGGCAGAGTGGACAGTGAGAGAGAGAGACAGAGAGAAAGGTCTTCCTTTGCCGTTGGTTCACCCTCCAATGGCCGCCGCGGCTGGCGCGCTGCGGCCGGCGCACCGCGCTGATCCGATGGCAGGAGCCAGGAGCCAGGTGCTTTTCCTGGTCTCCCATGGGGTGCAGGGCCCAAGCACCTGGGCCATCCTCCACTGCACTCCCTGGCCACAGCAGAGAGCTGGCCTGGAAGAGGGGCAACCGGGACAGAATCCGGCGCCCCGACCGGGACTAGAACCCGGTGTGCCGGCGCCGCAAGGCGGAGGATTAGCCTAGTGAGCCGCGGCGCCGGCCCTTTTTTTCCACAATTTGTATAAATGGAATCGTACATTGTTTTGAGTCCAACTTCCAGTGTTTGTTATCGGTAAATCTTCTCTGAGTCTTTGTGCCATGTGTTCATGTGAACATGTTTTAATTTATTTGCATAGATTCCTAGGAGTAGAATTTGTAGGTCATATGGTAAGCCTTTGTTTATTTTTATGAAAATGCCCCTTTTTTCAAAATGGCTGTACCATTTTACATTTTCTGGGGAAATATATGAGTATGAGGATTTGATTTTCTCTTGCCCAGGTTTAAATTTGTTTTTTACCTTATCGTAAGACATTTTTTTTTTTTTTTTGACAGGCAGAGTGGACAGTGAGAGAGAGAGTCAGTTCACCCTCCAATGGCCGCCGCGGCCGGTGCGCTGCGGCCAGCGCACCGCGCTGATCCGATGGCAGGAGCCAGGTACTTATCCTGGTCTCCCATGGGGTGCAGGGCCCAAGCACTTGGGCCATCCTCCACTGCACTCCTGGGCCACAGCAGAGAGCTGGCCTGGAAGAGGAGACAGAATCCTGCACCCTGACCGGGACTAGAACCCGGTGTGCTGGCGCCGCAAGGCGGAGGATTAGCCTAGTGAGCCGCGGCGCCGGCCATCGTAAGAAATTTTTTATATATTCTGGGTATAATTCTTTTTTATCAGATACAGATTTGGGAAATATTTTCCCCCAGTCAATGACTTTTACTTCTATTCTTACAAAAGGATTTATTTATTTGAAAGGCAGAGTAACAAAGAAAGAAGGAAAGACAAAGAGGTCTTCCATGTACTGGTTCACTCCAGAGATGTCTGTAATGGCTGGAGCTGGGCCAGGCTGAAGCCAGGAGTCTGGAACTCCGTATGGGCCTCCCACATATGAGGCAAAGGCCCAAGGATTTGGGACTGTCTTCTGCTACTTTCCCAGGCACATTTGCAGGGAGATGGATTGGAAGCAAAGCATCCAAGACTTCAGCTGGTGCTCTGATAGTGGCTTCACCCACTGCACCACAACGCTAGCCCTTCTCTCCATTTTATTTATTTTGAAGATTGATTTATTTGAAAGGCAGAGTTGGAGAGAGAGAGAGGCAGAGAAATAGATATTCCATCCACTGGTTCACTCCCTAAATGGCCACAATGTCTGGGACTGGGCCAGGCTGAAGCCAGGAGTCCCGAACTCCATTTGGGTCTCCCACATGGGGTGGCAGAGGTCCAAGCACTTGGACCATCTGCTGCTACTTTCCCAGGTGTGTAAAGCAGAGAGTTGGATCAGGATTGGAGCAGATGGGACCTAAACCAGTGCCCATATGGGATGCTGGCATCTCAGGCAGCAGATTAACCTACATGGCCTCTCCTTTCTTTTTTTTTTTTCTTTCTTTTTTTGTGCTGTATTTTGAAGCACAAACATTTGAAGGTTGGGTGAAGTCCGCGTTATTTTTTTCATGGCAAGTTCTCCTAGAAGCTTTATAGTTACTCCGTTTAGATTTGTGATCCATTTTGGGTTACTTATGAATGATGTAAAGGTTTAAGTCATTTGTTTGATCATGGATGTCAAGCTGATCTTGCTCCATTTGCTGAAAGGACTCTGTTTTCCTTCATTGAATTGTTTTGGCACCTTTGAAAAAAAGTGACCATAAAGATAAGGGTTTATTTTTGGACTCTCAATTCTGTTCTAATGATCTACCCATATGTCCCAATTTTTTTCTTTCATCAATCATACTTTTGGTGTCATATCTAAAAAGTTGTCACTAAACTCAAAATAACCTAGATTTTTCTCTTAATGTTATTATCTAGGAGTTTTATAATTTTGTGTTTTGTGTTTAGGTGTGTGATGCATTTTGAGTTAATTTTTGTGAAAGGAGCTATGTGTACTTTTAAAGATTTGTACTCTACAGTCACTGGGTTAAGTGTGCAATATGTTACATCAGTTATGTTGATTGATAGTGTTCTTTGAGCTTCCTGTCTCCTTAGTGATTTTCCTTTTGGTTTTGTCAGTTATTAAGAGTGAGATACTGAATTACTCACTTATTATTGCTCAATTGTCTATTATTCCTTTATGTCAACTTTTCACTCTTAATTTCATGCTATTTTATGTGCATATACATTTAGAGTTATTATATCTTTCTGATATAATTCATTATTAAATGTCTTTGATTTTGATAGTCCTTTTTGTCTTAAAATCTATTTTATGTAATATTAATATAGACATTTTATTTTTATGGCTTTTTGATGGTATATGTAGTTGTTGTTTTACTTCCAACCCTTTTGTGTCTTTAAAACTGAGCTACCTTTTGTAAATAGCATGTAGTTGAATATTGATGTTTTATCTCTATCTTTTGATTTGAAGTGTAAAGACAATTGATTTTTTAAAAAAAATTATTTGAGAGGCAGAGTTATACACAGAGAAAGGGAGAGACAAAGAGATCTTCCATCTGCTTGTTCACTCCCCAGATGGCCACAACAGCTGGAGCTGGGCCAATCCAAAGCCAGGAGCCAGGAGCTTCTTCCTGTTCTCCCAAGTCGGTGCAGGGGTCCAAGCACTTGGGCCATCTTCTGTTTTCCCAGCCCATTAGCAGAGAGCTGGATCACAAGAGGAGCAGCCGGGACACCAGCTGGCACCCATATGGAATGCTGGCACAAGCAGAGGCTTAACCTACAGCGCTGGCCCCAAGACCATTGACTTTTAATGTAATTGTTGATACAGTTGAAGTCATCTTTTTGCTATGCCTTTTTCATACTTTGTTTTGTCTGTTGTTTCTCTTCAACTACTCTTTTGTATTAAATAGTTTTCCTGTACTATTTAACTCATAAAATTTTATATACTTCATATATAAGTATATAATTATACATTTTTAATATTTAACTTATATATATTTTTGAATAGTCCTAGGGATTATGATATGTGCCTTTTTTTTTTTTTAAGATTTTTATTTATTTGAGAGGCAGAGTTACAAAGGGAGAGACAGAGAAAGGTCTTCCATCCACTGGTTTACTCCCCAAATAGCTGCAACATCTGGAGCTGAGCCAGTCTGAAACCAGAAGCCAGGAGCTTCTTCTGGGTCTCCCATGTGGGTGCAGGGGCCAAACACTTGGGCCATCTTCTAGTGCTTTCCCAGGTCATAGCAGAGAGCTGGATCAGAAGAGGAGCAGCTGGGACTAGAAGCAGCATCCATACGGGATGCTGCAGGCAGAGGCTTAGCCCACTATGCCATAGCGCTGACCCTACAATATGCATCTTTCTGAGAACTTCAGATTAATACTAGCTTAATTCTAGTAAAATACATATGCTTTGCTCTAAAACAGCTTTCTTCTTTTCCCCTGCTTTATGCTATTATGATCATATGTAATTTATGTATATGTTTGTAAACCCCAAATACAATGTCATAGTTATTACTTTAAAAAATTTGGTTTTCAAAGAAGTTTGGAAAAGTTATGAATAAAAAGAATTATAGACTATTTTATATTTACATATGATTACTTAACATTTTTGGGGTTCCTTATTTCTTCTTGGACTCTAAGTCACCAACTCTTGTCATTTCATATCAGACTGAAGAGACTTTCTTTAGAGTTTTTTGTAATGCAGGTCTACTTGCAGTATGTTTTCTTAGTTTTTGTTTATGTGGAATTCTTGATTAATAAGCTTTCCCCCCAGCATTTTTTATGTGTCATTCCATTCTCTTATATTCTCTGTTGTAAGTTGCTTTTCTCTTGCTCTTTCCAGGATTTTTTTTTTTTACTTTGGTTTTCAATAGTTTGTGATGTACTCATATCTAGGTATTGATTTCTTTGTATTTGTCCTACTTGGGGTTCATGTAACTGCATGAATGTGGATTAATATTCTCATCAAATTGGTAAGCTACTCTCATTCTGAAATTTCCATTATGCACATGGTGGTGTAATTGATTTTGTTGCCCAGATTTCTAAGTCTATTCATTTTTTTTTATTCTTTTCTCTCTCTTCTTTAGATTGGATAATTTCTATTTTCAGATTCATTGATTCTTTGTCCTGCCATTCCAAAACTGCTTTTGAGCAAATTTTTCATTCCAGTGATTTTTTAATTCCAGGATTTCCATTTGATTCCTCTTTCAAAAAAAATATATGTATATAAATTCTCTCCTTATTGGCAATACTCATTATTGTCATACTTTAATTCTTTGGTTATTTCTTTTAGTTATGTGAACTAATTTATATTAACTACTTTGAGATATTTCTCTGCTATAGCAGAGAAGTTAATATCCAGTACTTTGGACAAAGGCAGTTTCTTTGATTTTCGTGTCTTATAATATTTTTTTGTTAACTGGACATTTTTAGGTAATATAGCAGCTCTGGATTCTGATCCTCGTAAGATTTCTGTTGTTTCATTCTTTATTTTGTAACATTCTTGATAAACCTGTGAAATCTTTTTCTTTTGCCTTGTGATCATTGATGTCTATTTCTTTTGTTTTTAAGGCAACAATCATTGTATTATGTTTTGGATTTCTTTGGGTCAGAGATTCAGGAAGAGCTTAGCTGGGATTCAGAAAGGGCTTAGCTGGGCTGTTCTGACTTTGTTTCCTATGAAGCTTTAGTCTGTCAATGGCTGGAGTCGAAATAGCAGAGGCCGGAGAATCTAGGGGCCTTCTTGACATCTGTCTTCATTCACATAGTCTCAAGTCCTCTCTAGGCATCTGCTCAATTTTTAAACTTGTGTATATTTCTAAGTCTGCTTTCATAGGGCTGTCCTTATATTTACATGAGTTAATAATCATCTGGTTACTAAACGGAGGTTGTACTAAACCATCTTAATCCAGGAATGCTTGTGCCTTCTGTTAATGGCTGTGTGTGGGTAGAGTAACACATTCAAAGTTCAGGACATTTGAGGTCTCCCTCACCTTTCCTTGTTTTGCTGGGCCCTTTCAGTTCTCCTCTTGGCTTGCACAAAGCCTCTTTTTCAGCTTGGGCTATGTGACTGGTTGATTGTTTCAGGTCTCTCTGCAAGTGCACACAATCTCAGCCGGAAGTAAGTTTGCCCCAACCATAAATACAACCTTACGCAAGGACAGCCGTTTGCGCTCCCCATGAGCCCATCCTTGAGATAGTTAATTCCTCTGATTACACTTTTAGGCGTGGGTATTATGCACTGTTCCACATCAGTTAGCCCCTTTATGCGGCAGCAGAGAAGCTACTTGTCCTTTAACATGCCAGATTTTGGCACAACATCCTCTTAACCTGAGGCAAGAAGAATAAGATAAGCTTCAGGTCAGAATGCCACAGATTGCCACTGTTCTTACCTAGGTCCTGCCATTTTTCAGGCGTAAATGTTCCTCAAATTCTTGTATGCCTTTGGTTGATTTCCTGAGCCAAAAAAAATGGTGGTTTTGATTAATTTTGTCCAGCTTTATAGTTACTATTTGTAGAGAGGACTTGTTGGTCTCTTCACTTGGCTCTAGCAAAAATTCACACATGTTACATCCATTTGCTTTTAATCTTTGTCATTATATTTAGTTTCTTGTAGCCATTA
This sequence comes from Oryctolagus cuniculus, assembly GCF_051225735.1. Classification (NCBI taxonomy): domain Eukaryota; kingdom Metazoa; phylum Chordata; class Mammalia; order Lagomorpha; family Leporidae; genus Oryctolagus; species Oryctolagus cuniculus. The sequence goes on from NC_142875.1 coordinate 110,290,538, forward strand.
TATAAGTTGAGTCTTACTTTTTAGTTTTTATTTATTTGAGAGGAAAAGGCAGAGTCAGAGAGAGCGCTCCCATTCACTGGTTCACTCCCTAAATGCCTGCAGTGGCCAAGGTTTGACTTGGAGACAGGAATTCAATCCAGGTTTCCTTGTGGGGAGCAGGACCCCAACCACTTGCGCCATCACTGCTGCATCCTGAGGTTCACATTGGCAGGAAGCTGGCATCAGGAATCAGAGCTGGAAATCACACCCAGTATTCTGATATTGGGATTCCGGTATCTTAAACACTGGGTCACATACCCACCCCCTTGCTTTTTCATACACGTTGAAAATATCTGTCTTTTAAATGATATCTTTAGCATTGTTAGATTTAATGTAATTTCAATGTGGTTGGATTAAAGTCTTCTGTTACTGTATTCTTTTTTCTTTTTTAAAAAAGATTTATTTATTTGAAAGGCAGAGTTAGAGAGAGAGAAGCCGGCGCCGTGGCTCAATAGGCTAATCCTCCACCTTGCGGCGCCGGCACACCGGGTTCTAGTCCCGGTTGGGGCGCCGGATTCTGTCCCGGTTGCCCCTCTTCCAGGCCAGCCCTCTGCTATGGCCAGGGAGTGCAGTGGAGGATGGCCCAGGTGCTTGGGCCCTGCACCCCATGGGAGACCAGGAAAAGCACCTGGCTCCTGGCTCCTGCCAGGATCAGCGCGGTGCGCCGGCTGCAGCGGCGGCCATTGGAGGGTGAACCAACGGCAAAGGAAGACCTTTCTCTCTCTGTCTCTCTCTCTCACTGTCCACTCTGCCTGTCAAAAAAAAAAAAAAAAAAAAAAAAAGAGAGAGAGAGAGAGAGAGAGGTCGTCTGTCTGCTGGTTCACTCCCCAAATGGCCACAATGGCCAAAGCTGGGCCGATCCAAGGTCAGGAGCCAGGAGCTTCTTCTGGGTCTCCAACATGGGTACAAGGGTCCAAGCACTTGGGCCATCCTATACTGCTTTTCCAGGCCATAGCAGAGAGCTGGATCAAAAGAGGAGCAGCTGGTACTAGAACCGGTGCCCACATGGGATGCTGCTGCTTCAGGCCAGGGCATTAACCTGCTGTGCTACAGCACCGCCCCCCCATATACATCTTAAAATTTTTTTTTTTAGTTATTTCCCTAGGGTTTACAACATACATCTTTCATTAATTACCACTTCATATATAGTGTACATTTTTATCATAATACACTACGTTTTTGTTACTTTTTTTCTGTTATTATCATGCATCTTTTACATATGCTGTGAACCCACAATGCATTGCTATATTTTTTGCTTTAGAGGGTGAGATGGTAACTTTTTTCTGTAGAAGGCCTGGTAGTAAGTATTTTAGACTTTGTAGACCATCTGGTGTTTATTGCAACCACTCAACTCTGTTGTAGCACTAAAGCAGCACAGACAATATATAAAATAATGGGTGTTACTATATTGCAATATAATTTTACTTACAAAAGTAGGAAGTGGGTGAGCTTTGGTCTTTGGGCCTTAGTTTGTTAACCTCTAGACAATTTTTCACGGTGACTAAAAACAGGAAAAAAGCATTTCATATTTATCTTCATTTCCCCTGTTTCTGGAGAACCTAATTTCTTTATGTAGAAAGTTTCTGTTTGATATCATATTTCTTCTGCTTGGAGATTTCCTTGAATACTTCTTGTAGTATGGTCTGAGGAAGTGTCTTTCTCCTTACTTTTCAAAAGATTTTTTTAAAAAAGATTTATTTATTTGAAAGTCAGAGTTACGCAGAGAGAGGAGAGGCAGAGAGAGAGAGAGAGAGGTCTTCCATCCCCAAATGGCTGCAACGGCCAGAGCTGCGCTGATCCAGAGCCAGGAGCTTCATCCGGGTCTCCCACAGGGTGCAGGGGCCCAAGGACTTTGGGCATCTTCTACTGCCCTCCAGGCCATAGCAGAGAGCTGGATTGGAAGTGGAACAGCCGGGTCTTGAATGGGCGCCCATATAGGATGCCGGCTCTTCAGGCCAGGGCATTAACCCGCTGCGCCACAGCGCCAGCCTCTTAAAAGATACTTTATACAAAGAGAAACAAAGATAAAAATTATCTCCTGTCTACCTTCAGGATGTTTTTATTTCTTTTTTTAAAATTGAGATATAATTTAAGTACAGTAAAAATCCTCCATTTTAATATATAGTTCTGTGAGCTTTAATGAATTCTTTACCCTAACAACCAAGATAGAAAAATTTTTTTAAGTTTATTGATTTAAAAGGCAAATTTACACAGAGGCAAAGGCAGAGAGAGAGGTATTCCATCCGTTGGTTCACTCCCCAGATGTCTGCAACAAACGGAGCTGAGCTGTGACAATTTGAAGGCAGGAGCCCAGGTGCTTCCTCCAGGTCTCCCACACAGGTGCAGGGGCCCAAGGACTTGGGCCATCTTCTTGTACTTTCCCAGGCCATAGCAGAGAGCTGGATTGGAAGTGGAGCAGCTGGTCTTGAACTGGTGCCCATATGGGATGTCGGCACTGCAGGTGGTGGCTTTACCTGCTACATCACAGCACTTGCCCCCATACAGAGTATTTGCATTGAACCCCAAAACTGCTGCCATGCTCCTTTGTAGTCAGTTTCACCCCTTACCCCAGCTTCTGACTACCATGGTCTGTTTGTCTGTCACTATCATTTTTGCCATTTTTAGAATGTCACAGAAATAGAATCACATGATATGTACCATTTTGAGTGTGGTTTCTTTCACAATGCAGTTGAGATCCATCCATGTGGTTGTGTCAGGAGTTTTGTTCCTTTTTATTGAGGGTCTAGTATTCCATGCTGCCATATGTCTATCCGTTTTTCAGTTGAAGGGCATTGGAGTTGTTTTCAGCATTTGGCAATTAGAAATAAAGCGACTGCAACAAAAGTTTTATTGTAGTTACAATGTATGGCAGCATTGCTTTCCCAGATAATTTAATAAACCAATTTATAGTTAAACTTCACTGTTTTGAACATTTCAGTTTACTAACATCCTCTTTAACATTGGGCATTATGTGTATTTTTTTTCAAAATGCAAATAAATGTCCTTTATTCTGATCATGAAAGTAATGTGTGCTCATTTAAGAATTGTCAAGCAGTCTCTTCTCTGTGTAACAATTTGTTTCTTGTGTAACTTGATTTGGTGTAACTTAGCCTTCTGATTCAAAACTCAAACATGCTCCATTTTTGTCCTTTGTTTAGTGGGACCCATGGAGTTGGGCATAGTATGCCAGTGTGAGCTGAGTGCTCTGCTTTGCCCTGCACGCTGTTTTCCTTTTAATAGAGCCAAGTTTCAGTAGTGTTGTTGGCAGCTATGTGCACTTGAGTCATACTGAATTATCTAAAATCCTGACGTCTCTTTCACATGGTCATATTAAGCCACATATCCCCATCATGTATTTATCCAGTTTTTGAACTTTCATTGTAAGACCTGCATTTGTCCATAATTCAGTGTCAGGCATAGCCTGTGTTTCTTGCTTATTTAGGTTTCTTTTTTTGGGGGTGGGGGTCCTACAGGTAGCCTCATTCAAGAGATTTAGAAATGGTTAAGAGATCATATGGCTCGGGGACTCAGAGTTAATAGGTGTAGTACTTTATTTGTTAAGATTTTTTTTTTTAATGTTCTAGGGGATTGCCACCTTAAATGTCGTTACTGAGAGGTAACATTTATTTTATCTGTTGAGACTCCTTTTGGTTTATTATGTGTATCATTACTGCCATATTTATTGTGATAGCCTATGTATTATAATGACATATATTTATTTGTATTATAACACTTGTTTGAGACGTTGAGGTTTTGAGGCCAGCACTGTGGCATAGTGGGTTAAGCTGCTGTCTGCAGTGTTGGCATCCCTTACTGGCGCCAGTTTGAGTCCTGACTGCTCCGCTTCCAATCCAATTCTCTGCAGATGTGCTTGGGGAAGCAGTGGAAGATGGCCCAAGAGCTTGGGTGCCTGTACCCACGTGGGAGATCAGGATGAAGCTCCTGCCTCCTGGCTTCATCCTGGCCCAGACCTGGCTGTTGTGGTCCTTTGAGGAGTAGACCAATGGATGGAAGATCTCTCTCCCTCCCTCCCTCCCTCCCTCCCCCCCCCTTCCTCTCTCCCTCTCTCTTTGATTCTGACTTTAAGATGAATAAATAAATCTTTCCATAAGAAAAAAAAAAGGGTTGAGCTATTTTCCCTGACACTTTAAACTGTGTTGTAGACCATACTTCCCAAACGGTGGCAGTGACTATAGAGAGGTGAAAATCTCACTGTTGAAGAGAGAGTTAAAAATTTCTGTGTTAAGACCTCCCTCAGACCTCAAATAAGACACCAATGTCATGGTGGCCACTGATTTAAATTACATGAAATCAACAAGAGGAACCACTGGCGAGTTAATATCTAAGAATCAAAAGAAATAAAAAAGATAAAATAAATTTCATCATGACATATGCTTTTTTTTTTTTTTAAACTGTGGTCATTGAGCAATAGTAGATAAGTCTACCAATAAGACCACTGTGTTGGCCAGCGCCGTGGATCAATAGGCTAATCCTCCGCCTTGCAGCGCCGGCACACCGGGTTCTAGTCCCGGTCGGGGCGCCGGATTCTGTCCCGGTTGCCCCTCTTCCAGGCCAGCTCTCTGCTGTGGCCCGGGAGTGCAGTGGAGGATGGCCCAAGTCCTTGGGCCCTGCACCCCATGGGAGACCAGGAGAAGCACCTGGCTCCTGGCTTCGGATCAGCGCAATGCGCCGGCCGCGGCGGCCATTGGAGGGTGAACCAACGGCAAAGGAAGACCTTTCTCTCTGTCTCTCTCTCTCACTGTCCACTCTGCCTGTCCAAAAAAAAAAAAACCACTGTGTTGAATAATATTACATAATTATGCAGTAGAAAAAAATAAGACACTGCATGAATAATTAATGAAAGGAAGCCAGACTCATAGAGGGGGGCACATACAAGAAGAGAGGACCACAGTGGGTTAAGGTGCTGCATATGACATCCCCTGTGGAAGTGATAGTTTGAGTCCTAGCTCCCACACTTCCAGTCCAGCTCCTTGCTAATGAGCCTGGGAAGGCAGTGGAAGATACCCATGTGCTTGGGCACCTGCACCCACAAGGGAAACCAGGATGGTGTTCCTGGTTCCTAGCTTTGGGCTGGCCCAGACCTGGCTGTTGTATCCATTTGAGGGAGTAAACCAGTGCTTAGAAGATTCTCTCTCTCCCTCTCTGTTTCTCTTTCAAATAAAAATGAAAGAGAAAGGAAGGAAGAGATATGAAAGAGAAGGAGAGAACCATTTGAAAGTCTAGTCCGAGGCCGGCGCCACGGCTCACTTGGCTAATCCTCTGCCTGTGGTGCCGGCATTCCGGGTTCTAGTCCCAGTCAGGGCACCAGGTTCTGTCCCGGTTGCTCCTCTTTCAGGCCAGCTCTCTGCTGTGGCCCAGGAGTGCAGTGGAGGATGGCCCAAGTGCTTGTGCCCTGCAGCCACGTGGGAGGCCAGGAGGAAGCACCTGGCTCTTGGCTTCAGATTGGCGCAGCACGCTGGCTGTGGCAGCCATTTGGGGAGTGAACCAAGGGAAGGAAGACCTTTCTCTCTGCCTGTCAAAAAAAAAAAAAAAGTCTAGTCCAAGGAGCAGAGGAAAACTAACATTACAGGGTGGCCAGATAGGCTTTATCTCTATGCTGTTCTTCCCATTTCCTGGCAATGAACTGGAAGAGACTGAAACAGAATATCAAGGCAACCCCACACATTAAAAACATTAGATGGAAGTGAAAAAAAAGTTCCTAGATATGAACATAACTCCCTTTTGTTAGACAACTAAGCCATTCTTTGAACAGTGGTTGAAGCCAATCCTCCTCCGAGTTGCAGAAAATTCTGGCAAGAAGCTACAATTCTGGGGCCTATTTATTTTGGCTTTGTTTTATCGCTGTTTTTACTTTGGTAACATTCATTGAGTTACCCTTGTTCAGCACAGGGACGGGACACAGATTGTTGAAGCTAGTGCTATAGGTTCAATTAGAGTACCCATAAAGATATTAACTATCTCTGGCCAGGATATTTTTTCCTAGGCTCATACAAATACATATATTTTTAATGAAGTTATAATTCTTTCTGATTAGTTTTGTATGCCCCGACAGACTCTTTCCTAAGCCTATGTCCAGCTGTGTGATTTCTCTTCAGTATGTTTGGTTGCTTTATTCTGTCTGACAGATTTCAAGTATGAGCTTCTCAGCTTAGCACCATGCCCTCTGGCAGCCTCTGTGTCTTCATTTCATAGTGCTTTTTGTGTCCTGAACTTCAGGCCAAAGTCGATGACCTCCTTTGCTTGACCAGCTCCTTGCTCATGCTGTTCTCGCTGACTAGAAACTGTCTCCTCCTTTAAGTCGTGCTAAAATCCTACCAATTCTTTAAGATTTTTTTAAGGTTATTATTATTTATTTGAAAGAGTTACAGAGAGAAATATCAAGATCTGCCATCTGCTGGTTCACTTCCCAGGTGACCACAGCAGCAAGTGCTGGGCTGGGCTGAAGCCAGAAACCAGGAGCTTCATCTGGGTCTCCAGTATGGGTGGCAGGGATCCAGACACTTGGACCATCTCCTGTTGCTTTTCTCAGACCGTTAACAAGGAGCTGGGTCAAAAGTGGAGCAGTGGGAACATGGACCAGTGCCCATATGGGATGCTGGCATTGTAGGTGGTGCCTTACTTGGTATGACAATATGCCGATCCTTCCTTTAAGATTTAAACTGTTTTGTTTTTTGCATTTATTTGAGAGATGGAGTGATGAGAGACAAATCTTAGATCTGCTGGTTTATTCCTCACATGTTTACAGCAGCTTTGGCTGGGCCAGGCCAAAGTTAGGAGCCTGGCACTCAATCTGGGTCTCCCATGTGGGTGCCAAGAACACAACTATTTGGGCCATTACCCAATCCCTCTCAGGATGCACATTAGTAGGAATCTGGGATCCAGAAGTGGAGCCAGGATTTGAACTCAGACACTACAATATGGACTGCGGGTGTCCCAGGTAGTCTTAACCCACTCTTAAACTGCCATCTTTAATGTATTGGGGAAAACATAAGAGGTACCAAAAACTTCGATATAGGAAAAAGTAGTCTATTAAAAGGGGTAAGGGGGGCAGCGCTGTGGTGTAGCGGGTAAAGCTGCTGCCTGCAGTGCCAGCATCCCATATGGGCGCTGGTTCAAGTCCCGGCTGCTGTGCTTTCCATCCAGCTCTCTGCTGTGGCCTGGAAAAGCAGTAGAAGATGGCCCAAGTTCTTGGACTCCTGCACCCACTTGGGAGACCTGGAAGAAGCTCTTGGCTTTGGAGTAGCTCCGGCTGTTGCAGCCATTTGGGGAGTGAACCATCGGATGGAAGACCTCTCCCTTCCTCTCTTGCGCACACTCGCTCGCGTGCGCGCGCTCTCTCTCCCTCTCTGCCTCTCCTTCTCTCTGTGTAACTCTGACTTTCAAATGAATAAAAAAAATTTTTTAAGAAAATGTGGTAGGGGGAAATTTAAAGAAGGATGATGGTTCTAAGATGTGACTTGTAATAACTTTCCATCTGGTGATTTCAACTCTTTGTTCTTTCAGAGCTTTCTCCCTTTTCAAATATTTATAGACTATTGTGTCTCCAGTCAATGTAATGTTGTCTTTTACAAACTAAAATTTTTCAAGATAATTTAATAAGATCATAAGTAATTGTTGGCCAGTGCCGTGGCTCAATAGGCTAATCCTCCACCTGCGGCGCCAGCACCCCGGGTTTTAGTCCCGGTCGGGGTGCAGGATTCTGTCCCAGTTGCCCCTCTTCCAGGCCAGCTCTCTGCTGTGGCCTGGGAGTGCAGTGGAGGATGGCCCAAGTCCTTGGGCCCTGCACCCCATGGGAGACCAGGAGAAGCACCTGGCTCTGGGCTTCGGATCAGCACGGTGTGCCAGCTGCAGCGCGCCGGCCGCAGCGGCCATTGTGGGGTGAACCAGTGGTAAAGGAAGACCTGTCTCTCTGTCCCTCACTGTCCACTCTGCCTGTCAAAAAAAAAAAAAAAAAGTAATTGCAACAGTGCTGTGGCTTTGATTGCTACCTTATCATATCGTATCACTTGACTTAGCTCCTACTATGCTTAGCAAAGGGCCCTGGACTACTATGAACTTACTGAAGGTTTGTTGACTGGCTTTAAATAAAGAGATAGAGACATATAACTCCCCTTTGCCAATGATAAAATATTAGAAGGAATATTTAACATGGTAGGCAGAACTGAAGGCCAAAATGATTTAAACAGACTTGAAAGATAGTCTGAAACTATGGTAACTTTGAAGGCAATACATGCCGGATCTTGTATTTAGATTTAAAAAATCAGTTGAATAAGGATGATATGGGAAAACTGGCTCAGTTCATTCAGAGCTTTTGTTGGTCTCAGGCTCAAAATGGAAGCAGCAGTCCAGGGCATAGTCTGTGGCACTGGTAACTCTACACTTGCGAGAGTGTGCTGGGTATTATGTTTGAGTACTGGGCCAGCATTGTGGTTCCTTGAGTTAAGCCACCACTTGGCATCCCGTATTGGAGTGCAATTTGAGTCCTAGCTACTCTGCTTCTGATCCAGTTTTGTGCTGATGTGCCTAGAAAGTCAGTGGATGATGGCCCAAGTGCTTGGGCTCCTGCCACCCATGTGGGAGAGACGATGGATTCATGGCTTTCAGCCTGGCCCAGGAACTAAGATGTATCCTGAATAGGGTGACCAGAAGGTTGTTGTCCAGAATCTTTGTCATGTAAAAAAGATGTAAAACAGATAAAAGAGTTCTAGTTTGGGGAAAAGATGACTTAAGGGGAACACAATTCACTTCCAATGTTAAGTGGTTGCCAAATAGGTACAGGATTAAATCTGGTTTTGTGAAGTCCCAGTTTGTTATAAAGAACTTTCTATAATGATAATAATTTTCATGGCAATAGTTATTGAGCAATTATAACATCAGTTATTATATGAGCAATTATAGTGTCAATTATAATCTGAACTTAGCACTCTCCGCGTGGCATTCGCATTTAATTCTCACTGGAGCTTTGCCGTTTTTAGTTCAGTTTATCAATAAGGAAGCTGTTGTTCAGTGAGATTGATTTGTTCAGGTCATGCAGCTAGAAGTGGCTGAAGAGCTGTTCTTTCATAATTTTTGAAATTTATTTATTTGAAAGGCAGAAACAGATTTCTAATCTGCTGAGTTCATTCCCCAAACGCCTGCAACAGTCAGGGATGGGCCAGGCCAAAGTGAGGAGCTGAAACTAGCAGTTCTTACCCTAGTTCTGATTGCTCTTAATGGCCTGTGCTGCTGGGGCAGGGGTTTGGCCTGATAAGATGACTGTTAGGATGTTCACATCCATGTAGGAGTGCCTCAGTTAAGAGTTCCAGCTCCAGCTTCTTGCTAATGTGCTTCTGGGGAAGCAGCTGGTGATGGCTCAAGTGGTTGGATTCCTGTCACCACGTGGGTGACCCAGTGACCCAGATTGGGTTCCTGGCTCCTGCCTTCCACATGACCCAGCCATGGCTGTTGTGGGCAGGCATTTAAGGAAAAACAGCCAGTTGGAGCTTTTTTCTCTGCCTCTGAAATAACTGAGTAAATATTTTAAGAAGGGGAAAGCCTATGCTGGTGACCCCTGTGCTGTCTTATAAAGCAGCAAACTGTCCATTACTAGAAATGTTGAAGCAGAGCCACAGTGATCTCCTTCCTAACTTAGACTCAATTCCTGTCATTCACAGGTGTTGGGGGGGGGGCAGTGTTGCATAATGAGTGAAGAGTACAGACTGGAGTTAGGTCAAAGATGGAAACTTGTCACACATAGGCCATATGTTCTTAGGCAAAGCAGTTCACCAACCTCTTTGAGCACCATTTTCCTTACCTCTGGAATAAGGACTTAAATTTCTACCTTAGAGAGTAATTGGAAGGGTTAATTTATGTCAGCATTAAGGTTGTTATGAGTGTGCTTTTAAAATTTCATACAAAAATGGAATTAGAAGATAAATGTGTTTTGGTGCAAAAAAATTTGAAATCCGTGGTTGAAGCACTATTCTTTTTTTAAATTTTTATTTATTTTTATTTTTTGACAGGCAGAGTGAACAGTGAGAGAGAGAGACAGAGAGAAAGGTCTTCCTTTGCCGTTGGTTCACCCCTCCCCCCAAATGGCCGCTGTGGCTGGCGCACTGCGCTGATCCGATGGCAGGAGCCAGGTGCTTCTCCTGGTCTCCCATGGGGTGCAGGGCACAAGGACTTGGGCCATCCTCCACTGCACTCCCTGGCCACAGCAGAGAGCTGGCCTGGAAGAGGGGCAACTGGGACAGAATCCTGCACCCCTATGTGCCGGCGCCGCAGGCGGAGGATTAGCCTATTGAGCCGTGGCGCCAACCTGAAGTACTATTCTTTTATAATCTTTAAAATTTATGTTCGTAAGTTGAAAGGCAAAGAGAGAAAAAAAGACAGATGGGCAGAAATTTCCTGTCTGTTGGTTCCCTCTCCAAACGCCTGCAAGGAGAGGCTGGTCTAGGCCAAAGCCAGCAGCCCATTATGTCTTTTCATAATACACACTTCCCAAGAACTTTTTGAAGACTCTGCATATGGTTGTATTTGAAAAGTTTTTGTACCAAAAGGAACATCTATTAATTCCATTTCCACAAATGTTTTTAGATTTATCGAAGACTCAACAAATAGCCACCATATACAAAAATTCCTTCTCTTTTGAAGAATTATGATCATTGGACTTAAACTTCATTGTGAGGAATTTTACAATCTAGTACAGAAAACAAAACATTGTGATAGAATTAAAATCAGGATTTTACAAGCATAGTGTTCACATACTATATAATGTTACAATACCCACCATTTGTTGAGTACCTGTTTACCATGTTCAAAGTGCGACATTAGTGGCACTGCATATATAGTCTTTTGTAATCTTCAAAAACATTCCTATGAAGAAGCTGTGTACACCATTGTCATTTTATAGACAGTGTCAGGTTCCAGAGAGGTTAGATAACTTGCTCAACTTCCAGAGAGATTTAAACTCAGGTCTGTCATATTCCAAAGGCCGAATTGTTTTTACCACACTGGGAGAGGCAGGATTTCAGTAGGCTGTACTGGCATGGATTCCTTCCTCGGAGGGCCGAGGAAGGAATTCCTAGGCCGGGAAGACTGAGCAAAGAGATCTTCAGTATGTTGCAGCAGGGGAGTGGGGTGAAACTGTAAGATGACTGCGTGACCAAAGAAAAGGTTGTAGCTGAACCGGCGCCGCGGCTCACTAGGCTAATCCTCCGCCTAGCGGCGCCGGCACACTGGGTTCTAGTCCCGGTCGGGGCGCCGGATTCTGTCCCGGTTGCCCCTCTTCCAGGCCAGCTCTCTGCTGTGGCCAGGGAGTGCAGTGGAGGATGGCCCAGGTGCTTGGGCCCTGCACCCCATGGGAGACCAGGAAAAGCACCTGGCTCCTGGCTCCTGCCATCGGATCAGCGCGGTGCGCCGGCCGCAGCGCGGCGGCCATTGGAGGGTGAACCAACGGCAAAGGAAGACCTTTCTCTCTGTCTCTCTCTCTCACTGTCCACTCTGCCTGTCAAAAAAAAAAAAAAAGAAAAAAGAAAAAAAAGAAAAAAGAAAAGCTTGTAGCTTAAGGAGGAGTAGGAAGTAAAGCTGAAAACTAGACTGGGACCAGAATATGGGAGGCCTTTAAAGACCAGATAAAGGAACCTGGAGTTGATGCCATAAAGACACTGTTGTAGTTTTGTTCATTGCAACAAGGAGCGAGGTTTCAACTTGTTAAAAGCTGTGCTTTTTGGATATTGGTATGGCCGTGGTTAGAGATGGGCAAACCAGTTAGGAGGCCATTTGTAGTTTTCTAGTGATGAGCTGATGAAGGTCTGGCCTGGATGGGGTCCATGGAAGGAGGAGCAAATTAGAGAGGTATTTCAAGGAAGAAGTGACAGGATTTGATAATTTTGAATGAAGACAATAAAAGAAAGAGGAAGTAGCCCCCTGGTAGGGGGAGCAGAAGAATGGCAGAATTGGGAAGGGAGATTAAAATTTTAGAAATTGGTCCTGCAGGACCACTGCCGGGAGAAGTCCTTTTGATGATGTAAACTGAGTGTTCCCTCCGCCTAACAGCCTTATGGCAAGTGCCACTTTGCACCATGGAGGTGGATGCACATGGTAGAGCTGGAGGTGGGGTGGATGGGATGACTGGGAATATAGGGCCGCGTCTTTCAAAGCTTGCAGTTTTCCTGACTTGACGTTGCCCTTGGTCCTTTGAATGCAGTGTTATAGTCATGACAGATGCCTCTGTCTTGATGTGCTTATTAACACAGATACAATGTTTTGTAAAGGGCAAGTGAAGACTCTTGGGTGAGAGTGGGAGACTTCTGAGTCTTTGTACTGCTGTTTTCCTGTTAATGCCGAGGAACAATTCATGCTTCTGGGTCTCTCTTTAAGAATGAGTGAGCACTCATTTGTATGCATTTATGGCACTCTGTTGGTAATTGTCACCCTCATTTAGAAGCCATTAACCTGTATGTTGATAAAATAACATCCTTAACCAAGCACATGGAACCTGTGCCGAGCAGCTGCAGCTTTTCTGGAACACTAGCTTAGAACATGCTCATCATACTTTTTGAAAATCAAAAGTATGTGGGTGGGATGAAGTCACCTGAGCAATTGTAATTACAACTTTCAAGGCCTTTTCCTCTTCACATTAACTTTATACACACGCACACACACACACACAGCACCCCACAACCTATGATTTTTTTATTTTTCTCTAGAAACTTTTTTTCAAGTCATACACTTTTTTTTTGCTTTTTAAAATTTTTTATTTATATAAGGTAAACAAATTTCATGTGTTTTGTATATGTATATTTAAGAGCATAGTGATACTTCCCACCCAATCCTCCCTCCTGTCCATGCTCCCTCCCTTCCTCCTCCTCTTATTTTTAAATATTTTTTACAATGACATATTTTTAGTTTATTTTATAATCACAAGCTTAACCTTCTACCAAAGAAAGAATTCAGCAAGTAGTAAGTAGTAAAACCATTGTTCCTCAAGAGTATAGACAAGGGCTGTACCCACTAATCAAATCTCAAAATGTCAATTTCACTCATATACATGACATTTTTTTGTGCTCTGCATATTAATCACCACATATCAGAGAAAACATGTGATGCTTATCTTTTTGCCACTGATTTATTTCAGTAAGCACAATGATTTCCAGTCTCATCCATTTTGTTGCAAAAGAAAGTTTCATTCTGTGTTTTTTTTTTTTTAATGGCTGAGTAGTATTCCATAGTGTATATATACCACATTTTCTTTAGTCATTAGTTGATGGACATCTGGGTGGATTTCGTATCTTAGCTATTGTGAATTGAGCTGCAATAAACATGGGGGTACAAATAGCTCAAATGCTAATTTTATTTCCTTTGGGTAAATTCCCAGGAGTGGGATGGCTGGGTCATAAGGAAGAACTATTTTAAGATTTCTGAGGAATCTACATACTGTCTTCCATAATGGTTGTACTGGTTTACATTCCCACCAACAGTGTTTTAGGGTACCTTTTTCCCCATATCATTCCCAGCATTTATTATTGTTGATTTGTGTATGCAAGCCATTCTGACTGAGGTGAGGTGAAGCCTCATTGTGGTTTTGATTTGTGTTTCCCTGAAGGCTGGTGATCCTGAGCATTTTTTCATGTGTCTAAAGGCCATTTGGATTTCTTCTTTTGAAGATGTCTGTTCAAGTCCTTTGCCCGTTTCTTTTTTTTTAAAGATTTGTTTATTTATTTGAAAGGTAGAGCCACAGAGAGGCAGAGGCAAAGAGAGAAAGTCTTCAATCTGCTGGTCCACTCCCCAGATGGCCACAACGGGCGGAGCTGCGCCGATACGAAGCCAGGAGCCTAGAGCTTTTTCCAGGTCTCCTGCATGAGTGCAGGGGCCCAAGGGCGTGGGCCATCCTCCACCACTCTCCCAGGGCACAGCAGAGAGCTGGATCAGAAGTGGAGCAGCCAGAACTCAAACTGGCACCCATATGGGATGCCGGCACTGCGGGTGGTGGCCCCACCTGCTACGCCACAGTGCCGGCCCCTGCCCGTTTCTTAACTGTATTGTTTTGTTGTTGTTGAGTTTCTTGAGCTCTTTATAGATTCTGGTTATTAATCCTTTATCAGTTGTATAGTTTCAAACATTTTCTCCCTTTCTGTCTGTTGCCTCTTCACTTTGCTGAATGTTTCTTTTGCAGTGCGGAAGCGTCTCAGTTTGATGTAATCCTATTTGTCAATTGTGGCTTTAATTGCTTGTGCTTCTGGTGTCTTTTCCAAGAAGTCTTTGCCTATGCCAACGTATTACAGAGCTTCCCCAATGTTCTCCAGTAACTTTATGGTGTCGGGTCATAGATTTAGGTCTTTGATCCATTTTGAGTGGATTTTTGTGTAAGGTGTAAGATAGGGGTCTTGTTTCATATTTCTGCATGTGAAGGTCCAACTTTCACAGCATCATTTGTTGAAGAGACTGTCCTTTCTCCAGGGATTATTTTTAGCTCATTTGTCAAAGATTAGTTGGTTGTGGATGTGTGGATTGATTTCTGGGGTTTCTATTCAGTTCCATTAGTCTACATATCTGTTTCTGTGCCAGTGCCAGGCTGTTTTGATTATAACTGCTCTGTAGTGTGTCTTGAAATCTGGTATTGTGATGCCTCAGGCTTTGTTTTTGTTGTATAAGATTGCTTTGGCTATTCAGGGTCTGTTGTTTTTCTGTATGAATTTTAGCATTGTTTCTTCTAGATCTGAAAAGAATGTCATTGGTATTTTGATGGGGATTGCATTGAGTCTGTAAATTTCTTTGAGTACTATGGACTTTTTTTAAAAAAAGATTTATTTATTTATTTGAAAGTCAGTGTTACACAGAGAGGAGAGGCAGAGAGAGAGAGAGAGAGGAGAGGGGAGGGGAGGGGAGGGGAGGGGAGGGGTCTTCCTCTGCTGGTTCACTTCCCAGTTGGCTGCAATGGCCAGAGCTGCACCGATCCGAAGCCAGGAGCCAGGAGCTCCTTCTGGGTCTCCCATGTGGGTGCAGGGGCCCAAGCACTTGCACCATCTTTTGCTGCTTTTCCAGGCCATAGCAGAGAGCTAGATAGGAAGTGGAGCAGGCGGGACTAGAACCAGCGTCCACATGGGGTGCTGGCGCTTCAGGCCAGGGCGTTAACCTGCTGTGCCACAGCACTGACCCCAAGTATGGACATTTTGATGATGATAATCTCTAGAGAGCTTTGGGGCCTGTTTTTGTTAAGTATTTGCAGTTCCTCAGGAAGGCTTGTATTTCCTTATTCCTTCCCTACTTTTTTTGAAACCCGTGTCTCTCAGAACTTTGGAATCTCCAGAGCTAGCTGTCTACATAAAAGCTTGGGAGCTTTGAGTGACTTTTTTTTTTCTTTTAAGGATTTTATTTGTTTATTTGAGAGGCAGAGTTACAGACAGAAAGAGGGAGAGACATAGAGAAAGGTCTTCCATCTGCTGGTTCACTCCCAAAATGGCTGCAGCAGCCAGAGCTGAGTTGATCTGAAGCCAGGAGCTTCCTCCGGGTCTCCCACAGAAGTGCGGAGGCTCAAGCACTGTGGCCATCCTCCACTGCTTTCCCAGGCCATAGCAGAGAGATGGACAGAAAGAGTAGCAGCTGAGACTCGAACTGGCACCGATATGGGATGCTGGTGTCGCAGGTGGAGGCTTAGCCTACTATGCCACAGTGCTGGCCTCCTTGAGTGACCCTCTGGAAGCAGTTCTAGGTGCTTGGATCTAAATGACTCCCTTAGCATGGCACTGGAAACCTCAAAATGCCTTGACATGCTCGAGAATGAATCAGGACAATGTTGCGGCCACTACACAACCTTTTGTATGTGATTTAAGTTCCTTAAGAGCCATCCTGATTAGCAGATACTGGAATGTGACAGAATTGGCATTTGTACCGAGGAAAGGAGAACTAGGGAATAATATGTTTTCCACTTGTACCTTTTAATTAACTGAGGAATGGAATGGAAAGAGTTGCAAAGAAGACATTCATGAGGGAAGATTAGTACCTGACATAGTTCAGTAGTTCCATCATAGTTGAATGCATTGTAGAATACCAGCACCAGTTTTTCTAATTAGCTTATTCTGAATATTAGCTTATTTTTATGTGTAAAGCTGTTGGCTTTTCAGCAGTGCTTATTAAGCAAGTACCTAGCAAAAGTGTGACACATGAAGGTGTATGATAGGTCTGTTGTACTTCATTAAGCGTCACATCTCTGCACACACACATACACCCTCTGCCGCCAAGTAAGAAAAGCTCTTCATTTGTGATAGAATTTTGAACTTGGATTTTCTGTAATATTTATAGCTCGCTCTTGTTACTGAAAGCAAAAGTATATTTTTCAGTGAGATTTAAATTATCATCCCATTATCATGTTGTTTTTTTTCCTTCTTAGTAATGTAGAGATTATGCTTGGTCTTGCTGAAGCTGTTTTAAAAGATCTTTGTATATGTGTGTAATGCCTTGGGTTATAGGAATGAGGTATTATGTCATTTGTTTCAGAAGATACACTAATATATCAAAAATAAGCAAGAAGGAAAACAGAATGCAGTTAGTAATCTTGTTGCTTCAAAACTGAGCAAACGTTTTGGGAGAGCAAGTTCTTGCTGGACATCACTAAATAAGAATGAGTTGATGTCACACTTGGCAAGAAGCAGCCCTTAAATTATTTTTTTTCCATACAAATAGTACAACATGGCGGGGAGGAGGGATTGCAGGCAAGGGTGAAGAATTATGGGGGAAAAATAAGCTACAGAAAGAATGTGAGAATGAGTTGCTTGTTACAAAAAGAATATGATATAAAAGCCATGCTTGTTTTGTCAGGAGGAATCTGAGTTAGGACTGAACGCATGAAGGGAAGAAATGTTTCCCAGGCCCCTCCCACACTCCCTGGGAGGGCTGTTGTGCCCTGATCCCTGTGGAGGGTTGTGTAACTGCTTTGACTCATTTTCAGGGAAGAATGGCCCCTGTAGCGCTTTTGGCTCTTACAGTATAGTGTTGCACCAAGTATGAGTGAAGAAATCCCTAAAACAGTGCTGTCACACTGAGTCTACAGTCATGTTAGCATCTCCAGACAACAGGAGTAATACTGTAAACTGTGTGCAGTGTGCCCCTCCCTATTTCCCCCTTCCCATAGTTCTTTACAGTATTGGGGTTTGGGGCAGCCTGATAGCTGATTTTACTTATTCCTGAAAAGCTAGCATCTGTCAAGATAGCCAAGCATTGATTGAAATTAGCTGGAGTTATCTGGCTAGATGAACGTTTGTTTTGGTGTTTCATAATAAGAATGGGGGAGGGTAGTTCTGGGGCAGTTGAGGTGGCCCAGTTCTCATTGTGTGGCACTGTGCTGTGTATTAGATGTCGTTAACTTCCCTACCCACTGAGTGCCAGTAATGCCCCCAGAACTTGTAGCAACCAGAAGCCCTCTTTTTTCCAAACTCCTTCCTGTGTCTGTGGAGTTGGGGGGTGGTGGGGAGAGGGGAGGCGCAGTGGAAACCCGAGTGTGCTGTCAGTGTTAGTAAGTGGCACAGTTTTATTTGTAGCTGTTTACATGAAAAACTTGGAATGTCTTAAGGTGAGCATTTATAATATAGCATAGATTTTATTCAGCATAGATTTCATTAAAACAATACTATTGGAAAAACAGTGTTTGGAAAAATAGAGAGAAGGGCATTGGTAAGAAGGAAAAGAGGTACAAAATGGCTTCTCAGCCCATTGTTCCCCAGGTCTGTACTGGTCTGGTCTCTAGTTCTGTGGGTGGTTCCTTTTTTTTTTTTTCTTCCCCCTCAGAGGCAGCAGATGAGAAGACCCGGTGGAGGCAAGGGTTGGAGGGAAGGTGGGTGAAGTGAAAAAGCAGAACCTGGGGGAAGAGGCAGGCATGAAGACAAGATTTGGATTGAAGTGGGTAGAAATAGTGAAAGACAAGAACAAAGAAACTAGAGGTGTTACATGGCATTGTTAAGCTTACAACGTTGGAATTTCTAGGACAGTTCTGAGTATCAGATCTGGAATTTCCAAGAGAAAAACACTGAGATAATTACGTTAGAGACCTGCACATACAAGCTGGTATTTAATGTCCTTTTGTAAGCTTCAGTTTGTAAGCCTAACCTTCAAAAGACTTAGTCCTAGGTGCTTAGCCAGCCATTTAGGGATATTCCACCTGCTGCCTTCAGTGGGACTTCTTGGCCCAAACAGCCATTTCCCTTTAGATTTCACTGAGTTAGGAATTCAAAGTGTCAGTTTCCCATTCACCTGGACTTTCCAATAATAATACAGTGCTTTATCAGAAAAGCTCAGCATAAACATCAGCCAAATATTAGCATAAAAATCAGCCAAATTACATGTTATTAATGAGATTTGTAAGTAGAGGGCAATTTTGAGAAATAGGAACAAAGCTCACTGATCTTCTTAGCAGACACTACTTAAAACCTTAGTCTAGCCCCAAGGCTGAGTTACGTATAAGAACATTTACTACAATGTGTCCCCAGCCTTTTAAGTTAGTTTTGAAAACATTCCATCATGTACATGTCATTGGATTTTTAGTCTTTTTTCTAGTTGTCTCTGGCAGCCTTTTTTTTTTTTCTTCAGTGAAAGGCTTGTCTTTGTCACAGCCTGTTTCTCTGAGTAGCCTGTATGCCCCCCTCTGTAATTGTTCAGCCATGCTAGCTCTTAGCCCAGGCAGGAATTACCTTGGCCACCTACATGACTGAGGAGAGGACATGGATTCTCCTGAACCTCCGTGGGAAGCAGGACCATACTTCCATAGCGGCTTCTCAGACCCAAGGAGTTTCAGAATTACTTTATTTATTTTTTTTTAAATAAGATTGTTTTATTTATTTGAAAGGCAGAGTTACACAGAGGCAGAGGGAGAGAGATCTTTCATCTGCTGATTCACTCCTCAGATGGCCACAACAGCTGGAGCTGTGTCCAACTAAAGCCAGGAGCCAGGTGCTTCCTGTGGGTCTCCCACACAAGTGCAGGTGCAGGCCATCTTCTACTACTTCCCCAGGCTATAGCAGAGAGCTGGATTGGAAGTGGAGCAGCTGGGACTCAAAATGGTGCCCACATGGGATGCCAGCACTGCAGGCAGTAGCTTTATCTGCTTCGCCACACTGCCAGCCCTAGAATTACCTCTCTACATAGAGAGCCTTCCCTTCAACAGAGATGGCTTGCTGCTACCTACAATTTCTTATTTATGTGCAATATTTCCACATAAAGAAGAAATAAACATTTGTGTATTCATTTACCAGTTCCTTTACCAATTCTTCATTGGGTGTCAATATTTCACCATATTTGCTTCAGATCTTTTCTTTCTAGGAATAAGATGTATTTCAAATTAAACTTAAATTCAGATCCCCGTGCTTTGTAACCTTCCCTGATGGTCCTCTACCTCCCACTCTACAGGGAGTCGTTTGTCTGACTGGGATTCCTTGTGTGCCTGTTTTCTCATGGCTTTTCTTTTTCCTATACATCGCTGGGTCTCTAAACAATACATGATCTCCTTTGCTATTTTGACTTTATATAAATTGCATCCTTCTATACTTATATTTCCTTCCTATATTTGTAGCTTTTTTCTATATTGATTTATACCCTTTTTATGTTTACTGCTGCTTAGTAATTCTTTGAATAAACATTTTACAGTTTGTTGTCCTGTTGATGTGCATTTGAGCTGCTTTCAGTTGTTTCACTGTAAGTTCTGCATTAGACATCCTGCACATATCTCCTTCTTGCCCATGTATGAGAGTTTTCTCCAGGGTATGTGACTAGGAACAAGCTACTAAATAGAAGGGCACATGTGTTTTCAGCTTTACTAGTTAGGGTCAGTTTACTCTTCAAAGTGATGATGCTGATTTATATCCTTACTAGGTCTGTATGAGAGCTCCTGTTGTTCCACATCCTCAATAAACTGGATATTGTTCCAGCTGTTCCTTGTTTACTGATTAATTTAAATACAGCATGTGCTTAGCAACCCTCTCAAACATAGGGTCAGATGCAAGCTTGATTTTTGATACTATGTTTCCTCATTTTAAAAGAAATTGTTTCACTTTCTGTATTATAAATTCAATTTAACTGCAATAGAAATTTTTTATTCGCATTTTAAAAATAATTGTTTTATCTGACCACAAAATAACTGTATGATTATTTTAAAGAATTTGGAACACTAAATTAAAAAATTACACTGCATAACCAATTGTTAGCATTTTGCTATTTATTTTCTTCTGGTGGAGGCATATTTTAGATATAAATGTACTTTAAAATTAGAATCATACTGAATTTGTCATTTTTAAAAAAATATTTATTTACTGTAAGAATAAGAGAAAGGGAGAGAGAGAGAAAGAGATCTTCATCTGCTGGTTCACTCCCCAAATGACCATAATGGCCGTGGCTGGGCCAAGCAGAGGCCAAGAGCCTGGAATTGCATCTGAGTCTTCCACATGAGTAACAGGGGCTCAGATCCTCAGGCCACCACCTGCTGCCTTCTCAGGCACATTAACAAGGAGCTGGTTCAGAAGTAGAGCAGCCAGGACTCAATCCAGTGCTCAGATATGGGATGCTATTGTCTCTGGTGGCAGCTTAACCTATGCACAACACCTGCCCCTGAATTTGTCATTTAAATTACATTTTGACATAAAGCTGTATTGTGACATTTTCCATGTCATTGGAGATTATTGAAAATGCCATCTTCGGATGTCCTAAACAGCACTCTGGCCTCAGAATCAGCCCTTAAGGCATGTGGATCTGGCTGAAAAGCCCATGAGAGTATTTCAGGCATGGAAAGCCAAGACACTCTGGCAAAAAAAAAAAAAACCAAAAAAACAAACCAACCCTAAATGAAAGATCTCCGTGAGTGAGATCCCAGTGGAAAGAACAGGTCATCAAAGAAGGAGGTACCTTTCTCTGAAGGGAGGAGAGAACTTCCACTTTGACTACGACCTTGTCTAAATATGATCAGAGTCAGTGAACTCAAAAGGCTTCCATAGCCTTGGCAACTCATGACAAGAGCCTAGGGTGATTACTGATGCCATAAACAAGACTGTCAATTTGTTAAGTCAACAACAGGAGTCACTGTGCACTTACTCCTCATATAGGATCTCTGTCCTTAATGTGCTATACATTGTGATTTAATGCTATAACTAGTACTCAAACAGTATTTTTCACTTTGTGTTTCTATGTGGGTGCAAACTGTTGAAACCTTTACTTAATGTATGCTAAACTGATCTTCTGTATATAAAGAGAATTGAAAATGAATCTTGATGTGAATGGAAGGAGAGAGGGAGTGGGAAAGGGGAGGGTTGTGGGTGTGAGGGAAGTCATGGGAGGGGGAAGCCATTGTAATCCATAAGCTGTACTTTGGAAATTTATATTCATTAAATAAAAGTTAAAAAAATGAATAAAAAAAGAAAATGCCATCTTAAGATCTTAATAGCTATATAACATTTCTCTGTGTAAATGTGTTATAGTTTAGCTATTAACCCACTGGAAGACATTCTGGATATTAAAATAATACTAGAATGAAAAGTCTTGGTTAGATAAATCTGAGTTTGTTTGGAATAGATTGCTAGAAGAGGAATGAAAATATTTATGGAATTAGATTGAATAAATTATAAGCAAAGCTTCCAAGGAGAAAAACAGTGAAAAGAGAGGAAATTATGTCCTCAGAGTCATGAAGTCCATCAGTTCAGCTTCTCTAATATTTGAATCAAGTGACAAATGTTTCTTTTTTTTTTTTTTTTTAATTTATTATCCATTTGAAAGACAGAGTTACAGAGAGAGGTAGAGACAGAGAGGTCTTCCATCTGCTGGTTCACTCCCCAGATGGCTGCAATGGCCAGAGCTGCGCCGATCCGAAGCCAGGAGCCAAGAGCCTCCTTCGGGTCTCCCATGTGAATGCAGGGGCCCAAGGACTTGGGCCATCCTCTGGTTGCTTTCCCAGGCCATAGCAGAGAGCTGGACCAGAAGAGGAGCAGCCAGGACTAGAACCGGCGCCCATATGTGATGCCGGCGCTCCAGGCCAGGGTGTTAACCCGCTGCGCCACAGTGCCAGCCTCAATATGACCAATGTTTCTCCTGTGTGAATTTGGATACCCTTATCTTACCAGAGACAATATTAGAGGGAAACTACCCTGCTGTGAACACCTGAGAGTTGGCTGTGTATTGCAGTGTTAAAGGATTTTATGCAGGTACTTCACAAAGTTTTTTCATGGAAAATGGAATTAAAAGATAAGTTTATGTAAAAATTTTTGAGATCCATGCATAGTTTTTTTTTTTTCCATAATACACATTTTTAAAAATTTAGTTGAAAGAGTTACAGAGAGGTAGAGACAGAGAGAGGTCTTCCATCCGCTGGTTCACTCCCCAAATGGCCGCAACAGCCGGAGCTGAACTGATCCGAAGCCAGGAGCCAGGAGCTTCCTCTGGGTCTCCCACGTGAGTGCAGGCCCAAGGAATCCGGCCATCCTCCACTGCTTTCCCAGGCCATAGCAGAGAGCTGGATTGGAAGAGCAGCAGCTGGGATTAGAACCGGCACCCATATGGGATGCCAGTGCTTCTGGCCAGGGCTTTAACCTGCTGTGCCACAGCGCCGGCCCCTCCATAATACACATTTTCCATTAACTATTTGGAAGGAACTTTTTGAAGTTATTCCATCCAGTATTGTGCCTCTTGCAGACTTGTTGAATTGTCTTTTGCAGAATATCTCATTGCAGTAGACTCTTTCCTTTAACTTGTCCTAAATGGCTCATTGTCATGCACGGTGACAGGCTCCTTTACCAGATAACCTTGACTGTTAGAGCATCCTTCCTTTACATAAGCCCAATTGATTTCCATGTACTCTTCACTTAATTTGTTTCTTAATAAAAAGTTTCCTAAAATAATTATGGAAATCTTTCAGATTTACAAATTTTCTATTAGTTCCTATTATAAGTAACATGAAAAACAAACACAGGGTTAGCCTAGTTTTAATGTTTTGGTTCGCTTCAGAGGCATAATTTAGCTGTATATAGTGAAAATTTTATGTGAATACTGGTAAAATACAAAAACTTTCCACGTACTTTTATACTTGGTAGACAGAAAAGTTAGTGTTTAGGTACTACTACTCCAATATTTTATTTTTGTTTTTATTTTTTTAAGAATATACTTAGTCTTTTTTATATGAAAGGCAGAGACAAAGATCTCTGGTTTGCCTGCTCACTTCCTAAATGTCTGCAACAGCTTTGGCTGAACAAAACTGAAGCCAGGAACCTGTAATTGTGCCTGGATCTGTCTTGAGTGTGCAAGGACTCAAGTACTTGAGCAGTCACCTGCTGCCTCCCAGGGTGTGCATTAGCAGGAAGCTGGAATCAGAAGGCAGAGCTGGAATTCAAACCCAGGCACTCTCAAATGGTACATGGGCATCCCACAGTGCCCCCATGCCTGCTGCTCACTCTTTTGTTTTTAATTAATTTATTTGAAAGTCAGAGTTAGAGAGAGAGGAGAGGCAGAGAGAGAGAGAGAGAGTCATTATTTCTTTTTTTTTTTTTTTTTTTTTGTTGTTGTTGTTGTTGACAGGCAGAGTGGACAGTGAGAGAGAGAGACAGAGAGAAAGGTCTTCCTTTGCCATTGGTTCACCCTCCAATGGCCACTGCGGCCGGCGCACCGCGCTGATCCGAAGGCAGGAGCCAGGTGCTTCTCCTGGTCTCCCATGGGGTGCAGGGCCCAAGCACCTGGGCCATCCTCCACTGCACTCCCTGGCCACAGCAGAGAGCTGGCCTGGAAGAGGGGCAACCGGGACAGAATCCGGCGCCCCAACCGGGACTAGAACCCGGTGTGCCGGCGCCGCTAGGCGGAGGATTAGCCTAGTGAGCCGCGGCGCCGGCCGAGAGTCATTATTTCTTAGAAGTTGTCTGTGAGCAACAGTTTGAAAACACAGTTTCACTTTTCATTAGTAAAAACAACTACCCTTTCTTCTCTCCTTGCCCCCCCCCCTTTTGGCATGAAGATATATTTCTCATTTGATCCTTGTACAACCTTTTGTTGTAGGTATTTTCCTCATTTGCTAGTTGAGGGGACTGAGATTTACTTAAAAGTTAAAGACCCCTCCTGTCACACAGCTGTTAAAGGTGAGCTAAGATTTGAACTCAGGTTTAATTTTTTTGTTTTAAAGATTGATTTATTTGAGAGGCAGAGAGCGAGAGAGAGAGAAAAGTCTTCTATCTGCTGGTTCACTCCTCAAATCCTCAAATGGCCACAACAGTTGGAGTTGGGCAGATCCAAAGCCAGGAGGCAGGAGTTTCTTCTGGGTCTCCCACACGGGTGCAGGGACCCAAGTGCTTGGGCTGTCTTCTACTGCTTTCTCAGGCCTTCAGCAGGGAGCTGGATTGGAAATGGAGCAGCCAGGACTTGAACGGGCACCTATATGGGATGCCAGCGCTGCAGGTGGAAGCTTAATCTACTATGTCGCAGTGCTTGCCCCAGCTTTAATCTTTTTTTTTTAAGATTAATTTATTTATGTGAAAAAATTACAGAGAAAGTGGGAGAGGCAGAGAGCGAATCTTCCATCCACTGTTTCACTCCCCAGATGGCCACAACAGCCAGGGCTAGGCCAGGGTGAAACCATGAGCTTCATCTGGGTCTCCCAGTTTGGTACTTCAGCTGTGCTTTGCTGCTTTCACAGGTGCACTAGCAGGGAGCTGGATTAGGAGTGGAGCAGTTGAGAATCAAACTGGCACGACCATGCTGCAGGGGGCAGCTTAACCCACTGTGCCACTGTGCTGGCCCCTCAGGTTTTTTAAAACCTGTTTATTACCCAGTTTGCAAGTCTGTCTACCTACCTTAATTTTATCACAAAATTAGATACATTTCTGTTCAAAATTCATTGATGTTTTTGGGTTCCTCAATTATTATATCCCATGGGTGGTATGTATGTGATTATTGGAGGTATATTGTGTCTACTTGCTTCAGTTAAGATTGCCCTGGTGTGGACACACCAAGGATTTCCTTCTGTGAATGCCCATCTCTTCCCTAGTTCCATTTGTAGCATCTTCCTGCTTCCAGGGAAACTGAAGTACAAAATAAGAAAAGGGTAACAAATAGCGGTTTTTTTTTCCATGAAAGTATTAACCAACGTGTTCCATAAAGGAACATGTTTTCACAGCTGTGTGCCGTCAGGATAGTGAGAGCCGTTTGGATTTTTAGAAATTCAACAAAGGCAGTGACACATGCTTGATAGACTTGGAATGTAGAAACTCATTCTCAGCTGTGATAGTAATCTTTCTGTTAATGGTTACATTGGGATTCAGATACGTTATCACAGTGAACTTGAAGCCAAGAGGTCAGAGAACCAGGGAATTGACTCGGTGAATATATGATTTAATTATCCTTGATCAATCAAACTTTGACTTAGTGATGACGGAATATATTGTGTGTGTATTTTTATGTAGTTGCTAGGGGAAAGGAACAAAGTTTAATACTTGGTTTTGTTGACCTTTGGTATCACTTTTATCTGGTAGTTCCATATAACTGCCTTTGGTGCATTTTCAAAAGATTGCAGTCAAGTGATTTATAGATTAAGGGCTCATTCAGTACTTGCACAAGAAGAGCCCATATCTTCAAATACGGATGACGTAAGTTTACTTTAGAGGCAGGAATGAGTTCATTTCTTTGGAGAGATATGAACAGAATGTGTGTCTCTTGCTTGGGTAAGAAATATATTTAAATTCAGAACTTTGCTTGGAGGAAATGGAGTAATTGGGCATTTGAACTTCCAAGAAGTTGGGTATCATTAGCTGAGGCCCAAGGGAGCACTGCCTTGGTTTGTTTGTGCTGCTGTAACAAACTACCTGAGACTGCGTAGTTTATAAATGGCAGAAATTTGTAGCTGATCGTTCTGGAGGCTGGGAAGTCTGAGATCAAGGCACAGACATGTTTGTTTTCTGGGTAGGTCTGGTCTCTGCTTCTGAGACTGTGCCTTGAATGCTGCATTCTCTGGAGGAGAGGAATGCTGTGTACTGCCATGGCAGACAGGGGAAGGGCAAACAGAGGGATGAACTCCTTCCAGTAAGCCCTTCCTTAAGAGAAATAATCCCAGCCAGGAGAGGAGGAACCATCAGGGCCTAATCATCTCTCTTAAAGACCCTCCTAATACTGTCACACACACACACACCCCTGAGTTTTGGAAGGGGACACATTGAAATCTTAAGAAGTACCACATGTGTGTTTACACCCAAATACAAGTGTTCTTCAGTATCTGAAACAGCAGGTATCTATGGAGAAATACTTTGCATGGGTCTACAGGCACTTTAGATCTTTCAGAGATAGCAGTAGTTCATTCCTTCCTGCAGGGACCTTACTTGGCAGCTGGAGAGAGAACAGGGATATCAATAATAATAATACATGAGAAGGACTCTATTTGATTGTAAATGCCAAAAGTCAACCTTCAGCCAAGTGTATTCCAAAAGATACAGCCCATAAAGGACATAGGTGACCTGTATCACTACCGAAAACATTTTGATTCCAAAGTATAACAAAATCTCAAATAAGCAAAACTGTCTTAAGAATAAATTAAGAAGAAAGTGGTATTTTAAGTTCTTTAAAAATTTTTTTTTTAATTTATTGAAAGATAGTTACAGAGAGACAGAGGCAGAGAGAGAGAGAGATCTTCCACCCGCTGGTTCACTTCCCAAATGGCCTCAATGGCCAAAGCTGGGCTGATCAGGAGCCAGTAGCTTCTTCCGGGTCTCCCACGTGGGTGCAGAGGCCCAAGGACTTGGGCCATCTTCTGCTTTCCCAGGCCGTAACTGAGAGCTGGATCAGAAGTGGAGCAGCTGAGTCTTGAACTGTGCCCTTATGGGATGCTGGCACTGCAGGCAGTGGCTTTACCCACTGTGCCACAGTTCTGGCCCCAAAAATATTCTTTTTTTTTTTTTTTTTTTTTGACAGGCAGAGTGGACAGTGAGAGAGAGAGACAGAGAGAGAAAGGTCTTCCTTTGCCGTTGGTTCACCCTCCAATGGCCGCCACTGCAGCCGGCGCACCGCGCTGATCCGATGGCAGGAGCCAGGAGCCAGGTGCTTTTCCTGGTCTCCCATGGGGTGCAGGGCCCAAGCACCTGGGCCATCCTCCACTGCACTCCCTGGCCATAGCAGAGAGCTGGCCTGGAAGAGGGGCAACCGGGACAGAATCCGGCGCCCCGACCGGGACTAGAACCCGGTGTGCCGGCGCCGCAAGGTGGAGGATTAGCCTATTGAGCCACGGCGCCGGCCCCAAAAATATTCTTAAAAAATATATTTACTTGGGGTTGGCACTGCATTGTCAGCAGCTTGGGCCCCTGCACCCACATAGGAGACCCGAGGAAGCTCCTGGTTTTGGGCTGCCCCAGTTGCGGCCATTGTGACCATTTGGAGAGTGAACCAGCAGATGAAAGATTCTCTCTCGCTCGCTCTCTCTCCATCTGCCTTTCAAATAAAATAAAGATATGTTTTTAGATAACTATTTATTTGAAAAGCAGAGTGACAGATCTTCCATCTGCTGGTTCATTCCTCAAAGGGCCACAACAGCTGGGGATGGCCAGGCTGAAGCCAGAAGACAGAAACTCCATCCAGGGCTCCATTGTGGGTGGTAGGTGCTCAAGCACTTGGTCTGTCTTCTGCCACTTTCTCAGGTGTGTTAGTAGGGAGCTGGATTGGAAGCAGAGCAGCTGGGACTTGAATGAGTGCTCCAAAATGGTATGCCAGCATTGCAAGCAGCAGCCTAATTTGCTATGCCACAACACTGGCCCCTAAAAATACATAATTTATTTAGAGGCCGACAGAAAGAGACAGCTCCCATCTGCTGGCTTACTCCCTAAATGCCTGCAACAGTGAGCAGGGGGACTGAAGCCAGGAGCCAAGATCTCAGTTTAGATCTTCTATGTGGGTGGCAGGGACTAACTATGTGCCATCACCACTCCTTCCATGGTTTGCATTAGAGGTAAGCTTGATTAGAAGTCGAGCTGGGGCTTGAACTTAGACACTCTGCTAAAGGATGCAAGTGTCTCAACTCGCATTTTAATTGGTAGGCCAAAAATACCCACCCCTTAAGTTAGTTCTTAAAGTAAGTTGCCGAATCAGACACTAGAATTTTAAGAATTGGCAACTCTAGAGCTCTCCTGGTTTGGTTACAGTGATATTTCTGTCACCAGAAAAATCATTGATTTACAGCATTTCTTCTACTTCAGAATTATTTCTGTCAGTGTGATTTTTTTAAAAAAATCATGGTATTACATGCTATTACTAAGTGTAGGGGATAATCTGCCTTTTAAGATAGTTCGACACTCAAGTAAGATAGATAGATAGCATGCTTAACACGATGCATGGCCAAGAGAGCACTATCTCTAATGTTAGCTGTTGTTTTTCTTTCTCATGA
The DNA here is from genome assembly GCF_051225735.1 of Oryctolagus cuniculus. Taxonomy (NCBI): domain Eukaryota; kingdom Metazoa; phylum Chordata; class Mammalia; order Lagomorpha; family Leporidae; genus Oryctolagus; species Oryctolagus cuniculus. Next base: position 110,318,949 of record NC_142875.1, read on the forward strand.
AATACAAAATGCTTTATATAGTACCTGCCATAGAGTTGAATTTTAAATTTTATTTGAGAGAGAAACAGTGTGAGCTCCTGTTGACTGATTTACTCCCCAAATGCCTACAATGGCAGAGGCTGGGCCAGGGAAGAGCCAGGTGTGCCCGCAATGCTCTCCAGATCTCAAGTGGGTGACAGGAAACCAATTACTTGAGCCATCACCACTACCTCCTGGAGCCCAGATTAGCAGGAAGCTGGAGCCAGTAGCCAGAACTGGGTGTTGAAACCAGGCACTCTGATATGTTTTAACTGCTAGCCTAAATGCTAAGGCTCATAGTGATGAATTTTAGAAAAGTATAATATGTGGATTATTGTTTAACATGTATTATCTCAGTTAATCCCATCAACTACTTTCATAGTATATGATATTACCCTCTTCTGATACAAAAATTGAGTGTTTGGCCTAGAAATTAAGATGCTGGTTAGGAAGACTGTGTCTGGCTCCTGGCTCTAGCTTCTTGCTAACGTGGGCTCTTGGAGTTAGCAATGATGGCTCAAGTAATTGGGTACCTGCCAACCATGTGGTAGATCTGGAGTGAGTTCCTAGCTCCTGGCTTTGGTCTGGCCCAGCCCTGGTTGTTGCAGGAATGTGGGAAATGAACCAGTGGAAGGTAGCATGCTCTCTGTTTCTGCCTCTCAAGTAAATAAATAAACATGCAAATAAAAAAGGGTTAAGTCTATCAGATTTTCTGGGGTATTTCAGGAGATAATTTATTAAAGGGATCATAGGTAGGTCACAGAATCACCAGAAGTTCAACAGTTACGTTTTGGGCTTATAACCTAGCCAAACATAACGGCCAAAATCATGCTGCAGAACTGAGCTGCCACCGAACATTTGACACATCTTGTACCACAAACAATGAATCCTGGCCACAGAGACTGGACTTGGCCACCAGGCTGTGTCTGCTGCATCAGAGATGCTGTTTACTGGAAACTGCTATCACTGGGGAATGCACCTCATGGAAGTCCCCTCTTTTGCAACAGTTGCTCTGAAGTAGGCAGAAAGATTGGTGGAGCTTTCATCATGTGCTTGTATTCTAGCTAAAAGGCAGGTGAGAAAAATGAGGCTCTTGGCTCTTCCACTTCTTAGTATGATGGTAAAGAGGAGCTCCCCTCAATACCTTGTTTTTAGCTTTTTGCATCTTAAGTCCCTGCAGAAGGAATATTTTACTTACAGTTCCTTTTGATTGGATATAAATCGAGTAGAAGTAATGATTGTTTTCCCTAGTAGTAGACTTCATATGTCGAAAAATAATTTTTTCTATAATTGATCTTATTCTTAGAAATTATCTGGTATAAGTTAAAAGGATATTCTGACCATTAAAATGTATGCGTGTATCAAAATACTACATTGTACTCCATAAATATCCACAATTATTGTTTGTCAATAAATAAAAAATTTTTTAAAAATAACAAAGAATATTCTTGGGGCTGGCGCTGTGCGTAGCAGGTAAAGCTGCCGCCTGCAGTGCCAGCATCCCATATGGGTGCCGGTTCGAGTCCTGGCTGCTCCACTTCTGATCCAGCTCTCTGCTATGGCCTGGGAAGGCAGTAGAAGAGAGCCCAAGCGCTTGGGCCCCTGTACCCACGTTGGGGACCTGGAAGAGGCTTTTGGCCTCAGATCGGCGCAGCTCCAGCTGTTGCAGCCATTTGGGGGAGTGAACCAGCAGATGGAAGACCTCTCTTTCTCTCTCTGCCTCTTCTCTCTGTGTAACTTTCTCTCTGACTTTCAAATAAATAAATAAATCTTTAATAAGAATATTCTTGGAATTTTAAGCTGCTTTCTGTCTGATCAGGGCATTTTCTCTTTCTAAATGATCCTATATCCCGTTACTCATTGGAGTGTAGGGTGTGTAATCCTTCAAAAAAGCCATGAGTTAATACCTACAACAGGGGTAATGTTTCTGAGGAGGAAGGGCTCTGACATTAATATTTTTACATCCTTTTCTCGTGCTTGTTTTATTTAAAGTAGACCTATGATTGTTTTTGGTGAAAATCTCAAAAAAAAATTCAAGTTCCTAATGTGATTGCTCTTGACTAAAAATAGCCTCTCTTTTATAAGCACTCTCGGTGTACTTTGTGAAATGTACTTTTTTTTAATGTTAAGTTTATTTTGGTGCAAGTTTCTCTAAACTGTTTATTTCAGAATGGTTTTAAATTTACAAAACAAAAATAGTGAAGTACAGAGTTTTCATATACTGCGTACCCAGCTTCCCTATTGATGATATCTTATAATAGTATGATATATTTGTCACAATCGAAAAACTGCACAGCATCCCCTATTATTAGCATCTCATAATAGTATGATCTGTTTCAATTAATGAACCATACCCAGCATAAAATCTATACTTCTAAGAAGTTGTGTATATTTCAGACTACTGTTTTTTTTTTTTAATAGTATTTGCCTTTTTTAGGCAGAGTTACAGAGAGAAGAGAGGGAGAAACAGAGAGAGGTCTTTCATCTACTAGTTCACTCCCCAAATGGCCGCAACAACCAGGGCTGGGCCAGGAGCTAAAGCCAGGAGCCAGGAGCTTATTCTGAGTCCCACACATGGGTGCTGGGGCCCAAGTACTCAGGCCATCTCATTGCTTTCCCAAGTACTCTAGCAAGGAGCTGGATTGGAAGTGGAGCATCTGGAACTTGAACCTGCACCATATGGGATGCTGGCGCTGCAGGCAGTGGTTTAACCCACTATGCCACCCTTTCACACTACTGATAAATGCCAGTTTTTAAGCACCTTCAGTTGCAGAAAGCAAGCTCTTTTACATCAGGAAGAATCTGGAAAGCTAAAGTTATGGGTAATGATGCTTCACCAGGAGGAGGCTGACTTCCTGTAGAGAGGCCTCAAGCACCCATTTTTCCCATGCTGGCATTCATTCTTCCAGACCTGGGAGTCAAAGTGGGCTTTGTATTTTTTTTTCGATTTATTTATTTGAAAGTCTGAGTTAGAGAGAAAGGGAGAGACAGAGAAGAGATACCTTCCATCTGCTGGGTCACTCTCCAAATGGCTCCAAATGGCTGTAACAATTGGGGCTGAGCCAGGCTGAAGCCAGGAGCCAGCAGCTTCATCCAGGTCTCCCGTGTGGGTGCAGCGGCCAGACACTGGGCCATCCTCTGCTGCTTTCCCAAGTGCATTAGCAGTGAGCTGGATCTGAAGGGGCCCATATGGGGTACCTGTGCTGTGGACAGCGGCTTAACCTGCATCACCACAGCACCAGCCCCCACAAAGTGGCCTTTCTGCCTTCATCAAGGAGAGCTGTTGTAAGGTTTTCTCATCCAGTTGAGAATGTTAATATTTATTTGCTGATTGCATTTTCATGTTGAGAGTGAGGGCCTTCTTGATGCCAGTATTGCTTTCTGTGAATAGTTTTGTATTACTCCTGGTCCTGTGTTAGCAGTGTAGAATAATCCACCAGTTTGTTCCCTTTAGGAACATGGAATTTTTTAAGTGGAGACTTGGAAGAAAACATAGCTCAACTGCCTGTTTTCAGAGAAGGAAATAGGACTTATTTTCCCCTTTGTTTAACCTTTTGTACTTTCATTTTGTTCCATGTGGGTCACTTTTTTCCCCTTAGCTTCTTTTAGAGGAGGATTTTGGAATATCTTTGCTTAGCAAAAATTAAGATCAACCTATGAAACCTTTTCATTGTAAAATACATATAACAGCTGGCGCCACGGCTCACTAGGCTGATCCTCCACCTTGCAGCGCCGGCACACCAGGTTCTAGTCCTAGTCGGGGCGCCGGGTTCTGTCCCGGTTGCCCCTCTTCCAGGCCAGCTCTCTGCTGTGGCCGGGAGTGCAGTGGAGGATGGCCCAAGTGCTTGGGCCCTGCACCCCATGGGAGACCAGGATAAGTACCTGGCTCCTGCCATCGGATTAGCGTGGTGCTCCAGCCGCAGCGTGCCGGCCACGGCAGCCATTGGAGGGTGAACCAATGGCAAAGGAAGACCTTTCTCTCTGTCACATCGTGCTGATCCAAAGCCAGGAGCCAGGTACTTATCCTGGTCTCCCACGTGGGTGCAGGGTCCAGGCACTTGGGCCATCCTCCACTGCACACCCGGGCCACAGCAGAGAGCTGGCCTGGAAGAGAGGCAACCGGGACAGAATCTGGCGTCTTTCCACATGTGGGAGACCCAGATGGAATTTCTAGCTTCTGGCTTTGGCCAGGGCCAACCCCAGCTGTTGTTGCTCCCTCTCCCTCTCTCTCACCCTTCCCCTTCTTTTCTCCCTCCCTCTCTCCCTCTCTCCCTCTCTCCCTCTCTCTTTCTCCCTTTCTATATCCCTCCCCCTCCCTCTCTCTCTCCACCTCCCCTCCTCCCTCTCCCTCTCTTTCTCCTTCCCTCTCTCCCTCTCCCTCTCCCTTCCCCCTCTCTCCCCCTCTCTCCCTCTCCCTTTCTCTCTCCCTCTCCCCTCCCTCCCTCTCTCCCTCTTTCCCACTCTCTCCCCCCTCCCCCTCTCCCACTCTCTCTCCCTCTCCATCTCTCTCTCCCTCCCCCCCTCTCTCCCCCTCCTCTTCCCTCTCCCCTTCCCCCTCTCTCTCCCTTTCCACCTCTCCCCCCTCTCTCCCTCCCTCCCTATCTCTTTTCTCTTTCCCCCTTCCCCCTCCCCTCTCCCTTTTCCTTTCCCTCTCCCCGCCCCCCCCACCCACCTCTCTCATCATTGGATATGGCCTGTTCAATCTTTTGCCTGTTTTTCAGTTGAGTTTTTTGTTGTTGAGTTTTAGAAGTTCTCTGAATCTTGTGGATATTAATCCCTTATCAGATACATGATTTGAAAATGCTTTCCACCTTTTTGTGGATTACATTTTTACTCTGTTGCTAGTGTGTTTTGATGTACAACATTTTTAAATTTTCATAAAGTTCAGTTTGTCTTTTTTCCTTTATTTCCTGTACCTTTGATATCCTATCCAAAAAATCATTGCCAAATCAAATGTTATGAAGCTTTTGCCTTATATTTTCTTCTTCAAGAAACTTTGGTGAAGGCACTGAAGGTGTTACTGATTTGTATCTTACATTTGGGTCATAGATACATTTTAAATTAATTTTTGCATATGGTTTGAGTCCTGATACCACTTCTGATCCAGCTTTCTACTAATATGCCTTGTAAGGCAGCTCAGTTTCTCCTGCCTTTGCCATGTACATGGAAAACCAGGATGGAGTTGCAGGTTTCTGGCTTTGGCCTATCCCAGCCCTGGCCATGTAGCCATTTGAGAAGTGAACCAATAAGGAAATCAATCAAGCAATCTCTCTCTTTTCCTCCCCTCCCTCTCTTCATTGTCTCCTCTTCTCTTCTCTCCCTCTTCTTAAAAAAGAAAAAAAAGTAGTTCTGTCAAATGCTTTCTCTGTACCAGTTGAGATGATCATGTAGTTTTCCCCTTCTGTTTCCCCGTGTTGAATCTTTTTTGTGTTGCCGAAATACGTCCCACTGGCAATGGTCTAGACTCCTCTGAATATGCTCCTGAATTAGGTTTGCTCATGGTTTATTGTGAATCTTTGTATTAGTGTTAAGTGAGGTGGTGTGTAGTTTTCTTTTTTGTATTATGTTTGGCTTTGCTGCAGGATAATGCTGGCCTTATAAGATGAGTTTGGGAGACTTCCTTCCTGTTCAGTTTTTTGGAAAAGTTTGGGAAGGCTTTGTATTCTTTGTGAAATGATTGCTAGAATTCACCAGTGAAACTATCAGTTCCAGAACTTTTCTTTGTCAGGGGATTTTTGATTATTTTTTCAGTCTCCTTACTAGTTACAGATCCATACAGATTTTGTGTTTGTGGGTGCATTTTGGTAAGTTCTGTATTTATAGGAATTTGTTCTTTTGTGTTTGTTTGTGGGTGCATTTTGGTAGGTTCTGTATTTATGGGAATTTGTTCTTTATCTAGTCTGTTGTTGTACAGTTAGCATAAAACTCAAAGTCCTGTTTACTAACAGTAGGATCTGTAGTGTTCCCACTTTAATTTCTGATTTTACTGATTTGAGTTGTTCCCCTTTTTTTTCTTAGTTCCTCTAGCAAAAGTTTTATCTTTTCTTTTCTTTTTTTTTTTTTAATTTGACAGAGTTATAGACAATGAGAGAGAGACACACAGAAAAAGGTCTTCCTTCCATTGGTTCACCCCCTAAATGGCCGCTACGGCTGGCGCTGCACCAATCCGAAGCCAGAAGCTAGGTGCTTCCTCCTGGTCTCCCACACGGGTGCAGGCGCCCAAGCACCTGGGCCATCCTGCCCTCCCAGGCCACAGCAGAGAGCTGGACTGGAAGAGGAGCAGCCGGGACTAGCACCCGGTGCCCTTATGGGATGCCGGCGCCTCAGGCAGAGGATTGACCAAGTGAGTCACAGCGCTGGCCCCAAGTTTTATCTTTTCAAAGATCAGTTTTCTGTTTTGATTTTCTCTGTTATTCTATTCTTCATTTTTTTTAATTTTTAATCTTCATTTATTTCCATCCTTCTGCTATATACATAATCACTATAATGCACAAAGGGACTAAAAGAAGTTCATGAAAGCTGTGTAGTGTGAGAAAGCTATGCATGGCATTGAAAAGTTTTTTTGTACCAACATAAACCTATTTTCTTTTTTTTTTTTAAAGATTTATTTTATTTATTTGAAAGAGTTACAGAGAGAGGTAGAGACAGAGAGAGATCTTCCATCTGCTGGGTCACTCCCCAGATGGCTGCAACGGCTGGAGCTGCGCCGATCCAAAAGCAGGAGCCAGGAGCTTCCTCCAGGTCTCACATGTGGGTGCAGGGGCCCAAGGATTTGGGCCATCTTCCACTGCTTTCCCAGGCCATAGCAGAGAGCTGGATCGGAAGAGGAGTAGCTGGGACTAGAACCGGTGCCCATATGTGATGCTAGCGTTTCAGGCCAGGGCTTTAACTCGCTGTGGCACAGCGCTGGCCCCATAAACTTATTTTCTAAGTCTGTACTTTAAAGAACTTTGTGTAGCCCCTTGTATTCGTGTTATGCGTAACAGCCTGTGTGGTAATGTATGTGTAAGTTGCAGAGAGTGAAACCAGCTGCATCAGAGGCTATGCGCATTTGTAGCTCTTGTCCATGCCAAATTGTTCTCCACAGAGGTGTTAGTGACTTACAGTCAGCAAGGCCCGTCTCTTCACAGCTCCACCTATAGAAGATTGTTCATACTTTTGGGTTTTTACCAACTTGTCAGATGAGAGTTAAGCTTGCAGTGGAATTTTTTTTTATTTTTTTGTGAGCAAGGTAGTGCATCTTTTCTTGGGGTGGAGGCATTGGTATTTCCTTTTATAGCTTCCTTATGTTAATTTTTTAATTTGCCAATTTCTGGGAGCTCTTAATATATTAAGGTTACCTTTTGTGACATGGATTGCCAGCAATTTCCCCAGGTTTTTGTAATTTAAAAAAAAATATTAACTTATTTGAAAGAGTTACAGAGAGGCAGAGGCAAAGAGAGAGAGAGAGAGGGGTCTTCCATCCACTGGTCCACTCCCCAAATGGCTGGAGCTAGATCTGTCTGGAGCCAGGAACTTGCTGTGGGTCTCCCATGGGGGTACAGGGGCCCTAGGACTTGGGCCATCTTTTGCTGCTTTCCCAGGCCATAGCAGAGAACTGGATCAGAAGTGGAGCAGCCGGGTATCGAATTGGCACACATTTGGGATGCCAGCATCACAGGCAGCGGCTTTACTAGTATGCCACAGCGCTGGCTTGTGTTTTTTGTCTTGAAGAGTCTTGATTTTTATATTATTGAATTTCATCAGTGTTTTGTCTTGATGGTTTTTGCATAATTGTAGCCCACCTTTTTTTTTTTAAGGATTTATTTATTTAATTGAAAGTCAGCGTTACTGAGGGGCAGGAGGTGGGGTGGAGAGGGGAGAGATATCTTTCATCTGCTGGTTCACTCCCAAATGATTTCAGTGGCCCAGGCTGGGCCAGACTGAAGCCAGGAACCTAAGACTATATCCAAGTCTCCCACACGGGTGCAGGAGCCCAAGCACTTGGGCCATCTTCCACTGCTTTCTCAGGCACATTAGCAGGAAGCTGGATCGGAAGTCGAGCAGCCAGAACTTGAACCAGTGCCCATATGGGATTCCAGCATTGCAGGCAGAGGTTTAACCTGCTGCACCACAGTGCCGGTCCTGCACTAACCCATTATAATGGTGCAGAATCATTCATTCTTTGTTCCATGGTGGCTCTTTTAATCTTAGATTGACAGCAAAAAGCTTTTGGTATCATCCCCCAAGTTTTCATCCCCAAAACTGTGTTCATTGCAGTGATAAGGCAGCCATTGATGATTTTGTGAGGGGATTGTAGTGGCCTGAAAAAAAAAATCCCCATTGTATTAGTGCAGGCACTCTGAGAAATCAGCAGTTTATGATACAAGTAAATATTCATGACCCAACATTTGGATTTTTTGGGCATTTATCCCAGAGAAAGGAAAGTGTATGTTTACACAAAAACCTGTATATGACTGCTCACAGCAGCTTTGTTAGTAATACCCCGAACTGGAAACAACCCAAATGTCCTTCAGTGAGTGAATGGTTAAACAAGCTCTAGCACATATATACCCTGGAATACTACACAGAAATGAAAGAGTGAACTACTGAGACCTCTGTAAAAGAGATGACTTCCTGACTTGTTAGCTTGAGTGAAAAAAAACTCCAAAGGTTATGTATTGTTTTATTCCATTTATATGGCATTTTTGAAAAGAAAAACCTTTTAAAATGGTGAACAGAGGAGTGGTTGCAGGGTGTAAGGATCAAGAGGGAAATGGGAGAGAGTTATATATGGTTATAAAAGCAACACAGAAACTTTTGTGGTGATGGAACTTTGCAGTATCTGACTATGGTGGGGGAAACATCTTCCACCTGTGGAAAAAATTGTATAGAAGTAAATAAATAGGCATGAGTATGTGTAGCAGAATGGGGTGAATCTGAATGACATCAGTGAATTATACCACTGTCAGTATCCCGAGTGTGGTATTATACTATAGTTCTGTAAGGTGCTGCAACTAGGGGAAATGGAATAAAATGTACACTTTATCCTAAAATAAATTTTATCCTAAAAAAAGTAGACCCTTATTTCTGCCAATAGCAGATTCTCCAAAAGATACCACCTGGAGGCAGGTTGAATTTGAGCAACTGGTGCTGTCCTGTGTTAAGCCTCGTAGAGGGTCAGCTGAGGGACCTAGTGCTGGCAGTAGAATGTGGGGAAGCAGAGGAGCACCTTGCATTCCTACCCTGCACTCTGCTCTTTCAGGCCACATGCAGAGCTGAGAGTGTGTCCAATGATTCTCTGATAGCCCAACTGGGTAGAAAATCATACAGCCGTTGGTGGGGGAACCAGAGGGAAGAACATTGGCTTAAGCTCCAACACATCAGAACAGTGAGGGTTTGATGATAGTAGCTGGGGAGCAGGGATGGGGAAGGATTCTCAACTTGAGCTTTGTTGTGGGCGGTTGTCCTGGTCACGCCCAGAATGGGTCCTATTGTCTTATATAGTATTTGATGTACTTTATGCTGCAGCATTGTCTCTAGAATGAGACACAGCGTGGCCTGGCTTGTGGTTCAAGTGGGTAGGAGACCCCTGGAATTCCCATGACTGTGCTAGGGAGTCTCTGAGGTTAAAACTATTTTTGTAATAATACTTAGACATTATATCCTCATTCTCTCACAAGAGTACAGTGGAGTTTTCAAGGGGTTACTTGAAGTAACAATGCATTAAATACAGAAGCATATATGAGAATACAGGAATTTTTTCATTATAGCAGACAGAAAATACAGTAGATATAAAAATATAAGCTAGTATCACTCCTCTCACTTTAAAAAAAATTATTTATTTATTTATCTGAATGGCAGAGTTAAAGAGAGGCAGAGGCAGAGAAAGGTCTTCTATCTGCTGGTCCACTACCCAGATGGCTTCAACGGCCAGAGCTGGGCCTATCTGAAGCCAGGAGCTTCTTCTGGGTCTCCCACGCAGATGCTGGGGCCCAAGGACTTGGTCCATCTTCTACTCCTTTCCCAGGCCATAGCAAAGAGCTGGATCAGAAGTGGAGCAGCTGGGATTCGAACCAGCACCCATATGGGATGCTGGCACTGCAAGCAGCAGCTTTACCCACTTTGCCATAGCACTAGCCCTTCTCTCACTTTGTTTTAGAAAATTTAAGGTAGAGTTACAGACAGTGAGAGAGAGACAGAGAAAGGTCTTCCTTCTGTTGGTTCACTCCCCAAATGGCCTATCTGAAGCCAGGAGCCAGGTGCTTCATTCCAGTCTCCCATGTGGGTGCAGGCGCCCAAGGACATGGGCCATCTTCTACTGCTATCCCAGGCCACAGCAGAGAGCTGGACTGGAAGAGGAGCGGCCGGGACTAGAACCAGCACATATATGGGATGCCGATGCTGCAGGCAGAGTATTAACCTAGTGTGCCATGGTGCCGGCCCCAGTATTTTTCTTAAAATATGTTATCAAGCCGGCGCCGTGGCTCAATAGGCTAATCCTCCACCTTGCGGCGCCGGCACACCGGGTTCTAGTCCCGGTTGGGGCGCCGGATTCTGTCCCGGTTGCCCCTCTTCCAGGCCAGCTCTCTGCTATGGCCAGGGAGTGCAGTGGAGGATGGCCCAGGTGCTTGGGCCCTGCACCCCATGGGAGACCAGGATAAGTACCTGGATCCTGGCTCCTGCCATCGGATCAGCGCGGTGCGCCGGCCGCAGCGCGGCGGCCATTGGAGGGTGAACCAACGGCAAAGGAAGACCTTTCTCTCTCTCTCTGTCACTGTCCACTCTGCCTGTCAAAAATAAAAAAAAATAAAAATAAAAAAAATAAAAATTAAAAAAAAATATGTTATCATACAATGGAGTGTTATTTGGAAATGTTTTAACATCTAGGAATTTTCTGAGTTTTAATTTTTAATAAACAAAAGCTCTCTGAAGTCCTCAGTAATTGCTGACAAAGTGTAAGTGTTTCTGGCACCAGAAAGCCAGAGACTACTGTCCTGGCAGGGAGCAGTCCCCAGCAGTCAGCTCTAGTCAGGGCTTTGCTTGGCGAGTCTGCACAAGTCATTTAGCCTCTTGAGTTGACTTCTTCTGTAAATGTTAACAATTATCCTGTTCTACACACTTTACCTTAAAGAAAAGTGAGGTAATGATGCTAAAAATATAGTGCCCTATGGAAGTGTAAGGGAGTTTTACAAGTTTACAACTAAACTGATGTTGAAAGAAAATGTTAGGAATGAGTTTCTGGCGTGTGACCTGACAGGCCATTTTTTCCATCTTAGCATCACCTTCCAGCAGTCTCCTTACACATTTTATTACTTTTTTTCCCCACTTTCTCTGGAAACTCTTAATTATGAAAAGGGATTAGATAAATTATTTCTGATCTTGTCAACCATGATGGGATTTATATCCTTATTACCTTGAAGTGATGTGATAAGGTCAGAGGCTCTATGTAATTTTTTTTGAAAGGCAGAACAAAAGGGAGAGCCAGAGCAAGCAAGAGAGATCGTCCATCTACTGGTTTACTCCTCAAATGCTCCCAACAACCAAAGGTGGCCAAGTTGAAGCCAGGAACTCCATCTGGTCTCCCATGTGGGTGGCAGGGACCCAAGTAACTTGAATTGTTATCTGCTATCTCCACGGGTGTGCATTTACAGGACGTAAAGGTGGGATTCAAACTCAGGCACTCAGATACGGGATGTAGGCATCCCAAGCAGTGGCTTAACCCATTGCACCCCCAGGAGCTATTTATTAACTGTGTGACTTTCGGAAAGTTATTGTTGAGGCCTGCATTGTAGTGAAGCAGGTTAAGTTGCCACTTGCAATGTTGGCATCCCATATGGGTGCTGGTTTGGGTCCTGGCTGCTCCACTTCCAATCCAGCTCCCTGGATCCAGCCTTAAGATGATGGCCTGGGAATGCAGCAGAAGATGGCCCAGGTGCTTGGGCCTCTTGTCACCGACATGGGAGACTTAGAGGAAGCTCCTAGCTTCTTGATTTGGCCTGGCCCAGCCCCAGTCATTGTGGCCATATGGGGAGTGAACCAGTGGAAATCCCCATCTCTCTGTCTCCGTCTCCCTCTCCCTCCCTCCCTCTGTGTGTGTGTCTGTCTTTCCCTCTGTAATTTTTTCAGATGTATAAATAAATCTTTTAAAAAGAAGTTATTTAACCTCACTGTTTCTTGGCTTCCTCATCTATAAAATGGAGCTAACAGTACCTTTCTAGGGCAATTATAGATATGAAAAACTGCACAGGACTGACTAAAGCACTTGATAAATAATTCATTTTGTAAGTGATAGTTGTACTGTCATTAGCATATAACAAATGATGCAAGATTACCCTATCTTCAGTGAACTTAATAAACTACTTCATTTACAAGTTAGTTAGGAACAGTTTCCATTTTATTTCATTCTGTGTTTTTCCTTTTTGAAGGGCTTTTGAGTGGCCAGACTTCCCCAACAAATACCAAACTGGAGAAACTGGATTCTCAGCAGGTGCTGCAGCTCTGCCTCCGCTACCAGGATCACCTGCATCAGTGTGCGGAGGCCGTGGCTTTTGATCAGAATGCGCTGGTTAAACGAATCAAAGAGGTACGGAGTGCAGCAACATGCTGTGGCGGACTCATTTTGATTCCTTGCAACTCCTGACTCCTTTTCTTCTGGGCAGGATAGCCAGTGACCCCGGCTTTATGGGAAATAGTCATTCTCTATCTAAGAACTGACATTTGTTCCCACTGCTTTGAGGGGATTGTTTGTCGCAGCCTTAAAATGTGATGAAAAGAGCAGTTCACAGTGCTAGGCTAAGCTGAATTTTGAATCCTGGGTCACTGCTCTTTTGCCTGGGTGAGTTGCTTAACTTCTGTTAGTTTCAGTTTCCTTGTGTGCAAAATGGGGCTGATAATAGTAACCTACCCCAAGGGTTGAATGGCAGTGAAATTGCTTAGTAAATGGCAAACATTATTAGTATGTGTAAAGTCTTGCCATACTAATTTGCTCTAGCAGCATAATATCTTTGAATTGACTTTAGCTGTTTCCTGAGTATAATTTGTATTTTGTTTCCAGGTAGGTTATCATTTCTTTGAAAGCAGGACGTTTAGCATCTCCCTCATTACATGCAAAGATCAGTGGTTTTTCTTGATTTTATATATGGAAACAATTATGCTTACTTAGCTTCCATGGTTTTTTGAAGAAAGAAGCAACATAATTGGGTGAAAGTACTTAGTAAACTAAAGAGCATGGCACAGATGTTATGTAATTATTAATAACCTTAATTAAGTACTTCTTTCAAGCTCCTACATGTGTGTCATTGACCAGCGTGTTGCATGGCACAGCTCTGGGAGCACCAAGGAGTCAGGAAATACATCTCCTATAGAGCTCAGTCAAGAAGGGTTAATACTCTTGATACCTTGAAGTAGTGTCTTATAAAGGAAATGTCAGGAGCTCTTTCTTGGAAAGAACACTTACGTGAATGGCACTCCCTGGATTTGTTTAACAAAATGACCTTGGTCATTAACTCTGGTGAAAGAAGATGGATGTGAAGAAATCCACAAGTGATGGATTGCAGATCACTGCAAATTACTTTTCACTTACTGTTGGAGGTAGTGCATGCTTGGAATTATGAAGTAGTCATTAGTTATATGGACGGATTTAAATTTGCCAGCACCTCTAACATTTCAGTACTTAACTTTCATAAAATGTTTACATTTATAATGCTGTTATTTACAGAACTGTTACATATGGTCTTTTGTATTAGTTGGCCTTGATATGACCTTTCATGTGTTATTAACTTACTTCACTGTGTTATAGTCTACAAAATAAGACTTGCATCAGGATCACTTAGGCTTTTTGTTAGTTTTCGTACTGAGTTCTCCCCTCTTCCCAGTAGGTCTAGGGTGCAGTCTGTGAATCTTCAAAAAATTTTTTTATTTGGGGCCAGCATAGTGATGCAGCAGGTTAAGTGCCACCTGCAGTGCCAATATACTATATAGATTCTGGTTTGAGTCCTGGCTGCTCTATTTCTGATCCAGCACTCTGCTCAAGCACTTGGGAAAGCAATGGAAGATGGCCCAGGTACTTGGGCCCCTGCCACCCACCTGGGAGACCAGGATGGAGTTCCAGGCTCTTTACTTTCACCTGGCCCAGCCCCAGCCATTGCAGCCACTTAGGGAATCAACCAGCAAATGTAAGATTGATCTCTCTCTGTCTCTCCTTCTCTCTCTGTAACTCTGCCTTTAAAAAAAAATTTTTTTTTTTTTCATTTTATTTGAAAGGCAGAGAGACAGAGATCTCCCATCTGCCAGTTCACTTACCAAATGCCTGCAATGTCCAGGGCTTGGCCAGGTTCTAGCCATGACCCTGAAACTGAAACCGAGTCACACACATGGGCACCAGGGACCCAAGTACTTAAGCCATCACTTGCTGCCTCTCAGGATATGCATGAGCGGGAAACTAGATCAGAAGGAGTGTAGCCAGGACTTGAACCAGGCACTCTGAAATGAGAGTCCCAAGCTGTGACTTATCCACTGTACCACATACCTGCCCTGAATCACTGTTTTAATAAGCTTACCAGATGATATTGATGCCATGTTCAATAACTGGAGTTGGGGAACCACTGGCCCTGAGCACTACTTTCTCACAATGGGTCCCACATAAAGATCAAACTTTTGGCATAGTCCATCACCATTTCCCTTTAGAGTCACAGTGTGTATTATCTTACTTCCTTTGAGTCTTTCAGTGAAGAAAACCACTTTTCAACCTGTTTGACCTTAGAACCTTCATTTTAGATCATATCTATTTATATCCTATGGAAGTAGTGGATTTTGGAACACTTTTTGGGAAATGCTATAGTAGTTATTAGCCTTTACCATTTTTTACTATTGCTTGGGAAATTAATTAGGATATCAACAGGGAGAATATCTTAGAATAGTAAATTGGTTAGGGAGAGATCTATCTTCCGTCTGCTGGTTAACTTCCCAAAAGCCTACAACAGCTAGGGCTGAGCCAAGCTAAATACAGGAGCCTGGAAGTCAATCCAGATCTACTATGTAGGTGACAAGGGCCCAAGAACTTGAGCCATCATCAGCTGCCTTCCATGGTGCCCCAGTAGGAAGCTGCATAAGAAGTGGAGGAACCAGAACTCAAGCTGCTACTCCTTTATGGGATACAGTTGTCTCAAGCTGCAGTTTAACCTGCTATACCACAACACCCACCCCATTAATAGGCTTTTTGGTGCTTTGTATCTTTTTTTTTTAAGTCCCCTAATGGCCGGCACTGTGATAGTAGGCTAAGCCTCCACTTGCAGTGCTGGCATCCCATATGGGTGCTGGTTTATGTCCTGCCTGCTCCTCTTCTTTTTATATTTTTAAAGATTTTACTTATTTGAGAGGTAGAGTTACAGACAGTGGGAGGGAAAGACAGAAAGAAAGGACTTCCGTCTGTTGGTTCACTCCCCAAATGGCCGCAATGGCCGGGGCTGTGCCAATCCAAAGCCAGGAGCCGGGTGCTTCTTTCTAGTCTCCCCTGCTGGTGCAGGGGCCCAAAGACTTGGGCCATCCTCCACTGCTTTCCTAGGCCGTAGCAGAGAGCTGGATTGGAAGAGGAGCAGCCGGGACTAGAACCTGCGCCCATATGGGACACTGGTGCCACAGGCAGAGGATTAACCTACTGCGCCAAGGCACCAGGCCCCCGCCTGCTCCTCTTATGATCCAGCTCCCTGCTAATGGCCTGGGAAAGCAGTGGAAGATGGCCCAAATCTTTGGACCCCTGCACCCATGTGGGAAACATGGAAGAAGCTCCTGGCCTCCTGGCCTCCTGGCTTCGAATAAGCTCAGTTCTGGCTGTTGCAGCCATTTGGGGAGTGAACCAGCATATGGAATACCTCTCTATGTCTCTACCTTTCTCTAGCTCTGCCTCTCAAATAAATAAATCTTTAAAATAAAATAAAAGATTTTTAAGAAGTCTCCTAACCTATATGAGTTGTTTCATAATTTAGGAGAGTGGCACAAAGAGATTGACTAGCTCAGTGTCAGAAAACTGAGTAAAGTGTTCTGTAGGTGGTATAGCTAGACAGAACTTGTCATTACATGACATTTTCAAGACTTTAAGGCAGTGTTCTTTGGCCCTTAGCTATGGTAGAATCACCTACAATTTTTTTTCCTCCAGGATAGATGATAGAAAGTTTTGTACTTACACCAAAGAAGCCAAATGATCCTTCATATACTCATTACCTAGCTACTTGTAGGTGTCAGCTTGCAAACACTTCTGCTTCACACATGCCTCTAAGCATTTCTTAACCTTCTCCCTTGCTGATCTATTTTATAGTAAATTCAAGACAGGTCGTTTCATTCATAAACACATGCTTATGTATCTTTGAAAATAAGGAATTCTTTAAAACATGTTTAAATTTGAATTAATTTTACACTTAGAGAAAGATGACAGAAATAACTCAGAGACTACCTGTGTGCCTTCCATACAGCTTCTTCCTCCAAAGTATCATCTCAGTAACTCAGTGCAGCCATCAAAACCGAGGAAATTAGTACTGGTACAATGCTGTTAACCAAATGGACACCTTATTTGAATTTTACTAGTTTTTCCTCTAAGATTTAAAAATATAGCCACAATGTTGTTATACTTAAAGTATTCAATAGTTACACTTGAATTAATTCAGTATGGCAGAGATACTTCTAAGAAAATACTAATATCTAAATCTCATTCCAAGCCAATTAGAATATTTTTTTAAAAATATTATTGACTTATTCATTTATTTATTTGAAAGAGAGTAAGAGTGAGTGAGAGAGAGAGAAAAATATCTTCCATCCACTGGTTCACTCCCCAAATAGCTGCAACAGCCAGGTCTGGGCCAGGTGAAAGCCAGGAGCCAGGAACTCTGTTCTGGACCATCAAGGCTCCTGGGTGGCAGGAGCTTTTTCCAATGCCTTCCCAGGCACATTAACAGGGAGCTGGATTGGAACCAGAGCAGCCAGGACTCTTCAGTGTAGGATGTCAGCATTGCCAGCAGTGGCTTAAGCCACTGAGCCACAGCACTGGCTCAGTGAATTGAAGGGAGGAAAAGAAAGGAGTGAGAAATCCGGGTATTGGGGAAAACAGCTATACGCATTTCTGGTTCAGATAAAAACTCAAAAGAATTGACCTTTGCTGTTGTTAGATTTGGGTGATGCTCTCAAATGAAAAGTTAGTAAATTTTGTGAGCCCTGAGGAGAAGGGGGGTAGTTCCTTCACAAACAGTCTTGCAGTAAAAGGGTACTTCAGAAAGTTCCTGGACAAATGGAATTAAAAGATAATGTGCATTTTAGACAAACATTTGAAGACGTCTTGTATACCTTGATCTAGTTTCCTTAATGGTTCTAGGATCATCTCTCCGTCAGCCAGCCAGCATTGCTGAGCAACTACTGGGGACCCATTTAGTGGGAGGTCCTTTGAGGGTTACGGAGAAATGTGATGTTGTCCCTGCCCTCGGAGTGCTTAGGCTGGGTGAGGGAATGGAGGTACATGGAGCAAAAAATATGGGAGTGATCAATGGTATCTGCTCAGATATGGCTCTAAGTTTTGTAAGCATTAAGGATAAGGATGTCCTGGAGTACATGCGGTGTAAGTGGGGCTTAGATGAAAATCAGGATTTGGCACATGAATGCAGAGAAAGTTTGGGGGGGAACACTGTAGGCAGAAGAATAGCTCGAGAAGAGAATCTTCGAAAAAATTAACTTGACGGCTTTGTGAACAGTGAAGAAGCTTGCTTGCATGTTGGTGTGCTCACTCAAAGACCTCTTCCCTGCGTCAAAACCCGTAGAATGTCAGAGGTAGAAGGTAGTCAAGACACTTCGGACTAACTGCTCTCATTTTTAAGATAAAGAAATGGAAACCTTTAGAGAAGGTGAGCAGTTTGTCCAGGGTCACACTTACATCAAAGCTGTGAACATCATAGAAGAGTTATTTTTTCTTCAGGTGGTATACATGAACATGTATACAAGCAATGGGAAGAGCAGAAGAGACAAGATCAGAGATGAAAGGAGAAAAGGGAATTCTTAGAGCAGCAAGGTCTCTGTGGAAGCAAAAGAGGATGGGACCTAGAACCCTGTGGGCGATCTTAGGTTTATGAGGAGAGGGGGCCTGGCCCAGACCACACACACCCCAGAGCTAGTGTGGCCAGTGAGGAAGAGGGGAGGTCGTTTGTCGGGAGTGACCATGGTGATTGTTCAGTAGTGAGGTAGGGAACACAGAGAGGTTGGAATACTCAGCTGAGGTGGGAACACCTTTACTTGGTATCATGAGCCGCTTGGCATAATGGTTCTGAGTGCATTGCCAAGTTCAAATCCTGGTCCTACTTCCAAGTAGCCGTGTGACTTGGGACAGGTTATTCCTTCCGAACCTCAGTTTCCTTTTGTGATCAGTGGCATAGTAGTGTATCCACCTCAGAGTGGATTTTGTGAGGATTAAATGAGTTACTGTGTGGAAAGTACCTGGGGTCATACTTTGCCATAGAGTAAGCGCTGTCGTTCTCTTTACAAATTTATTTGAAAAGCAGAGATATCTTCCATCCACTGGTTCAATCCTCAAATGCCTGCGACAGCCAGGGCTGGGCCACACTGAAGCCAGCAGCCAGGAACTCCATCTGTGTTTCTCACATGTGTGGTAGAAACCTAAGAACTTTAGCCATCCTCGGACACCTTACCAGTTGTGTGAGTAGG
Organism: Oryctolagus cuniculus; assembly: GCF_051225735.1. Classification (NCBI taxonomy): domain Eukaryota; kingdom Metazoa; phylum Chordata; class Mammalia; order Lagomorpha; family Leporidae; genus Oryctolagus; species Oryctolagus cuniculus. Next base: position 110,337,645 of record NC_142875.1, read on the forward strand.
AAGCTGGACAAGAAGCAGAGCAGCTGGTACTGGTCACAGGTGGTGACGTATCCAGATGTGCCTCAATGCCAGCCCTAGATCACCACCTTAACGAAGATAAAGCTACTAGGTTTATCTAATTATTTTTAAATATTTATTTATTTATTTGAAAGAGAAGCCAAGAACAAAGATCGCCTAACCGTGGGTTCCCTCCCCAAATGCCTGCAATAGCCAGGGGTAGGCCAGACTGAAGTTAGGATATGAAAACTCAACCTCCCATGTGGGTGCAGGGATTCAACTACTTGAGCCGTACCTTCTGCCTCCTAGGGTGTACATTAGCAGGAAGCTGGAATGCAGAGCAGAGCTGAGAATTGAACCCAGGTATTCTGACATGGGATGCAAATGTCTCAAGTGGCATCTTACCTGCTATGCCAAATGCGAACCCCTAGGTTTATTTTGTTAAAGTTACTGCATGCTTGCTCAAAGGTGTTTAATAGGTATTCCCTATGGTTTTAATCCTTAGGTGCCCTGATAAGCATACCATGTTAGCATGAGGCAGTATGAAATATGGGGATGGGGGTCAGATGAACTACAGGCAAGAGAGAGTTGCAATCCTTAGAAAGGTATATAATTACAGAGGATTCTGAAGACACTCCAGAATTTTTCTTATTCAGCCCTTTTCAAAGCGCAAATAAACCACAGTCCCTCAAGTTTATTTGGGATTTGCCCACGAGCTTTCTGCTAGTTAATGACCAAGCTATTAGAAGGTGAGTCTGGCTCACCAGATGACCTACATTCTGCTGCTTTGGAATTCTTCATTTCATGTTTAGTTCTTGTTCACACAGAAGCACTCAGCTGGCATTTGAGAGCTGCCACTCATGGGCCTGCATGCAGGGCTGGATGGGCTTTCTGCCAACTGCACCATCATGTTGAAGACCCTGCTGGAGCCATTTTTTAAGTATTTAACCTAACTTCCTGTACTGTATGTCCTCAAGGGGAGAGCTTGATCAAGGTTAAGTGGGTTATTTCCAATGTTGCGCAGAGAGTCGGGATCACTCTGAGCTTCTTCACTTGAAAGCTGGGTGAGCATGAACCATTAGCCAGGTGAGACAGTTGCTCTGCTTGCCAGCTTGGACTGAAGCTCCTGCAAATGACAGCGTTGTTGGAGTCCTGTCGCTGCTTTTAGTCGTATTCTGGCAGCAGTTGTTGCTTTCTTGACTTGAAATTATATAGTGAGTTGGAAATGTTTTGTTTTGTTTTGAGTACAGATTTTGCCCAGAGCCTTGAGATACCTAAATTCTTTTTTGCTGAAATACTGAGACAAGGCATTTCAAGAAAATTTTGTGTTCTCTTCTGTCTCACAGATTGTGAATTTAAGATTGGGGTCTTATAATACAATATTATTAGAGTTTACCACCTCTTATCCTTGAAGGGGCAGCCTTCCCTTTCAGTAAGAATCCAGCCAGCCCCCAGGGCAACAGAAAGGATGTATGGGGATTGGACTCATTCTGGTTTGCCTGACTGTGAGGGATGCAGTGGCTGTTTCCTTGGGACTGGCCTCACACTTCCTTTGCACCAACACTGTCCAGCCAGAGAGAAATCCTGGAGGAGGGCCGAATCTAGTTCATTACTTGAGTGTTGGAAACGTAGGCTTGTGTTTTTTGGCAAGGCATGAGCAAAGCCCAGTTATTTGACTGCTCTGAGATTTAACTCCGTTCAGATTCTGGGCCCTGACATGTGAGCATGTGAGAACAGCAGTCCCATTTCCCCCCTTATTGCCTGTCCTAAATGTGCCCTTAGTCAGCTGGTTCTGCCAGCTCTCCTCATACTGGCTGCATGTGCCAGGCTCTGAAGACCCTGTTCTCTCTCCCTCCCTCCTGTGAGAGACCCCAGAGTACCCGTAACCTAAAAGCCAATGGGTAGGCAGTATTGTGGACACTTGGATTATAGAAATGGAAAGTGGGCCTGGAGAAGATATTCCCTGTTTGTATCACTCTTGGTGAAAAACAGGAATTTTAGCACATTTGACATTACTGCAATGCCTAGAATAATCCCTACCATGTAGATACTTAATAAGTGTTAAACAAGTTAATACACTCTGCAGTTATTTCATCCTGTGACACACAGACTTTCTCACACTATGAGGGAATATATTAGAGAAGGTTGTATTAGGCAAGGTATTCTAGGCTGCAGCTGTAAATAGGATTCAAAACTGTTTAACTCAGGACAATAGAAGTTTATATCTTGCTCATGTTGAAGGTGGATGTTTGTAGCAAGTGACTCTCCTACGCTGAGTTCAGGGGTTTGGGTTGTTAGCAGCATGTGGCACTGCCATTCCCAAGGACCACATTGCTGATAGCATCTCACTGCCAGGTGTGAAAAGAGTCATGTAGCAAAGATGGCGATTCTTATAGGCTAACACTGGACATGTTGTCTGTTAGTGTGGCTAGACTTCAGTCCCATGGCCACAGCTACTCCAAAGGAGCCTGTGAGATGCACTGGACATGTGTGCCCACAGTTATGACCTACATTTTGAACAACTGTGTCATTTTTGAACTTGCATTCCTAAAATGTAACTGTAGACCAACTTTCAGATTCATAAGAGCTGGCAAAGTTTCCATGTCCGATTTCACTTGGTTTCAGTCCTCCTGCCAATGAAAACCAAGTAACATTAAGAGAACCTTGTACTTTCAACGATAGATGAAAAAACACAGGACACTGCATTATATATTCGGTATGGTTTGAGCTGTGTTAAATATTTTAGAAGATTAGAAAGAAGGAAACATGACAACTGATGAATGGTGGTTGCCCTTTAGTATTGAGATTATCAGTGGTATTTTTTTCTTTTTTTTTTTTTAAGATTTAATTATTTATTTGCAAGACAGAGTTACAGATGGAGAGAAGGAGAGACAGAAAGAAAGGTCTTCCATCTGCTGGTTCGTTCCCCAAATGGCCACAACGGCCAGAGCTGGGCCAATCTGAAGCCAGGAGTCAATAGCTTCTTCCAGGTCTCCCACATAGGTACAGGCCTAAGCACTTGGTCCATCTTCCACTGTCCTCCCAGGCCACAAGCAGAGAGCTGGATCAGAAGAGGAGTAGCTGGGACATGAACCGGCACTCATATGGGATGTTGGCACCACAGGCAGAGGCTTACCCTGCTATGCCACAGCACTGGCCCCTGGAAATCTATTTTTTTTAAAATAAAATCTCTATCCTAAACACATTTTTTTTTAAAAAATTTCAGTTTGGAATACTTCTGTTGTTTTTCTCACAGTGTAGAAATGTAGGAGCCTTAAGAATTCTGTCTCCTTTCCTGCAGAAGTCGGACTCACTGCGTTAAGCATATGCCTCTTAGGGTTCTGTGTGCATGTGCCTCTACACTTCCACTTTACTTCTGAGTCAGTCAGTGCTGTACCAGGCTCTTTTGTAGGGTAGGAGTGATCACTGAGCAAAACAAAACTCCCTCCTTCCTACACCTTACACTCCACTGGAGGGAAGAGACAGTAAACAAGGTAAAACAGTTTCAGAGCTAGCACGTAAGATGGTGAAAGTGCGGAGAATAAAAACATCAAGTGAGAAGGGAGATAGGAAGCAGCAGTGGGTAGAAAGGGTGGTCTAGAGAGGCCTTCCTAGAAAGGAACATTTAATATAAGGAACAGAGCTTAATATAAGGAACAGAGCTTGGGGCAGGTGCTGTGAAGTAGTGAGTAAAGCCACTGCCGACAATGCCAGCATCCCATATGGGTGCCGGTTCAAGTCCCGGCTGCTCCACTTCTGATCCAGCTCTCTGCTATGGCCTGGATTGGTTCAGTTCTGGCCCATTGTGGCCATTTGGGGAGTGAACCAGTGGATGGAAGACCTCTCTGCCTCTGCCTCTCTGTAACTCTGCCTTTCAAATAAATAAATATATCTCAAACAAACAGAGCTAGCCAGGAGGTCCTTCCGTCTAACTCTGCCTTTATGTGAAATAGATCAAATTTTTGGATAATGACAATCACCATACCCAAGACTATTCATGATAATCAATCTGCTCATTGTCATTCTGATCTGGAAGTTATCTGCTTCTCTGTCAGTGGTTGATAGGATACTTGTGGATCTGTACTCCTTTAAAAAAAAAAATCTCAGTTCTTTGAAATCTGAGATTCCCAAAGGATTTCTCCAGGATGTGTTTCTAAAGCTCTATGCAACAGCCAACTTTGTTCTGCTGACAGACTATGTTGTAAGACTTTAGTTGACATCTGATACTCCATAGTTCTCTTGCTACACATAAGTAGAGAGAGCTTGTCACTTGCCTAAGTCATATCAAACCATTCTGGAACTTGTAGATGCAGAAAGTCCAGGTGAGAGCCAAACTGCAGCTGGGAGCAAAAGGGATAACGAACATGAAAGTGTTCTGCAACCCATAAGGAGCTGTATAAAAGAGAGGATTGTCTTTTTGGAGTCAAGGTCATTTATTTCAAAGACAGCAAGACAAAAAGGAGGAATCGCAAAAATATTGTCCCATAGAAATACAGACATCACTGGCATAGCTAGAGCAAAATTTCAGTAACTTTTTTTCCTGTATTCCAGAGTACTGGAGCCTCTTCTCTTTCTTTCCACATCTGGAAGTTTAAGAATTGTCTCTTCTGCCCTTGCTGATATTTAGATTCTGTGTAGTCACTCATCTATATTTCCATTTTGTATTGTGATGGTCATAACTGTATCCTTCAAAATCGTGAAATTCAGACCACTGTCTTGTCTGCACTCCTGCTAGAATCTGCTCCCTGTCTTTGCCTGATGAATCTCGTCCTCTTCTGTGCCCACACAGTGTTTGCACTCTGCCTGGGTTGGAAAGGACCTCCTGCTGCAGTGCTCCCCTGGTGCTCCGGGGACGTTGGATCAGGGTACACAGTAAAGTTGAGGCATAACCTCAGTGGTGTGCACAGATAATGATTTGGGTCTGTGGACTCTAGATGAGCCTATGTTGAGAGCAGTCATCTAGCATAGTGTCCAGCAGCTCATCATCATCATGTGTATCAGCCCATGTTGGGTATCTGTGGTTCCTTGCTCACTCATAGGGCAGAGGATTTTATCTGTAACATTATCTCCACACCACCTCTGAGGTCTATGCTGTGAGTCAGAGGGTTTGAGTTCAATAGATAATTGGGGCACATAAACTAGTTCATCCAATTTTAGGTGGTGTAGTTACCTTAGCTCAGGTTTAAAAATAGTGAGTATGTTACTTAGGTCACATAGACTTACTTTTGTTTCTCTTTAATCCTGGACATTGCAAAGGGGGACTGATGCTAGTTGTGTGGTTCCCAAGTACTCTTCCCCCTCCACAAATGACATCTGCCCTACAAGACTTCTCCTAATGCAGCAGTGACAGAGGGACACTTTTTTTTTCTTTCCTTTTTTTTTTTTTTTTTTTTTTTTTTTTTGACAGGCAGAATGGACAGTGAGAGAGAGACAGAGAGAAAGGTCTTCCTTTTCCGTTGGTTCACTCCCCAGTGGCCACTGTGGCTGGCTCACCGCGCTGATCCGAAGCCAGGAGCCAGGTGCTTCCTCTTGGGCACTTGGGCCATCCTCCACTGCCCTCCCAGGCCACAGCAGAGAGCTGGACTGAAGAGGGGCAAACGGGACAGAATCCGGCACCCCGACCGGGACTAGAACCTGGTGTGCCAGCGCCGCAGGCGGAGGATTAGCCTATTGAGCTGCAGCGCCGGCCGAGGGACACTATTAAAACTGTTTTTTACGTGCTTGCTATGTGCTGGCTCTAGAATAGGCATTTTAAATGAACTACAGTGTCATCTAGTCTGACAGATGAACATCATGAGGTTCAGAGACTTGAAAGGTGATGTGTTTCAGGTTATGTCATTGTCATAAGTGGAACTAGGATGCAAACTCAAATCTAAAACCCACGTTCAAGACTCCAAAGACATGCCTTTCCATTCTTCTTTTTCCCTCCTTTTGATTCTTTGCTTTTTTAAAAAAAAAAAGATTTATTTTATTTATTTGAAAGGCAGTTACAGAGAGAGAGAGAGAGAGAGAGAGAGAGAGAGAGAGAGAACTTCCATCTGCTGGTTTGCTCTTCAAATGACTACAACAGGTAGGGCTAAGCCAGGCTAAAGCCAGGAGAAAGGAACTCCATCCAGGTCTTCCAAGTGCATGGCAGGGACCCAAGTACTTGGGCAGTGATCTGCTTTCCCAGACACAGTAGCAGGGGCCTAGAGCAGAAGTGGAGCAGCCAGAACTCAAAACTGATGCTCCAATGTGGGATGCAGCATTTCAAGAAGCAGTTTAACCCGCTGTACTACAATACCACGGTGCTGGTACCTGTCTTTACTTCTTTTGAAAATTATTTGTTTATTAGAGATACAGAAGAGAGCGTAAGACAGAGACCTTTCATCTGCTGGTTCATCCCCCAAATGCCTATAAGGGCCAGTCCTGAGCCAGGCTGAAGCCAGAAGCTGGGCATAAAATCCAGGTCTTCCCATGTGGGCAACAGGGCTCAACCACCTGAGTTATCACTTGATGTCTCTCAGGGTGTGCATTTGTAGGAACCGAAATTGGGACAGGAGCTGCTACTTGAACACAGACACTCTGAAATGGGATGTAGGCATCCCAGGTGGCATCTTAACCATGAAGACAAAAGCCCACCTCTCTTTCCACTTCTTCAAAGGCTTTGTACTCCCCAGCTCTTCTCCTGTTCATGCCCCATGCTCAAACATTTCCCCTACCCAGTGTTCCTTGACAGTATGCTCTTCATGGTACCGCGGTGTAAATCTGCATCCCAAAAGCCATCCTTACAGGATGTTCCACACTTAAAAACAGTAATAACCCTGCCAAACCACATTCACTTCCTTAGAATGGCAACTCTGCCTTTTTGGGGAGTAACTGTATATACTCACGATCTTGTTCTTGAGAAAGGTTCCCCCCCCACAGCATCTCAATGGACCCTTAGAATGAAGGTAGACAGAGAGGGGCGCATCAGAGTCGCCAGCGCAGAGCTGCGCTGAGGGGCTTCGTCCTTCTCCACTGCTGTGTCTGGTTAGTCAGAGAGAGGACTAGAGTGTGGGGTACAGGGCAGGGGCTTCTCATGGAGGGGAGATGTCGGATTCCTGCTCTGGAATCCAAGGCAGAGGAGGAGTGGCATCTTCACCTGCATGCTTTATTTGTACCTCTGATCTATTTCTTTTCTTGCTTACTGCCTTTCAGTGCCACTTTCCAGCCTGTTGTGGTGGTAGGCGAGGGGTGCCTCTGGGTGGCCCCTGACTCTCTCATGTTTAAGCTGAGGAGCTGACTCAGCATTTGGGGATTTCTTTCCTGCCTCCCTACCTAGACACAATGCTTATGGTAAGAAGGCACAAGGGGAGCCATTCGAGTCACAGAATGCGGATCAGAACAAGTGGGGCGGCTCGCATTCCTGAGGTGTGGGTGTCTTTCAGTTCTCTAGAAGTGTTGGATAAAGCTGACTCTTTCTGAAATGTTCACACACATTGGTTGAACTAAGGAGCCAGGGTCACTGCAACACATCCATTATGTGGTAATGGAGGCCACCAGTTTGTGGTGTAAGTCATGAAAACCCTGGTCACAGTCTGCCCATTGTTTGTCCCTGGTGCAACAGGAAGTGACAGGCTAATGCGGAGCTGGAGAAAGTGGGGGTTCAGAAGGAAGCAGACACACACAGTCTGATATCCTTCTCATCGCAGACCTAGGCTCATCTGATGGACACAGGTGTTTGCTGGATTTTGTCACTTGATTTTTGACAGATTCTTATTTCCCTTATGACCGAAAATGGTGTCTTGGAAAGCTTTAGATCATGGCTTTCACTACAGAGTTACAGCTGTCTGGCAAGGTGGAATAACCATGGAAAAGGCCATGTCATTCGTTGGCAGTGTGGGTTTTTCAGACAGTGGCAGTAAGATGGTTGTGGGCACATTGCTACCTTTTGGTGGGCAGCTTTGGAGTCCAGACCTGCGTCTGTCACTCCAGCTGTGTGGACCTCGGCACACTGCTTCAAGCACTCCTGGTCTGTGGGAGGGGTGGGATCCAGGGAGTTCTCAGGACCCTTGAACTCTAAGACGCTTTGTTCAAAGCCACCTTGGTGAGGTCAAGGATTGTGAAATGCTTGTCCAAGTGAAATGTCAGAGTACAGATTGTCCAAACGGATGTTGCCAGTGAAAATGTCATTCAAGTTTATCTGCTGACAGTTTATTCCCTTTGATTTCCTCTCAGTTTTTGTTTTGCAAATGTCCTTGTTATAGCTGGTAACTAGTTATTTAAAAAGCAAATGTTGGTGGTTAAATTAGAAACCAAAGTGTTTGCCCACTTCATTTGAAACGTTAAGAATTGCAATTTAAGTTCATCTGTTAAGGATTTCAAAAAGGTATTGAACACATTGTTTAACCTGGTATTTAATTTATATGAGTTGGCATTTGAGTTACCATATGGATTGCCGTTTGAATTAATCAGTTCTGTGGAGAATATAAGCAAAGGTAGGCAAAAAAGCACATGTTTGAATTCTGGCCTCACTGCTAATACTAGCGAGGGAACCCTGGACCATGTTCTGTCATCTCCCAGTCCCCATTTCCTCATCTCTACTAGAAGAATATTTTTCCTGTAGGATTGTTTGAGGAATAAAGATAATGTACATAATGTACGTAGTATGGATTTTGGACAGTTAGTGGATACTCAGCAGATAATAAGTGTGCCTGTTATATATTATTTAACTATATTAATTAAAAATAACTATTTTAAAGGAGGGTGAGTGTTAGGCCTGGTAGTGAGGATGCCCACACCCCAGGTCTAGGTTCAATACCCAGTTTCCTAACACAGACCCTGAGGCAGCAAGTGATGGCTCAAATATCTGGGTTCTTGACACTTGTGTGCGATACCTAGATTAAGTTCCTGGCTCCTAAATTTGGCTCGACCCAGCCCTGGGCCATTGAAGTCATTTGGAAAGTGAACCCGTGAATGGGAGATCTCTGTCTCTTTGTCTCTCAAACAAAGAAATAAATTTTAAAAATAGCTAGGGATAACAGAATATTGTTTCCTGGGTTTTGACTTCCAAGTCATCCTCATATGATATGCATAGGTTACCAGCAGAAATAGTTGCACTCGTGTGGGTTTCAGTTTTGTTTAGAGCATGTGGACTGAGAGGATTCCTCTTGTCTGACTTACAGATCAAAGGTTTGTGTCTGAGCACAGAAGACAGGGTTATTCATACAAGCTGCCATTACAAACTGTTTTTCACTGTGGACTTCAGATTGTGTTCAGAAACAACGTCACTTCAAAGTGTCCTGTATGTGGTAATTGATACCATTCAGCTGTGGTGTAATTAATGAAGACATCTGCCATTGTTGTCCATTTTGCAAGAGACAGGCATCCAAAAAATATTCATTGGGAGTCCTCTGTGGGAATGGGGGTCTGAAGGGGACAGGAAGCTAGGAATGGGGTTGACCCTGGAAGGTGTTTGCTGCAGTCTTGCCTCTCTGTCCTTTACAGTCTGAACCCCGCGAGAGGCCCAGGTGATGGTGTGGTGGGGTTAGAAGAGAGGGTAGGCTGGAATGTGCCAGGCTTTGCCAGGCGGCAAGGGGCATCCTACCCTGCAGCTAATAATGTAAGTCAGAGACAAAAATCACGGGGGAGCTGATGGATGAAACAGGTTCCTAGAGTGGAAAAAGGAGGAACTTCCAGCCAAAAGCAAAAAATTGTTAACCGAGAGCAACCTGTTTCAGAGCCTGTTTGACAGGCCAGGTTTGTCACATAGAGGTCCTCATCTCTGTATACTCTGATCGTTTGAAAGTGACCCCTGAGATCTGGGTTAAGAAGGGTTCTGACGGCTGGCGCCGCGGCTCACTAGGCTAATCCTCCACCTAGCGGCACCGGCACACCAGGTTCTAGTCCCGGTCGGGGCGCCGGATTCTGTCCCGGTTGCCCCTCTTCCAGGCCAGCCCTCTGCTGTGGCCAGGGAGTGCAGTGGAGGATGGCCCAAGTGCTTGGGCCCTGCACCCCATGGGAGACCAGGATAAGTACCTGGCTCCTGCCTTTGGATCAGCGCGATGCGCCGGCCGCAGTGTGTCAGCCGTGGCGGCCATTGGAGGGTGAACCAACAGCAAAGGGAGACCTTTCTCTCTGTCTCTCTCACTATCCACTCTGCCTGTCCAAAAAAAAAAAAGGGTTCTGAGTCCAAATCAGATCTAAGGATCATCATGATGCATTACTGATGTCTGTCACAGGTGTGGGAGAAGGAAGGTACTCAAGTATAAAGGTATATATAAAGGTACTCAAGTATATTTTATCTTTTGAAATGGAGAAATAATTCACATAATTCACTCTTTTATGGTACACAGTTTGGTGGTGCTTTTTAGTATACTTGCAAGATTGTGCAATTAACACATGTATGTAATATAATTCCAAAGCATTGTCATCACCCACAAAAGAAGCCCAGTGCACATTAGCAGTTATTCTCACATTCCCTCAGCCCCTGGCAGCTCCCCGTCTCTTTTTGTCTCTCCAGATTGACCTATTGTAGATATTTCATATAAAGGGAATCATAGGATATGTGACTTTGTACTGTCACCTTTTATAATGTTCTCAAGGTTTATTGATGTTGTTGCTTTCCGTTTTTACATCTGAATACGATTCCATTCTATGGATATACTGCAGTTTGTTTGTCCATCCATCAGTTGATGGACATCTGGATTATTTCCACTGTCTTCCTGATATGCATAATGCTGTTGTGAACACTGTCGTACACGTTTCTGTGTGAACATACGTTCAGGTCTTTTGGATATATAGCTAAGAGTGAAATTGCTGGCTATTCTCATATTCTGATTTTATGTCTTAACTCTTTGAGAAACTGCTACACTGCACCATCCCTACACCGCTGCCCCCAGTAGGAGAGTTCTGGTTTCTCCACATGCTCACTGACACTCGTTAGTATCTGTTTTTTATTTTAAAATATGAAACAGTATTTCATTGTAGTTTTGATGTTGATTCCCCTGGTGACTAATGATTTCAGGCATCTTTTCATGTGCTTGTTCTGTGTCTTCTTTGGAGAAATGACTTACACTGTAATTGCAGTGCTGGCTTCTGCCCTCAGGGTGGTACTAAATTTTTTTTTAGAAAACTTTTATTTAATAAATATAAATTTCGAAAGTATAACTTTTGGATTACAGCGGTTCTTCCCCCCATAACCACCCTCCCACCCTCACACAATCCCACCTCCTACTCCCTCTCCCATCCCATTCTTTGTTAAGATTCATTTTTAATTATATACAAAAGATCAACTTAGTATATACTAAGTAAAAATTTCAACAGTTTGCACCCACATAGACACACAAAGTGTAAAGTACTGTTTGAAGACTACTTTTACCGTTAATTCTCCTAGTACAACACATTAAGGACAGAGATCCTACATGGAGAGTACGTGCACAGTGACTCCCATTGTTGATTTAACAAATTGACACTCTTATTTATGACGTCAGTAATCACCTGAGGCTCTTGTCATGAGCTGCCAAGGTTATGGAAGCCTCTTGAGTTCACAAACTCCAACCTTATTTAGACAAGGCCATAATCAAAGTGGAAGTTCTCTAGGGTGGTGCTAATTTATATGAGTCTAGTAAGTACTTTCTAATCAGAAGAATTGGTAGTTCTGTGTTTCAGAGATGTGTGAGAAACATGGATATTGAAGCTTTGTGGAAAACATTGAAGCACTTAATGGTCATCTGATTGGAAACTTTCTTGGTTTTATTTTAGTACCATGAACAAATAAATCTCCAAGCATATTTGGCCATTTAGTAGAAATTGTTGTCATAACCTTAGATTTTTATAACTCTGTTCTGTTTTCAAATCACTCAGATATGTTACCTCATTTATAATCCTTGTAACACTACTGTGAGATCGAATGAACAGATGAATGGCTATTGTTATTCCCATTTTAAAATGTAGAAGCTGAGATTCAGTTTGTGATTTGCCTTAGGTTACAGACACAGCTTCTGGAGTTCAAATTCAAATCTCTGACTTCTTTTTCTTTCTTTCTTTTTTTTTTTTTTTTAAGATTTATTTTATTTGAAAGGCAGAGGGAGAACGAGACAGAGGGAGATCTTCCATCTCATGGTTCAGTCCCCAAATGGCCACAATGACCAGGACTGGGTCAGGCTGAAGCCACGAGCCAGGAGCTTTCTTCAGGTCTCCCATGTGGGTACAGTGGCCCAAGAACATGGACTATCCTCTACTGCCTTCCCAGGCCATTTGCAGGGACCTGGGTGGGAAATGGAGCAACCAGGACTTGAACCAATGGCCATATGGGATGCCTGTGTAGCAGGCAGCAGCTTAACCTGCTTTTCCACAGCACTGACCACTGACTTCTTTATGTTAATAAATTATTATTAATCATGTAGGGATTTGGTAGGAGGAGCCTACATTGCTAAAAATCAGTAATATGCCCATCTCCAAACAGACATTTGGTCATGGCCAAGTCCCAAGACTTGTTATTGACCTCAGAATTTGTTATTTGGGAAGCTATAGAATGAGATGAAATTACCATTTTTCCATTTTGCCCTTTAGCTAGAAAACTCTAACAGTAAAGGAGCAGAAGTACAATTTTTCTTTTAAATTTTACTTGAAGAGCAGAGAGACAGACCTGTCTGCTGGTTCACTCTCCAGATGCCCATAACAGGCAGATCGGGGCCAGGCTGAAGCCAGAGTTGGGACTCAATCTGGGTCCTGTGTGGGTGGCAGGGATCCAGCTCCTTGAGCCATCGTCTGCTGCATCCCACAGTGTGCATTAGTAGGAAGCTGGAATTGGGAGGGAGCCAAGACTTGAACCAAGGCAATTCAATATGGGATGTGGGTGTACCAAGTGGCATCTTGATTGCTGCACCAAATGCTTGCCCAACGAGCAGAATTGTGTATATCACTGTTCGTTACATCTTGGGCACAGAGCATCCATCCAAAGAAAGAACAGAGTTGGAATGGATGTGGAACTGTGAAAAAGAAGGCAGGCAGCCCTTGATTTACTGGCTCTCAGCTCCTTAGGCCCTCCCTCTCCCCACCTCCGTGATCCTAAATTGACCTTGGGAAACAGGAATTTAAATAAATGAATGCAGAGAAAGTGAGCTGTATGTTGAGACCAAATAAAAATTGACCTTGAGGCTTAAAGTTAACTGAAAGCCATCACATTAAAAGCTGCACACGAGGTGGGCATTTGGCACGGTGGTTAAGTTGCTGCTCGGATGTCTACATCTGATACCAGAGTGCCCCGCTTCAAGTCCCAGCCCTGCTCCCAGTTCCAACTTCCTGCTAATGTTCACCCTGGGAGGCAGCAGGGGCATAACTCGAATATTGGGGTGCCTGCTGCACATGCGGGAGATGTGGATGGAGTTCCAGCTCCTTCCTGGCTTCAGTCTGGCCCAACTCCAGCTGTTGCAGGCTTTTGTAGAGTGAACCAGCAGATGGAAGATCTCTCTCTGCCTTTCAAATATTAAATAAGCAAATTTTTAAGAAGCTGAAATTACTCTTAAAGGATGGGAAAGATGGGTGACTTTTTAAATGCAATCTTGGTTAAATCTGTTAGCAGTTTTTAAAACATTTCTTTTAAAGTTTAGTGTAGTAGAATAGCAAAAGCAAATTTATTGATCATACAGGTATGGATTTTGTAAACTATGGAAAACAATACCTGCTCAATTTTCTTTTGGACTAAGATAAAGTTATTAAGTTTGCTTTTGACCTTCTACATATCTGTAACAAAGTTTTAAAATTTAGATCTACAATATCTTTATGAAGTGTTTTCTTTGTTTTTTTTTTTTGTTTTTGTTTTTGTTTTTGTTTTTGACAGGCAGAGTGGACAGTGAGAGAGAGAGAGACAGAGAGAAAGGTCTTCCTTTGCTGTTGGTTCACCCTCCAGTGGCCGCCGCGGCCAGCGCGCTGTGGCCGGCGCACTGTGCTGATCCGATGGCAGGAACCAGGTACTTCTCCTGGTCTCCCATGGGGTGCAGGGCCCAAGTACTTGGGCCATCCTCCACTGCACTCCCTGGCCACAGCAGAGAGCTGGCCTGGAAGAGGGGCAACCGGGACAGAATCCAGAATCCGGCACCCCGACAAGGACTAGAACCCGGTGTGCCAGTGCCGCTAGGTGGAGGATTAGCCTAGTGAGCCGCGGCGCCGGCCTTGAAGTTTGTATTATGTGACACCATCTTTTCTAACTAAAATTTATAAGCCCTTTTGTAGTGTGTATCCCTCATGAAAAGTTTACCTTTCTTTGAAAGGAAAACTAATCAAGGGGCAGGCGTCATGGCACAGCAGTTAAACTCCTCCTTGGAACACCTGCATGCACATCAGAGTGCCTGGATTCAAGCCCTAGCCTTGCTTCTGCTTCAGCTTCCTGCTAATGCACACCCTAGGAGGCAGCAAGTGATGCTTCCTTCTGCTCACATGAGAAACCCAGATAGAGTTCCTGGTTCCTGAGTGGGCATCTGGGGAGTGAACCAGCAGATGGAAGATCTCTTTGTCTCTTTCTCTGTGTTCTACCTTTCAGATAGATAGATAGGAGGGAAGGAGGCTTTATTGAGAAAGGACCCTACAGGTGTCAAAGCTCGTTTTATTAGGAAATTTTTTGTAACAAAAGCTTTTGAAGTAGTGTGCTGTTATTGGAGAAAGTACCATATTTTTATTGTTAAAATGTTGGATAGCACCAAGCAGTGGTAGTAATTTCGGAAGTGGGAGGACTTGTAGGTAAATAACAATTTCAATTACTTAATAGAGTGAAACAGTTCTCTTGGGAAACTTTGGGATGAGTTACGTGACTGTTCCAAGCTTTTCAGTAACAGAGATCTGAACAAAATCAAGCATGTAAGGGAAAACCATGTGCTGAGTAATCAGCTGGGGGGCTGAGCAGGTTTTGGACACAGCTAAGGCCTCATCAGGGTATGCTGTACCCCGCCCCTCGTGTAACAAGGCTATGTTGTGTCTATTTGGATCCCTCCAAATGGCATCCTGTTTTCTTAACCTTACCACATCCACATGCCTTGCCTCCCCTTGCTTTTCCAATCTTCTAGAAAGAGGTTTCTAGATGCAGTCGCTGTTGTAGTCCATACATATTTTGTCACTTGCACATCTGTTTCATTCTGTGCGCATTATGTCACTTAATCCTCACATCAACCTGTGCAGTTGGTGCTGACATTATCCCATTTATGGTTGAAGAAGTTGAGGCTCAGGAAGGTGAGGTAACTGCTCCATGGTCGCAAACGTATTCAGTCGGATGCAGGAGCCAGACGTGAACCCATTTCTGATTGGCCCTGTTCTTATTTGCAAACTCTGTTTGGTCACAGGACTGCAGTGGTTATTGAGCCTCACAGCTCACAGCAGCAGCTGCTGATGAGGCGCTGCCAGCTGCAGGGCAGCAGGTGCTTGGGCCCTGCACCGACGCGGGAGACCAGGAGGAAGCGCCTGGCTCCTGGCTTCGGATTGGTGCAGCCCCGGCCCTCGCAGCCACCTGGGGAGTTAGCCAGCGGATGGAAGGCCTCTCTCTCTGTCTCTACCTCTCTCTGTGACTCTGTCTTTCAAACAAATAAAATAAAATAAAGCCTCAAAAATATTGAATTAGAAGAATGCTTCATATATTCTTGATGTAAGTTGGCTATCGGATATATGTATTGCAGATGTTTCTTCAGTCGGTACTGTTTTCATTTTCTTCAGTGTCTTTTGAAGAAAAGTTTTATTTTTTTATTTTTATTTATTTATTTTTTTTATAGGCAGAGTGGAGAGTGAGAGAGAGACAGAGAGAGAAAGGTCTTCCTTTTGCCGCTGGTTCACCCTCCAATGGCCGCCGCTGCAGCCGGCGCACCGCGCTGATCCTGGCAGGAGCCAGGAGCCAGGTGCTTTTCCTGGTCTCCCATGGGGTGCAGGGCCCAAGCACCTGGGCCATCCTCCACTGCACTCCCTGGCCATAGCAGAGAGCTGGCCTGGAAGAGGGGCAACCGGGACAGAATCCGGCGCCCCGACTGGGACTAGAACCCGGTGTGCCGGCGCCGCAAGGTGGAGGATTAGCCTATTGAGCCACGGCGCCGGCCCAAAAGTTTTATTTTTTAATAATTCTGTTGCTATAACTTTAAGTTCATTGATTCTTTTTTTTTTCTTCTTGATTTTATTTATTTGAGAGACAAACAGAAGGAGAGACAGGGAGAAAGGTCTTCCATCCACTGGTTCACTCCCCAGATGGCTGCTATGGCCAGAGCTGGGCCGATCTGAATCCAGGAGCTTCTTCCAGGTTTCCCACAAGGGAGCAGGGGCCCAAGCACTTAGGCCATCTTCTGCTGCTTTCCTGGGCTATAACAGAGAGCTGGATTGGAAGAGGAACAGCTGGGACACTAACCGGCATCCATATGGGATGCCGGCGCTGCAGGCAGAGGCTTAGCGTGCTACCCCACAGCACCAGTTCCTCATGTTAATTTTTGTGTATGGTGTGAGGTGTCCTGTCCTGGTTTTTTTTTTTTTTTTTTTTTTTTTTTTTTTTTTTTTTTTTTTTTTTTTTTTTTTACCATATGTATATCTAGTTTTCCTGGCACACATGTTGAAAAACATTCTTCTTGGCCGGCACCATGGCTCACTAGGCTAAGCCTCCACCTTGCGGTGCCGGCACACCGGGTTCTAGTCCCGGTTGTGGCGCCGGATTCTGTCCCGGTTGCCCCTCTTCCAGGCCAGCTCTCTGCTGTGGCCCGGGAGTGCAGTAGAGGATGGCCCAAGTCCTTGGGCCCTGCACCCGCATGGGAGACCAGGAGAAGCACCTGGCTCCTGCCTTCGGATCAGCGCGGTACGGCGGCCATTGGAGGGTGAACCAACAGCAAAGGAAGACCTTTCTCTTTGCCTCTCTCTCTCACTGTCCACTCTGCCTGTCAAAAAGAATAAATAAATAAATAAATAAATAAATAAATAAAAAAGAAAAACATTATTCTTCCCATTCAATCACCCTGGAACTTTTGTGAAAAAAAAAATCCACCATTTATGTTTAAATTTTTACACTTTTTAATTGATCCATATGTCTCTATGCTAACACCACACTACCCTGATTAATGTAGCTTTAGAGTTACGTGTCAAGTACTGTACACTTTCAGACTTTCTTCTTTTTCAAAATTATTTTGACCATTCTTTATACTTACAAATAGCTTACCAAGAAAAATACCTTGTAGAATTTTGATTCAAATTTCATTTGAGTCTGTTGAACAATGTGGCAAGAACTGACATTTATTTATTTATTTATTTTTACTTATTTGACAGGTAGAGTTAGAGAGAAAGGTCTTCTTTCCGTTGGTTCACCCCCCAAATGGCAAAATCTTAACAATATTAAATCTTCTGATCTGTGCACATGATATAATTCTCTGTCGTGGGGATTTTTAGTTTTTCATGGCAGTGTTTTATAATATTTTGTGTTATATTATTTTGTGTATTGTTGTATGGATTATACACATTTTGTTGAGTTTTCTCTTATTTCTGATACAATTTTAAATAGCATTCTTTAATTCCAATATCACTTGTTAATTATTATATAGAAATACAATTGATTTTTATATAAAGACAGTGTATCTTGCAACTTTGATAAATTCGCTTGTTTGTTTTAATTAGTCCTGGGTTGTTTGCTTCAGATTTTGCAATATACTGTCTTGTCATCTGCAGATAGACTCTTTAATTTATTCTTTTCCAATTTCATGCCTTTAAAAAAGTATTGTGTGTTTATTGCTCTGACTAAGGCCTCAAGTCAAACGCTGAATACAAGTGGTAAGGGTGAAGGAGTCCTTGGCCTGTTCCCGACCTTAGGGAGAAAAGTATCTTTCCCCAGGAACGATGTATGATGTTAGCTGTAGGTTTTTCATAGACACAGGTTAAGTTTTCTCTGCTTGAGAGAAGGAAAACTTGGTCATGATGCCCGCGGGCCCCCCCCCCCCTTGGTATATTCCTGGATTTGATTGGCTGGTATTTTGGGTCTGTTTATGCAGTGGCTCAGCCAGAAGAGCCGATAGGCCCTGACCGTCAATACAAGATATTGGGAACCAGTTTGAGCACCTTCTGCAGGCACCGAATCCTGCCTTCTTCCAGGGGCAGGTCCTTCCCTGAAGACGGGGCCGGCTGCAGGATGCGCTGCCCCCAGTGCGGCCGGGGGACCTGGTCAGCTTCCGCTTGAGCCGCGGGGCTCCGCTCCTCTCGCCGGACGCTGACCTGCTCGCGAGGACGTGGCTAAACAATGTGTAATGTGTTTTACTTCTCTTTGCCTTCTACAGATGGATCTGTCTGTAGAAACCCTCTTTAGTTTCATGCAGGAGCGCCAGAAAAGATACGCCAAATACGCCGAGCAGATCCAGAAAGTCAACGAGATGTCCGCCATCCTCCGCCGCATACAGATGGGCATCGACCAGACGGTGCCGCTGATGGAGCGGCTCAACAGCCTGCTGCCTGAGGGCGAGCGACTGGAGCCCTTCAGCGTGAAGCCCGGCCGCGAGCTCCAGCTCTAGGGCCCGCCCCGCCTGCCAGATGCCAGCCCGCCGAGGACGTGGCCAGGGCTCGAGGCTGGGGGACATGAAGCAGCCGAGCCGGTGAAGGGCTCGCCTGGCCCTGCTGCTGTCTTTGACGCATAAGCCCTGTGCAAAACGGACCGATGAGTTCTAGGTGACAACCAGTTACATTTGGATTATTAGGAACTCTTTAAAGAACTCTGCATTGAGAATTATTTTCTATTTTGTTTTGTTTTTCACTTGAGAGTGTACGTGGCCTGGTCTGCCGGTGGGAGTGGAAGCACGCAGCAAAAGGGAACATAGTTGAAGCGGCTGTGTCCTCGATGCCCTCGGGGAACAGGACTCTGGGTGTGGGCTGGGAACATAAAGAGCTGATTTAATCGAGGTCTGAGCACTTTTCCTGTGCCTGTGCTGTTGCCTCCGTGTCCAGTCTCTCCTGGGACCCCTCTTGCTGCCCCCACGAACACTGGTTCTTTGTAGTGTGCCAGTCACAGTGTCCCTTGTGTGTCATCATCGGATGCTGACGAGTCCACCCTACACCTACATCAGACTCAGGTTCACCACTGACAGCTGGTTTCCTTGAGCAGACCAGCTTGAACTTTCTGTCACGCCAGCACTAGCAAGAGTCCGATTTTCTAACACGGTTTAAGCAGCATTTGTTTTTCTTAGGCCTTCTAAACACAGGGGACATGAAGGCTTTGACAGCTGACTGCAGGGTCGTTCGTTCAGCAGACACTGAGCCCTTTTGGCATGCCAGCCGTTGTGCCAAGGATGTGAGAATGTCCAAGTAGCCCTTGCCCTTCCATCCTGGAGAGAGAAAAAATCAACATGCGGCTGAATTTCTGCAGGAGCTTAGGAAAGGAGCAGTTTAAATAGCAGAGTGCTTAGTGCAGGGCCTTCCCTGTCACAGGTGCTGTGATGGAAGAAAAGCCTGGAGAAGCAAGGTTAGAGGAGCGGAAGTCGGCACAAGTTGAGACTGGGGCTTAAGGAGGTTGCTGGGGCCAGGGTGTCCTGCAGGCTTCTGCCTTGTTCCCTTGACTCCTCCAAACCTCAGTAGGTGTTTTGTTTTTTATTTTTATTTTTTTAAGATTTATTTATTTATTCGAAAGTTAGAGCCACAAAGAGTAGAGAGGCAAAGAGAGGGAGAGAGAGGTCTTCCATCCAATGGTTCACTCCCCAATTGGCCGCAACGGCCGGAGCTGTGCTCATCCGAAGCCAGGAGCTTCCTCCAGGTCTCCCATGTGGGTGCAGGGGCCCAAGGACTTGAGCCATCTTCTACTGTTTTCCCAGGCCACAGCAGAGAGCTAGATGGGAAGTGGAGCAGCTGGGTCGCGAACCAGTGCCCATATGGGATGCCAGCGCTTCAGGCCAGGGCGTTAACCCGCTGTACCACAGTGCCGGCCCCAAGTAGGCGTTTTTAAGATGCCAGAAACACCCTTATGATATAGTTAGAAGATTAAAATTGATCCCACTTCATTTAGCATATATCAGCTACTCTTTAATCCTAATCTTCTATTTGAATCAGATGCTGCCTTGCTCCAAGAACACAGAATACAGTAAAACTGGATGACAAGAGGCATGAACATTCAAGCTAAATGGAAGAAAAACTTTGAACTCAGAAATAGTGCAAAAAGTTGGTAGCTGCTAGTATTTTCTACTGCTTCTCTCCCTTCCCACATCAAGACTGCTCATTTATTCTAAGCTGGGAGGCCCAGCTGGAAACCAGAACCACAAGAAGAGGCCCAGGAAAGTGTCTGCCCTTCTCAAAGGATGACCTTTACACCTTTTGCCTTCCTGGGGACTGGTGCCTCTGCCTTCTCACTGGGACGCTGGGTGGGCCATCCAGCCTGGCCTGAGGGAGGGGCTGGAAGCAGTGAGCTGGGGTTGGACGCCTGTTCCTTTAACCTTTCCTTGGACCCAGCTCATGAGGGAAAGAAAAAAAAGGTGGTCATTATAATGCCTTCTGATGACCAGGTTCTTTTTATTTATAAGATGTTTATTTATTTGGGAGGAAGAGTTACAGACAGAGGGAAAGACAGAAAGGTCTTCCTTCTGTTGGTTCACTCCCCAGATGGCCGCAATGGCCAGAGCTGCGCTGATCCAAAGCCAGGAGCCAGGTGCTTCTTCCCAGTCTCCTATGTGGGTGCAGGGCCCAAGGACCTGGGCCATCTTCTACTGCTTTCCCAGGCCATAGCAGGGAGCTAGATTGGAAGAGGGGCAGCCGGGATTAGAACCAGCGCCCATATGGGAGGATTAACCACCTGCCCTGATGACCAGGTTCTTACTGGGGCCATTTACCATTTCTAGAACAGTTCATTGGAGGACATAAATCAGAGAGATGTATACTTTAGAAGCCAGTAGATAGCTGGCATTGAAATGCTGTGGGAGAGGTGGGTAGCAGCATTTATTGGATAGTCCGCGTTGGCGCCAGTGATCTGCTTGTTGTATCCTTGCCGTTGTATGTGGAATTCCCACGTGTGAGGATCTGGTTCCCGACCATATTCAAGTCCATCGCCTTCTTCCCATACTGTGTCATGCTGTTGGGTTCTTTCTGTAGTGTTTAATGTTATCATTTCACTGTGAATTCTAACATCTTGTGTGACTAGACTGTGTCCCACCTACGCTCAAGTACTGTTTTTTCCTAATATTTTGAACTGGCAGGAAAGTTGAGAGAACAGTCCAGTGAGTGCCTGCATTGCCTTCACGTACACTGACAGGAAGTGGTGGCATTTTTGAGCCTTCGCCATTCTTGACTCTTGTTGGGTTCCTAGAGTGTGCAGAGCCCAGCTCTGACTCCAGGGCCAAGCCTGCAGTCTCAGAGAATGAAGGGCTGATCATCTAGAAAGCTGGGACAGGCGCTCAGGGCACAGGTACCGTTGTCCTCACTGCACTTAATGTGGCTGACAAGTAAAAGCACCAAATGGGATTCACTCCAAGCCTCAAAGGGCTGGGCTTGCTCAGTTCATGGCTGAACATGGCGAAGGCAGGCCTGGCCTGAAGAAGTGCGCTCAGCCAGCCAGCCAGCTTGCCATATTACAAAGAAGTTAGACAAACAAACATGAGTCCCAAGTAGAGAGGTGACAGGCTTCTTCTTACTGCATAGAAGCAGAGGAGGAGAGACAGATCTGCCATCTGCTGTTTTACCTCCTAAATGGCTAGGACTGGGCCAGGTTAAAGCCAAGAGCTTCTTCCAGGTCTCCCATGTGGGTGGCAAAGGGCCAAGCACTTGGCCATCTCCCAATGGCTTTCCCAGGCCATTAGCAGGGAGCTGGATAGGGAGTGGAGAAGCCAGGACATGAACCAGTACCCATATGGGAGCCCAGTGTCGCAGGTCGCAGCTTACTCCTCTACGCCACGGCACTGGCCCCTGGAAAGAATTCTAATAAATTTACTATTTGTGGTGTACACTGATTTTGCAGTGTCAACTTGGCTAGGTTAAGCTGCATTTCCAGAATTCCCTGTTTGTTTCTGGTGAGGCCATGAGGTTCAGAAGTGGAGGGAAAGCATCAGCCATGCCCACTCGCTCAGCTGGTGTGGTTCAGGCCGTTCTGTCTCTTGCATACTGCTGTCCCTGCTCCCATGGAACCCACCCTTCAGCTTTTGCACATCGTGGGCCAGCGAGTGAGTGCCAGCTTCTGCAGCATCTGCAGGGTGAGGAAGGCGGTCAGGAGCCAGGAGAGGCCAGTGTGGGTCTTTGCTCGTTGCCTGTCTGTTGTCCTCACTCCCCGCCCCACCACGGTACCCACCTGCCTTGCCGAGCATCCGCGCTGTGGTCTGGTAGAGAAACAGCTGCGCGGAGACTTCTCACAGCTCCTGTAACTGCTTAAGAACCCTTTAGCCATTCTACACCACTGCCAGTGGCTCCTCTGACCACTGACTGGGAACATGGCACTACCAGGCCTTCCCCACCTCACTATTGCCCTCTTTCCTGTTGGATTCTGGGTATCTGAGTGATGTTTGGGAGACAGTTCTGGGTCTCTGTTGGTTAATGCCCAATGACCTGTCCGGCAGCCGTGGGATGTTGCAGGGATGAGGAAGGAGGAAGCAGCCTGGGGTCGTGAAGGAGCTCCTGCTGGGGGTTTGCAGCTGTGGTCCTGGTGGGCCCGTTTCCACGTCCCTGCCACAGGAGCGCTCTGGATGGGCTCCCAGGCCCCTCCAGACCCCAGAGGCCAGTGTCATCACTACCTGAGAACTCTGGCACCAATCAGGAGCGCTTTTACCTGTTGTCTCCCAGCTGTGGGTCAGGGCTTGGTACTGGGGGGAGCAGCCCTCCTCCCTCCGCTTAACTTAGATAAGGTGTCTGCTGGCTGCTTTCAGAACCTGTTTTGCTTATCAGTCGACTTGTTTGTGCCCTGTGCTGCATGCTCCTTATCTTATCACATGAAGGTCAGTAGAAGCTGGCCTTCACCCCTTGTATTAGATGGTACGTTTAAATGTATGGTAAATGAATCCTGGGGTTAAGAGCTAATGGAAGTACACATTTCATGTCCTTGTTTCCCTTAAAGTTTTATCATTCTTCATACATGAGCTTATGGGCTGTCTTCATATAATTGCATGCGGTCTTCACAAAGTTCATGGAAAATGCATTATGACAACTGCATGGATTACAAAACGTCTTTGTGCCAAAATAAACGTATCTTTTAATTCCATTCTTTCCATGAACTTTGAAGTACCATCGTACAGTCTTCAGCATCTTAGACAATGAGCTCTTCAGAATTCGAAATCTGTCTTGGCCTTAGATAACCCCCTATTGTTCTCTGCAGAGGAAATATTTGATGAACTGGGTTTCAAGAACTCTATATCCCGAGTTGTAGGCGTGTACTCAAGAAATTGTGTGTGTGTGTGTGTGTGTGTGTGTGTGTGTTGGTACTCTCTGGATATTCCTTTTTCCTCAGACTTACAAAAGAGGCTGGTAATGTTACCCTCAAGTGTGAGCATCATAGACACACACTTGCCAAGGCTACACAAACCGCTGGTTCTGGAGACTGCCACGTGCCATTTGTGTGTGGGCTGTAGGACTTGCTTCGCTCTGGCATCCCCGCCAGCAGGTGCAAAGCCAAGCTGGGAATCCTCACCAAGGAGAGCCAGGCCAACAGGTACCCAAATCTTCATGAGAGTTTTGTCTTCCTATTATTAGAGTTCAGCTAAACTCAGATGAACTCGTACTCCGTAAGAAATTACTGGAGACCGAAGGAGCAGTGTGGACTGCTGAGGTATAAAATGGAGTAAGGGTTTACTTTTCCCCCAGCCTG
Source organism: Oryctolagus cuniculus (assembly GCF_051225735.1). Classification (NCBI taxonomy): domain Eukaryota; kingdom Metazoa; phylum Chordata; class Mammalia; order Lagomorpha; family Leporidae; genus Oryctolagus; species Oryctolagus cuniculus. Next base: position 110,361,364 of record NC_142875.1, read on the forward strand.
ATCCTCGTCCTGCCGTTAAGAACCAGAGTTCCTTGGAGGTGTCGTCGTTGTTCACTAACTTAGTAGAAACAGCACTGAATTCTGGTGGTTTCTGGCCCTCCAGGCACGCGCCTCTCATTCGTGTCATGCCTACAGAGATGCAGGGAGCCAGACAACTGTCACTCGCAAGCTTCAAACCAGAAACTCAGAGAACTGAGCACCTGAAGGCAGCCACGTTGGCTGCTGGCTGCCGGTCACCAGCGTCTCGCGCGCTGATGCCTGCTCAGCCCTTCGAAAGGTGTTCAGCGCTGCCAGCATCTGCGCGAGACCCGATGGGACTCGCTGAAGACCCAGTTAATTCTTCAATGAGTGCTCAGCCCTTGAGCCACGACTTACACCAAAAGCTTGTGTAAACCAAGTGTTCTTTAAAAATTTTTTTCTTTAAATTTCTGAGAAGCTGAGAGCCCAGCCATCTGCTGCTTCAATTTCCAAGTGTCCAAGAGCCAGGGACTCAAGTTTCCCACGTGAGTGGCAGCGACCCAGCTACTTGAGCTGTCCCCTGCTGCCTTCCAGGGCGCGCATCAGCAAGAAGCTGTAACTGGGGATGGAGCAGGCATCGGCCTAACCAGGGACTTTGTTTATTCTTTGAAGTTGCCCATCCCTGGTCAGGGAGAGCCCCGACAACAGCGGAACTAACCCTCTCCCAAGTCCCCCTGCTTGCCCAGGACGCGGCTGCAGCAGGATCGCAGTCTGTTTCCTTGGGGGGGGGGGGGGGTTCTGAATGGATTCTGGAGTTGGTGCTGAACCAAAAGAAGTCTATTTGTTTTTTTTACACACACACAGTTTGGTTATCTCTAGCACATAAACCGAAACATGACTGTAAGTAACTTCTAAGACTGCTGTAATTTTGCAGTTGATTTCGCAATACTTGAAAGATACGACCAAGTTTATGTTGTACGAGAATGAATGGGTCCCCAGAATGCTAGCAGTCACTTCCTTCCCTGTTTATAGATGCAGAAGAGTAACATTCAGAGAAAAACACCCACATTTGTTGACTAGCTCTAAATATTCTTATGTCAGAAAAACAAAACTAGGCTAAGAGTATTTAAAACAACTGTCACGAGGCTGTGTTCACCAACCAGTTGCAGGGTATCCCCCACCCTTCACCATCATCTCCGACGCTGAGCGCTCGGTCCTGTTTGGCTTTATTTTCTTCACATCTCAGAAATCTGCACCTTCCCCGCTTTCCCCTAAGATTAAGCCCAGTCCTCCCGCACAGGCTCGGGATGGCCTCTGGGAGGCCCGAGCTCTGCCTGTCAGAAGGTGGCTGGGTGGACCTCCCAGCTTTCCCAGAGCTGCGGGTGAAGGGGATCTTGGGAAACGCCTTCTCCTCTCCAGCCTTTCTTGGCTGTGAGCTCACTTACTCACATTCCTTTCAGCCCCTTCCCATCTCTCTTCCTGGAGGGCCCTGCCTAAGACAGCTCTTCTAGTGCTAGCTCGCCCAGTCCACTCCTTTCTGCTTTTAAATTTTCTTAAATTCAGCCTCGACTCAGAGGCCCTTTACAACCAAGCCGAATGAGGTCACCCGTGGTCTCAGTCACTTGGCTGCACTGCGATGGCCGCTTCAGCCCTGGTGCTAACTGCTGTACGGAGCTGCTCTCCGCAGGCATCACGTCCACTGTGGTCAGCAGGGGACTCGCTGAGGTGTCACAAGAATGGGGCACAGGGCTTCGGTGAGTAGCCGCCCTGCGTCTCCTCTAAGAATTATAAAGACATTCACGTCTTACGTTACTGTGTAGTGGAGTGTGGAGCTGGTCTTACCCTCCTGCTTTGTACTTGTATGTCCTGGAATCCATCAGTGCAAAAATAGGAACGAAGTGCATTTGGTATTCACGTTAAGGAGTGAAAGCTGGCACAAACTGCTAGCTAACGACCAGTGCATGAGAACGACAAGGCTCCATGCGTCCGACAACACCGCCGATGGGCTCTGAACTGTGTCCTCACATATGTCCGAGTAGCAGCATGGCTTCCACTGCTGCCTCGCTTGGCCACACGGACATTACTGTTCCCACCAAGTTTACAGCTGCAAAGAGAGGTCCTTTCGTTACGCAGAAACAGGTACCAGTTTTATTTCATATTAACGCACATCGAAATGAGAAACACAATATCATCATCAGCTTGCCTTCAGAAGAATTCTTGTCATATTAAACATGCAGACGCACTCTCTGCTCACTTCACAGACGGCCTAAACCATCCTCCAGCATTCCTCAGACATCTAGGGGCGCTCTAGCCCATCTGCAGTGCGCCAGCCACCTGCAGGGCTTCCCCGGTGTCCCACGGGGAGGAGGGCGCCCCGCACACCCACGGCTACGCGTGCCAGGACTTGCCTTGGCCACCTCAATGCAAAGGACTGTGTGACGTTTGTGAGCAAGGGCTAAGGCTGCTGTCGGGCCTGCAGCACAGTGCGGGAGGCAGAGGACCACGCCAGGAGAAACCCTACCTAACAAGGCACAGTTTTGCCCAAAGAGCTCACTGAAGCCGTGTTCCTCACGTTGGAAAACACGAACGGAGCCGGTGCTTTTACATCTTTAAAATGCTCGGCAGATGTGACAAGATCCTGGAAGCGGTGAACTGTCACACGTTTGGTGTACACACAGCACATCCACATCACTGTGGGAAACCCTGAGAGTGATCACACCAGAGATCTCAGTGTCTGTAAGCGCTCAGGTCACTCGGCAGTTTCCCAGGGTGGTAACCATGTGTGCCTGATATGGCTCGCTCTGCGCCACGTCACAGCACATGCTCTGTACCTCACCAGCCACGCCTGGGAAACACACTCAGGATCTGTCCCACCGGTGCACACCGGCGTTAGCAGTCACCGTAGGAAACGTGAAGTCACATCCCCGTCAGAGAGCTGTCCAGTGCTGGGGTGTAGAAAGACCTGAGATGTGAGGCAGCAGCAGCTACCCTCACAGTAGTGAAGGACGAGGACAGCACCCTGCCCCCCCCCCCCCCCCCCCGTGAGTTACGGCTTCCAGAGAGGACCGGGCTGTGGCTGGGAAGGCTGAAGCCAGGAAGTTGAAAGGAGATGGGCATTATCACTGATTACCTCCTCTTTCCAGCCGCCAGGACCGAGTCTACACAGCGGTCAAGGACTGACAAGCCCCTGGTGTTGGGCCGTTGAGGGAGGCCCCTTCTGCGCGGTGCCGGGGAGGCTGCAGCTTCCTGCCCCGCTGAACGCAGCGCCATCCCACAGCCGTGGCCTTCCTGTGCTCCGCCCGTGGGCCGTCCTTGCGGAACTACAGCCTCTCGCCAGCCCTCCTGAACCGTGAGTCTGAGGCGATGATGCAAAAGCCGCCTGCATCGCAGACCAAGGGGAGAGAGCCGCAGAGGAAACCACGCTCCCGCTGCTCGTTCTGCGTCTGTCTGGAGTTCTGAGTAGCTGCCTATACAGTTCTGCCGTACTGTTCCACTTCTACAAACTGTAGCCGTGCACTGAAACAAGAAGCATCAACTTTGGCTGAGAACTTGAGGGTGCCGATCCTCGCTACCAACCCAAAGAAATTCACATTTGGCATTAAACCAAGTTACTCTTTATTTAAAGGATCAACAATCCATTTTACACAGTTCTTTCATTTATCGAGGGAGGTAGACTTGCTTAGCCTCCCAGCCTAGCTTGAATCATTACGCTGCCAGACCGCTGGCTGAGCTGAATCCTAGATGGGTTGCCTTCTCTCCCTCAATGGAGTTGAGGAGAAAACAAAAGTTAACTTCCTCCACCCAGGCCCCACCGGGATTTTGTGCACAGACAGTTTGAACTGGTCTGCAGAGTGACTAGCTCCCTAGCTCTTCACAACACCTGGAAACAGGCCACCAGACCTGGTAGTGGTGCACGCCCCGACACTGCTGTCTGAGGTACTGGGTTTGTTCTAAAGTAAGTCTTGGCAAGGCCCCTAATGGTCTGTCCAGCAGAGTGATGCTCACCTCTCGGCTGTCAGGTGAGTTTGGATTTGTGAATCAGGTTTGGATGTGACCATTTCTCTTGGATTTACCACTAGGTTCTGTCCCTAAGAGGTCTACCCACCCGACCCACAAGCTGGCTCAGTCAGCGCTAAGGTGCACTAGGGAAGGGAAGGGACTAGACAAAGTGTCTGAGATCGCTCTAGCACGATGTGAAAACAGCAGGGGACTTTTGTCTTCTAACACCAAAAAGAACGAGGATGTACAAGTCATTGAATAAAACTTTCCTCTGTCCAGGGGAAATTCTAACATCTGCCCTTCCACTTTTGTCGGGAGAAACATGAGCTGATCTCACACTTGCAGATGTTAAGAGAACAACTGTGCTGATCCACTGTTTGCTTTTACACCATAGCTCCATTTTCCAAAAATATATATGTATGTACATATATATATATTTCAGATTTACAGGGAATTTCTGTGAACAAGACAAAATTGTCAATAGCGGTCACGAGGGTCTGTCTACTCAGGAGACCTCGATGATTTCCATGCTGCCGGAAAAGCTAGACTGGCTGCCCACTTTGCCCAGTTCTTCCCGCGACCTGTTCTCTGACATGATGCTCTCTCCGAATTCCATCTGGCAGCTTCTGCGCTTAAACTGCTTTTCAAAGGGGCTCTCTTCGTGCCAGCTCCGCCGTGAGTCCACTCTGTCACTTGGCTTCTGCCGCCTCCGCACAGAGTAGACCTGGTCACTGCCCGTGGGCAGCTGGCTACAGCTGTAGGCAGAGTAACTGGCACTGCCTCCGTAGATGGCCGAGGCCGAGTAGAAGTGAGAGGACTCTGCAGCGAAATACCAGCTGTTGGTCAGGGAAGGGGCAGAAGTCTGGGGCGCCAAGATGTCGGAGTGCCAGCCCTTGAGGCCCAGCCCCGCAGCAGACTTGGCGAGGTGTTGCTGGCTGGTGGAGAGGCCGAAGAGGAAGTTGGTGTGGTAATTGTCCTCCACGCTCCCGCTGCGATGCAGGGGAGACAGGAAGGACCTCTGGGGCGCGCCGCTCGTGCTGCTTCTCAGCGAGTGCAGCCGCTTGCTCTGGCTCTCCGAGGGCCTGGGAGGCTGAGGCTTCTTGGGGACGCTGGCCTGCTCTGTATCCGGGCTGCTTTCTGGAGTCTGCTCTGATACTTCCTGCACGGGGGAGAACTGGCAGAGCTTGCTGGTCCCATCCAGCGCCGTGGAAGGCTTAAAGTACTCCAGAGCGTCTTCGGACGAGGAGAAGCCGTGCAAAGATGCGGCCATGCTGGCTGAGCACGACACTGACTTGATGTCCAGAGAGAAGGACCGCTTGAGCTTGCTGCTGTCTTCCAGCTTGTCCGAGGACAGGTGCAGCCCATTGAGCGCCTGCGCCAGCGAGCTGTCCTCCGGCAGCGGCAGCGCTGGCTGCAGGCCAGGCGCACTGGGCGGCTGCACAGGCCTCGGCCCTGCTGCCTCTGAGGTAGCAGAGTGGGCGCAGGGCGGACCGAGGGACACCTCGCTGTTCTGCCCACCCCCTGAGGCTGCAGGGACAGGCTCACGTGGCTTCTCTACGTGCAGCAGCTTCAGTTTGCTCTTGGGCCCCGACGCGCCAGGCTGGGTCTTAATCTTCTTCTCATAGTCCAGGAGTTGGCCCAGAAAATTGAAGTTTGGAGAGATAGTAGGTCTTTTCTCTTTCACAAATCTATTAAGGAAAGACAAGTCAGTCAGTCTTACTTATGTTCTTAAGATAAAGCATACTTGTGACACTATAGAATACTACGCAGTGGTAAAAAAAAGAATCCGGTCATTTGCCATTGGATGAAGCCTTGAAAACATCACACTTAGTGAAATGAGCCAGTCCCAAGGGACAAATACTAGATGTCCTCCTTGACCTGTGACACCTAAAAGGTAACCTATAGGAAACTGACACTGGAAGAAGCAGTGACTTTGAACTGCCCTTGTCTCGAATGTTGAGGAACAGGTTTTTTTCCCATACTTAATACATATATGATTAACTCTTTTTGACAGGCAGAGTGGACAGTGAGAGAGAGAGAAAGGGCTTCCTTTGCCGTTGGTTCACCCTCCAGTGGCCACCGCGGCCAGCACACTGCGCTGATTTGATGGCAGGAGCCAGGTGCTTCTCCTGGTCTCCCATGGGGTACAGGGCCCAAGTACTTGGGCCATCCTCCACTGCACTCCCTGGCCACAGCAGAGAGCTGGCCTGGAGGAGGGGCAACCGGGACAGAATCCAGCGCCCCGACCGGGACTAGAACCCGGTGTGCCGGTGCTACAAGGCGGAGGATTAGCCTAGTGAGCCGCGGCGCCGGCCCATGATTAACTCTTAAGTAAAGTTAATTGAAAATAAATCTTAGTGGGAATGAGGGAGGAGGAGGAGGGGAGAGAGAGTGAATGGAAGGGTTTCTCGGGTGAGAAGAATCCCCATGTTCCTAAAGCTGTAATTATGAAATATAAATGAATATAAAGTAAATAAACGACAGAGAGAATTATTAGACCTTCCCAAATACCTTTGGGAGATGATTGATTGACAAGATCAGAGATGCTCAGGTAGCAAATACCAGGGGCCTCTGGGGGTGGGGAGGAGCTTACCAACAGGGCCGCAGTCCGGCCCACAGAGCTCAGGTTTCAGCCTCTTTTCAAGGACTTGAGACTTGGACTAGGACTAATAAGAAAGGACTCCCCACCAGCACACACACACACCAGTGCTACCCTCGGAAGTAGTCCCCAGCTCCAATGTTTCCCTATCATCTTCTCTCAAAGGACCTATAATAACTTCAAAAGTTTTCACATTTGAAATTAATGACAAGGAAACATACTAGGGGATTCCAATTCAATCCCATCAAGGTGGCATGTATCAATGCCATCTCACTATTCCAAGTGATCAATTTCAGTTCACAATTGATCATAATGAAAGGACTAAGAGTCAAAGGGAGCACATAAACAAGTCTAGTATCTGCTAACACTAACCGATAGAATAAATAAAGGGGAGAGTGATCCAACATGGGAAGTGAGATACTCAGCAGACTCATAGAATGGCAGATGTCCTAAATAGCACTCTGGCCTCAGAATCAGCCCTAAAGGCACTCGGATCTGGCTGAAAAGCCCATGAGAGTATTTCAGGCATGGAAAGCCAAGACACTCTGGCAAAAAGATCTCTGTGAGTGAGATCCCAGTGGAAAGAACAGGTCTTCAAAGAGGGAGGTGCCTTTCTCTGAAGGGAGGAGAGAACCTCCACTTTGACTATGACCTTGTCTAAACAAGATAAGAGTCGGAGAACTCAAGGGGCTTCCATAGCCTTGGAAACTCATGACTGGTGCATAGGGAGATTACTGATGCCATAAACAGGAGTGTCAATTTGTAAAGTCAACAACAGGAGTCACTGTGCACTTACTCCTCATGTAGGATCTCTGTCCTTAATGTGCTGTACACTGAGGCTTAATGCTATAACGAGTACTCAAACAGTATATTTCACTTTGTGTTTCTATGGGGGTGCAAACTGTTGAAATCTTTACTTAATGTACACTAAACTGATCTTCTGTTAAAAAAAAAAAAAAAAAAGAAAAGAAACTATCAATTCCCAACTTGACTCTCACTGGGATTAAACATGACAATAGGTCTGATCTGATTTCATCATCATTTAAAAAAAATCATCTATTATTTTTCACTTTATGTTTCTGTGTGGGAACAAACTGTTGAAATCCTTACTTAAGGTATACTAAGCTGATCTTCTGTATACTAAGATAATCGAAAATGAATCTTGATGTGAATGGAAGGGGAGAGGGAGTGGGAAAGGGGAGGGTGGTGGGTGGGAGGGACGGTATGGGGGGGAAAGCCATTGTAACCCATGAGACGTACTTTGGAAATTTATATTCATTAAATAAAAGATAAAAAAAAAAAAAAAATTAATGACAAAAGATGCTATCAAATGGTCAAAGTATCAGCACACAAGCCTGAGCCGCTCTTTTTTGGCTCCACAGAATAACCAGCCACAAAATGGCTTCATTACACTAAAGCACTGAATTATTTCATCCTCAAAACTACCCTACATTAGGTGGGTGAGATTATCCCCATTATATGGGTACACAATGTCCCCAATCCATACAGCCACTAAATGAGGGCCCTGGGCTTCAAAGCCAAGTTTGCCTAATGTTTGGGTCCATTTTTTATAACCAACATTGTAAAGATTCATCAAGGGATCAAAAGTCGCTCCTAAGGGGCTGGCACTGCGGTGCAGCGGGTAAAGCTGCCGCCTGCAGTGCTGGCATCCCATATAGGCGCCGGTTCAAGTCCTCGCTGCTCCACTTCCTATCCAGCTCTCTGCTGTGACCTGGGAAAGCAGTGGAAGATGGCTCAAATCCTCTGTACCTGTGTGGGAGACCGGAAGGAAGCTCTTGGCTTCAGATCAGCACAGCTCTGGCCATTGTGGCCAACTGGAGAGTGAACCAGTGGATAGAAGACCTCTCTCTCTCTGTGTAACTCTTTGAAATAAATAAATAAATCTTAAAGTACTCATAGCTTTCCTGTTTCACTGGATGAACAAAGCCTCTTGGAGATAGCAGACAACTCCTTCAGAGGCCACAGGAGTAAAACCACACGGAAAATCTGCATCAGCATAAGAACAAGAAACATGTAAAATAATCTCCATGGAAATCAAGTCCCCAAAGGAAATCAACAAAGCCAGGAATATCTGGCTCATCTAGGCAAGATTAAACAGAGGGGCCGCGTAGGAAGACTTAGGAACATGAGAAGGCTGCCCACCCTTCTGGACTGAGCAGGAGGCCCCCAGGGGAGAAGCCTGAGAAGAGGGCAAGGGAGCGAATGCAGATGACGGGGAGGGCCCTCGCCCTACTGTCTCCCTCCTCACCTGAGAAGCGGCTCAGCTAGGTCACTTTTCTCCAGAATTTTCCAATTTGAGGAAAGTCCAACTGTTAACAGGCCTGCTCCCTGTGGCTGTATTTTTGGTTCTTTGTCACGTGGAAGTGAAAACACCTCTATTCAACAAGGCATAGAGGGGAGGGGCTGAGTCACTCATCTGTCAGTAGATGCAAGTCCAGCCCGAGGGCACTGCATTTGCTGCCTGCCATTTTTGAGAAAACAGTGAGGTGATCCAGCCAAAAATCACCCACCGAACCTGACCAGCTCTAGGACTCAGGAGACTTTACTCACTGAATGGAGCTGGGGGTTACTGCGGTTCTACACTGCGTGCAGTAGACTTCTTCCTCACGGCGACACAAAGCTTAAAGCAGCGTCAGGAGTCAGTAATGAGCATTCAACTCAAGCTTTTCCCCTTGTATGCAAATGAAAAATACGACTACAACTAGGGTAAGAAATAAACTTAGCTAGTAAGACAGCACTCTCTGCCTGGACGTGTTGTTCCTTCAGTAAGTGACTAAGGATGAATTAGCAGTAGTGCTTAATAATAAACCTGCATTTCCCCCCAGTCTTTCTGAGGCCATTAGAAACCCACAGGAGTGAGCCTAAAATCATCATGATCTGCTTTCCTCTGGTGCCACGCTCCCGTCTGGCTGTGCATCTGACCTGAAACATGAGGGATCACACAAGACATGTTCCTGTCCTCACCTGTAAGCTTCATCCAGAGACATATCCATCCTCTTCATGATGTAGGCTATGGCAATGGTGGCAGAGCGCGAGATCCCAGCCAAACAGTGCACTAGGACACATCCATTGGAGGCTTTTGCTTTCTCTGTAAGTCAAATTCCAGAGAAGTCACTAACAATAATTTGTTCCGCAAACTGACTCCGTGTCTACCTGGAAGCCGCAGAAGCAAACATCATCTGCTTATGTAACTGATCCTTCTGAGCGAGCAGAGGGAGAGAATTGCCTCACCACGGACATACAGCACAACTAAGGCACAAAAGTATTACAAATAATTTGTTACTAACTCAGGTTGCCCAAATCTTATTTCACTACTTTTCATCATGTATTTTTTATGTTACATGTCACTTTAATAATGTTTCCTGAGTATAAATCCTACATGGTGATTACATGATTCTACCTGGTACAGAAAATTTCAGAAATGGAAGTATATAGAGAATCATCCAAAAACATACTAAGATACAGTTAATACTATTTACTTATTACTTATGAAAATAGTATTCACATGACATTTCAATTCTTCCCTTATTTACCAAAAGATAGTATTAAATCTTTAAAAAAATTTCTTTAAAATTTCAAATAGATATGGTATACATTGCTGTTTTAAAGGAGGGAGTTAGGAGAGGGGAGAGTGGACAGCAATTTTACATACAGTAACACCAGAGATGCTGGCCATGTTGCTTCTAAAATATGCTGAAATACAGAGAACTTGTCTTCATGCTTATTTTTATTTGCAAAACTTATTTAGGTCATGATAATGTTCACCTTTATTTGCTGAATTTCAAGAGACAACTGTATACTATGAATCAGGTTTATAAGGTCGCTCCAATGATGATCGACATAACTTTTATGCCTTCCTTGATGCCCAGACTTACTATTTAGTTACCCATGACCTGGCAGAAGGACTCATGGACAACTGGTCAGAACCACACAATCAGGGAAATCTAAACAGGGCTACCACTCTCACTGTGCCGGGACACACACAGCTTACATGTGGGAGTGGGGGAAGTTCTCTCTCACACCCTGACAGCAACTAGTATTCTAACCAATGCTACACCTGCCTCAGTTCCTACCAGTGATGTGTGTGCTCAGCAGTGAGGCTGCTGCCATGCAGCTCAATTCTTGCCTTGTCGTTCTGTAGCTGAAACTGCCGACCCTTATGTTAAAAATCTTACGTAACAAATGCACAAGGAATCTGCTTTGGCAGCTGAGTAAACCAAAGCTACTCCAGTCTCACTGCCTATGCTATAAATAATGCAATTTTGTATACTTGTGATTATTCATTCATTATATATAATATATATGAACATAATATGTAAGATATATGAAGGATAGTATATGAATAATCACTGAGCTGCTCCTCTAGATAAGGAAACCACAGTAAAACAGTAATGAGTACAAAACAGCCCTTTCCTATTTCTGTGTGACTTGGTTCTAGCCCTTTTATCCCATCTTAGTATATGTGTGTCTTTAAAAAAAAGATTTCTTTCTTTATTGGAAAGAATTACAGAGAAGGAACAGCAGAGAGAGGCAGGTCTTCCATCTGCTGGTTCACTCCCCAGTTGGCTGCAACGGTCGGAGCTGCGCCGATCCGAAGCCAGGGGCCTCTTCCAGGTCTCCCATGTGGGCGCAGGGGCCCAAGGACTTGGGCCATCTTCTGCTTTCCCAGGCCACAGCAGAGAGCTAGATGGGAAGTGGAGCAGCTGAGACTTGAACCAGTGCCCGTATGGGGATGCTGGCACTGCAGCTGGCCCTTATGTGTATCTTTTGACCCCCATCGGTTACTGCAAGCTGCTTCAAATCTTACTAGAGGGAGGTTACGTTTAAGGTTTTAAGTTGGCCATTTTCTCTTGAATAATTACCTCAAAAACTAGACTATAAGGAACTAAAAGGGTCTTGCTTCTAACATTCCCCCCATAGCATCTAACCTGGGTACTTACGACAGTAATGGAATTAAAATGTAAGTGTATTTTGAAGCAAACTAACCTTGAAATCCATGCATGAGGAATCTTCAGAAATACATAGAAATGTATATTATGAAAAAACTATGCATGGATTTCAAAGACAGTTGTGCCAAAATAAATTCATCGCTTAATACAATTCTCCCATCAAGTGCTCAGGTACCTATGTTAAAAAGTAAAATTTCTGAAATATCTGAAAGTGATTGGAAGGAAATCAAACAACGAGAGTAACATATGTATCAGAATGTTATGGTTACAGATTTCCTTTTTTTTTCCACATCCTCTGTGTTGTGTTTGCACTGTTTTAACAACCACAGTTCTTTGCAATTATTATTTTAAAACTTAAAAAGTGATTATATTCCCAAGAATGTAAAAGAATTGTACAACAAAAATTATAAAAGCACTGATGAAAGAAACTGAAGAGGATAACAAACTATGGAAAGACATCTGTGTTCATGGACTGGAAAAATTAATACTGTTTAAAGGTCCACACCAGGGCCGGCATTGTGGTGTGGTGCATGAAGCTTCCACCTGCGATGCTAGCATCCCTTATGGGCACCGCTTCACGTCCCTGCTGCTCCATTTCTGATCCAGCTCTCTGCTGGTGGCCTCGGAAGATTAGCAGAGGATAGCCCAGGTGCTTGGGCCCCTGCTACCCATATAGGAGACCTGGAGGAAGCTCTTGGCATCTGGCTTCAGCCTGGCCCAGCCCTGGCCCATGCAATCATATGGGGAACAAACTAGCGAATGGAGGATCTCCGTCCTCCCTCTACTCTTTCAAATAAATAAATCTTAAAAAAAAAAAAAAAAGTGGGCCAGCGCCGCGGCTCACTAAGCCAATCCTCTGCCTGCGGCGCCAGCACCCCAGTTTCTAGTCCCAGTTGGGGTGCTGGATTCTGTCTCGGTTGTTCCTCTTCCAGTCCAGCTCTCTGCTGTGGCCCGGGAAGGCAGTGGAGGATGGCCCAAGTGCTTGGGCCCTGCACCTGCATGGGAGACCAGGAAGAAGCACTTGGCTCCTGGCTTTGGATCAATGCAGCACGCCGGCTGTAGCGGCCATTTGGGGGGTGAACCAATGGAAAAGGAAGACCTTTCGCTCTCTCTCTCAACTAACTCTGCCTGTCAAAAATGGCACAGCAGGTTAAGCTGCCATCTGCAGTGTTGCAGCCCATGTGGGTGTCTGTTCAAGACCTGGCTGCTCCACTTCAGATCTAGCTCCCTGCTAGTGGCCTGAGAAAGCAGCAGAAGATGGCCCAAGTCCTTGGACTCCTGCAACCATGTGGGAGACCTGAAAGAAGCTCCTGCTTCGGCCTGGCCCAGCCCTGGCCGTTGGCAGCCATTTGGGAGAGTGAACCAGCGGATGGAAGATGGCTTGTCTCTTCTCTTCTCTAACTCTGCCTTTCAAATAAACAATCTTTTTTAAAAATTAAATTAAAAAATACTACAAAGCTACAGTACCCACAAGAGTAAGATGCTGGCATAAAAACAGAAACAGATCGAAAGAAGAGAATAGAGAACCCAAGAACAAATCCATGCATTCACGGTTAGCTAATTTTCAACAAAGGCACCAAGAATTTATATTGGAGAAAGGAAAATCTCTTCAATAAACAGTGCTGGGAAGAAGGTGGATATCCACATGCAGAATGAAACCAGACCCTGTCTCTTACCACATATTAAATCATCTCAAAATGGATCAAAGATTTAAAATGTAAGACCAGAACCTTGAAACTACTACAAGAAAAACCAGGGAAACACTTTGCAACACATTAGTCTGGACTGAGATTTTTTTTTAATGAGACCTCAAAAGCTCAGGGAACACAAACTTGACAAATAGCCTAAAAAGCTTCTGCACAGCAAAGGAAACAACAGCCAGAGACACCTACAGAACAGAAGATGACATACTGCAAACTGCTTATCTGAAGTCACTATCCAAAATAGAACGGAATCCAGCAGCAAAAAATAAAAAATCTTTTTTAAAAAATGGGCAAATGATTTAAGTAGACATTTCTCAAAAGAAGATACACAAATAGCCAACAAGCAAAAGAAAAAATGTTCAACATCACTAATCCTCAGAGAAATACTAATTAGAACCACAATGAGATCATCTTAACCCAGTCTGAATGACTTTTTTTTTTTTTTTGACAGGCAGAGTGGACAGTGAGAGAGAGAGACAGAGAGAAAGGTCTTCCTTTGCCGTTGGTTCACCCTCCAATGGCTGGCGCACTACGCTGATCCGATGGCAGGAACCAGGTACTTATCCTGGTCTCCCATGGGGTGCAGGGCCCAAGTACTTGGGCCACCTCCACTGCACTCCCTGGCCACAGCAGAGAGCTGGCCTGGAAGAGGGACAACCGGGACAGAATCCGGCGCCCCGACCGGGACTAGAGGTGTGCCAGCGCCGCAAGGCGGAGGATTAGCCTAGTGAGCCGCAGCGCCGGCCTGAATTACTGTTATAAAAAAGACATAAAACACACGTTGGTGAGGATATGGAGATACAGGAACTTTCAAGCATTGTTGGTGGGAATGTGAATTAGTATGGAAAACAGTATGGAGGTTCCTCAGAAAACTAGAAATGTAACTACTGTATGATCCAGTGATTCCACTACTGCATATATACTGAAAGGAAAAGAAACCAATATAATATCCAATAGGAATATCCATAGGAATCCAATGCATTCCTATGTTATTGCATTGCTATCCTCAGTAACCAAGATGTGAAATCAAGCCACGTGTCCATCAACAGATGAACATATAAAGAAGATGTGGTATACACACACACACACACACACACACACAATAGAATATTTGGCCACAAAGAGAAATGATTCCTGTCATTTTTGGCAACATGGATGGGCATTTAGGACATGAAGTTAAATGAAGTAACTCAGGAACAGGAAAACAAATACCTTATAGTCTCATTTATATGTGGAAGCTAAAAAAGTTGATCTCATAGAAGGAGAGAGAATATTGGTTATCGGAGGGCTGTGAAGAACTAGAGAGGATGGTTAACAGGTACAAGGGTACATTTGGATAGGAAGAACAACTTCTAATGTTCTGTAGCACAGTAGGATAGCTATGGCTGACAACAATTAAATGTGTATTTCATTTCATAGATGATGATTATATTGTTATAAAATGTGTATTTATCTAGTACAGATGCTTCTGAATGTTCCCAACACAAAGAAATCATAAACATTTGAGATGAAGGATACACTGCTTGCTCTGCCCTGATCAGTGTGTAGTGAGCCCTGGCTGTTGCAGCCACTTAAGGAACCAGCATATGGAAAACATATTACCCCTGCAAAGGTATATAATAGGACCTGCTTCCCACACAAGACTCTCTCTCTCGATCTCTCTTGACCCCCTCTCTTTCACTCTCTTGCCCTCTCTCCCACACCCGTCGGGCTTCCCCCACCTGACAATAAACCCTTCCTCTAAAAAACAAAAACAAACAAAACAAAAATATATAAATAAAGGAGCCAGTGCTGTGGCTAAGTTGGCTGTCTCCACCTGCGGTGCCGGCATCCATATGGGTGCTGGTTCATGACCCAGCTGCTTCTCTTATGATCTAGTTCTATGCTAATGGCCTGAGAAAGCAGTGCAAGATGGCCAGAGAGCTTGGGCCCCTGCACCCGCTTGGGAGACGCAGAAGAACTCCTGGCTCCTGGCTTCAAGTCTGGCCCTTGCAGCCATTTGGGGAGTGAACCAGCAGACGGAAGACCTCTCTGTTTCTCCTTCTATTTGTAACTCTGCCTTTCAAATAAATAAATATTTTAAAGATTTTATTTTTATTTATTTGAGAGGTAGGGTTACAGTAAGTAAATAACATCTTTTTTAAAAATCATATATTGAAATATCACACCATACCCCATAAATATGTATAATTATGTGTTCATGAAAAATCACAATTTATGGGGCCGGCACTGTGGTTTAGTGGGTAAAGCTGCTTCCTGCAGAGCTGGCATCCCACGTGAGTGCTGGTTCGAGTCCCGGCTGCTTCACTTCTGGTGCAGCTCTCTGCTATGGTCTTGGGAACACAGTAGAAGATAGCCCAAGTCCTTGGGCCCCTGTAACCATGTGGGAGACCCAGAAGAAGCTCCTGGCTCCCGACTGGTTCAGCTCTGGTTACTGTGGCCATTTGGGGAGTGAACCAACATATGGAAGATACCACCCCACCCCACCCCCCCCGCCTCTTCCTCTCTAACTCTGCCTTTCAAATAAATAAAACTTTTAAAAAATCAAAATTTAGAAGATGTAAAAAAAAAAACAGCAATTACACTGGAGTGGGGTTTATTAGCATACACATCTTGGCAGACACAGTGCTAACCTGAGTCTTAAAGGAAGTAATAATATGAGTAGCTGGTAGAGAGAAGGGAAATGTGCACTGGGACTAAGCACAGCACAGCACTGCCAAGCTGCACAGGAGTTTACCGGAGAGTCTCACAGGTGGGGAGCAGGTGTTGGAGGTTCTTGGAAGTCTTAGGCCAGAGTTGCTTTTATGTAGGAAATTAAGGAGCCTCTGCAGAATGGGGAACAATAGGAGACAGTGACTGTGAAAACTGAAAAGACAAAACAGCAGGTTGCCGCTAGAGAAATTCAGGAACAAAATGTAGGCTAAAAAGGGGATGAGAGGGCCACAAATAAGGGGGATGAGGACCCAGAGAGGATGAGAAGTTTAGAAGACTAAAGAAAGAACTGGGCTCGGTGAAACGCCAGCATCCCACATGGGTGCGGGTTCATATCCCAGCAGCTCTATGCTAATGTCTTGGGAAAAACAGCAGACAATGGGACAAGTGCTCAGGATTCTGCCTCCCCAGTAGGAAACATAAATGAAGCTCCTAGCTTCAACCTGGCCCAGCCCTGGCCACTGTGGCCACTTAGGGACGGAACCAGTGGATGGAAGATCTGTGTCTTTCCCTCTCTAACTCTTTCCAATGAATAAGTCAATCTTTTTAACAAAGAGAAAAGGGGGGGCAGCACTGTGGCATAGCGGGCTAAGCCTCCACCTATGGTGCTGGCATCCATGGGATGCTGGTTCGAGTCCTGGCTGCTACTCTTCAGATCCAGCTCTCTGCTATGGCCTGGGAAAGCAGAAGATGGCCCAAGTCCTTGGGCCCCTGTACCCATGTGGGAGACCTGGAAGAAGCACCTGGTCTGGCTTTGGATCTGCCCAGCTCCGGCTGTTGCAGACATTTGAGGAGTGAACCAGTGGATGGAAGACCTCTCTCTCTGTCTCTCCCTCTCTCTGTAACTCTACCTCTCAAATAAATATCAAAAAATAATAACTAGAGAGCACGTGCATGCACAAAGAACTTGTCATAACAATTTTTAAAATGTTTATGAGGAGCTGGTTCTGAGTCAAGTACTATGCAATATAAAATATCTATTTTAATCCTCACAAATGTCTAGAAGGTAGGTACATTTCTTCAGGCTCCAGATGAGGAAACTGAAGCACACTTAAGTATCAAGTATTTACCTAGATGCACTGGACCACTGGAAGGCAGGATTCAAATACAGACAGTTTGGCTTCTAAGCACATGCTCTTCACTGCCTCCAGTGTGACCCGAGTGTGGTGTGGGTGACCTGGGGCAGGAGCCAACACAGTGAAGGCAGAGCAAGAACCTAGACAAGCAGTCAGCTGGGTTTGGGGATACCTCATGAGTGTCCCATAGCAAAGACAGGCAAACTTTGTTACTATGGACTACAATAACTAAAAATATAAACTCCAAGAAAATCTAAAGTCCTTCCAACAAATCGAGAGACTTATTGAAATTTACGTAACAAGAAGAGAACACACCTATGAGCCTCAGAGCTGTGAAATCCAGGAATGAGGGTGCATCTTCATATCACATACCCTGCCAGGACTAACTGCCTAACATTCATGGAAAGACACCAGCAGAGGGGCCAGTGCTGTGGCATAGCACATAAAGCCACAACCCGCAGCGTTGGCATCCCATATGGGCACTGGTTCAAGTCCCTGCTGCTCCACTTCCGATCCAGCTCTCTGCTATGGCCTGGGAAAGCAGTAGAAGATGGCCCAAGTATTTGGGCCCCTGCACCCATGTGGAAGACCCAGAAGAAGCTCCTGGCTCCTGGCTTCGGATTGGCACAGCTCTGGCCATTGCAGCCAACTGGGGAGTGAACCAGTGGAGGGAAGAACTCTCTCTGCCTCTCCTTCTCTGTGTAACTATGACTTTCAAATAAATAAATCTTAAAAAAAAAAACAAAAACAAAAACAGCAGAGTGAGCATGGGCAGAGTGCAAAAAAGGAGCGGAAGTTCCTGCCTAGAATTCTCTGGCAGAGATAAGGACGGTGGCTCTAATAAACACAAATAAATGAAATGTGGTAAGGGAAACATTTGCAGATATTACAAATGAGTTTTGCTATGTGTTTGAGTCTATTTAGAATCAAGTTAGAGTACTGAAAAGCTCCTTTTGTATGTATGGAAGTGCCACGATGACCCCAGTACCTCCCATAAGAGAAGCAGCTACATTGGAGCAAAGTTATTGCTGCTTTCTGATTTCTGTTATTCTGTCCTAAGGCTTGGATATTGCCACAACTGAACAGACTCAGATTCTCATCCAGATCCATTCTGAAATGACACTTTTGGTTGAAATTACAGCCATATGGCAGTGTATCAGTGTGACATATAATGGAGTGGTAACCTTGATTGCTTTCTTTTTTTTCAAGAGGCAAAAATGCTATTTCTTAGAAGTACAACGGGAGGATATTAATTTGGGTAGTTTTGTGATTATTTTAACATGAACTAAGTCATTTAGACACTTCTCAGAATGTTTTGTACTTGAAGATGAAAAATCCTTATCAATATGGAAATCTTGAAAAGTGAGCTGTTTCAGAATCAATGCTCTAAAAGCTTATCTAGAAAATTCTCATAAGTGAAAAAATATCTTGGGGAGCTTAATTTACTAACTTCACTTTTTAAAAGGAACTGGTCCTAGCGGATGGAAGACTCTCTGCCTCTCCTTCTCTCTCTCTGTAACGCTTTCAAATAAAAAATACCCAATGACAATTTAAAAAAAAGGAACTGGTTCTTTTATTTTTAATTATAGGTGAAAATCCAGAGCAATTAATTATGGAGTAGAGTGCTGTATGTGGCTAGTGGAAAAACAACAAATCCTTCACATGGGCATCGAATCACACACCTTGTTACGTTGCTCTAGAGATAGCGGTTTTCTCCTCTGTTCAGCCACCTGACACTAAAACCACGATTCAAATGCACATCACCCACATGTGACCAGCAGAGCTCGTCCTGCAGCACTGAACGTCACAACAGAGAAGCTCCTGAACTGAGCAGGCCCAGGAAGCAGAACACAGTATGTGACGGGGCAGGTCCTGTCACAACCACCACCACCACCAAACAAGTGGCCACATGGGGTTGTGCATCAGTTCATTAGGCCCAATACTACTTAAAGTTATCAGTGTGTGGACTAACACTCAGAAATGTTGTGACATGAAAATTTTCAATGCAATGGGACTTATTTTCATAGGACTTGGCCTTTCTCTGGGGAAAATAAAGCAACAAGGATTGTCAACAAAGTTTCTGAATTTTGTTGTAGGATTTGAAAAATTGTATGTGTGGGATTTAACCCCAAAAGCTTAGCTGGTTTTCAAACACTTGCAAATATATAATTGCAGATCCTATGAGGCTTAGCCTTGGTAGTGTAAGGCACTAGAACCTCATAAGGACAGTCCCTTAGGGACAGCACAGCACATCACCCTGACCATCAAATGAGTAAGCAGCATGTGTTGTTTTCAGACTTTGAAACATCTGAAATAGCCTCCTTTTCTCTAAGGAAAAAATAGGGGGAGTGGGTATATAAGACTAGAGCACAAGGGCTTGCAATATTACTTTAACTACTTACCAATGAAATCTACAGATTTGTCCAGCCAGGGCAAAATTTTCTCACAGAAGCTATCATTCACAGGTACTCGCAGGAAATGAGAATCAGGGATAAAGTCAGGCTTTGGACAGGTATTGCTGGCATTTAACACATAACCAATGCCATTCTGTTGCATGAGCTCCTATGGAGGAAAAAAAGCAATCAAAGTGACTAATGATATAGAAACATCATTTTGAAAAAGTAAAGTTAAATGATAAAAATTACCAGTTTTCTTGCAATAATAAGAGTTCACTCAGATGAGTGAAATCTAAAAACCCAGCAAAATAACATGTAGACACTCAGGTTAAGATCAAAAAAGTTTTTAAAAGACAAAAAAGGCTTTAAAATAGTATAAATAGTATGCCTAAAGATCACACAATCAATACAGTCAACTCTCTAACATCTTCGTTACTAGAGAGAAGCAGAAAAAAAGACTATGAAATGCAGTGACAGTTCAAAGAATTTTAGGACATCTATAGCCACAACAAGAACATCTTCTTGAACACAATGATTATTCTCTAAGGTAGTGCTAGGCATTCTTCTCACTCCAAACATTCTCTGTGAAGGCTGCATTTAGAGATACCATAGAATCATTAGCCATCCACACTGATGATGGGGTGTGTGTATGTGTCTGTCAGTGTCCTCAATGTTCAACCCATATTTCCAGCTACTGAGAATCAAGATGTTACCACAGATCCTTCAAATTCACAATGTCAGAAACTAAATATTGTTCTCCCTTGTCTGTCCCAAACTTCTATTTCTTGCCATCAAAACAATTGGTCTTAAGTAATAATATCCACTCAGCCGGTTGAGCAAAAACTAAGGTCATTTGTGGCTCCTTTTGCTTTCTTCCCCCACTGCCCCACCATCATCCAATGGCTACCAAATCCTTTGTGTAACCTCTTCCATTTATTTTCTTCTCTCTGCTCCCACTTACCTCTCAGCAGCCAATCTTTATCAAGATAACCAATAAAGACAACAGGGAACTCTTAAACTTAGTGTTTTTCTCTCCAAACCATATTTTTAACAACTAAAATAACCTTTCTTATACACAGACCCAGTGCTTTCTCCAGTCTTTTTCATTTCACTGTGTCTCATTTCCTGCTCTATGCAATCTCCCCAAATCACATATATGCAGGCCCTCACTGTGTTCACACAAGTCCTGGGCTCAAAAAGCCCTGTCCCCCTTCCCAGTGAATCTCTTTCCACTTTTCCTACTTAGTTTAACCTTATGTAATGTCTTCTGCCCACTGATGGATTTCATTTTTGTCCTTCCACAGCACTTTGTTCATACCATTTAAACACCTAACATAGTGTGCTAACATTTAACGGATGATTCCTGTCTCCCCTAGTAAGTGAAGCAAAGGATTTTTTTTTTTTTTTTTTTTTTTTGACAGGCAGAGTGGATAGTGAGAGAGAGAAACAGAGAGAAAGGTCTTCCTTTTACTGTTGGTTCACCCTCCAATAGCCGCTGCAGCCAGCGCGCTGCAGCCGGCGCACCGCACTGAGGATCATTTCTTATGCTGTTTTTCTGCCTTGAGTGCCAGGAACATATCTGCACTCAATGCAAGTTTGTTCAAGAACATCCCGTCTACCATTTACCAGCCAAGCCTCTGTAACCAGCTTCATTTAGTCCTCTCATTGCTGCTTCCCATTTAAGCCTGAAATAGTTCTCTCATTCTAAGAAACCTTGGCCATTTCATCCTTCTCTTGGAATGCTACTTTCTCTATAAATGTGTTCAACCACCTGACTACTGGTAATTTTCTTGTTTACCTTCCTAAAACGTAACAGTCCCCTAATCTCTTTACATAGCATATTTAGCACCACAGATTTATTTTATGTAAAAGGTAGACAGCATAACTATAGACTGTGTATGCAAACTTCTCTCATCTCTGAAATGATATTATAAAGAAACAGGTTTTGGAACTGGGTGGGCTTTTTAGATTGACCAACACCCTTCAGCTATGCCAGAGCTCAATCTTCTACTGTCTTCATACACTTCTGTTAGCTTAATAATCAGGCTGTGAAGATCTTAATAGTACTTACCACCGACTCTGATCATATTTAGACAAGGTCGTAGTCAGAGTGGAAGTTCTCTCCTCCCTTCAGAGAAAGGTACCTCCTTCTTTGATGACCTGTTCTTTCCACTGGGATCTCACTCGCGGAGATCTTTCATTTAGGGTTTTTGTTTTTTGTTTTTTTTGCCAGAGTGTCTTGGCTTTCCATGCCTGAAATACTCTCATGGGCTTTTCAGCCGGATCCGCATGCCTGAAGGGCTGATTCTGAGGCCAGAGTGCTGTTTAGGACATCTGCCATTCTATGAGTCTGCTGTATATCTCGCTTCGCATGTTGGATCGTTCTCTCCCTTTTTTATTCTATCAGTATTTGCAGACACTAGTCTTGTTTATGTGATCCCTTTGGCTCTTAGTCCTATCATTATGATCAATTGTGAACAGAAATTGATCACTTGGACTAGTGAGATGGCATTGGTACATGCCACCTTGATGGGATTGAATTGAAATCCCCTGGTATGTTTCTAACTCTACCATTTGGGGCTTCCATAGCCTTGGCAACTCATGACAAGAGCCTAGGGTGATTACTGATGCCATAAACAAGAGTGTCAATTTGTTAAGTCAACAACAGGAGTCACTGTGCACTTACTCCTCATGTAGGATCTCTGTCCTTAATGTGCTGTACATTGTGATTTAATGCTATAACTAGTACTCAAACAGTGTTTTTCACTTTGTGTTTCTATGTGGGTGCAAACTGTTGAAATCTTTACTTAATATATGCTAAACTGATCTTCTGTATATAAAGAGAATTGAAAATGAGTCTTGACGTGAATGGAAGGGGAAAGGGAGTGGAAAAGGGGAGGGTTGTGGGTGGGAGGGAAGTTATGGGGGGGGAAGCCATTGTAATCCATAAGCTGTACTTTGGAAATTTATATTCATTAAATAAAAGTTAAAAATATTTTAAAAAATAATAAAAAAATAGTACTTACCACACGTTTGACCTTTCATACTTGTACCAAATGTTACATCTGTTTTTCTGTGGGTGAACTATAGCTAAACTGAATCTATCTAGTACCATCTGATCAACCATAAGTTACAGAAACTAGTTCAGTATCTTCTAGGTAAGAAGAGAAGTGGGCAACTGAAGTTAAATCAGCCACTAACAATGGCCTTTCTTCCCCATTTCTTTCCTTAAAGAAATGAACTATATAATATGTGGGTTCTTCAAAAAGTTTATGGAAAAATGGAATTAAAAGGTAAGTTTATTTTGGTCTAAAAATATTTGGAACCTATCCAGAGGTTTTCCACCATACACACCTTCTGTAAAGTTTTCAAGACTCCTTGTATTTCTTTCCCTTACCCAATAAGAGTACTACTGATTACAAGTAATCTCTTGGGGCCAGGTCTGTGGTGTAGCGGGTAAAGCCGCTGCCTGCAGTGCTGGCATCCTATACGGCTGCCAGTTCGAGTCCCAGCTGCTCCACTCTGACCAGCTCTCTGCTATGGCCTGCAAAAGCAGTGGAAGATGGGCCAAGTCCTTGGGCCCCGTACCTGCCTGGGAGACCCAGAAGAAGTTCCTGGCCCCTGGCTTTGGATCAGCAGTTCTGGCCGTTGCAGTGACCTAGGGGGGGACCCAGCAGATGGAAGACCTCTCTCTCGCTCGCTCGCTCTTTGTCTCTCTCTATGCCTGTGCCTCTCTGTTACTTTGCCTTTCAAATAAATTTTTTTAAAATATTTGTCCACCCAACAGAATGATGATGACAGCACAGAAGTCTCCAAGAAACAGGTGACACAGTGTTATTTACAATACATAATCAAAAGTTAACAAAAAATTCCAAGTGCAAATCAGGCTGCAAGTCAATAAATACTGCCAAATTTGATTTTCCATAGAGAATATATACTTTGGACATGTGATCTAATAACCTACATTTTATAGAAATGACAACGTATATTCAAACAAAAATGTTGAGCACTTTTGCTGGGAGCCTATTAGTAATATAATAACATATGGTACAGATAATATCTAGCATTTACTGAGTGTCTACTCTGCCAGGTTCTGCGTTAAGCTTTTAAACAGATCCTCTTTTAATCCTCACAACCATTAAGGCTACATAATATTTCCAAAATATCATAGCTAGCAAAAAATAACAGATTCAAATGCAAACATATATCGCTCTCCAGAATTTACCCTTCTTTATTGCTATACTCTACTAAAGTTCTTTCTAAAGCAAACTAAATAACATAACTAGCCTTCCTTTGCAAAACATTTAACTTAGTTCATAGTAAAATTCTCTTCCCTCATTCCTATTTCATCCATGTTATAATACTTTAATTAATGTACATCATCATCATAACAAGCCCAGTGGCCTAAACAAGTTTCAGAACAAATACCACTGACTTCAGGTAAGTATACTGTTCCAATGGCAGAGGAGCACATGCTGGTGCCAAGAGCCCACTGCTGGCCATGTAGCAGGAGTTCTGTGCTCAGATATGGCAATGTGATGTCACCGGCCCGCTGACATCTGTGAACGAGGTTTCTAAAGTTTCAGATAACAATTCTACTCTCTTGCTTTCTTAATTCTTTTTCTTGTTTTTGATGAAAGCATCTAGAATTGGCTGAGATGTTCTTATTGGTGGAACTGAGATGGAGCTAAAACTATAAAGAATTAGTCTACTTCTATTTTATGGGATAACAACTTGTTATTCACAGAAGGATGCCAATGTCTTCTTACTAAACTATGAAGAGATATTTATATAATTAATTCCAGTTTCATTTCAGCTTGTTATATAAAACATACACAACTGAGTATTTACTTTCCTATCATCAAACATCATAGTCTAAAAGTTTAGGGGGCCGGCACTGTGGCTCACTTGGTTAATCCTCCGCCTGTGGTGCCGGCATCCCATATGGGCGCTGGGTTGTAGTCCTGGTTGCTCCTCTTCCAGTCCAGCTCTCTGCTGTGGCCCGGGAGGGCAGTGGAGGACGGCCCAAGTGCTTGAGCCCCTGCACCCGCATGGGAGACCAGGAAGAAGCACCTGGCTCCTGCGCAGCGCCGGCCATAGCGGCCATTTGGGGAGTAAACCAACGAAAGGAAGACCTTTCTCTCTGTCTCTCTCTCTCACTGTCTGTAACTCTACCTGTCAAAAAAAAAAAAAAAAAAAAAAAAAGTTTCCAGAGAGCAGTTATCCTATACTGTTAAAAGAGCTCAACTTCATACTATGTCTGTTAATACATGCTCTCTACGATAGGATGATCCATGTCCGGCCTTCAGAAATCTTCTGGACATGTTAGCCTTGCTGGTCTTTCTACTCCTCCCTCAGTCACCCACTCACATGTGATCTAGCCTGGTCTCTTCAGTACCAATAACCACAGCCTTCCAGACTCTCCATGTCACATGCCTGCACACTCTAAGACCCTCCTCCTCTCTGTTCAGCTCACTCTTGCTTAGGCCATTTCTCTGGGAATCCTCCCACCCCTCGATATCTACAATCCAATGATGCTACCCAGCCTTCTTTGTGCCTCATCCCCATTATGTCTGTCTGCCTTCCTTCCCAACTTAAACCCTACAGTCAATCATTACAATCATTCCCTTGCTTTCACCTTCAATTCCTCTGCCCACTTTCACTTCACACTCAGCAAGATTATAACCCAAGTTAACCAATTTCTCCACCTAGTTTGCATTTGTACCCATGATCTGAGAAAAACACTCAACAGTGCTGCTTGACCTCACTCAGCAACCACTGTCTCTCCGAAGTCCATTCACTTGCCTTCTCTTAGAGGCCATCCCACACATTTCCCTTTTTCTTCAATTCCCCATGTCCCCACTGATCCTCTCTCTTAGCTGATGGATAATCTTGTTTCTTGGCACACAGGAAAAACGGAAAAAATCAGAAGCAAATCTTACTCCAGCAACCTTTATCCTTCTGTGACTCATGCAGCTATATACTCTACCTTCCCCTTTGTCATTATGGTTGAACTGCTCATGCTTCAAGACCAAGCCCTCTATTTGCTCAGTAAGTCCCACTCTTTTTATCCAAGGATATGGCTCTAGCTAATTCCTCCCTCCCTTTCCTAGAAGTTTTCTACTTTATGGATCATTTCTCCCACCAGAAGTCAAACAAACCACCATTTCTCTCATTTTAGAAATATCCTCTCTCATCCTCTACTTCTCCCTCCAGCTACTTCCCTATGTCTTTGCTCCTCTTAGGAGCAAAATTCCTTGAAAGCACTACTTAGCAAATATGTCTCCAACTTCTCTCCTCCCATTATCTCCAGATCCTATTCCATTCAGGCTCTCATCCTCACCACCCTACCCAAACTGCTCATAGATCAGTGGTCCCTACACTGATAAATCTAAGAGCCAGTTCTAAGTCCTCATCTTTCTTCACCAGCGTAGCATACAGTGGCACACTTGCTAACTCCTTCCCCTCCTGAAAAACACGGTGTTCACTTCTTTCCTGGACTTTCCGCCCTCAGTATTTACTCCCGAATATCCCTTATTGGATCCTTCTCAACTCCTCAGACTTTCAAAGCTGGAGGGCCCCACAGTTCAATTCTTTAACTTTTCCATCTGTATTTTCTCTCTTAATAATCCTATCCAGTCTTATGACATTAAATACTATCTATATGGTAATGACTTCCACATTTATATCTCCCCCCTTTAGGAAACTTCTGAATTATACATCCATCTGCCCATTCAACACATCCACTTAGAAGTACTTGGCATGTCGAAAACTGAACTCTCACTCATCCTAATGACCTCCCTATCTCTGTTAATGTCAATTCCACCTTCTCAACACCTCTTTCACAGTATCCACCATTCAATCAAGCAAAAAATTCTAAGGGCTAAACCTTCAGAATATGGCTAGAGTCCAAACACTTCTCACCACTGCTGTCACCTTGGTTTCCATCCACTACTGTGTCACTTCCTATCTTCCAACCTGTACAAAATCTAGCCTATTTTCAACACAGGATCTATTATTGATCCTAATAAAATAGAAATCAGATGATGTTACTCCTCTGCTCAGAACCTTCCAGTGGGTCCCTGCTTCTCTCAAAGTGAAAGCAAACATCTTTATAAGACCTATAAAGTCTTGCTCCTCCCATTACACCTCTTTAACCCCATTCCTTTATGTTCCCTTTGCATCAGTCACGCTGATCTCTTCATTCCTTTATCATATGAGATACACTTTGGTCTTTGCACCGGCGGCTGCTTCTGCCTATATCACTCTTCCTCCAGATTTTCCATGGCTCACTCTTTGACCTGCTTAAAGTATTTGTTCAAATGTCTCTATCTCAATGAGGCACACTTTTATCACCTATTTAATTATAACCCATACCCTCAACAAGCACACTCTGCCCCATACCCTATTTTCTTCATTGTACCTATCACTGTAATAAATAGATAGTAAAAAGTAGATTATGCTATATAGTTTACCTATCTATTATGCTTACTGTCAAGTTTCTTTCTTCTAGAATGTCAGCTCATTAAGGCACAGATTTCTGTCTTGTTTACTGATGTGCCCCCATCAGCATGAACACTGGCACATAGTCGAGGCTCAGCACAAATTTGTGGAATGAATTAACTGTTATCATTAAAATGAATAAAACCTTGGAGCAAATGGCCACCAACTGCTACACTGGCATACCAAATGGGTGCTGGTTTGAGTCCTGGCTCCCTGCTAATGTTCCTGGGAAAGCAGTAAAAAATGACCCAAGTCCTTGGACTCTGAACCCCAGTGGGAAACCTGTAAGAAGCTCCTGGCACTTGACTTTGGCCTGGCACAGCCCGGCTACTGTAGCCATCTGGGGAGTGAACCAGCAAATGGAAGACCTCTCTGTCCCTCCCTCTCTCTAACTCTGCCTTTCAAACAATCAAAACAAATCTTTTTAAAAAATAAAATCTGGATCTAGTAACTACTTTATTAGCCTCTTCTGATTGAAGTACCTTACCATATTCTTTATACATTTTTTCACTTTACAACGCAGGGTAAAATGTCCTTAATTTATATTCCTTCATCTTGTAATTTGTGAAATGACTACCTCAGTTTCTCCTATCAAGAGAGAATTTCATGGGTAAATAATGGGTAAAAACAGCGTGAAGAAAATTTTTAGGAGGCACATTTCCTTAAACAACTTCAGGATCATGGTAAATTGTTTACATGTGAGTTGCACTGGTTACAGATTAGGCTGTAACTATTTACTTTGGAGAGTAACCATCTGGGGCTGACTGTGCATTCAGGTACTCTGCAGGGTTGCTCTGGGACATAAAGCAGCTGCATCCCCATGAAGGGATGGACAATCTAGCAGCAGAGAGAAGGCAGCTGCACAATGCTGATGATGCAAAGAGGTGCCTGATGAGTGCAGTGTGGCAGAATAAACAAAAAAGCACTGGAAAACAAGAGTGAGATCAAATGGAAGGATTCTCAAAGGGCCCCAATGAGAACTAAAATAATCACCTGAGGCTTAGAGGACGGTAAAATGATTCTGTGTCCTTGGGGCATGCTCCAGGACCCCGCCTCCACCCCATCCCAAATTTTCAGATGCTCAAGTCTTTTATATAAAATGGAGTAATATATGCATACAACCTGCATATATCCTCCTGTATACTGTAAACTATTGCTAGATGACATAATACCTAATACAAGTACTATATAAATAGTTGTCCTACTGTATTGTTTACAGAATAATGACCAGTACATACACGTTTTTTTTTCCCCCCAAAGATTTTCACCCTGCTAAATGCAAAGGTGTGTAAACCAGGGATGTAAAGGGCTGGCTGTACAGGCATTCTGGATGGCTGGAAGGCACTGACTAGTCTAGTCTGTTTTGAAATTGAGAGAGGATGAACAGAAGAAAACAGAAGAGGCAGAAACTGGAAAGGTACAAATATATCAGAGAGGGTCTTAAATATCAAGCCAGAGTTTTACTGCAAAGCTAAAGAATGCTATCAAATGCCATCATGAGAAGGACAAGTAATTTACAAAAGCAAACTCCAAAAGGAGTTCGGAGTCCAAACAATTTTTTTTTAGAGATTCATTTATTTATTGGAAGTCAGAGTTAGAGAGAAAGAAAGAGAGACGGAGACAGAGAGAGAGGGAGAGAGAGAAAGGCCTTCCATCCACTGGTTCATTCCCCAATTGGCTGAAACAGCCAAAGCTGCACGGATCTGAAGCCAGGAGCCAGGTGCTTCTTCCTGGTCTCCCACGCCGGTGCAGGGCCCAAGCACTTGGGCCATCCTCCACGGCCTTCCCAGGCCATAGCAGAGAGCTGGATTGGAAGTGGAGCAGCCGAGACTGGAACGGCGCCCATATGGGATGCCAGCGCTTCAGGTCAGGGCGTTAACCCGCTGCGCCACAGCGCCGGCCCCCAAACAATTATTTAGTGACCCAGGATCTCAGTGTGGCATGGAATCATGAAATATGGATACTGGCACAAGAAGAACCACAGCACAGCCCAGCACACTGCTATTCATACCTGGATGACACTGGATTAGGTTACCTTAACCTCCCTCAGCTTTAATTTCTTCACCTGTAAAATGGGGCTAATGGTATTTTGTAAAGCAAGTATGAGAATAAAGTACTTGACACATAACAGTCTCATTAAATGTTAGTTACTCTAACTTATTTTAAAAATAGCTTATGGCCGGCACACCAGGTTCTAGTCCCGGTTGGGGCGCCAGATTCTGTTCTGGTTGCCCCTCTTCCAGGCCAGCTCTCTGCTGTGGCCCAGGAGTGCAGTGGAGGATGGCCCAAGTGCTTAGGCCCTGCACCTGCATGGGAGACCAGGAGAGGCACCTGGCTCCTGGCTTCGGATCAACGCAGTGCACCGGCCACAGCGGCCATTGGAGGGTGAACCAATGGCAAAGGAAGACCTTTCTCTCTGTCTCTCTCTCACTGTCCACTCTGCCTGTCAAAAAAAAAAAAAAATAGCTTATAAATCTCATGGTATGTGAATTATATATTTCAATAAGCTGTTACCAAAACAAAAAAAAAAAACCTGTAATATCTATTTTTCACTAACTCAAACTGTCCTTTGTGCTAACTGGTGTTTACTTATTTGAAAGTCATAGTTACAAAAAGAGGGAGACAGTGAGAGAGAGATCTCCCATCTGCTGGTTCATTCCCCAGTAGCCGCAACAGCCACAGCCAGGCCAGGTCTAAGCCAGGAGCTTCATACAGGTCTTACAAATGGGTGGCAGGGGCCCAAGCATCTGGGCCATCCTCCACTGCCTTCCCGGGCCATTAGCAGGGAGCTGGATTGGAAAAGGAGCAGCAGAGCTATGAACCGGCACACATACGGTCTGCTGGTGCCACAGGCACAGATTGATTCTGCTTTCAACATACATTTAAGTAAACTTCAAAAATATTTATGAGTCAAAAACAAAAACTTAACTGTATTATTTATTATTTTAATTCACTATTTTTTCCCTTTAAAAGTTTCTCTCTCTCCCTCTCTGTAACTGTCTTCCAAATAAATAAATAAATCTTAAAAAAAAAAATGTTTCTCTTGGGGCCAGCACTGTGGCCATGGCAAACAGGTAAAGCCATTGCCTGTGACGCTGGAATCCCATATGGGCACCGGTGCATGTCCCTGCTGTTCTACTTCCATTCCAGCTTCCTGTTGATGGCCTGGGAAAAGCAGCAGCAGATGGCCCAAATACGGGGCCCCTGCCACCCATCTGTAAGACCTGGGTGAAGCTCCTGGTTTCACCCTGGCCTAGACATGGCCACTGTGGCCATCTGGAGAGTGAATCAGTAGACGGAAGCCCGATCCCTCTCTCTCTCTTTCAAATCAATCTGTTTTTAAAAAAGTTTCTCTTCTAAGCCATGAAATAAACGTTCTCCCCTGTAGTTGGTAATTTCTACATATAGGTTCTATGATCTGTTGTTGTAGACTGTGGTATATTTAGAGTACAGAATAATATATGGCTTTAATAAAACTACTTGGGCAAATTCCTCACATTCAACTAATCTGAGGACACAAGATCCACGAGCAATGCAATTTTAGGTCATGGAATTGTACTTTCTTTCTCAATTCCAAGCCTAATTTTGCATTTTCCACTCCATTTGTCTTCAGAAAGTAATCTCAAGTTCTACTTCCTCCATCAACCTTCCTTAAACAACAAAAACCACTGTTATTTCCCACTCACCCCTAGCATCTTACATACTCTAGCCTATGACAAGGAGTGTTCCCTATAAATCAGACACTGGGCTTGGTCAAGTCATTTCATTTGAACATATGAACACTAGGAGGCAAGAATTATTATGGTTTGTAGGTGGAGAAACCAACATTGCTTTTGACTTCTGCCGCTGACCAGTTCTAAAGTCAATGACATCATTTTGGGTAAGTGGCTTGATTCAGGGTCAACCTCTGACATAATCCTATTAGAGGGTTGAAATCAATGTAACAAGCCTAGTGTTTTAAATGGCAAATATTATGATCCTCCTAAGAGAAGTTCTGTGACATGCTTTCAATAGATTTAACATATTTTGGTAGCACTTTATTTAAAAGAGAAGACTAACAAAATTGTGGCTTTTTGATTGCTGTTTTTAAAAAGTCAACTTCTGAGTTACAATCAAAGGGAGGTACTACTAAGGAAGATTACAAAATCTGCATCTTGGGGAGCCTGAAGAAGAAGTGGATTATTTCTCCTCCAAAGTTGAAATCAGGAAGTTGAACAGGAAGATCAGAGCAGGCAGATACTGGTATTTGTGGGGAGAAAGGCAAACGTGGTTCTAAAACTCACTGGGTAATGCTAAGGAATTCGTGTAACATTTCTAGAATGTTGATTTCCTTCTTCATGAGATGAAGGTGGTTGGCTAAAGGATCTCTAAGCTCTCCTTCAGCACTAAGGTTCTGGTCAATGATGAATCCAGAGGTCGAATACACCTGTCTATTCCTGCTCTCAAAGTTGCCCAGCCTGCCAGTGTGTTCTTTCTCCTATCTGCTAGTCTTCACACTCTTTGAATAGCTGATAGTCTTCTCCCTGCCCAAGTTGCTGTCCCATGAAGTTCCATAATCCCATCTCCCCCTACAAACATTTCCTCTCACTACATCTATTAACAAATCCTGCTAGGTATTTGTTTAGAAGGCAATGAAAAATAGAAAACTCTGTTTTTCCTATTCTCAATTGCACATTCTGGTTTAACTACACTGAAATAGGTATAAAACAAAGTAAGTGTGCCATTTCATTAATGACAAAAGTAACAAAAATGATCTGTAACTCAATTATTGGTGGACTTACCTGTTGGTTGACTAATTAAGTTGTATCAGGACTAAACAGGATCCTTAACTAGGAATTTTGCATTTTATTTTCATTTACTTATTTTTAAAAATTGATTAAGTTAAAAGGCAGACTGACACACACACAGATATCTTCTATCTGCAAGTTCACTCCCCAGATGGTGGCAACAGTCTGGGCTGGGCCAGGAACTCCATCTGGTCTCCCAAATGGGTGGCAGGAACTCAAGCACTTGAGCCATGAACTACTGTTTCCCAGGAGCATTAGCAGGAAGCTGGACTGGAAGCACAGCAGCCAGGACTCAAACCAGCACTGACATGGGATGCAGACATCCGAAGCAGCAGTTTAACTGGCGGTACAACAACACCTGCCCCGTGTATTATTTTATTTTCTGAGCTGAAGATTAAATAAGCCAGCTCCAGTTTTGCCCCAGTAATGCACATGACTTTTTCTGTAAGTTTGCTTACCTCTAAGAGAATTAAAAATAATTCCACGCCCAAAGACATTGTGACCCCACTAGGAAAGACTCAGCATAGGTATCAGCTATCAATTCACAATAAATTCACATATATTAACAACATAGTATCAGAGCAAAATTTTAATAAGGCAGGAATTCTGAAAACAAAAAACACATGTCTCATTACTGCCTAAACAAAGAAAGCAAATCTGGAAGCTTATTTCCAGTCACCCCAAGAAGAAAACGTTGAGTGATACTGTCTTTCATATAGAGAAGTCGTTCTTATAAATCACTAATAACTGAATTAAGATTTCTGACTGCCTGTTCAATCAGTAGTGATATTAAATTAAGAGGTTTTAGAGAAAAAAAAAATCACTTTTTCCAGGCAGTAAGAGCACCATTTTACAGCACTACTGGTTAGTAGTATATTCTTGCACATTGCAGAGTATGGTTCTTTCATTGTTACACTTGTACCATTACATATGTTAGAGTTTAAAAAAAGTCCACTGCCCCCAAGAACGACTCCAAGAGACTCTCTCATGCAACCAGCAAAGGGTTAAGGGCTTATTGATCCAGCATGCTGGGGCTCTCTGAACATGCAAGAACAGAGGAGCCCGGAGGAACTAAAGTATAGGGTTTATAAAGGCAAAAACTGCGAAATTGGGAGGGGGGATACATGGTTGCTAAAATCAAGAGAGTACATAGTTACTGGGGTCAACATAACCCAAGTCCTAAGTGAAATTGATATCCATTATAATCTTGACAATACCAGTTACAATCCTACAATTATCAATTATGATCTTGACATTAATCCAAATTATAGGTAAGACATAGACAAATCACATCTTTATCATTAACCCAGGTGCAACCTTTCTACTTTCAAGCTTGAGCAATCATGCTAGGGGGTTTTTGTGCTCTGCCAAGGGTGAAGTAGTGTACTGCTATTGTCCGACTATTTGAGATCATAGTTTCAGACCAGAGTCTCACGGTGGGAGGGGTGGGGGGTGGGTGCTTTCCCAGAATGGAGTCTCAAGTGCTCCAAAATGGAGTCCCTACTGTCAAGGTGCTACTCCACATACAAAGGTCCCATGTCAATAAGCGGTCCTCTAATTACGGATGCCTAGTTCATTACAGCCCACATTCTCTCAACAAGAATCCATGCTCTTCCCATCTCTTCTCAGTCAAACTACTTCAACAGCCTCCAGACAGGGCGGTGCACTCATCCAGCCTGTCTTCCCTGCCTTTCACCAGCCTTCCCCACAGCTCCAGCCAGCAGTCACACTGAAGACCTTCCTCAGTCCAACTGCAACCTGAATCCCCTTCTAGTATGCTACAGTAAATACAGTTCAAAAATGTTAAATCATTTAGGAAGTATTAATTTAATAACTTAAAATAAGGCAACAGTTCTGAAAAATCTTGGAGCCAATGTTGTGGCACAGTGGATTCAGCTGCTGCTTACAATGCCAGCATCCCATATTGGAGTGCCAATTCAAATTCTAGCTGCTCTACTTTCAATCCAGCTTCCTGCTCATGTGCCTGGGAAAGCAGCAGGTGTTTGCTCAAGTACTCAGGCCCCTACCACTCATGTGGGAGACACTGATGGAGTTCTGAGCTCCTGGCTTTGGTTGAGTCCTGGCTGTTAGCCATTTAGGGAGTGGACCAGAAAATAGAAGATTCTCTCTCTCTATCTCAGTGACTCTGTCTTTCAAATAAATAAATAAATTTTTTTTAAAGTTAAAACTCTTGTCCTGTGTCTCTTGGACCCATGGAGAACAAACAAATACGACAGCAGTTCAGGTTTCCTGTGCCAACAAAGAACATCAAACAAAACATGCCAGAAGATGATGTAACTGTTAACTGGGGAATTACACGGAGAATGGTGTCCTTCCTTCTCTGTTTAGAACTGCTATGTGTTTAAAATAACAGATAATGGGAAATTGCTGTTTCTCCAGCTGCTACCAATAAACCCAGCAATGAAGGATATTTTCAAAACACCCACCTTGTTGAGGACATCTCGCTGGCAGCCAAGATAAAGATTGGGAAGAATTCGAGTTGGCCCAATGTTGGCAACAGGTAAGCAAGGCTGAGAAATGCAGGTAGGGACTAGAGTGGATTTTCCTTCACAGAGGCCAGGGAAACAACGAGAGAACTCAGCAAACCCACCTAAGGATAAACATTTTAAAATTACGCTGTGCACAAAGTAAAAATCAGCCTTCTATGAACTGCTCAGCTGTAACAGTTTAAAACAGAAGAATCAAATTCCACAGATCCAAGTAAATCTGGCTGCAGATGAATTCTCTTCTATAGCTGCTGATGCAAAGTCTGGCATATAATACAGCACCAGGCCTTGGCTTGTAAGGCTACCATGGTGATATGCAAGCCCTGAAGGCAGCTACAATGACTCCTCTCTCCGTTCCTTCGCTGTCACAGGTCCTACAACATTTGCTCCTTACCCAGCATGCAAACTTTTTTTTTTTTTTTTTTGTAGAACATAAAGAGGAATTTGAAGTCAGTAGCAAGCAACCAAGTCAAGACAGTTATTCACAGAAGCAAAACAGGGATATAACAAATGTGACCTGAAGCCAAATGTTACTTCTTTAACATAAAATTGGTTATGTTAAAAATCCTTTTTAAAATCAATTTTAAATCTTCCCACTATATGGATTTTTGAAAAATTCACAGGTATCAAAAAACATACTCACCCCTACTCCTAAAAATATTTTCTTTACCAAGTTCCTGAGATCTTCTGGGCAGTGAGTCAAGATTTCCATCATTACCACTGATTTCTGGAGCTCTCCTGCTCATTTTGCAAAGCACTACAGAGCAGTGTTGACAGACCCTAATTGCTTAGGGTACACTACGACCTTGTGGCAAGATTCCTGGACTCAGAAGCATTCAGGTTTTTCTAGTCCTATCCTTCTGGTGACCTACTCCATGACCTCGGTAAGTCACAGTCTTGCTACCACTCAAAGGAGAGAAATCTAGGTAACAAAAAGAGGCACTCTCACATCCTCTAGGAAAAGAAAGAACAAATAACATCTCCATGGGGTTTCCTATCTAAATATTCTTTGCTATCCAAACTCTTGCTATCCAAATCCAAACCCAGAAACCAGATTCTGATAAATTTTCAGATACATCCTTTGCAATCCAAACCCTCACTACTTACTAAGTACAAACTCAGGAACCAAGAATTGATTCATAGGGGATACCTGCATATTTTTAGTGCTACTGAAAAGAACAACATATTGTATCTTATTAGAAAATAGTACAATTCCACTTTTACTGCCTCTTTGAGCCTTAAACAAGACCTTTAATCTCACTAACATTATGTGTATCTCTGTGAGTTAACATCCTAGTAGACTTGCCCCTACTTGAAGATCCATACAAATTATGCCCCTGAAAACTGCTGGAAATGTAGGCACTTGAGAGGGGAAAGAGGTCATCTCTTCTTATCATCCCTATATTATGTTCAACTGATGCCTAATTCAGGGTACTCCTGTCCTTACTGCCATGCTCTGCACAGGGTCCGTGACACAGCAAACTACAGTGGCAGATGCTGACAATCATGCACCTTGAAAATATACTCTTGAGTGCATTCCTGGCATCCAGTCTAAGTGTATGCACTTTTTCTCCCCTAAACGCAAACAAAATTCTTAAGCTCACTACAGTTCTTAAGGTTACCTTAAAGGACAGAGAAGATGGATCCATTACAGAAACTCCCAATCTCTTTGTGTGATAACCAAGGCCCTTGGGATCTGTACATGTACAGTTTCATTTTTGTTCCCATTTCCAAATTCAGTTATTTCACACTCCCAGGTGGTCTCTTGTCCAGGAATAACACTCTACCCTGCCCAGGCACACACCCACAGGCCCCAGCACACCTACAATCCCATGACCACAAGGCGGAGCAGGTCCTCTTGAGCTCACATTCTGGCTTTACTGCTTCCTAGTTGTTGGTTGTAGTCAAGTTACTTTACTCCTCTGGCTCCCAGTTCCCTCAACTATAAAATGAGGACAATGATCTCATTCTCTTACAGAGTTCTTGAGAGGATTAGTTAATACATCTCAAGTGTTGTATCCCTGGCACGCAGTAAGCACTCAGTGTGTATCAGTGATTATTATTGCATTCTAGTGATTGAACATTCAGGACCCAACATCATCTGTGACCCTTAATCCACCCCTGATCTGCAGCTAATTGTTTAGCTACACCTTGTTAGGATTCATCTGAGACACCAAGTGAAAAAAGCTATGCTCCCAAGGTTATATTTCCTGAACTGTGCCTCAGAGCACTGGTGTCCATCAGTGCTGACAGGCAGGATATGGGTCCAAAGAATAAGAGAGAGAGTGCTTTTCCTATCTCCCTGGGAGTCACAACACCAGAACGCATCTAAGAAACTGGCTTAGTTTGTGTCAAATAAACTCTTCCAAACTTAGTTGACCATGGAATTCCCCCTAAAATCTATTAACAGCTAGTAGAATTCACATAGAAATGCTAGATTAGGGCCACTGTACCCAGTGAAATAGGAGTATATGAAAATTTCTCCAAGTATAATCCACAATTCAAAAACAGGAGTCAGCCAGTACTGGTATACAAGTACTCACAAGGTATCATTTTTTTCTATTACTGTTTTGTTCCTTTCCTGACTAAATGTACAACAGTTATTATTTAAGGTAACATTTCTCCCCAAGGTAGTTCTTACAACAATAAATATTAATGAGTCTTATCATTCTTTATCTTATACTTAACCAACATAGCAACTGAAAGCTAATATTTTGATTACAATTTAACTGGATGACTTTAAATTTTAACTTCTAAAAAATTATGATTCTTGGGGCCAGTGCTGTGGTGTAACGGGTAAAGCCACGGCCTGCAGTGCTGGCATCCCATGTGGGTGCCCATTCGAGTCCCAGCTCCTCCATTTCCGACCCAGCTTTCTGCTATGGCCTGAGAAAGCAGTAGAGGATGGCCCAGGTCCTTGAGCCCCTGCACCCGCATAGGAGACCTGGAGGAAGAAGCTCCAGGCTCCAGGCTATAGATCGGCACAGCTTCGGCTGTTGTGGCCATTTGGGGAGTGGACCAGCAGATGGAAGACCTCTCTCTCTCTCTCTGCCTCTACAACTCCCCCTTTCAAATAAATAAATGAATATTTTTTTAAAAAAAAAGTGTTTCAAAAATTATATGATTCCAGTGTTTCTCTAAAGAACAGTTTTCATCATACTTATAAATAAGCAATCACATAAGTAATCATAAGATATAACGAACATTTACCATGACAGGCACTGTTCTAAAGCCGTTTTTCTTAATATTTATTTTTTTATTTGAAAGGCAGAGTTAGAGGGAGAGAGAGACGGGGGGTGGGGGGGTCTTCCATCTGTTGGATCACTCCCCAGATGGCTGCAGCAGCTGAAGCTGGGCCAGGCTGAAGCCAGGAATTTCTTCACAGTCTCCCACATGACTGGCAGGGGCCCAAGGACTTGGGCCATCTTGCACTTCTTTCTCAGGCACCTTAGCAGGAGCTGGATGGGAAGTGGAGCAGCCAGGAACCAGCACCCAAATGGGATGCGGCATTGCAGGCAGCAGCTTTGCCCACTATGTCACAGTACTGGCTCCGCTCTAAAGACTTTACAAGGATTTATTCAACCTTTACAACTAGCCTGTGAAGTATGTCCCATGACTAGTCCATTCACAGGTAAGAATACAGTGGCCAGGATATAAGTATGAGTCTACTTCTTTAAATCCCAGAGTTAACTTCAACTTTTGCTCGGATGTGGTGACAGCCTTGCTGATATCTACAGGATCCTAGCCTCACCTGCTGTGACCTGCCTTTTAGTACCGGGATGAAAATGGCTACTGGCCCTCTCCCCATCTGATGGAGGAGCCTCGCTTCCTCAAAACTGCAGAATTGCAAAGCTTCAACAAGAGAGAAGAAAGAAAAGGAGCTCCGACATGACCAGAGATATGAGACCCTAAACTGCACTTCACATGAAACCAGGAACAAAATTTACAAGGTGAACCAGCTGAAATGTAAATGCAGGCACTGTTTTGTTGCTAATCATAGTCTGCAAACTGGAAGTTTGCTAAACTTTGCTAAACAGTGAAGCTAAAGCTGTGTCGGCTTTCAGAATATCCTCCACAGAACAACTATCCCAACCGTAAATTGAGTCAGCCTGGCAGTTTGAGGTCCAGTTTTATCAGTGATTAGTACTGGCTCCTAGATCACTTTCGTGGACCCCAAAAGTTGAGTGTAGCTCTAGAAAATTCTAAGAGAACAGAATGAAAGAAATCACTATTGAGTCTCAAAGCAAAACAAAAAGCTAAACACATTTTAGAACACAACATATAATAAAAAGAAACCTGCTTTTTACAATTTTTTTTTTTTATAATTAGAGAGAGAGAGAGAGAGGTCTTCCTTCTGCTGGTTCATTCCCCAAATGCCTGCAATGGCCAAGGCTGTGCCAGGCCCAAACCTGGAGCTTCTCCTCGGTCTCCCAGCTAGGTGCAGGGGCACGAGCACTTGAGCCATCCTCTGCTGCCCTCCCAGGCCATCAGCAGAGAGCTGGATGGGAAGTGGAGCATCCAGGACAGGAACCAGCACCCACAGCACTACATGCAGTAGCTTAACCTGGTATACCCCAACACCAGCCCCAAAAGAAACCTCTTGTTTATAAATCTATTCAACTAACATCTACCATAAAGAGATAACTGAGTATTTTTAAATATTTAACAATTTCATTGAACTCAGGACATTCATGTAGTGTTCCATCTGGCTTATAATGCCCCAAACCTTGGCTCCCGGTCACCCAGAACACATTACCTCAGAAAGTACAGTTTCCTAATCTTTGTCTACTATAAGGTTCAACTCTGCGGACATCCTCCTTCATGGCAGTTTTTTTCCATTCACTGACCTTTCATTCACTGTTGTACTCTAGTGATTCCAGTTTTATTTTGTGAATAACAGATGAGAAACTGCTAGATTCCCTGAACCCTTTACAAACAAGCTCTGGCCTCACCAGGAACTTGGTTTTGAAATATATCTAAAATGTCTCTCTTCCTCTCACAGGAAGACCTACGTGAGAAGAAAAGCACAACTCATCTATGTAAAGTTCGTCACAAGTGGCTGACAGACGCACAGAGAAGGCATCATCTTATCTGTCCTTGTCTCTTACTCTCCACCATCCTGCTGACTCCACATTGGCTTCCATTATAAGAACAGCAGTTTCATAATCCTCCATGGTTTGTTATGAAAAAGCAGCACTGAAAAACTGGTAAGCTTCTCGAAAAAGCTTTCCAAAAAAAAATTTTTTTTTTGGACAGGCAGAGTTAGACAGTGAGAGAGAGAGAGACAGAGACAAAGGTCTTCCTTTTTCCGTTGGTTCACCCCCAAAATGGCCGCTACAGCCGGCACTGCGCCTATCCAAAGCCAGGAGCCAGGTGCTTCCTCCTGGTCTCCCATGTGGGTGCAGGGCCCAAGCACCTGGGCCATCCTCCACTGCCCTCCCGGGCCACAGCACAGAGCTGGACAGGAAGAGGAGCAACTGGGACAGAATCCGGAGTCAAATATTTTTAAAAGTTTTTCAGTGGTGTAGCCAGTAAAACTGCCTCCTGCAGTGCCAGTTCGAGTCCCAGCTGCTCCACTTCTGATCAGCTCTCTGCTATGGCCTGGGAAAGCAGCAACAGATGGGCTAAGTCCTTGGGCCCCTGCACTCACATGGGAGACTTGGAAGAAGCTCCTGGCTCCTGACTGGCTAAGCTCCAGTTGTTGTGGCCATCTGGGGGAGTGAACCAGCAGATGGAAGACATATCTCCCTCCCCCTCTCCTTGCCTCTCTGTAACTCTGCCTTTCAAATTAATAAATAAATCTTTAAAAAAAAAGAGTTGTTCAAAGATTTGATTCACTGTCCAATCTTACCAAATGTCTCTTAGTCCT
Source organism: Oryctolagus cuniculus (assembly GCF_051225735.1). Taxonomy (NCBI): domain Eukaryota; kingdom Metazoa; phylum Chordata; class Mammalia; order Lagomorpha; family Leporidae; genus Oryctolagus; species Oryctolagus cuniculus. Next base: position 110,401,443 of record NC_142875.1, read on the forward strand.
AACTGTTATGCTGCTTATCGCCTGGAAACGTAGAGAATGGAAAGTTGTGCTTCCCTATATGGATGTGGATCTAAGAATGGCTGTGTCTGCCCTTCTACTCTGGAAGTATCTGTGTGAAAGAGAAAGGAAGACGCATACAGACACCTCTGGCCTAGAGGAAAATGGGGATGGGGAGGCTGCCAGAGACACGTCTCCCTTCACAATACATCTGGCTCACTGGACAGACAGACTGTAAAGCTGAAGTCCAGGTTTCTGCCTGTTAATCTTCCACAAATCTAACCAGAAGAATGCTTGCTTAGAATTAAAAACATATGTATTACTTTGGACAGAGAAACATTTGTTGTAACTTTAAAGGCATTTATGACTATTATTATTTTATTCTAATTCAGCCAAGAAAAAAATTCTTCCCTAAGAGCATCTCCTTCACAATTCCAATCATAAACACTATCTTCTATGAAAATCAATATGAAACCACCATTCCACTGAGGGGGTACATATGTTATGTAAAATAAAATACATACAGGAATTTTACTAAATAATTCTAACTAGTCACTCTTCTCTCTGACCCATACAATCAGTTATGAATCAGTGCATTTTCTTAAACTGAAAAGATATTTATATAATAAACCAAAGTAGCACTGTACAACAACTTAGTAACATTCTTAATTTATTTAAGTCCCAAACTCTTAAAACAGATCCCTATCCTTTCAGGTAAATGTCAATTCCATTATTTTAAAGATAGTTCTTTATAGGGAGAAAGAGGACTTTTCCACTGATGCTCTTATTTTTTTTTAAAGGTTTATTATTTATTTGAAAGGCAGCATTATAGAGAGGCAGAGACAGAGAGAGAGAAGGAGAGAGAGAGAGAGAGAGAGAGGTCTTCCAGCCACTGATTCACTACCCAGACAGCCACAACGGCCAGAGCTGTGCCAATTCAAAGCCAGGAGCTTCTTTTAGGTCTCCCACATGGGTGCAGGGGCCCAAGTACTTGGGCCTGATGCTCTTATTTAAATAGGCAGAAAGTCATTAGAGCTTTGCTAACCACCAGAGCTCAAATACAAGAGACTCCCCCTCTCATACTGTAAATGGATACCAACGGCTCTAAGCAGAAGCAGTATTCATACGAAACACTACTGTGTGGAAGGCATTTTCCTAAGAAGTCATATGCAAATTTAACTTTTGTATTTTAAAAAATCATTTTCATATAGTTCAAATGGTTTCTCCAATCACACATAATACCCACCAAATCAAAACAGAACTCTTGGGACTGGTGCTGTGGTGCAGTACACTAAGCCTCTGCCTGCAGCGTGCAGTGCCGGCGTCCCTTATGGGTGCCAATTTGTGTCCCAGCTGCTTGTCTTCTGATCCAGCTCTCTGCTAATGGCCTGGGAAAGCAGTGGAGGATGGCCCAAGTGCTTGGGTACCTGCACCCACGTGGGAGACCAGGAGAAGCACCTGGCTTCATGACTGTAGCCATTTGCAGAGTGAACCAGAGGATGGAAGACTCCTCTCTGTCTCTCCCTCTCTCTGTAACTCTGCCTCTCAAATAAATAAAATCTTAAAACACACACACACACACACACACACACACCTCTTCCTTCTGGTTTAAAGAACTTGTATACTTTCATCTCATTTCTTCTTAGTTCACATTTCTACCCTTCTTAAAAAATTCACTCTGGTCTCCTTAATTGCCCTCCAAAATCTATGTTCATCCCGACATTTTTAATGCAGAAGACCCTCTCCATCCAAACTTTACTCATCTGTCAAGGTTCAATGAAAATTGCATTGTAGACTACACTAAATCACCCTTAAAACTGTATCACACTGTGTAGCATCTGACCATCTGCTTCTTTGTTTCACCCACTCCAGGTATGTTTACCCAATTAATCACCAGATTCTCTCAAGCTCTGTATGTTTCCATCCCATTGACAAGTCCAGGGCACAACCATGGAAGTCTCCATCAAATCCAGAGGTGGACTGGCTAGAAGGGCTGAACGATATGCCTGGACCTGGCATTCTTCCAGGTCACACAGATGACATGACTGGGGCAAGGAAAGACTGATGAATCTACTGTCATCCATGATGCTTTTGTTTGGCTTGTGCCAGATATCAGGATGAGGAACAGGAGAATTGTTTTAGTCATCTCTGTAGTCTGTTTTTTCAAAGGACACAACCTCAGGCATTATGTCCTGGCCACTGGTAGATGGGAACCAATGTAAGATGGCTTACCACAGTGGCAGGAAGCAACTGGAGAAAGATGATTCAATAAGGATAATCTCAGGTAAATGTGACTCAGAAGCAGAGCTAGCAAGTATAAGGCAACCAGTGAGCAAAACAGCACCGTTTCCCCCTTCCCAGCTTTACTGAGATATGACTGACAAATACAACTATATAAATATATAGGTTACAATGTGATGAGTTGATCTATGCATACACTGTGAAATTATTACACTTCACATAGCTCTCAGCATACTTTAAACACATTATTATTAACTGTGATAATTATGCAATATTATTATGCAATAATTTATAATAAAACATTACTTTTCTAGACTCATAACTGGTACTCTTTTTAAGATTTATTTATTTGCTTGAAATGCAGAGTTACAGAGAGGCAGAGGCAGAGGCAAAGGCAGAGAGAGAGAGAGAGAGAGATAGGTCTTCCATCCATTGGTTCACTCCCCAGATGGTCTCAACAGCCAGAGCTGCACTGATCTGAAGCCAGGAGCTTCTTCCAGGTCTGCCTCATGGGTGCAGGGGCCCAAGCACTTGGGCCATCTTCTACTGCTTTCCCAGGCCATAGCAAAGAGCTGGATAGGAAGAGGAGCAGCTAGGATTTGAACCAGCGCCCATATGGGATGCTAGCAATGCAGGCGGCATCTTTACCAGCTATACCACAGCGCCGGCCCCCTGGTACCTTTTTTAACCAACATATATCCCCATTGCCTCCACCCTCTAGCCTCTGGTCATGATTCTGTTCTATGTTTCTACAACATTTTTAGATTCCACAGGTGATACCATGCAGTATTTATCCCTGTGACTGGCTTCTTTCACTTAGCATAGTGTCTTCCACATTCATCCATTTGGTCAGGTCTGCCTTTTTTTTTTTTTTTTCTTTTTTGACAGGCAAAGTGGACAGTGAGAGTGAGAGAGAGAGACAGAGACAAAGGTCTTCCTTTGCTGTTGGTTCACCCCCCAATGGCCGCCATGGCTGGCACGCTGTGGCCAGTGCACCGTGCCGATCCGAAGCAGGAGCCAGGTGCTTCTCCTGGTCTCCCATGTGGGTGCAGGGCCCAAGCACTTGGGCTATCCTCCCCTGCACTCCCGGGCCACAGCAGAGAGCTGGACTCAAAGAGGGGCAACCGAGACAGAATCCGGCACCATGACTGGGACTAGAACCCGGTGTGCTGGCACTGCAGGCGGAGGATTAGCCTAGTGAGCCATGGCACCAGCCTGCCTTCTTTTTTAAGGTTAAACAATATTCCATTGTATATATATATGTATACCACACCTATTTTTTAGTTCATTTTCAGTGACACTTAACTTCAACTTCAGTCTCTATTATCAAATGCTGTCAGATTGGAATGGGTGGCCCAGCACAATAGCATAGTGGGTAAAGTGCCTCCTGGAGTGCCCGCATCCCGTATGGGTGCCAGTTCAGGTCCCAGCTGCTCCACTTCCAATCCAGCTGCATGCTAATGCACCTGGGAAAGCAGGAGAAGATGGCCCAAATCCTTGGGCTCCTGATGTTGTAGCCATCTGGGGAATGAACCAGCAGATGGAAAATCTGTCTCTCCCTCTCTCTCTCTGTAACTCTGCCTTTAAAAAAAGAAAAAAGTGGTAGAGGAAAAAAAGATTTAAATGGAATTATTGAATATTTCTCCTCTGGACAAAAGAGAAGAAATGCCAAACTAGACAACAGAACTGACCAATATCAAGGACAGCAATATCTGTAACCAGGAAGATCAGAACAGTAATGAGTCCATTAAACCAAAACTATGTTTATTATACACAATTAATTGTTAATGACATCTAAATCTCTATTAAACTGAAAATGTGTAAAGCCAAATATATTTTTGATCACTCAATGATCTATGCACCCTAGAAAAGCGAACTCAAAAAAATAAATAAATATGTACTTGGCCTAACCACAGATTAATTTATGAGGGGTGCTTTGAAAAGTTCATGGAAAAATATGTACGATGGAAAACTATGAATAGATTTCAACATTTTTGCCTCAAAATAAACTTGTTTTTTTAAGATTTATTTATTTTATCTGAAAGAGTTACACAGAGAGAGAGGCAGAGAGAGAGAAAGAGAGAGAGAGAGAGAGAGACTTCCATCCAATGGTTCACTCCCCAATTGGCCAGAACGGCCGGAGCTTGCTGATCCGAAGCCAGGAGCCAGGAGCCAGGAGTCAGGAGCCTCCTCCAGGTCTCTCAGACACATGCAGGGGCCCATGGGCGTGGGCCATCTTCTACTGCTTTCCCAGGCAGTAGATCACCCTAGGCTACAGTGGGGCTCATCCTGGGGGTTCTCTTTGGAAAGGTGTTCAGCCAAATGACCATCTGCCGATCTGAGGCCCTGCAGCTCAGTTTCAAGAACACATGTTAGCTGCAGCCCCTGCTGCAGAAGCTGGTGGAAGAGGCCGACGACAACGAGAACGTCAGGAGATTTGCAAAGCAGAGACCCTCGTGCAGGCCCGGAAGAGAAAGCGAAGGAGTACTGAGAACTTAGTGAGAGGCAACTTGGAGTTTGTGCTCCTGCAGTGCCCAAAACCCAAGCTGCAGGGATCAGCCACATCTCCCAGCAGCTGGGCTCAAGAAGGATGTGGTCCAAGAATGGTTCTGTAGCTGGCGCCAGAAGGGCAAACGTCCAATCAGTGAGTGTTCCCAAGGAGAGGATGTTGAGGCTGCCAGCTCTCCCTTCTCACGGGGGTTACGTCTTTTCCTCTGGCACCGGGGTCCCATTTCGGTACCCCAGGCTATGGCAGCCCTCATGTTCACTACACTGTACTCTCCAGTCCCCTCCCCTCTGTGCCTGTCCCTGCTCTGGGCCACCCATGCATTCAAACTGAGCTGCCTGCCCGTCCCAGGAACCCAGGTTGGGGCAGAGGTCAGGGGAGACGCTAGGGAAAGAGAACCTGGATTCAGGGCTTTGGGGATTCAGTTCATTTCACTAAGGAAGGCACTGGAAACCAAAGGGTGGGGTAAGGAGTTCTGGGGGAACTGGTTGGAGGGAAGGTGAAATTCAATTATACTCTTGATTCTAATCCCCTCATCACTTTGTTTTTAAATAAAGAAGCCCGAGACACAATGGAAAAAAATTAGCATATTCTACATTATTTAGAGTTATTGTATAGCATAGAACAGAGTAAACTTTTGTTTGATGATCCCCTCTGGCTAAAATAATGTAATGCTACAAAATTTTTGATGTACAGTATATTTTTATAGGTTGTTTCATTACATAAAGTGTGAAGTAAGAATTTGACTGTGAAACCCACAAAAGGGCTCAGAAAGAGCTAGCATTAAAAAAAAAGCCTTTGAGGGGCTGGTGCTGTGGCATAGCAGGTAAAGCTGCCGCCTGTAATGCCAGCATCCCATATAGGTGCCGGTTCGAGTCCCAGCTGCTCCACTTCCGATCCAGCTCTCTGCTATGGCCTGGAAAGCAGTAGAAGATGGCCCAAGTCCTTGGCCCCTGTACTCATGTGGGAGACCTGGAAGAAGCTCCTGGCTTCTGGCTTCAGATCGGCGCAGCCAATGGTAGAGTGAACCAGAGGATGGAAAACCTCTCTCTCTCTCTGCCTCTCCTTCTCTGTGTAACTCTAACTTTTTTTTTTTTTTTAGAATTTTTATTTATTTATTTATTTAATGAATATAAGTTTCCAAAGTACGAATAATGGATTACAATGGCTTCCCCCCCATATCGTCCCTCCCACCCACAACCCTCCCCTTTCCCACTCCCTCTCCCCTTCCATTCACATCAAGATTCATTTTCGATTATCTTAATATACAGAAGATCAGCTTAGTATACATTAAGTAAGGATTTCAACAGTTTGCTCCCACACAGAAACATAAAGTGAAAAATAATAGATGATTTTTTTTTAATGATGATGAAATCAGATCAGACCTACTGTCATGTTTAATCCCAGTGAGAGTCAAGTTGGGAGTTGATAGTTTCTTTTCTTTTTTTTTTTTTACAGAGGATCAGTTTAGTATGCATTAAGATTTCAACAGTTTGCACCCCCATAGAAACACAAAGTGAAATATATTGTTTGAGTACTCGTTATAGCATTAAATTTCAATGCACAGCACATTAAGGACAGAGATCCTACATGAGGAGTAAGTGCACAGTGACTCCTGTTGTTGACTTCACCAATTGACACTCCTGTCTATGGCATCAGTAATCTCCCTATGCTCCAGTCATGAGTTTCCAAGGCTATGGAAGCCCCTTGAGTTCTCCAACTCTTATCTTGTTTAGACAAGGTCATAGTCAAAGTGGAGGTTCTCTCCTCCCTTCAGAGAAAGGTACCTCCTTCTTTGAAGACCTGTTCTTTCCACTGACAGAATGGGAAAAAATATTTGCAAACTATGCAACAGATAAAGGGTTAATAACCAGAATCTACAAGGAGATCAAGAAACTCCACAAAAACAAAACCAACAACCCAATTAGGAGATGGGCCAAGGACCTCAATAGACATTTTTCAAAAGAGGAAAACCAAATGGCCAACAGGCACATGAAAAAATGTTCAAGGTCATTAGCAATCAGGGAAATGCAAATCAAAACCACATTGAGGTTCCACCTCACCCCGGTCAGAATGGCTCACATGCAGAAATCCACCAACAACAGATGCTGGCGAGGATGTGGGGAAAAAGGGACACTAACCCACTGTTGGTGGGAATGCAAGCTGGTCAAGCCACTATGGAAGTCAGTCTGGAGATCCCTCAGAAACCTGAAGATAACCCTACCGTTCGACCCAGCCATCCCACTCCTTGGAATTTACCCAAAGGAATTTAAATTGGCAAACAAAAAAGCGGTCTGCACCCTAATGTTTATTGCAGCTCAATTCACAATAGCTAAGACCTGGAACCAACCTAAATGCCCATCAACGGTAGACTGGATAAAGAAATTATGGGATATGTACTCTTTAGAATACAATACCGCAGTAAGAAACAACGAAATCCAGTCATTTGCAACAAAATGGAGGAATCTGGAACACATCATGCTGAGTGAAATAAGCCAGTCCCAAAGGGACAAATACCATATGTTCTCCCTGATTGGTGACAACTGACTGAACACCAAAAAGGAAACCTGTTGAAGTGGAATGGACACTATGGGAAACGGTGACTTGATCAGCATAGCCCTGACTGTTAATGAACAACTTAATACATTATCCCTCTTAGTAGTTTTTTTGTCTGTTCTACTTAATATGACTGGTTTAATTCTGTAATTAATACACAGTTATTCTTAAGTGTTGAAATTTAACTGAAATGTGATCCCTGTTAAACACAAGAGTAGGAATAAGAGAGGGAAGAGATGTATAATTTGGGACATGCTCAAGCTGACTTGCCCCAAATGGTAGAGTTAGAAACATACCAGGGTACTCCAATTTAATCCCATCAAGGTGGCATGCACCAATGCCATCTCACTAGTCCAAGTGATCAATTTCAGTTCACAATTGATCATAATGAAAGGACTAAGAGTCAAAGGGAGCACATAAGCAAGTCTAGTACCTGCTAACACTAACCGATAGAATAAATAAAGAGGAGAGTGATCCAACATGGGAAGTGAGATACTCAGCAGACTCATAGAATGGCAGATGTCCTAAATAGCACTCTGGCCTCAGAATAAGCCCTAAAGGCATTCGGTTCTGGCTGAAAAGCCCATGAGAGTATTTCAGGCATGGAAAGCCAAGACACTCTGGCAAAAGATCTCTGTGAGTGAGATCTCAGTGTAACTCTAACTTTCAAATAAATTTTTTTTTTTTTTTTTTGGACAGGCAGAGTTAGACGGTGAGAGAGAAAGACAGAGTTATAGATAGTGAGAGAGAGAGAGACAGAGAGAAAACTCTTCCTTCCATTGGTTCACTCCCCTAATGGCCACCATGGCCAGTGCTGCACCTATCTGAAGCCAGGAGCTGGATGCTTCCTCCTGGTCTCCCATGCGGGTGCAGGGCCCAAGCACTTGGGCCATCCTTCACTGCCTTCCCAGGCCACAGCAGAGAGCTGGACTGGAAAAGAAGCAACCAGGACTAGAACCCAGTGCCCATATGGGATGCCAGCGCCGCAGGTGGAGGATTAACCAAGTGAGCCACGTCGCTGGCCTACGTTTATTCTTTTAAACAACCAGTTTTCTGAAGGTTTATTAGATCAAATGAGTTCATCAGTAAATCAATGTTGCGAAATGATTATTTTGTTTTCTAACTCATAATGATAATGGCTTCTTTTTTAAAAAGACTATTGACACAGAGATTTCATATGCATTACTTAATATGACCCTTACAGTAAGATAAAAGATCTTTTTAAGAGCCAGGGAAGGAGCCGGTGCTGTGGCGCAGTAGGTTAGTCCTCTGCCTGCGGCGCCAGCATCCCATATGGGTGCCAGTTCTAGTCCCGGCTGCTCCTCTTCCCATCCAGCTCTCTGCTATGGCCTGGGAAAGCAGTAGAAGATGGCCCAAGTCCTTGGGCCCCTGCTCCTGGCTTTGGATTGGTGCAGCTTTGGCACTGCGGCCATTTGGGGAGTGAACCAGCAGACGGAAGACCTTTCTCTCTGTCTCTCCCTCTCACTGTCTGTAACTCTACCTCTCAAATAAATATATAAAAAAAAATCTTAAAAAAAAAAAAAAAGAGCAAGGGAAAAGAAAATGCAACACATAGTATCTCAGGTTAAACAACTTCTCCAAAGTCACCAGGCCCTGAGCAACAAAGATAAAAAGCATAGGCTACGATTTTGACTCCATCCATTTTTCTTCTGTGCTTCACTGAGACTGCATCAGGCAAATACTGGACCACCTAGGGAAGACCCTCAAACCTTCTCAATATACAGATCCTGTCCAAAAACAGCATTTCCAACTACTCGCACCTAGCTTTTCTTAGCTTCCTGCTCTGATTATTGTCTTCTGTCAATATTTAAAGTTCAGCAGCAGCATTAAAGGAATTACCAAAAACCAAAAATGGCTTTAGTTTGGATTCTCCCAAATCCTCTCTCCCTTCCTCTTAAGTCATGAAATTTACTGCTCTAAGGGAAGTATTCATTGTACAGGGCAGGGCAGCCACCTCTGTGTTGCTCTCCCTTCCGTAATTCCACACCTAGATTACACTGTTCCATTAAACTGCCCCTCTCTATACTTGTGAGTGTTTATTATGTCCATTCTTTACTATTTTTCTATACTTTAACATTTAACATATTAAAAATTACACAACTTTTCTGGCCAGCGCCAAAGCTCACTAGGCTAATCCTCTGCCTTGTGGCGCCGGCACACCGGGTTCTAGTCCCGGTCGGGGTGCCGGATTCTGTCCCGGTTGCCCCTCTTCCAGGCCAGCTTTCTGCTGTGGCCCGGGAGTGCAGTGGAGGATGGCCCAAGCACTTGGGCCCTGCACCCGCATGGGAGACCAGGATAAGCACCTGGTTCCTGCCTTCGGATCAGTGCAGTGTGCAGGCCGCAGCAAGCCAGCCGTGGTGGCCATTGGAGGATGAACCAACGGCAAAGGAAGACCTTTGTCTCTGTCTCTCTCACTGTCCACTCTGTCAAAAAAAAAAAAAAAAAAAAAATTATACAACTTTTCTGAAATATTCAATAGAATTAACTTCTATTCAAATTATTAGAAATCCAGATCTTTTGTTAGCCAAATAGCAATTACATAATTTTTCTATTATAAAAGCCATTTCCAGATTATAAAGTCATCTTTATGAAACAAGTGTTTATGTAACACCCATTCTGTCATTCCATTGAAACAAATTCTTAACTTTAAAGAGGGTTGTGGGGAAAACATAAAGAACTTTCAACTGTGCTTGTTCAATGGCTGATTTAAAAAATCAAAAAAAAGGGGAAAATTGTCATTACTTACCCATCAATGATGCAGAATTTTCTCAAGGGGTCCAAATTCAATGTATTTTGCTAAAGTGAGGCTGCTGTTGATAATTAATCCCTTTAATCCACCATGAATGAAATAATGCTATGGTTTGGTTTGACTAATGGTTAAATAGAACCATTCAAATTTTTAAAATTTTATTTTTATTTATTTAAAAAGCACAAAGAGAGAAGGACTGAGATCTTCCATTTGCTGGTTCACTCCCCAGATGCCCACAAGAGAGCACTGGACCATGCTGGAGCCAGGAGCTGGCAGTTCAGTCAAGTTTACCACATGGATGGCAGGGACTCAAGTACCTGAGCCACCACCTGCTGCCCCCAGGGTGTGCATTAGCAGGAATCTAGAATCAAGAAGGAGGCTAGACTCAAACCCAGGCCTCCACTGTGGGATGCAGGCATCCCAAGCAGCATCTTAACTGCTATGCCAAACACCTACTCCTCCATTTTTTTTTTTTAAAGATTTACTTTATTTATTTGGAAGGTAGAGTTACGGAAAGGGAGAGAGAGAGAGATCTTCCATGTTGGCTCAATCCCAAAATAGCCGCAACAGCCAGAGTGGGGCCAGGCTGAAGTCAGGAGCCTGGAGCTTCTTCAGGTCTCCCACGTGAGTACAGGGGCCCAAGGACTTGGGCCATTATCTGGTGCTTTCCATGACACATTAGCAGGGAGCTGAATCAGAAGTGGAACAGGGGCTGGCACTGTGGTGTAGTGGGCTAACCCTCTGCCTGCTGCACTGGCATCCCATATGGGTGCTGGTTCGAGTCCTAGCTTCCCCTCTTCTGATCCAGCTCTCTGGTATAGCCTGAGAAAGTACTGGAAGATGACCCAAGTCCTTGGGCCCCTGTACCCACATGGGAGACCAGGAAGAAGCTCCTGGTTCCTGGCTTTGGATCTGCTCAGCTCCAGCCGTTATGGTTATCTGGGGAGTGAACCAGTGGATAGAAGACCTTTCTCTCTGTCTCTCCCTCTCTAACTCTCAAATAAATAAATAAAATAAAATAAAAATAAATAAAAGGCGGCGGAGGAGGAAATGAAGCAGCCAGGACCTGAGGCAGTGCCCATTTGAGATGCTGGCTTCACAAGCAGCTTCAGCCACAATACCGCCCCCACCCCACATTTTTTAAAATACAAAAATTACTCTGTTTAACATGGATCCAAGGACTTGTATCTTCCCACGAGTGGAACTAGACATTTCAGTATTCAGAAATCACATAAAATTAACATTAACTGCAGCAGTATTTTTCTTTATATTACTATGTTTAAATCTACTTAAATAGATGAAACATTTTCATATTAGATACTTCTTTCACAGCAGTTATGTTTGCTCTGTCTGAATAAATACCCTTAACAATTCATTTATTTCAAAACAGCCTCGTTCGTTCTTTCAGGTTTCATTGCTGTTTAACAATTACTTATAGGGCCAGAACTGTGGCATAGCAGGTTAAAGCCCCCGCCTGCAGTGCCAGCATCCCATATGGGTGTCAGCTGCTCCATTTCCAATCCAGCTCCCTGCTGGGAAAACAGCAGAGAATGGCTCATGTGCATGGGCCCCTGCACTCACTTGGGAGACCCAGAAGAAGCTCCTGGCTTCGGATCGGCTCAGCTCTAGCTGTTGTGGCCATTTGGGGAGTGAACCAGCAGATGGAAGACCTCTCTCTCTCTCTCTTTCTCTCTCTCTGTAACTCTACCTTTTGAATAAATTTCTAAAAAGTAACTTCTAAAAAAATCACTTCTCAATTAATAAATCATACAAGATATAAATGACAACACCTACATCAAAGCTAATTTATATATAAATGTTTATCGAAAACAAGTGCAAGGGGAACACAAACAAGACTTGCTCCACATTAAAGAACTAAGCATGCTGAATTCCAGGAGAGGGGCCCCCCAGCTCCTTTTTGTATGTCCACGTAACTACATCACCAGGTAAGTTTTTGAATTTCCCCTTGTTGAAAGAGCTCAAGAATATGTTATCAATTTCTTGAGAAGTCGTCCTTCTGTGGGAAAGGTAGCTCTGAGAATACGAGAAGAATTCAGGCCACAGTTCTTTACATTTCCATGTATATAAGAAACCATCTCATATATCTGAGGATTTCTACCTGTATCAAAGGTGGCTATGGCCTGCGCTGTGGCTCACTAGGCTAATCCTCTGCCTGCAGCACTGGCACCCCGGGGTTCTAGTCCCAGTCGGGGCGCCGGATTCTGTCCTGGTTGCTCTTCTTCCAGTCCAGCTCTCTGCTGTGGCCCGGGAAGGCAGTGGAGGATGGCCCAAGTACTTGGGCCCTGCACCCGCATGGGAGACCAGGAGGAAGCATCTGGCTCCTGGCTTCAGATCGGTACAACGTGCCAGCCGTAGCAGCCATTTGGGGGGTGAACCAACGGAAGGAAGACCTTTCTCTCTGTCACTCTCTGACTGTCTAACTCTGCCTGTCAAAAGAAAAAAAAAAAAAAGGTGGCTGGAATTTCTAATTACTCCAGGAAATCACACTGTCAGTCTCATTTCCACATGAGGCTAACAAAAAAAATCTCTGACTGCTAAAAGCCCTTGGGGGAATTTGGTAAAGCAACTCATCTCTCCCGACTTGGTAATTTACAATGACCCCTCTAGAAATCACTCTACTTTTCTATTATCAGTTATTTCTCCTCAAGCAAAATATTTAAGAAACTTTTGACATATTCTCTTACTTCCCTAGCACATCCTCTGAGCAACCAGACCCTTGCAAACAGAATTCCAAGAATCAATGGCTATACCTTCCCTAACATTTTTCCCCACTTAACTGCAACTTTCTATCTTCTCTGAGGAGTATATTGACTAAGCAAGACAGTTCCCAACTGGTCAGACTTTCAGAGGGTCGACAAAGCTCTTAACCATCCAGAACCCTCTTCTCGGTGTCAGAAGGGACCTGGCTGCTCAGGAACTCTCAGACAAGGCAATTCAGAGCCTGAAACCATCTCCTAAGCTAAAAGAAATACAGGACTCTGCAAGTGTCAGTAGCAATACAGCACAACAAACACATCCAGTGTAGCTCTTGGTGCTGACTCAATGGACTTCCCTTTAGGCTGGAACATTTTCTGTATGAAGTAGAGAAGGTAAGGTGTTCTGACTCAGTATGTCATACCACACGCCCCACGCTTGATCTAGCTGATCATACAAAGTCCTTTTTCTTCCTTATTGCCCAATGAGTGCCCCTCCCAAAGCTACAAATGACTGATAAGAACCTTCCCAGGGAACAAAGGAATGCTCTTTAGCAAAGGAGTAAAGGCTATACAAGTGGCGAAAAGCACCTACACTACAAACTCTGAATGAGCTCATTCCTCTGCAGGGCTGTTACCACTCTGTCATAAAGCACACCTTGGTATATAAACTCTTGAAGAAAACCCCTTTATTCCACTAACAGGGTTCCAAGGTAAAGTCCCTCACAGAGGCTGTAAGAATCACAAAATGAGCTCCTAACGTCAGAAAAATTGTTTCATGGAACTCTGATCATTGTTGTTATATTTTAATACACTTATACTGCCAGTAAAAGAATGTAGCTATCATCAGATGCGTAATATAATTTTGAAATTAGAGAATTTTGAACACTACATTCCAGAACAAGCCGATTTCATTTAAGCACACTAACAAGGCAATCAGACAGAATCACAGTATAAATGAAACGTGTGGCTTAAAGATCATCTGAAAAAGACTACAAGCTATCCTTGTCCTCAGAGAACTGAAGTAAAATCTGTGAGAAAGAGCTAGAGATATGGAAATCTTATTTAAACTTACAAGACATTTAAAATCAACAAATGATTAATCCTATTATTGTAAAACTGCAGTGTTTTCATGCGAGGTCTTCGATAAGTTCATAGAAGATGTTTATTATGAGAAAACTATAGGCAGACTTCAAAAAATTCTTGTATCATAATAAACCTATCTTAATTCCAGTTCCCACAAATTTCTGAAGTACTCTCATACTTCTAACTGCCTATAACAAAAGCTCATTGTACGCTCCTTAAAACACTAAAGGTATGACAATGATAACATCTATCAATTTTATTTTTCTTAGATCAAATATTTAAAGACACTCCTGCCTATCACTGTGACAATCCGCCTGGCAGTGGCTTTTTGTCAAGGTTACTGCGCTTTGCGAATCTGTCTTCCTGGCTCTGTGAGCCGGTGCAAGTCAAAGAACTTTAGTAAGGTCTGCAAAACAGGGGACACAAAAGGTGGACAATCTGCAATGGAATTCAATGAGAAAAAACTCCCATGAAGCCCTTTCCAAGGAAGATACAAAATATCTGATCTTTCCCATGCACTCTGTAAGATCATCTGGTTGCTTAGCAGTTATGAACTGGAACTTTTTTACTCAATTGTAAAAATAAACAAAAATATGCCATTAAATAAGTTTTTAGTCCCAGTTACTAGAAGAAACACCTTGCACTTGTTCTCTCTTGATGTGACTATTCATAATGCCCAGAAAGCTGACCTTATCTTGGAGTCTACCTTTACCATCAATGTTTAATCAGAGTGTGACACTGCAATGCTGTCCTGGTTCTTGCCACAGGCAAAGGTGCTAATAGCAGGAGCCAAGATATAGATCACTTGGTGTTCTTGTATCACAAATGAATGGAAATACCCTTAGACAGAAGCAACTGGCTTTGAGCTACGTATGGGGCTCAACGATCTATGCAGCAGTTCTGGCTAATAAACCCCAAGTAAGAGGGCTTTAAGCTAAGTAAAAAATACCCACCAATATAGAAGAATGATAATATTCAAATTAAATACAACAGTTATGTCAAGAAAAACCGTAAGTAAATTACTTCACACGTCAAATTTGTGATGACCTACTGTACTTTGAGCTCATTGTGAAATACTGCTTACTCATACAGGTCAATGAGCTTCCCAGCCTTTCAACTGTATCACAAGCCTTACCTGCAAGCAGGTGAACCGAGTTGAAGCTCTTCTCCAGTTTACCCAGAAGTACAGTGAGAAAACAGTCTGAAGACAGAGTGGTAACATCTTGGGAGCTTTGATCATACACAACCACCTTCTGACTACAATCAATGTCAACCTGAAATGTAAATGTGAGGTTAGGAAGTAAAGTGAGAAAAATAATTTCATAAACCACTGGTCGAGTAGGCTCTTAAATTTATTGGGGCTGAAAGAAATAATTACTTCTTGTTTCAATTTATAATTTAAGTAAAATGAGATGTGGTCAGTTTTCTGGATAAACTTACCAGTCATTCAAATGGGTTAAAGGCTTGTAAAAACCAACTTTTAAAAAGCAAAGTCGAGGCTATTTCTGTGTAGATGTTTTAAATTCTTGATACTACAAATATGTAAAATTCACAGACCAAATCAAATGCAAAATAAATGTAACAACCCTTGACCTAAGGAAACATTTTAAAAGCAGGTCTCTACATAGCATTAGAGAGATTATTTAGGAAAATTGAAGCATAAGCTCATTTTTATTCCTGAAGAAAAGAAATAGCCTTTTCTGTCACAAAGAGGACATTTCAGCATCACAAGAGTTAACTTGTCTGGAACAGTATTTCCTTAAGTCTCTATCGGTATCACACATATTTTATGTGGTATATTTTATTACCACATAAGAAAGTAACTCTAATACATAGTTCCTACTTTCTTTCCAAAGCACTTGAAAAGAATGACACTCCTTTCAGTAAATGTACAAAGATATAAAATAATATTTATTTAAGTTATAAAACAATTTCAGCAAGCCATTAAAAGGAAAACAACACATTTCAAATTAAAGCAAGTTAAACCTCTCTTTGGCTTAGAAATATTCTTGAATGTGACAATGATTAATAAATTAGCATCTAAAAAGCAAGCAGAACTTCCTCAAAATCTTTCTCTGCTTAAAAATTCCCCACTCATTGTGTCCATTTAAAAAAAAAGGCAAAACAGAAAGCATTCACCTTATGTTTTGCAGAGTGCTGGATGAGCTCTGTAATTAACACTTTGTCCTGTTGCAATCTTCGCTTCATAAGCTTGGAGCAGTTGATATTAATGGCTTCCAAAATGTGGGATGTATTGTATTCCACAAATGGCCGGCTATCAATTAGCAGCACTTTTTCCGTTCCACTTTCCAGGAGAGCCACCAACTTCTCAGTAAGTATTTGAGTTACAATCATCTCATGGGCCATGACAACAATAAGTCCGCTTTTCCACCTCCTTCTTTAATTTGCCACGATGATGTAATGGTGGTGTGCTCAAAGGCTGAGCCACTCCATTGTACTACAAATGTGTGAGGTCAGACTGGTGGTGATTGGCAAAAGGAGAGTTAAACCCATTTTCAGCAAGAGCCCTCCAAGTGAATGTCTCTTTCTCTTTCCTGTTGATGTGCTCTTGCAAAGGACTCCTTCCACAAAGCAGCCCCTCACACTTGATTCATAAAGAGATGACTGCAATAACCACTCCACAACAAAAGATGCTTTGGGGCTGCCAGTGCATTACCTCATTCTTTACCTTTGCTCCCTTGCTCCAACAGCTTTACCCTGGACTGGAAGCCTACACAAAGAGGGAAAGACAGAAAACAAAACATGGGGTCATAAAAAAGGCAGAAAGAGCTTCCGATTAGACAGAGTATATGATTCATAATATTTACTCCACTAATCTCATTCCATACTTGATGCATTGCTTCACTTGAACAACAAACAGAAAGGACAAAAGAGTATGGCTTCAAAAAATGTGGTAGTGATCATTCTATTTTACCTCAAAATGTAAAAACTAAAACAAGATATATTTATGAATTATAATTACATACGGCCCAGAGCTAAATGACTTGTTAAGAGTTATGAAAAGCTGCTCATAAAATTATTATAAATATTACAAATGGTTTTCCTTCATTTTCTTTTCTTTTTTTCTTGAAAATAACCCCAAAAAACAAGTCTAGGACCAGGTTAGCAATCCCATGTTACTGTGACAAGTGGTAAGCATGTGTATACGCAAGTACCAGGGCGCAAACAGCAGTTCTTGGAGAAAAGGCAGGGGAGCAGGAAGTTCTGTCAACTTCAGCACCCTTTAAGAGAAGGAACAAAAATGGCTGATATGCTTGTCACAGTAACTGCTGAGCTATCCACTGGCAACCTGTGATACTCTCAACTCTACCTAAGGTAGATTGGCTGTCTCCTTCCATGACCATCTCCCCATCCTGAGTTCCCTGACCCTCCAAGGCTAATCCTTCACATTTTTGGGGCTTCATTCCTAAAAGAATCACTGATAAGCAGCCCTACCCTTGAAACTCAGACTCTAAGTCAGACCCCCAACATACAGAGGTCTTAAAGCTGGACACAGGGGCCAGCGCTGTGTTTTAGCAGGCTAAGACTCTGCCTGCAGCACTGACATTCCAAATGGGTGCCAGTTCATGTCCCAGCTGCTCTACTTCCAATGCAGCTCTCTGCTTGTGCCCTGGGAAAGAAGTGGAAGATAGCCCAAGCGCTTGGGCCCCTGCACCCACATGGGAGACATGGAGGAAGTGCCTGGCTCCTGGCTTCAGATCGGCTCAACTCAGGCTGTGGTGGTTACTGAGAAGTGAACCAGTGGATGGAAGACCTCTGTCTTTCCCTCCATCTGTAATTCTACCTCTCAGATAAATAAATAAAATCTAAAAGTTGGACCCAATGTTTCCTTGATCTTGCCAAAATTCTATAATCAACCATTTCCTAATTAGTACCAGTTGGAGTTTTTGTATCCATAGCTTGCAACTCACTGACTTCCAATATTCTCAGATTCTCACCTCCTCTGGTCCATATCTGTTACCATGAAATCCTCTCTACTGTTGGCATTCAAACTACCTGCTATCAAAGGCTTTGAAGTGACAGGTTTTATTTCCAACAGTGCTTTGCACAAAAGATGCCGACTTTAGCACAGTTAAAATTGCTAAAACAATTAAAGATTCTAAATAAACATCTGATTAACTGATTTCAAATCAGAATAGTAGACCTTTCAAATACCTTTGAGTCCTATTTCCTAACTTAAAAATTAGAAACCGAAGCATGAAGAAGATAGAGTGTTATATGAGAGTGGCCATGAGGGGACTTGAGAAAGTTCACAGAGGAGCAGGCATTTAACCTAGTTAAGATACTTACGTCCCACATGTGAGTGCCTGAGTTTATCCCTGGCTCCAGCTTCTGGCTCCAGCTCTTTGCTAATGTGCCCCCTGCAAAGCAGCAGGGATGGCTCAAGTAGCTCAATCTCTGTCACTTATGTGGGAGACCCAGTCTGAGCTGTCAGCTCTCTGGCCTGGCTCTGGTAACTGAGGGTAATACAGAGTGAACCAGCAGATAGGAACTCTGTCTGCTTGTCTCTCTTAAACAAAAAAAAGTAACAAAATTAAAAAGAAAGGTAGAAAATGTAAAAGTCTGTGGAAAAATGAAATTAAAAGATAAGTTTATTTTGGTGTGAAAAAACCTGAAATCCATGCACATGAGGGGTCTTCAAAAGGCCATGGAAAAAAATATTAAAAAAAAAAAAAACTATGCATGAATTTAAAAAATATTTCACCAACATAAACTTATCTTCTAATTACATTTTTCCACAAAATTTTGAAGTTCCTCATATAATCTCCTTAAACTACCTACAAAAATACTAAAGAATTTCTCTTCACCTACAAAAATATAAAAATTGCTTTTACCTCCTCACAAAGTTTGTTCTGAGGACAAAATTATCTAAGTTACCTAAAAGTCCTAAGTAAAAGCAACTGTGACTCAGAAAGGAGGAAAAATACTCTAACCAGGCCAATGGTGAACTAGGCTGGTCTGAATCTGAAATCCACAGGACTTCACCCAGCAGATAAAAACAGAAGTGATTCCTCCTCCTATGTCCAGCTGCCACCTTTCTCACACAGCCTGACACACATGGAATTAAACGGCACCTAAGAAATCATTTCATCTACTCCACATTTTATAATTCTGCTTCTTTAGTACATTATATGTTCATTTATTATATCTTCCACAAAACAAATTTCATTATATTATATTGATGTTTTCATTATACTGAATACATTTATTATAGCTTTATGGCAATAAGATACAAAAGACATCTCTATTTTCAACTGAAGAAACTAGAGTACACAATCTGTCCCAGTCAATCAACTAATAAAGTTTTGAAAAACTTGCACCAAGGCCATAGCATTAAACCAAGTCCTGAATGCTTAGTGACACAGTTCATGGCAATGTAAGGTCCTGTACTCAGTCTGACTCCCAAACCAGGGCTTCTACTACTGGGTTACCCTGTTTTCCGAAAGTATCCGTCCCCATAATGGAACTGGACTGGGAAAGAATGACACGACTTGTCCATGAGGGTGCCCAGGTGGCACAGAAACTTGAAACGTGAGAACAAGAGCAAGTCAATTCCAACAATGGCACTGAGTCTCTGAGTCTGATTGGCTCCTTTCGGTGATAAAATCTGGATGGGACAAAGCAGTGATCTGGGTTAGCAGATCAAGGGACAAAAGGAAGGAGAAGACAGCAAAAGGAAGGAGAAGACATGCCAAAGTTGAATCAGAAAATTCTCATCTTTGCTTTCCTTCTGCCAAATCTCATAAGCTCAAAGACAGGCTGTGGCCAACAGTTCTCCAGAGTGGATAGTGGTCATTCTTGCCCAGAGAACCAGAGCCAGCAGTGCAAGGTACAAAAAGACTCTTCCTGTGATCACAAAAAGATCTGGTCCAAGCGGCTGTACTAAGAGGACGTAACAAAAGTGAAGAGGTGACACGAGGATTCGGTTGCAACCTTTCACTGTTCCACTGAGGCCAGCTGGAGTCCTCCTGTCACACCGTAATGCCCACGGTCTGATTTTCTATAGTCCTAGACTGATTATGTGAGAGGCAGAGCCTTCCCCAGTAATAACAGCCTTACCCTCCTTTATTTACAAGTAAAGAATTTTGGGTAAATCTCGATCCTCAACTAAAACTCTAAAACATTTCTCTACATTCACTGTGTGCTGTGAAGAATGTCAGCACCCTGAGATGAGGGACATATCTGAGAATTTTCAAAATCTTTTTTAACAGGTAGGATTTAAAAGATAACAAGTTGGGGCCAGTGCTGTGGCGTAGTGCGTGGAGGCCACCACCTACAGTGCTGGCATCCCATCTGGGCGCTGGTTCAAGTCCTGGCTGCTCCTCTTCTGATTCAGCTCTCTGCTGTGGCCTGGGAAAGCAGCAGAGGATGGCTGCTTTGGGCCCCTGCACCCTCGTGGGAGACCTGGAAGAAGCTCCTGGCCCCTGGCTTTGGATTGGCCCAGCTCCACACACTGCTGCCATTTGCGAAATGAACCAATGGATGGAAGACCTCTCTCTCTCTGCCTCCTTTTCTCTCTGTGTAACTATGACTTTCAAATATATAAATAAATCTTAAAAAAAAAATACCAAGCTAACTTTACCCAAAGTTTCTAGAAGAAGTCAAAAGAAACAAATTCTTAGATTAAACCAGAGTCAAATGAATATAACAAAATTCAGTGCAGTGTTATTTAGCTATTTACTTGGCTACTTTTTTAAAGTTTTAATTAATTTTTTTCATTTTTTAGTAAATAACATATTTACATGGTTCAAAAAATAAAATCTAAATATGTATACATACTTTTTTTTTCATGCAGAGTTAGACAGTGAGTGAGAGAGAGAGAGAGAGAGAGAGAGAGAGAGAGAGAGAGAAAATGGTCTTCCTTCCATTGGTTCACCCCCGAAATGGCCACTACGGCTGGCGCGCTGCACCAATCCGAAGCCAGGAGCCAGGTGCTTCTTCCTGGTCTCCCATGCGGATGCAGGGCCCAAGTGCTTGGGCCATCCTCCACTGCCTTCCCAGGCCACAGCAGAGAGCTGGACTGGAAGAGGAGCAACCGGGACAGAATCCGGTGCCCCAACCAGGACTAGAACCCAGAATGCCGGCGCCACAGGCGGAGGATTAGCCTAGTGAGCCATGGCGCCAGCCCAATGTATACATACTATGAATATGTGCAGTTCACTGTATGTCATTTATTCCTCAATAAAGGTGTTAAAAAATTGCCATGATACTGGAACTTTAATAAGTATTTAAACGGAAAAAGTGAATATATTGAAATCCTGCTCCCATCTGTGTCCTCTACCTCTTAGGTCCCAATCCTGCCCCGTCACTGGTAACCACCACTGCATTTCTTCTGACTGCTTCTAAAGATTTTCTTTTAAATGGACGCAGAATAAAACACAAGCCTACATTCTTTTCCTTCTCTCCTTTGTTCAAATGGTTACATGGCGGACTTATACTGTTTTGCATCTTGGTCTTTCTTTCACTTATAATACTGAAAGTTAAGTTTTTTAACATTTCATTAGAGAGTGACTCAATCTTTCTCTCATGGCACCTAAATAAAATATATAGAAATACTTAACCTTACAAGACTACTCCCAAGTTCCCTAAAAGATAAAGCAAATGATTTTATGGCATCCTAGTATGACAGTTTCTGCTCTAAAGACTCTCACTTTAAAGAAAGTTAAAATGTGACAGTATACATCCACGAAATTAAGGAAATTATCTTTCACAAAAGATCCCCAATGTGGTATTTATCACACTGAAGACCAGAGACCTTCTCCAGAGCCACTAAGCAAATAATTGCAAAGTATCTCATGCTCACAGATTTATAAGATTTTCTTTATTTAGAAAGACAGGCCGAGGCAGCCTGTTATAATAACTGTTAGAATAACAAATGACTATACAGAGCAGAGGACAAAACGGACCAATCTCTTAGAGGTCCCATTTCTAGTGTTTTTTATTTATTTATTTATTTATTTATTTATTTATTTATTTTGACAGGCAGAGTGGACAGTCAGAGAGAGACAGAGAAAGGTCTTCCTTTTGCCGTTGGTTCACCCCCCAATGGCTGCCGCGGCAGGCACGCTGCGGCTGGCGCACCGCGCCGATCTGATGGCAGGAGCCAGGTGCTTCTCCTGGTCTCCCATCGGGTGCAGGGCCCAAGGACTTGGGCCATCCTCCACTGCACTCCCTGGCCACAGCAGAGCGCTGGCCTGGAAGAGGGGCAGCCGGGACAGAATCCAGTGCCCCGACAGAGACTAGAACCCGGTGTGCCGGCGCTGCAAGGCGGAGGATTAGCCTAGTGAGCCGCGGCGCCAGCCAAGTATTTTTTTTTTTAATCTTTATTCATTTCCATTTTATTATAAAGGCAAAGACAGAAACAGTAAGAGCTTCCATCTGCTGGTTCACACCTCAAATACCCACAATAGACAAGGCTGGGCCACACTGAAGCGAGGAGCCAGGAATTCAATTCTAGTCTCCAACATGGGTGATAAGAACCCAACCACTTGGGCCATCACCAGCTGCTTCCCAGATGCACATTAGCAGGAAGCTGGAATCGGAAGTGGACTTGAACCCGGGCACTCTCATATGGGATACAGGTGTCCCAAGTGGTGTCTAAACTGCTTCACAAAACACCTTCTCCCATTTCTAGAATATTTTACAATTCAGCAAATGATTTATGTTGGATATTTTTATAACATTTAACATTAACATAAGTTGTATAAAAACTTTCCCATTTAGTATATAATTTTTGAAGCTTTCCTGTATTTTAATATGTAATTTATGCTTTAGACTCTATTGTTACCTATGGAAATATATCTATGACTTCACAGCAGAAATCCCTGAAGTTTTATTAAAATTCACTTTATACTCAATTTGCAAAAATATCATTTACCAATGAAATATACTTACTGAATTACTTTCTATGTTTGAAAATTGCAAGTTTAAGAATATTTTAATAATAAAGTTAACAAGTGGGGTTCTGGCCCTGTTCTGCCTTGAACATTGCAGACATTGGGGGGTGATCCAGAGGAGAGTCCTGTCTGTTTCTCTACTTCTCAAATAAATTAATAAAATTTAAAAGGACAACATAAAATTCAACTATATAAAACGAAGATTTAGGGGCCAACATTGTGGCGTAGCAGTTTAAGCCTCCACTGCCATCTCCTATGGTTCAAGACCTGGCTGCTCCACTTCCAATCCAGCTATCTGCTAATGGCCTGAGAAAGCAGCAGAAGATGGTCCAAGTCCTTGGACCCCTGCACCCTTATGGGAGACCCAGAGGAAGCTTCAGGCTCCTGGCTTTGGATCAACCCAGCTCTGATCATTGCTGCCATTTGGGGAGTGAACCAATGGATGGAAGACCTCTGTCTCTCTGCCTCCTTCTCTCTCCATGTAATTCTGACTTTCAAATAAATAAAAAACAAAAACAAAATCCAGTATTTGCTATTAGAGTAATTTACTAAGGAAAAAAAAGACTGGCTTTCTTTGGTCCTTGTAGCCTTCAAAATTAGTGCCCTGGGCCGGTGTTTCCTATGCAGTGTTCATTAAGCCACCACTTTGTGCACTGGCATCCTGGCACCCTACATCAGCACGCTGGTTCAACTCCGGCTGCTCTGCTACCAATTCAGCTTTCTGCTATATGCGCCTGGGAAGCCAGCAGAAGATGGCCCACATACTTAGACCTTTCCACCCACATGGGAGATCAGGATGGAGTTCCTGGCTCCTGGCTTTGGCCTGGCCCAGCTCTGGATGCTACAGTCACTTGAGGAGTGAACTAGTGGATGGAAGATCTCTGTCTCCTCTCTCTGCCACTATACGTTTCAAATAATAAATAAATCTTTTAAAAGACAAAATTAGTGCCCAATTTTAAGGTTTTTTTTTTCTTTTTTAATTTGAAAAGCAGTGCAACAGAGAAAGACAGAGAGATCTCTGGTTCATTCTCCAAATAACCTAAACAACCAGGAGCAAGAAAATTCATCTAAGTCTTCCATGTTGGTTACAGCTTAGGCCACCTTCCCCTGACTTCCCAGGCATACTAGCAGTAAGTTGGATCCAAAACAGAAAAAGGCACTCCCATGTGGGATGACAGAATCAAAAGCAGCAGCTTAACCCAGCACCACAACACACAAGATTATTTATAAATGATTTCATTAAGTCTCTTCCTCTTCTCAGATGAGGCACTTTTTTCTTTAAGATTTTTTCATTTATTTCAAAGGCAGAGAAACAGAGTGAGAGAGTTGTTTTATTTGCCAGTTCACTCCCACAACAGCCAGGACTAGGACAGCAGCTGAAACCAGGAGCCTGCAACTCAATCCAGTTCTTCTCCAGGAGTGGCAGTGACCCAAGAACTTGAGTCACCAATCTGCTGCCTGCAGGGTATGCACAAGTAGGAAGCCGGATCAGAAGCGGAGGAACTGGGATTCAAAACAGCCACTCCAAAACGAGATGCGGGCATCCCAAATGGCATCTTTTTTGTTTTTAAGGTTTCTTTAATTATTTGAAAGTCGGAGTGGGAGTGGGAGTGGGAGGGAGAGAGAGATCTTCCATCTGCTGGTTCACTCCCCAGATGGCCACAATGGCCAGGGTTGGGCCAGGCTAAACCCAGGAGCCAGGAGCTTCTTCCAGGTCTCCCTTGAGGGCAGAAGGGGCCCAAGCAGTTGGGTCACCTTCCACTGCTTTTCCCAGGACATTATCAGGGAACTGGATTGGAAGTGGAACAGCAGAGTCTGGAACCAGTGCCCATGTGGCATACTGGCATTGCAGGCTGCAGCTTTACCTGCTACGCCATGACAGGCCCCTCAACCTCTACACCGAACACTATACCGGATGAGGCATTTTTCTTGTCAACTTCCCCAAACACCATCCTGGCTTCCAGATCAGTTATACTGACACTGGCTATGTCATACTCAGGCAAACTTTTCCCTCCTATCCATGAGTTATTTTCTGCTACTGGGCACTACTGCCCTAAAATACCCACTTGCAAGGCCAACCACAAGGCCTTGTGCAGCAGGTATGTCAAGGAATAAGGCTCTATCAACACACCTGTTAGTCTGAAACACAAGATCCAGGAGGAGGCAGGGCTCCTGCACAGAAAGGCATGCTTCCATTTTAAACATGTCCTTTTACAAAGAGAAATTCAGGAGAAGAAAAAGGGTTCTATGGCTATCGGGTGCTTAAAAGGTCTGTTCAATAAGACAGATTTAGCTTTATTTGGTTGGGCCTGAGCTCAAGTTCAAATTCTCAGAGTTCATGGAAAGGATATAATCAGGTGAGAAGGTCACTTTAAACCATAAGCCAGACTTAATTCTTTTTTCTCCAATAAAACTGAAGAAACAAGCAACATACCCAAACAGCCTTTCAGCAGAGCCCTAAACACAAACATTCAATAACCAAAAAAACTGAACAAATCAAAAGGGAAAAAAGTAGGCTATGCTGTCTGCAAACAAGCAAGAACACCATAAACTCTGACCATCTTATTTTTATAGTGATTAAAGCAATTTTACTTCATACACCGTGTACTAATAGAAATATGAAAGAAACTAACAGAAACTGAAGTCTGGTATTTGGTAAGTATACTCGATTAAAAAAACAAAACAAAACAAAAACACCCTAAGCAACATCAATATTGAAATGAATTCAAGGACCGTATTTTCTTATGAAAAATTGAAGACATATATTCTGACAAGTTATAGCAATAATGAATTAGACTGCTGGAAGCCACACTGTCTAAAATAGCACTACATGGGGAGACAGCACCGTAACACCTAGCCACCTGTCACTGACACACAGCACTGATGAAAGCAGCCACGCAGTCAAATGTTCAGGCTGCTTACACAGAAGTCACAGACCTGCAAAGGTTGGAACAGCAGCTGTTTGAAGACTACGCATAATGCCTGGGCTCTTGGTGAGGATCCTTCACAAGTTTCTGCCTGGGAGGAGCACTGCACTCTTCAGTGTTGGCTCAACTAGCACCCACACCTTTCTTCTTGGTACCACTTCCTGTTTGTGCTCATCTCTTTTTCTCACCAGCTTCCCTCTCCCCAATCCACCTGAGCTTTCCTTCTCCTAACCTCCCTCCATTCCCTTTGATCTGCCACCCATGTACCTACCCTAGACAAACTCCTCGTTTACTCCACTGCTCCCTCGCTAACACTCTTCATTTAATGCTTCCTCCTGACAGCTTGCCTGAAAACTAAGGACCCTACCCCTGAGAAGAGGGGCCTGGGTTCAGAGACTGTCTAGAAGGAACGGGAATGAAGGATCCCTGGATGGAACTGCTGGGCAACAGGAAACATGGCCAAAGGATGATTCAATCTGCAAGCTGAAGGGAAAATGTTTTAGGAGGATATTTATAATAAAGGGAAGCCAGAGATAGAAGAGAGATTTAGAAAGAGCCAAACAGAGGTCAATGGGGACTAAGTTGTGCATCCTAGTTTTCCTGAGCATCTGCCAGACCCACTGTTAACTCATTCCGTTAACTAACACGTAGCAGCTTTGGGCACCCAGTATGTTCCAGGCATTGCTGTGAAAATACAGCAGTAAATGGAAATTATTCACTGTAATTCATATTTGTGAATGTATTGCCTAGATACAAGTTAACCAGACAATACTTCTTGCTATCTAATTTAGAGCTGAGGCACACATAATGAACAACAGCAGCAAAAACAAAGCATTTTATATGACAGATTAGTGACAAGTTCTACGAGAGCAGGGAGCAGTGAGCAAAGGGGCATATGGGGATGGGGTGGGTGATAACTTTTAAACAGTTACGGAACAGCAGATTAAGCTGCCTCCTGCAATGTCATCCCACATGAACACTGGTTCAAGTCCTGGCTGCTCCATTTCTGATCCAGCTACCTGCTAATGTGCCTGGGAAAGCAGTGGAAGATGGTCCATGTCACCCATGTACTTGGGCCTCTGTTCACCCACGTGGGAGACCCAGATGGAATTCCAGGCTCCTGGTTTTGACCTGGCCCAGCATTGGCCACTGTGGCCATTTGGGGAGTAAATCATCAGATAGAAGATTTCTCTTTATCTCTCCCTCTCTGTGGCTCTTTCAAATAAATACATCTTTTTAAAAAATGTTTTCAAGGTGCTCTCCTTGTCAGAAGGTAGATCAAATACTTAACACAAAGACTTTATACATTACATTGTTTTATTCAAGTGGTTGGTAATACCAATGAAAGTTTACAACCTTCATCCATATGCACTACCTTTTGTCTATGCCACCACCAAAAAAGGAAAGAAAGAAACCTCCACTACATGTAAGATATGGTGTACTAAGTAACTAAAGGTACTAAGTAACTAAAGGTACTAAGACCAGGGTAAATATTTGGACAATTTGGACCCCAGTCTAATGAGACAGGAGCTATAATAAAACTTTTCTACAGGGGATCAGAGAGCAACAGGAGCAAGCATTGGAATGTAGTTAGAAACGCGAATATTAAACCTTCTACCTACCAACTTTCAAGCCCAAATTTATAGCAGAAATATTACAGAATTTTATCCATTTTAAATCTGTTAACACAAAACTAGAACGCCAAACTATATTCTCCAGAAGATAATTTCCAAATGGCTTACAAGAAACTGTTTCTCCTTTCAGTTAAAACACATATGAAAAAACACTGAGATATGCCTACATGTGTAAGAAGGGGACTGGCTAAGTAACTCATAAATCGCAATGAATCTTGAAACACAATATCATGCAACATTTAAAAATGATGGCACAAAAACACACTTCTCAACGAACAAGGATAGGTGACATATTAAAAGAATAAAATAATATCACAGAGCAGTACATAAAGTAGAACCTTAAACATCTACATGCAAACACACAGGATGGATATCCACAAAATGTAATGTTGCTTTATTTAGATAATTACAGGCAATTATTATATTCCTTTCCTGAACCTTGAAAGTATGAAAACTATTGGAAAAGGACACAATAACACAGACCAGGCCCTAGTACCAGGTCTTGTTGTACTCCTTCTTATCAGGACTGGTAAGAAAAGTTTGGGTGCAGTCAGGGAAAGAAGATGAACAAATACAATATATAGAAATTGACGTTTGCCCTCCAGGTAAAAGCTGAGCTGCTGCTGCTTCACAAAAGGGCTTATCAAGAATTGTTTTAAATAGCAATAATGTTTTGGAGGGGGGTGGGGGGGGGTTGAGAGAAATTAAATTTTAAATTACACATTTGTCACCATAAACCTGGATTTTTAAAATAGGTCGTCTGGGATATGCCTTCTCGATACAAAAGATTTCTTCTGTATTCAAAGAATTTACAGTTGTTTATTTAAATAAAAACTGTATTTCCTAATACTCTTAAAATGTGTTTGAATTCATAGTTTCCAAAATAAACTTACATAAAGCATCACAAATGTAACATAGTATGAATTTCATTCCTTTCATTGGAAAAGTACAAATCTCTCCAAAAAAGTACACAGGAGGCTTCCTCACTATTCTGGGCTCCTAAGTAGACATGCACAACAAGACTTGAACACATTCCAGGCGTGGCCTTCAAACCCGGACCACACCTGCTTCCAAGGCCCAGAGGCTAAAAATAACTCTGAGGCCTCAAAAATGGGACACCAGCCAGGGCCAGGGGTATTTGCAGGCCCCCTGCTCAGCTCCAATAACAGTAAAAGCAGGAGCCCCACCACAGGCTTCTTTGACTCAATCTCTACGCGCCAATCAGCTACAACCTAGGCCCACTCAGTTTTTTTGCTCCTAGAGGCCAAAAATGAATTCGAGGAATTCAGCAACAAGTAAGATTTCATGGTGTAGTGTTTAAAACAAAACAAAACTGTGGAATAGGACTCAGAAGATCTTGTTCCTAATTCAGTTCCTCCACTGAAATGTGCTAAAATGGCATATACTTGTGTAACTTGAAATCCCCTACCCTGTATTTTCATTACCTATCAAATGAGGAATTCAGTGATCATGAACATCTAAGGATTACTTCACTAGAAATATAAAGATACTGCTGTCTGTGTATCTTAGGTTTTACTAAAGTGTCCAAACAAGTGCCAGGTAGCAGGGCTGATCTGATCACTAGGCAGTCAAGCTAAAGGGTTATTATACTCTAACACACAAAACAAAACTAGTAACTCCAAGCCAAAGTTCCACCAACAGCATGGCAACTGTCCCAGATTAGTTCCTTTTGTGACAGGGGATTTTGACATTTCTCAAACATCTCCTTCTACTTCTCTGCCTGGCCCATAGTATGTGGAAGCCCCTACCCAGTAAGGAAAAAGGAAAAGGAGGCCAGAGGAAGATGTGGCAGCCACAGTATCCCTGTCCATTCACTCAAGAATCCTAGGCTGTGCTGATTTAAGTCACTGCACCTATGCTCTCACTTCCCCTCCTGGGGCCCTGTGAATTAACAAAGTCAGGAAACCATACCACCAGGTGAAGGACCACACAGCAATATGGCCAGGACCTGGGCTGGACAACGACAGCATCACAGGACAGCAAGAAGACCAAGGCTGGCAGACAGCCAGGGACAGGGGTCTGAATGGCCTCTGTGATCATTCCCTAGTTACTTGTTCCACTTGGTCCTTCCCACTTTCCCTCTTTCCCCTGTGAGTCAGTTCCATCATATCACCTAACTGCAGTTTCTGTGCCTTTCTTTTGTTCTTTTTTATTTAAAGATTTATTTATTTGAAAGTCAAAGTTACACAGAGAGAGAAGGAGAGGCAGAGAGAGAGACTTCTTCCATTTTAGCTGGTTCACTCCCCAAATGGCAGCAATGGCCAGAGCTGTGCTGATCTGAAGCGAAGCCAGGAGCTTTTTCAGGTCTCCCAAGTGGGGGCAGGGGCCCAAGGACCTGGGCCATCTTCTATTGCTTTCCCAGGCCACAGCAAAGAGCTGGATTGGAAGTGGAGCAGCGGCGCCAGCCAGGTTCCAACTTTTTAAAAAGGACTTCCCACACAATTTTAATTGCAAAACAGTAATAGATGATATCCCACAGGATAAAATAATTATCAATAAGTCCCTCCACCAAAAAAAAAAAAAAAAGGCATTTCCCCAAAAAGCCCCTGTTCTACAAGGAAAGTTTGAGAGGGTATGTTTCAATTTGCTATTTTTGCTTCTTTTTCCTGTTTGTAAAGGGGCCATTCCATCATCTTTGCACAGTACTATACTCTGCCCTCCATAAATTCTGGGTGTGAGGCCATTCAGGTTAAGGTATGCCACATACAGCAGCAAACACCTTCCCCACCCAAGTCTCAATTTCCCACTCAGAGAAATACTAACGTCCTTTACGGTTTAAGTTGTTAGGTTTCTAAATCAATATAAGGCACTACAAGAAAACAGAATGGATGCCAAGTCCCTGATGAGTAAAGAGTTGAAAAAATTACATTTTGAACAAATATAAACAGATAACATGATAGTGGGATGTACATTAAGTCAAAGAGCAAAGCTCTTTGAAAAACCTAAAGTTCAAGGAGGTTTTTAAGGACAACAGGCACATGAACTGCCAGTGAAAAGATAGGAAAAAAATTAAACAAAGAAAACATCTGAAGAAAGGCAGAGGATAAAGAGTTGTCTATTGATTTTCCAGGTTATAGCACAGACTGTAATAGCTGTAATAAGCTGGTAAACAGAAGGGACTAACTGATAGAGTCTCTAGTAAGTCTAAAGGTGTCTAAGCCACCATAAGCTTTGTGAAAATAACATGAGGACATTACTGGAAGGATTTCATTTAGAATGGACTGAAACCAGGAAAAAATGGTATAAGGAAATTTAACTAGCCATCATGGTTTACTTGGACAAGTACAGACTCAGCTGAAATGATAACTGTAAAATCTGAAAGCAAAAGGATGAGCCAAGAGACTTGCAATAGTCTAAAACCCAAGGCAGTATGCCTGGCATAAAAGATAGGGTTCTCAAGTAACTGGCTTCCTGACTGAATGTCCTCATGAAAATGGCTAAGGTAGGGCTGTGCCATGGCATAGTAAGTTAAGCTGCTGCCTGTAACATTAGCATCCTGTATTAGCTCTGGTTTGAGTCCCAGCTGCTCCACTTCTGATCCAGCTGCTTGCTAATGTACCTGAGAAAACAGCAAAAGATGGCCCAAGTCTCTTAACCCCTGCACCCACGTGGGAGACCAAGATGAAACTCCTGGCCCAGGGCTTCAGCCTGGCCCAGTTCTGGCCATTGCAGCCATTTGGGGAGTCAATCAACAGATAGAAGATCCTTCTCTCTCTATCTCTGTAACTCTCCCTGTCAATAAATAAATAAAATAAATCTTAAAAAAAAAAAAAAAACAGGCCGGCGCCGTGGCTCACTAGGCTAATCCTCCGCCTAGCGGCGCCGGCACACCGGGTTCTAGTCCCGGTCGGGGCGCCGGATTCTGTCCCGGTTGCCCCTCTTCCAGGCCAGCCCTCTGCTGTGGCCAGGGAGTGCAGTGGAGGATGGCCCAGGTGCTTGGGCCCTGCACCCCATGGGGAGACCAGGAAAAGCACCTGGCTCCTGGCTCCTGCCATCGGATCAGCGCGGTGCGCCGGCCGCAGCGCGCCGGCCGCGGCGGCCATTGGAGGGTGAACCAACGGCAAAAGGAAGACCTTTCTCTCTGTCTCTCTCTCTCTCACTATCCACTCTGCCTGTCAAAAAAAAAAAAAAAAAAAAAAAAAAAAAAAAAAAAAAAAAACAGCTAAGTCAACTACATTATTAAATTATTCTGCCATAATAAAAACTGAAAATATCTCAACACCTTATTCTGTCTCTGATTCAAATGAATTAATATAAAGTAAGATGAGCACTCGTCCCAAGTTCAAAGTTTACTAATCAGGTCACTGTTTATAAACTACAAGAAACAGGCACTAAGCTTATGATTATAAAGTAAATTCAAAGTATGTCATCATAAAATTAAAAGAAAAGCATGACAGGAAGGAGGAGGGAGGGAGAAAGGGTAGGTTGGGAAGTATCACTATGCTCTTGAAATACATGAAATTTGTTCCCTTTATATAAATAAAAAAATAAATAAACAGGCAAAATTAAAGGCTGAACTAAAGCAGAGCCTAGAGAGGTAGACTCTGAATTCTCATTAAGGATGATTTCCTTCTACATTGCTTTTCTATAATTTCCAACTTTTTCATTATATATATGGAAAACTTTGACAACATATAACTAAAGTATATATTTTTTCAATCAGTCAAAATTCATGTCACGCATATACTGTTCAGAGGAAGAAGAAAGATGTGGAAGCCAAAGTTCTGGGGTCTGTTCTCAGAATTGGCTAAAAAGAAAATTATTGTGGGAGCAGATGTAAAATATCTAGTGATTAAGATGCTCACATACACATCAGAGCAGCCAGATTTGATTCCCAGCTGGCTCCTGACTCCAGCTTCCTGTCCTAAGAGATCCTAAGAGGCAGCAGTGGTGGCTCAAGGGTTCGGGCCCATGCCTCCTGGTGGGAGACCTGGACTGCAACTCTGGCTCCCTGCTTCAGCTAGGGGGTTACAAACATTTGGCTTGGGAAGCCACACATGAGAATTATTGGCCTCTCCCCCACCACCAACTCATGTGCATGCACACGTTCTCACACGTTTTTAAGAACTTTAAAAAAAAAATTTCTTTGCATGAATCATTAACCAAAATGAGTTTTTAAAAATTATTAATTTATTTGAAAAGCACAGAGAAAGAACTCAATCCAGATCTCCTACATGGGTGGCAGGAAACTCAACCATTTGAGTCATCACAGGTGCCTCCCAGAGTCTACATTAACAGGAAACTCAAGACAGGAGCCAGAGTCAGGTATCCACCCAGGTACTCAGATATAGGACATGGGCATTTCAACCAACATCTCAAGCACTAAGCAAAATGAATTTAAAAATGGCAGAATGAGAGCCAGTGTTGTGGTATAGCAGGTAAAGCTGAAACCTACGACACCCAGCATTCCATACAGGCTCCAGTTCACATCCCAGCTGCTGTACTTCCAATACAGCTCCCTGCTAATGGCCTGGGAAAAGATGGCCCAACTGCCTGTGCCCCTGCTACCCACATGAGAGACCTGGAAGAAATTCCTGGCTCCTGACTTCAGCCTGGCCCAACCCTGGCCTTTGTAGCCACCTAGTGAGTGACCAGCAGATGGAATATCTCTCTTTCCTCTCTCTCCATAACTCTTTCAAATGAATAAATAAATCTTAAAAAATAAGTTTCAAAAAATAAGCAAAATCAACACAAATACAATAAGCTTGTCACACATGAAATTCAGTATAAAGTAGACCAATGTATTGTCCATTAAGAAAATCAATGGCTTAACTGTTTTCATCATTTTTTTCGAATTCATAATCAATGGCACAGTCCCTATGGGAGACCAGGAGAAGCACCTGGCTCCTGCCATCGCATCAGCGCGGTGCGCCGGCTGCGGCAGCCATTGGAGGGTGAACCAACGGCAAAGGAAGACCTTTCTATCTCTCTCTCTCTCTCTGTCCACTCTGCCTGTCAAAAAAAAAAAAAAAAAAAAAAAAAGAATAACACTCATAAAGTTACACTAATGCCCCATCGCACACATTCTCAAACAGGTTCAAAAGAAACAGACCAACATTTTCTACTAGCAAATTTAAGCATCACACAGCACTAAATGTCAGAGACTGAAATCCCATCTAGGTATGATACAATCAATGTTCAGGTTTCCCCTGGCCCCCTCAGTGTGTGTTCTAATTCTGGAGTTGTGGACCTTAGTTAATTTGGAAAACTCGGGGAATAAAAATTAAATGGGTTAGTGGAATACACATGCTCATTTACTGCACACTAATTATGTTCAGTTTCCTACAGGATAATTTCCCACTTTTGTCTGCTTACTTGAATCACTTAAGAACTTGGACAGAATGCCACCCAAATCCCACCTCTAGAGACAGATTCTTGGGTCTAGAGTAAACTGAATTTAAATTTTTAACAAATGTCCCAGGAGGCTCACAGACTCAGGCAGGATTGAAAAGTACTATCTTTGGCCGGCACCGCGGCTCACTAGGCTAATCTTCCGCCTGCGGCACCGGCACCCCGGGTTCTAGTCCCGGTCAAGGCACTGGATTCTGTCCCAGTCGCTCCTCTTCCAGTCCAGCTCTCTGCTGTGGCCCGGGAAGGAGTGGAGGATGGCCCAATTACTTAGGTCCCTGCACCTGCATGGGAGACCAGGAGGAAGCATCTGACTCCAGGCTTCGGATCAGCGGCACGCTGGCCATAGCAGCCATTTAGGGGGGTGAACCAACAGAAGGAAGACCTCTCTCTCTCTAACTCTGCCTGTCAAAAAAAGAAAGAAAGAAAAGTACTGTCCTAAAAACACACTGGTTCTTCTTTCAATATTCACATTTAATCAATTGTCAAGACCTACTGAGTTTCAATCTCTCTCACCTGGAGGACAGATAGGCACGAAAGCTGCAACTGAATAGAAAATAGTGGCAAGAGGAGGAATGGGAAGTGAGCCAGAGACGATCAAAATCTCACAGCTGGAGAAGGACTTCTATTTAGTCCAGTGCATGCCTTCTGGTAGGTTAATAATAACCCTTTTACAAAATGTTTAGTATTTGACTAAAGTTACACAATTCATTAGTGGTGGAAGAGGGACTGGAGTTTCTAGAGAATACTACTTTCCACAATTGGAGAGGGTTTACCAGACAGTTTGCAAATTTTGATACATATAGAAAAACTGCAGAAAGCAATAGACTTCAAAAGATGAGAAATAATGCACTCTTTTAAACACTTGACATATGTGGCTATAAGGAGAAATGGCCTCTCCACTAT
Source organism: Oryctolagus cuniculus (assembly GCF_051225735.1). Taxonomy (NCBI): domain Eukaryota; kingdom Metazoa; phylum Chordata; class Mammalia; order Lagomorpha; family Leporidae; genus Oryctolagus; species Oryctolagus cuniculus. The sequence goes on from NC_142875.1 coordinate 110,436,067, forward strand.
ACCAACCTGCCAAGATGCTACAGGTGAAACACCAGGGAAGAAGTAGAGAACCAAATGATGAGGCGCAGCCCTTGTTAGAATACCAGTGAAGGATCAAGAACCCTGGAAGTGAAAACGTATCTATAGTAAGAAAATTAAAGTATGGAAAAAAATTGTATTTTGGCCAGAGTCACGGCTCACTAGGCTAATCCTCCGCCTGCGGCACCAGCACCCTGGGTTCTAGTTCCGGTTGGGGCCCCGGAATCTGTCCCGGTTGCTCCTCTTCCAGTCCAGCTCTCTGCTGTGGCCCGGGAGGGCAGTGGAGGATGGCCCAAGTGCTTGGGCCCTGCACCTGCATGGGAGACCAGCAGGAAGCACCTGGCTCCTGGCTTCGGATCGGCGCAGTGCGCCAGCCGTAGTGGTCATTTGGGGGGTATCAGTGTCTAACTCTGCCTGTCCAAAAAAAAAAAAAAAAGAAAAAGAAAATTAAAGTATGGAAAAAATTGCATTTTACAAACTGCAGCATTCAATAAAAAAGGGAATAACTCAGTACAAGATTAATGGAAGAGGCCGGCGCCGCGGCTCACTAGGCTAATCCTCCGCCTAGCGGCGCCGGCACACCGGGTTCTAGTCCCGGTCAGGGCGCCGGATTCTGTCCCGGTTGCCCCTCTTCCAGGCCAGCCCTCTGCTGTGGCCAGGGAGTGCAGTGGAGGATGGCCCAGGTGCTTGGGCCCTGCACCCCATGGGAGACCAGGAAAAGCACCTGGCTCCTGGCTCCTGCCATCGGATCAGCGCGGTGCGCCGGCCGCAGCGCGCCGGCCGCGGCGGCCATTGGAGGGTGAACCAACGGAAAAGGAAGACCTTTCTCTCTGTCTCTCTCTCTCACTGTCCACTCTGCCTGTCAAAAAAATTAAAAAAAAAAAAATTAAAAAAAAAAAAAGATTAATGGAAGAGAATTTTGGCTAAGACACAGACAGCATTTCTGAACCTTGATTGCACATTAAAATTATGTGGAGAGTTCCTAAATATACATTGGAACTCTGAGCAATGAATCAGAAATCCGAGTGAAACCATCATCAGCATTTTCCACACAAACAGGTGAAGGTATATTCTTTACTTCTTCCAAGGAAATGTCACAAGAGACAGGCCACTTGTGAGACAAAGTTTAGGAGGAAGCAAAGGAGACCTTTGACGACACACATAACACTGTGACTCATTTGACCTATTTCTTAAGGTGTATGGTCTACAATATGTGCTCCAAGTCTGGAGATATGTACACACATACACACACTTTTTTTCTGAGAGTCAGAGACACAGAAATAGGGACAGATAGAGCCCACCCACTGGTTCCCTTCCCAAAAGCCCTAACAATCAGGACCAAGCCAGGTCAAAGCTGGGAACTAGGAATGCCATCCAGATCTCCCACATGGGTGGCAGGAACAAAATACTTTGAGCCATCACCGCTGCCTTCCAAGGGTCTGCATTAGCGGGAAATTAATCAGGAGCTATAGCCCAGTATCAAACCCAGGTAATCTGATATGGGACACAGGTGTCTCAAGTGTTGTCTTAACTGTGCTGGGCCAAATGTCTGCCCCCAAATATATTTTTAGGTAAGATATCAAGTTCTCCACTGTCACAGCCTATATAATTCCAGTGATAATAAATGAGGGGGCCAGCACTGTGGCACAGCAGGTTAAGCTGCTACCTGGGACACCCACATAGTTCAAGTCCTGGCTGTTCTGCTTCCAATCCAGCTCCCTGTTAATGTGCCTGCAAAAGCAGTGGAAGATGGTCCAAGTGACTGAGTCCCTGACACCTACATGGGGAACTTGGATGGAGTTCTGGGCTCCTGGACCGGGCCCAGCCAGGGAATCAACAGATGGATCACCTCTTTTCTGACTCTCCCATTCTGTCATTGTGCCTTTCAAATAAATAAAACAAATCTTAAAAAATAAATGAGCAAAATGATTCATGAGTGATACCCAACAAAACACCACAATGATATGCTGGACATCAAACTCCATTATGGCCTAATAAAATACTTTATGGTTGAAACAATCTGGTTTCCAAAGTTTCTTTACCATTTTTTTAGATGTAAATATATAAACATGTTTAAAGGTTGGAATGAGACATGATAGAGCTCAGGGTTCACCTTGTATAAATCCAAGTTAAATAACTATCTCCACCCAGAAATTTCCCATTACTAAGGGCCAATCACCAGTTTAAGGGCATATAATCCTTTGGAGTTCCTCCCTCTAATCCAATCCTGTAAAACTACATTTAAGTAAAATGATGATGGAAACCAAGATTTGGGCCTTCAGCCAAACAGTCTACATTTAACATTAAATAAAGGATATCCAGTCCTTCACAACCTTGGGGGAATAGTTATTTTTTTAAAAAATGGTATTTAACCAGAATCAGGATTTTGTATTCATAACATACCAATTCTTAACACACAACAGAGCAAACATTAGACTTGAAAATGCTCATTCAGCTATTACCTTCACAGTGAATCTGACTTGTGGTTCTCACACTTATATATGAGTTTTTGGGCATCTATACTGTGCAAGGCTTTTTGCTCAGTACCTCTGGAGAACATAACTTAAAACAAAAGCATAAGGTAAATAAAACTTGTCTGCAGGAATCTGCAAAGCTCAGTGAGAGACTGCAGCAAGACTGGGGGGGAGAACACCTAGTGGCAACATCTGGAAGCCAACGAAGAGGAAGCAACAAGTTCCGCCAGCATCAGTGGACCCTGAATGCTTCAGGTGCTCAATCTCTCTGTGTTCACAAATATTCTCTGCCAAGGGAAGTGTGTAGGGAGTGGGGACATCACCAGCCAGCAAACTTCTACTAATTCTGGAGGCAACATCCTTTCTGTTGGTCCCTGAAGGTTAGCTGCTTCCTGCCAGGAATCACTTAGCAGAGATTCATCTTCATGAGGCATACAGGCTGCTAAGTTCCTTGTACACTGACTTAGCCAAGGGTAAGGGAGAAAAGACAGACAACTGTGTCTTCAAGTACAGTTCCCTCCCCTCAGTACAAACACACACATAAATAAAGAGAAGAATAAAAGGGAGGCACACAGGCTTGTAGATGGTAACTATCAGAGAAGTTTACACTCATGTTAATTCTGCCCAAAAGCATCTCCCACAAAGCGTAAAACTATTGAAGTCCATTTTGTTGGAAGGCCCAGAACAGGAAACAAATGGCACAGATTCTCAGGAGCTGCTCAGTCTACAATAGCTGTAGAGGGGAGGAGATGGCTACCTAGACCCATGGTTCACAAGCTTTTCAGTCTGTAGAGTACTCCATAAGGACAACTGTGCCTGGTCTATGTCCTCCTAGCAACTGATTGTCTGACTACATGTGATCGACCACAAACTCTAGAATAAAGAATCACACAGAAGGTTCTGTAATTACTAGAGTGAGATTTGAGCCCTAGATTACGATGTAGATACAAGAATTCCAGTCCAGCTCTCTGCTGTGGCCTGGGAAGGCAGTGGAGGATGGCCCAAGTCCTTGGGCCCTGCACCCCATGGGAGACCAGGAGAAGCACCTGGCTCCTGCCATCGGATCAGCGTGGTGCGCTGGCCACGGCGGCCATTGGAGGGTGAACCAACGGCAAAGGAAGACCTTTCTATCTCTAACTCTGTCAAAAAAAAAAAAAAAAAAAGAAAAAGAAAGAGAAAATGTAGACACAAAAACCTGTCCAAGAATATATAAATTTATAAAGCAGTACTTTATAAATTACAAAAAGCCCATCAACTCATGCCTAAACAAAATGTGGTATAACCATCCAATGGAATATTGTTCACTCACAAAAAGGAATACATATTGATATGAACCTTGAAAACCTTATGCTAAGTAAATGAAGCCAGACACAAAAGGCCACATGCTGTACAAATTCATTTATATGAAATGCCCAGAATAGACAAAGACAAGAGAGGCAACAACTAAATCAGTGTTTGCCAGAGGTTCAGGTGGCAAGGACAGGAATGGCTGTGGCTGTTCAAGTACATAGCATCTGTTCTGCGAGTGAGGAAAATGTTCTGGGATTAGATAGCTGTGATGGTTACACAATTCTGAATACACTAATAAAATCTTTTTAAAAAGGTTTCATGGGGAGGAGGGGCAGAAGCCAGTACTGTGGCATTGCAGCTTAAGCCGCTGTCCACAGTACTAGCATCCTATATGGGTGCCAGAAGAGATTCCTGGATCTTGTCTTCGGACTGGCCCACCCCCAACCACTGCAGCCATGAATCTGCAGATGGAAGCTTGTGCGCTCTCTCCTTATCTAACTCTGCCTTTCAAATAAATATATAAAATCTTTTTTTAAGGCTGAAATTTTACTATTTAAGCCACTATACTAAAAATGTTATTTCACCAGTATAAAAATTCAGAATATTAATACTTTTTGTATATTCTCAAAATCTGGTATATATTTTATACTGGCATCATACTTCAAGGTAGCCACATTTCAAGGGCTCAACAGTCACATGAATCTCAATTGTACTGAAAGACATTGGCCTGCACAGTTCCTATATATACCTGAAGACAATGATGTATACTGTCCGCCACTCTCCAGATTCTATATCCTGCAGATTTAGACAAGGACATGCCACCAGCAGAATTTATTCATTATCAGACATTAAGCTGTGAGACAAGCACTATGTCTGATTCCAGATAAATGGCATCAAAAACAGTTGATACAGGGAATCCATCCATCTATTGTCAAATATTAACACAGTAACAAGTACATAGTCCTCTTTTTCTTCAAGGCACTTAACACAATTACTAATATTCCCTATGTTCCACATTCACAAGTGTTTCTCCTGTGATGGAAGGAACCCCATCTACCTCATTTGCTATTATATCTCTGAGCTGTAATACAACGTGTTGCACATAGTAGATGATCAAATATCTGCTAAATGAATGAATAAGGCTGTGTATTACTAGCCTCAATCAGTTTGTCATTTCACTACTCAGTGTTTTGCAATTAGTCAAGGTTTTTCTCAATGAAAACAGTGAACGGCTGTTTTCGCTTCTGAACAGTTTCCAGTGGCCTATCCCAAAAATTAAAATAGATTTCCCACTAGTCAGAACCACACTGATCCTGTCTCCATCGACTTCTCCAACACACAACAAAGCCAGAATGGCTGAAGCACAAATGGCAAGCAGAAGTGCACCGCCCTTTTCATCAACCTCAGACTGGGAAAAGGAAAACAACACACCTGCATCTGGAAGGAAAGAGCTGCGGACATGGTTTCCCGCTGCCCAGTCAGCAGTGGCATGGGCAACACTCCGGAGACTTCAGAAGCCCTGTGGTAAACCACTCTGAGTCAAACAACAGAAATGCTGTGGAAGCCATGACAAAAGAAAACCTAAAGCTCAGAGATGTCAATTAAAAAAAAAAAAAAAAGCAAAATAAAATGATATGTAATGACTGAAGGTAAAACCTATAATCAAAAAGAAAAATTTAAAAAACCCCAAACTCAGGTCATTCTTAATGATGTGAATAACAGTGTATAATACAGTTCTCTGTCAATCTTGAGATTATTTATATAGAATGTAAAACCTGGGGGGCCAGCACTCTGGCGCAAAAAAGGGTTAACACCCTGGCTGGAAGCACCGGCATCCCATTTGGGCGCCGGGTCAAGTGGAGTCTTGGCTGCTCCACTTCTGATCCAGTTCACCAGCTCACAAGTAGCAGCGTAGGAGGGCAGCTCCAGGTAGGCAGGGCGCCGGCTGGTACCACTGCCTGACCTTCAGAGGCCACTTTCAGCCGTGGGGCCTGAGAGCATCCTGCAGCCACGCGTCTTATCTATATAAAATCTTAAAAATACATGTACTAAAATATTCTAAAAACCACTGAATTGTATAGTTTAAAGGGGTGAATTTTATGGTTGCCAAACTATAGCACAATTTTTTTTTAAAGAGTAAATGTTCTGGTAAATGAATTATACCTCAATAAAGCTCTTATTTAAAAAGGGGGAGAGGATTTTCAGGCAGGCCAAGGACCTCTTCCAGAAAAAAAGGAAATTAAAAAGGCATGACAAACAAATGTAGTACATAATCCTCAACTGGACCCTAAATACAATGGACTGCTTGGGTCCCCCCCACACTCATAAATTGAAACTCTAATCCCACTGTGATAATTTTTGGAGGTGGGTGTTTGAAAGGTAATTAGTTCACGAGGGTGGAACCCCCACAGATGGGATTAGTACTCTTATAAAAGGGATCCCAGAGGCTTCTCCTGCCCACCTTCTGCCATGTGAGACAGAGGCTTCACCAGAACCGGACCAAGCTGGCACCTTCATCTCAGACTTCCAGCCTCCAGAACCATAATAAATAAAATTCTATTATTAGACACCTCCCTCATCTTTAAGAACTTGTTATACCAACCCAAACTGACTAAGACCATACTAGAGGATAAAATGCTAGGAAGAGTCTTCTTGGAAGAACTGACAGGACTGGGATACAAATGGTGGACTGGATAGAGGTATGAAATCAATGTTAAGTCTACTGGGGTTGACAGCCGTACTGTGGCTAGAACGTCCTTGTTCTCTGGAGACCAACTGAAGTGCTTGGGGACAGAAAGCCATCATGTGTGCAACTTAGTCTCAAATGGTTCAGAAAAATGTATCACACAGACACATGAATAGAGAGCAAGTACAAAAGGGAAGGGGTCCAACTGTTAACAGTAAATGCTGTTATCTCTATGAACTTTAAATTATTTCCAAACAAAAAAGTTTCTTAAATGTACTTTAAGACCCAAAAATTCTACTTCCAATAATTTTATATATTTAGTACATTATGTGAAATACTATTCACTTAAATATATTTTTAATTATAAAAGGAAATTATTTCAAAGTTAATAAATGAATAACTGCCCAAACATTTATCATCTAAGAAGACAGCTATCTATATGTACTAAAATAGAAGGATTCCAGGAAGATATTTTTGTCAAGGAGAAAAATGATAGATCTAGGGATTTAGCTCTATCAACAAAAGCAATAAAACACTCAAGAAGCCTATCTTGATTTAGTCAGGAAAAATCTAAGCCCATTCTCTATACTTATTTATGGAGCTAGTTATTTAAATATGTAGTTACAAATAATTTTCTCCCATACAGCATTGATAATATCAACTTTAATGAAAAAATAAATACAATCTTGGGTAAGTTACTTCTATGGTCAACTCAAAACAACTTTTTAAATTCAAGTATAACATATATATATATATGACAAAAAGCATACGAATCATGAATATATAGCTCCAAGAATTCTTACAAAATTAACACATTCATGTAACTACCATCTAGATCAAGGACTAACAACCTGCCAGCACCCCAGAAGCTTCCTATACCTTCCCACCAAGCCCAACATGGACTTCTCATACTACAGATTCCTTTTGCCTATTTTTGAATTCTTTGTGAAATCCTGTGCTCAAAATTAGTCATATTTGTGCCCATGTTGTTTTAAGCAGCAAGAATTTTCTCATGCTCGTAACTATGTAGTATCTCACTGATATGCAACAATCCCTTTATCTATTCTTCCACAGATGATCATTTATGTTGTTTTTAGCTTAGAGTTATCATGAACTGTGCCATAATGGACATTCTTGTGCATTTGTTTTGATAAACTTAAATACATATTTCTTGGAAGGCATTTGCCTGGTCAGTGCATGATGAATACATTTGTAAAACAAATACTACGGGGCGGCACTATGGCATAGCAGGTAAAGCTGCCGCCTTCAGTGCCAGCATCCCATATGGGCACCAGTTCGAGTCCTGGCTGTTCCACTTCCAATCCAGCTCTCTGCTATGGCCTAGGAAAGCAGTACAAGATGGCCCAAGTCCTTGGGCACCTGCACCTGTGTGAGAGACCCGGAGAAAGCTCCTGGCTCCTGATTGGCGCAGCTTCGGCCATTGCGGCCAACTGGGGAGTGAACCAGCAGATGAAGACCTCTCTCTGCCTCTCCTTCTCTCTCTGTGTTAACTCTTTCAAATAAAATAAATCTTTAAAAAAAAAACCTAACAAAAACTTTTCCAAAGTAGTTATACCAGTTCATAATCCATCAACAGCGTATGAGAATTCTACTTTTTCTATGTTCTTGAGAACAACTGGTATTTCAAGTTGTTTGTTTTTATGTTTTAGCTGTTCTGGTCAGTTTGCAATGTTAATGCACTAGGTTTTAGGTAGCTTTTTCAAGACTAATGTGATGCAGCATCTTTAAAAGCTCTATTTTATTAATATTTCACATTTACATTTACAATTGAACTATAATTTATTTTTGTATATAATGTGAGGTAGAGGTCAAAGTTTTTTTTTAAATGAATGGGCAATTGACCCAGAATCACTTACTGAACGTTCTCCCTTTCTGCATTGCCATGTAGTGACATTTTAATCATAAACTAGGAATTTAGTGTTTCAAGATTCTGTTCTATTCATCTACTCATTTATTCTATAGTGAATACCAAATACTATGAGTCCTACAATTTTGCTCTTAATACTGGTATTTCTTGTCATTTACATTGCCATGTAAATTTTACAGTAAAATCCCAAAATGTAAAGAGCTTGATACCTTTCATTAGCTATATTCCTAGGTGAGGTGGACATTTGGTGCAGCAGCTAAGACACTCAAGTCCTCTATCAAGTGCCTGCATTTAAGTTCTGTCTGCATTTCTGATCCAGCTTCCTGTCAATGCATACCCTGGGAGAGAGAGGATGATGATGATGATGGTTCATGTTCTTGGGTCCTGGCTACCTACAAGGAATGGACTGAGTTCCAGCCTCCTGCATGTGGCATGGCCCAGACCCAGATGTTGTAGGCATTTGGGGAGTGATCCTGCAGATGGAAGACATCACTCTTGCTTGCTTGCCTCTCTCTCTCTCTTTCTTTGCCCTTCAAGTAAAACAAAAATAAAAACCTTAAAGGATGTATTCCTAGGTATTTGATAATTTTGATGCTATTATAAAGGCCATCAATCTAAAAATCTCATTTTCTGATTATTAATTTTATACAGAAATATAACTTTTTGTATATTGACCTGGTAGTCAGTAATCTTACTAAATTTTTATTTTTAATTTACACAAAGTAGTGTGATTGGATATATCCATCACCACAATCAAAATATAAACATTTCAATCACTCCAAAAATCCCCCCATGCCACCCCTTGTAATCAACAGCTTCTCCTCATTCTCAAACCCCAGCAACCATTGATCTGCCCTCTATGCCTATAGCTTTGCCTTTCTAGAATATGACTTAAATGGAATCATCCAATGTATAACCTATTCAGAGTGGCTTCTTTCATTCAACATAATGACTTTATGATTCATTATTATTATTATTCATTATTGCATGTTGCAATAGTTCGCTCTTTATTAAGTCACATTATATTGCAGAGAAATACCAGTTTGTATATTCATTTACCAGTTGAAGGATATTTGCATTGTTTCCAGATTTTAATAATCATACTTAAAGATTCATTAACTTTTGAGTACAGATTTTTGTGTGTAAATAAATTTACAACTCTCAAATATTATTTGACTTGACTATACATATATCTTTATAAGAAATGAGCAAACTGTTTCCCAAAGCAGCCCTCCCACCAGCAACATATGAATTTCCATTTACTCTGCATCGTCAAGTTTTTTCTTTCTTTTGCCATTCTAAAGATGTTTACTGTTACCTCATTGTGGTTTCAATTTGCATCTCCCTATTATCTAATGAGCATTTTTCATGTATTTTTTTGTCCTCAATATATCAACTCTGATGAAGCCTCTTGACATCATTGATTCTTAGTTTTTCCTGTATTCTTATTTGAGTTTTATGAGCACTTTATATATTTTGGATGCAAGTTTTCTGTTATATGTGTGATTTACAAGTATTTTCTCACAGCTTGCAGCTCAGCAAAGCAAAAATAATTTTTATAAGCCAAATTTTTCTTTGCTAAACCATGCTCTTGGTGTCATATTTTTAAAATTCTCTGCCTAACACAAGTCACAAAGAGTTTTACCTTAGTTTCTTTTTAAAGTCTTATAATTTTATGTTTTACATTTAGATCAATGATCTTTCTTAAAATTTAGTTGACAGAGGGACAGAGAGAAACAAATCTCACATCAGTTAGCTAACTTCCTAAATACCCGCAATAGCTAGGTGAGGCCAAGCTGGAGCCAGCAGCCAGGAACTCAATCTAGGTCTCCCCCATGGGTGGCAGTCCAAATACTTGAGCCATCACTGCTGCCTCCCAAGGTCTACACCAGCAAAAAGCTGGTGCCAGGCAAACAACATTTTGATGTAGGATGAGAGTGCTTTAATTGATGTCTTAACTTAGACTAAATGCACATCACACAACAATGCACTTTGAGTTAATTTTTGTATAATGTATAAGACAAAGGTTGAGGCTCATTTTTCTGCGGATGGATTCCAGTGGTCTCAGCATTTTGTCAAAAAGACTATTCTCTACTGAATTGCTTTTGCAACTTTGATAATAATCAATTAACACCTCATTTCCATTAGTATGGCTACTACTTTAGATCTCAAAGAGATATTATACACCTATGTTCATGGTAGCAGTATTCACAATAGCCAAAAGGTGAAAGCAACTCAAATGGCTACTGACTGATGAATATATTAAAAAATGTGGTATATACATACAATAAAATATTACTCAGCCTTAAAGAAAATTCTGACACACATTACAAGAGGAATGAATCCTGAAGTCATTATGCAAAGTAAAATAAGCCATAACAAAAGGACACATACCACAGGATTCCTCTTATCTGAGGTACCTCGAGTAATCAAACACATAAAGACAGAGGATAGAATGGTGGTTGCTGAGGGAACCTATGGCAACTAGGGGGAGTTGTTTAGTGAGTATGAAAAAGTTCTGGGCATTGGATACACAACAATGTGAATATATTTAATACTACTGAAGTACATATGTAAAAACAGCTAATTGTATGTTGTGTGCATTTTACAACTATTTAGAAATTCAGTTGAGCATATTTTTGTGCATCTACATCTGGACTTTCTACTCTGTTCCTTAACTCTAATACAGTAAGTCCTAAAATCTGTGAGTCCTCCAACTCTGCCGCTTGTTTTTAATTATAGAATTATTTTGATTACTTTAGATCCTTTGCTTTTTCATATAAATTTTAGAATCACCTTGTTGATACCTACGAAACTCTTACTGTGATTTTGTTTGGTGTTATGTTAAATCTATATATCAATTTGGAAAGGACAATAAAACAGTATTGTTTTCCAATTTATAAATTGTTGTATGTTATATATGTCTTCTTTGGTATGTTTTATCAGTGTTTTGTAATTTTCAGCATATTTCTGTAATACTTCAACATATACATAGTTTGGTAGATTTAGATTTACTCCCAAGCATTTTGGTTTTTTAAATTATGACAATTTAAGAATTTTTTTTAACTTTTCTCATTGTTAATACACAGAAATACGATTTTTATATATTAACCTTCTATCTTGCAACTCTGCTGAAATCACTAGTTTCTGGAACTTTTTTTTTCAGTAAAGTCCCTCTGAATGTTCTATGTAGACAATCACGTCACCTGTAAAGAGGCACTGTTTTATTTCTTTAGTTATAATCTATGTGCTTGTTAGTTCTTTCTTGCCTTACTGCACTGGTCAGAACCTCCGCTATACTAATGAATAGGTTTGCTGTATGTATTTAAAATAGCAACAAATACAGTATCATATGAACTTTTTAGCTCCTACTTCCTATTCATATGAAATATGTATATGAGATACATATGTATGATAAAGGATATATAGATATGTCTATATATTTTATATCTCTATATATGGCATAAATGAAATTATATAGGAAATAAAAGCTAAAAAGTTCAGATCTCTCTCATTCATATACATACACATCCAAATAAAATACAAGCTCTACCACTCTACAACATATCTGCTATAAGATTTGTGTATAGCACCTGTTAAAAAACTAAACTCTAGGGTCCAGCACTGATTACTAGTCCTGGTTACTCCGCATCCAATCCAGCACCCAGCTAATGTGCCTGGGAAAGCAGCAGAAGACCCAAGTACTTGGGGCCCTGCATGCACTTGAGAGACACGAATGAAGCTCCGGGCTTCAGCTTGGCCCAGATCTGGCTGTTGTGGCTATTTGGGGAATGAACCAGCGGATGGAAGATCTCTGTCTCTCCCTCTCTCTATGTAATTCTTTCAATTAAATAAATACATCTGTAAAAAATAAAAAACATACTCTAAACATCAGGTGATTTTGAGGTGACACCATATTATATTAGGAAAACGAGCTAAGATTTGGTTTCTTTAGAGGCAACAGAGGTTTGGTGAAAAGCTACCTACTAGCCATTAGCTGGCAACAAAGATGCCTCTGTCGCAGAGTGAGTTATTACTGAGGTGTCAAGAAAATTTTAGGTGCTCAAGATCAGGTGACTAAAGGCCATATTTTCTTTTTTTAATTTATTTTTTAAGGAATACAAATTTCGTAAGTACAACTCTAAGAATATAGTTATTCTTCCCACCACATCCGCCCTCCCACACACACTGCCACCCCTCCCCCTCCCTTTCCCCTTGCCAGTCCCAGTCTCCATTAAGATTTATTTTCAGTTAACTTTGTACACAGAAGACCAACTCTAAGATTTCAACAATTTGCGCGTACACACACACATGACTGACCCTAATCTCATTAGAGATTCAACCCAGCAGTTAAGATGACAAAAAAAAAAAAAAAATCATACAAGGTTGTATCTTGTAATCCTTCCCATTTAAAAAAAAAATGAAGTGATCAAAAGACAGGATAAATAAAAAGATGAATTCTAAAACTCAAAGTTAAATCGGAGATAACTAATTGCAAGGTCTTGCTTTACAACTGAGAAAACTTGAGACCCAACTGTCTCTCAATCAGCTCCACAACTCATTGGGATAGAGGTCTGTATAATCATTCCTCTCAAAGAAAATGGATATGGCCTTGCTTGCAGGGAACAGTCTCCAGACTATAAGAAAGTTGTTTTAGCCAAGTTGCTTACTGCTCTTTGTGCTTTCCTTTCTGCATATTTGTAACAGACACACAATTAGCCACCCTGCAGACATTTCTCCCCCTTTAATATACTCCCCCAAATCAAGCTTAAAACAATGACTGTAATCAGTCCCTCTGGCCATACCTCATTTCCCCAGTCTCTCCTGTAAGTGGAGGCGGTCTGGGTACCCATACAGCCAATGAGACTCAAGAGAAAATTGGATGCGAGCTTCCAGCAAAGATTTTGTTTTCTGTTAGGCAGGCACAAGAGCAACTGCTTACTGCTCTTTCCCTTTCCTCCTTCCTGCCTTGGAGAGAAGCTGAGGCAGCCATTTTGTAGCCTGGTGGCAACAAGAACGAGGACGATACACCAGCAGTCTCAAAGGCTGAGTGCACCCGGAGCCTTGACGCTGCTGCGGAGCTGCAGGACCAACCCCGAGACTGCCTAGCTCTGAACTTCTATCAAGTACAGCCGAAAACTCTTGAACTAAAAGCATGTTCTTCTGTGGCATGCTATTTTCCCATCCAATCTCACTCCCATTACAAAGACATTCTGTTTATACTGCATGCAACTTAAAAGTTGTATTTCTCCCGTATAGTTAACAGATCAATTTATTTACAGAACTTTACAGTAATAGTATGTTAACTACTTATATATGGCTTGTCATCAGTAGAGCAAACAATTAGGAAAAAATGATTTAGACTCATACTTGGCCTTAAATATTGACTTTGGTCTTTCCTTCTGCTATCTCAAATGCTCTTTGGAAATAAGTATCATATAAATAACAAATTAATAAATGATATCTCTTTGAAGTACACTCTTCTGTCTCCTTTAATCCTATTTCCCTATAAGTGAAAAATCAAAGAATTAAAATTTTATTCTTGAATTCGCAGCCTCAAACCTAGTGCAAATAAGTTAACATTTTCATATACTGAATCATGTAACCAAACTTTGGAGACTTACCTAACAGTCCACCACACTTGGGGCATTGCTGTTCTCTACTATAATTGACAATTTGAGTTATAAAAATAGAATTGAATAGTGAGATATTAAGAATCAAAGAATCTAATACAGTTATTTCAAAAAATGTTAATGGAAACCTTTCAATATATGTCATCTTGAAAACTCTGGTAGCACTGCATCCACTTCCACCTCTCCCAGTCCCATTCTTCCAGTGTCCAGCACTGGGGGAACCAGTCTTCCTATGTGCCATCTAATGTTTACATCTACTCTGTCTAAACACCAGTTCTGCTTATAGCTGTTACCATGATCACTGAATGTTCACTGTTCACTCTTCTGTTTCTTGCTTCTAAATTCATTTGTCTTCTGTCAGACTTCAGCATCCCCAGCAAGTAAAAAGGTCAGTAGCCTCGTAAGTTGGAGGGAACACACAGCGGACCTGAGCATTCTGCTCCCCTCTCAAGTTTGTCACCACCTTTCCCATCCTGTCATTCAAAGAAAAAAATGAATATCCCTGATCCTGAATCAGATCAAAGGAGGGTGAACATGTATATGGTGCTTGTACTCCTGTATGGGCAGGGTAATGTTTTTAGTTTTAAACAATAACAAGGAGAACAAATACTTGCTTTTGATACGTTTTAAAGTGCTTTCGTTAATTTACCCTTTACCCCACACACTAGCACATTCCCTTCTCCCCAACCAATCAGTTAAGATGGAAGCATTATTTAACTGATGTTAAGTGTATGTGTGTGTCAGACTGTTTTAAAAAGATGTCCAGGGGCCGGTGCTGTGGCGTAGTGGGTTAAGCCACCACCTGCAGCACCAGAATTCCATATGGGTACCTGTTGGAGACCTGGCTGCTCTACTTCTTATACAGCTCCCAGCTAATGGCCTGGGAAAGCAGCAGCAGATGGCCAAGTGCTTAGGTCCCTGCACTCATGTGGGAGACCTGGAAGAAGCTCCTGGCTGAAGCCAGACTCAGCCCTAGCCACTGAGGCCATTTGGGGAGTGAAGCAGCAGATGGAACATTCTCTCTCTCAAACTCTTTCAAATAAATAAATCTTTAAAAAAATTAAAATTAAAAAATAAAAAGGTATCCAAGTTAACACCAGCAGTTTTCAAAGTGTAATCCAGAGATGGAAGGAGGTTACAGAATGATCCCTTCAGGGGATCCACGTTAGAATTATTTTGAGGGGTAGGCATTTGGCACAACAGTTAAACTGCTGCTGCTTAGGACACTGGCAGCCTATATCAGAGCATCTGGGTTCAAGTCCTGGCTCCACTTCCAATTCTAGCTTCCTGGTAATGTACACCCTGGGAGGCAGCAGATGACAGCTCAAGTCCCTGACACCCACATGGGAGACCCAGACCGAGCTCCTGGCTTCAGCCTAGCCCAGCACCAACTATTGCAGGCATTTAAGGGGTGAATCAGGGATGAAAGATCTCTCACTGCCTTTCAATTTAAAAAGCAAACAAAAAAAGCTGTTATGGTAATTCCAAGGTGTTAACTGCCTTTTCCTAATCTCTCATGAGTAGAAAACTGATTCCAGAAGATGCATGGCACATGATGACGATGGATCACTCTGATGGCCGATAACATGTGGTTGTAAACACACTCTTCACTGCCCTAGTAAACATTTTTTAAAGACCCAGTTTCACTTAATATCCTGGATGAAACAATAAAAAGTACTAACTTTATTAGGTGTCAACTCTTGAGAAGTCGGTCTTCCAAATACTCTGTATGAGGAAATTGGAAGTACACATCACTTACTTCTGCCATGTACCTAAGCACAGGACCTATCTTGAGGAGAAGTATTTATGCAACTGAGTTATTAGTGGTTTTCATAGGAGACCATTCTGACAAAAAGAATGACTGGCAGACAACTTAAGAGTTACTCAGGCTTATGTATCTGGCAGACATTTTTCTAAAATGAATGAGGTAAGTCTGTCACTTCAAGAAAAACTGAGAAGCTCACACATGATAAAATGTGAGTTTCCAAGATAAAGTGTGAATTTCCGAAAACTTGAATTCACCACAAACATCTTAACTACTTCCCAATTTTTAAAGACTAAAGTCCATAATAATCAATGTGTTTTGTTTAATACTGTGTAATCAAAAGTGCCAACACTCAAAGATCTGCATAACTAAGTAAACCATTATTTGTCAAGTCATAGGTCAAAGATACATTCAAAATGCAAGACACACCAATAGACTTTAGTTCAAGAAATTCACTGATATAGTGTCAGATTCACTATTGCAGCTACCTTTAAGAATCTACCATTTGTTGAGTTTTGGTGCAACAAAGAACATTCACAATCATATGAAAAGATGAGAAAATACTTCATCTTTTTCCAACTACTTGTTATGTGTAGTCAGGTTTTTTTAATATATTGTAACCAAAACAGTTTAACACCTAAGACTGAACACAGAAGCAGTCATACAACTCCAACTAACTTCTACTAGGCAAAATATTAAAGAGAATAGCAAAATGTAAAACAATGCCATACTTCTCACTAGATTTTCTTAACAATATGTTTTCATAAAATTTATGTTAACATTTAATATTTGTTATCATATATGTGTTTTAAGATTTTTTTACTTGAAAGGCAGAGGATAAGGAGGGAGGAAGAGAGGAAGGAGGGGAAGGGGAAAGGGGAGGGGGAGGGAAGAAGGGGGCGAGGAGGCGAGGGAGACACTGAGATTGATCCCCAGTCTGCTGGTTTATTCCCCAAATGGCCGCATCTGCCAGGATAGGGCCAGGCCAAAGTCAGGAGCTTCATCCAGATTTCCCACAGGGGTGGGAGGAGCCCAAGCACTTGGGCCATCCTCCACTGCTTTCCTAGGCACACTAGCAGAGAGCTGGACCAGAAGTGGAACAGGTGGGACTTGAACCAGCACCCATATGGGATACGGGCACTGCAGGCAGTGGTTTAACTCACTGAGCCATAATGCCAGACCGTTTGTATTTTGAAGCCATAATGACAGAAAGAGCACACACACATACTCTTCCATTCAATGATTAATTCCCCCAAATAGCCACAACAATCAGGACAGCTACAAGCTAAAGGCAAGAGCCAGGACTCTCATCCAGGTTTCTCATGTAGGTGGCAGGAACTCAGTACTTGGGCCTCATCTGAGCCAGCATCACCTGCCCCACAAGTGCATTAACAGGAAGCAGATTCAATCCCAGGCACTCCAATGTGGGATGCAGGTGTCCCAAGCAACAGCTTAACCAGCTATTCCACAATGCCGGTCCAACATTTATTACTTTAAGATAATATTTCAAATATTTCTCAGTCTGAATTTCTAAGAAGTTAGATATTGATAGACACAGTCCATATAAACTAAAGATTTTGAGGGTCCTCAATACCAAGATGTTTGAAAATTACTATACCACCACTACCACTATTATACTACCACAAAAAGAGGCACTTATGAGCATATGAGAGAATGGGCACCTGAATATAAAACAGAAGCTCCTGGTTCCAGTTCTAGCACTACCTACTAATTAAATAAATTGCTTAGTCTCTCTACAGTCTTAGTTTCCTCAGCGGTAAAATGGATAACTCCGGTTTTGTCATGAGGATAAGAGACAAAATATGCAAAAGTAATCTGTAAAGGAAGGGTACATTGTTATCACAAGGTCTCAAAGTTAAGAGTTCTAAGCTCTGATAATGTTTCTATAAAATTCTCCCTACACTCAAATTTTTATTATTATAAGCACAAACTTACAGAAAAATGCAAAGTGGAGATTTCTGATTACCCATTTAGTTCAGAAGCCCACTCACATAATTTTAATATATTAAATTTTGTAACTGGTAATATACATTTTAACTCATTATTAAGGACACTTCAACATATATACAAGTGTACAGAAATTAATAAAAACTTTAATGTAGGGAACAGAGCTGTGGTGCAGCCAGTAAAAGCCACCACCTGCAGTGCCGGCATCCCATATGGGTGCCGGTTCCAGTCCCAGCTGCTCCACTTCTGATCCAGGTCTCTGTTGTGGCCAGGAAAAGCAGAAGATGGCCCAAGTCCTCGGATCCCTGCATCCCCATGGGAGAACCAAAAGAAGCTCCTGGCTCCTGGCTTCAGAACAGCGCAGCTCCAGCCATTGTGTCCAATTGGGGACTGAACCAATGGATGGAAGACCTCTCTTTCTCTTTCTTTCTTTCTCTATTTCTCTCTCTCTCTCTCTCTCTCTCTCTCTCTCTCTGTGTGTGTGTGTGTGTGTGTGTGTGTGTCTCCTGTGTAACTCTTTCAAATAAAGAAATAAATCTTTTTTTAAAAAAAACTAATGTACCCACTACCCAGCTTAACAATTTCCAAAAATTTGCCATATTATTTTATTTCCCATTGTGTGCACTTGTGCCTATCTTGAAGTTTTCTTTTCTTTTTTTTTTTTTTTAAAGACATTTATTTGAAAGAGTTGCAGAGAGAGAGAAAGAGAGAGAGAATCTTCCATCCACTGGTTCACTCCCCACATGGCCACAACAGCCAAAGCTGGGCCAATCCAAGTTAGGAGCCAGGAGCTTCTTCCGGGTCTCCCACGTGGATGCAGGAGCTCAACGATTTGGATCATCTTCCACTGCTTTCCCAGACACATTAGCAGGAAGCTGGATTGGAAATGGAGCAGCAGGGACTTGAACCGGTGCCCATATGGGATGCCAGCACTGCAGGCGGCAGCTTTACCAACTACACTACAGCACCAACCCCAGCTGAAGTTTTCTTAAATATCAGGTACCATTTTATTTTGCCGAAGAATAATTCCATATGTATACTTAAATATAATCACAATACCATTATGATAGCTGAAAACATTAAGGTTATAATTCTTAAATATCATCTAATATATACTCCTTATTCAAATTTCCTAATTGTCTCAAAAAGAAAATCTTGGTTTTTAGAAGTTTTGTACTACCAAAATAGTTTTATCCATTCTTATCCAAGTGAGCCCAAGATTTTTAACTAAAGCCAGGAAGGAAGAAGAAATAATACCATGCTTCATATACCAAGTACAGTTTACAAACCAAAGGCAAGAACCATCTTCCTAAGGAATGTGCTTCTCCACCAACCAACCTACAAGTAACAACCACAAACAACATAGGCCAGCGTGCTGCCCCTGCCCCCAGTATTCTGAAAAGTGATCAGAAGAGGACACAGGGTAGCTGCTCCGGGAGAGGAGTAGTTGAGAGGCAGAGTGGAGAGAGGAGAGAGGAGACAGGAAATAATCACTCGCCATTTTGGAAAGGATAAGGTCAGGTCAGGCACAGGGTCAAAGGCAGTGCAGAGGTCAGGGGCCCCGCTCACATTGCTCCACAAGACCCAGGTGCTCAAGACTGCAAGGTAGTCCCCTACAGGCTGCAATTCATAGCTCAGAAAATGGTGCTCTAGGCTAGATATTCAAGAGAACCACTATAAAAACTAACAGCTGTGGAGTGGGCATTTGGTACACTGGTAAAGACACTCTCACCATGTCCACATCAGCCCACATTACAGTGCATGGGTTTATGTTTCAGCTCCACTCCTGATTCCAGAACCCTGCTAATGCACACCCCGGGAGGCAGCAGATGATGGCTCAAGTAATTGGGTACCTGTCACCTATATGGAAAACCCACGTTGAGTTTCTGCCTGACCCAGCCCCTTGCTATCACTGTCATTTGGTGAGTGAACCAGAAAATTAAAGATCTGTCTCTCTGCCCTTCAAATAAATAAAAATAAGCGAATAAAAATGTTAAGAAAAGTTGGTTTAAAAAATAAGTAACAGGGTAGGCACATGGTTTAGGGGTCAAGATGCCAATGAGGACACCATCATCCCATCTCCAGTGCTTGGGTTCGAGGCCCAGCTTCATTTCTTACCCAGTTGCCTGCCTGGGAAGCAGCAGGTTATGGCTCAAGTACATGGGTACCCGCCATGCACATGGGCAATCACAATGGAGTTCCAGGCTTTTGTTTCACCCTGACCCAGCCTCAGATGTTGAAGGCATCTGGGAAGTGAACCAATGGATGGGAGATCTCTGTCTCTGTGTCTCTTTCTGCCTTTCAAATACATAAGGTTTTTTTTTTTTTTTTTGAAAAAGAGTAGCTACAGTAAGAATTCAATTTATTTCAGCAAACATTTATTAAATGCTGACCCTACTGGACACTATCTTAGGATGAGCTGTATATTTTAAAAACTGATATACTACCAGTATTATGTATGCATATATATATATTGTGTGTCTATATACACATATATGTATGTATATACATGTGTGTATATATACATACATATACTGTGTGTATACACACACTATATATACATATATATATACATATAACCAAAGCAGGTTAAGCTGCCACCTGCAACTCCGGCACACCCTATGAACACCAGTTCATGTCCTGGCTGCTCCACTTCCATTCCAGCTCCCTGCCGATGTGGCTGGGAAAGCTGCAGAGGATGGCCCAAGTGCTTGGGTCCCTACACCCACAGAGACCTGGGAGAAGCTCCTGGCTCTTGGCTTCAGCCTGGCTCTCCCTGACCATTGTGGCCACTTGAGGAGAGAACCAAAAGATGGAAGACCTAACAATATAGCTTTCAAATTAATAAATCTTAAAAAAAAAAAAACTGATATACAATACAAACAGTAAGTAGCATATACTTCTCCACACATCTTTCCCCATCAATTTTAAAGGGAAGAATGGATATATTTAAAGATTTATTTATTTGAAAGAGTTACACAAAGAGAAGGAGAGGCAGAGAGAGAGAGAGAGAGAGAGAGAGAGAGAGAGAGAGATCCTCCATCCTCTGGTTCACACCCCAATTGGCCACAAAGGTGGGAGCTGTGCCAATCCGAAGCCAGGAGCTTCCTCCAAGTCTCCCACACAGATGCAGGGGCCCAAGGACCTGGGGCCATCTTCTACTGCTTTCCCAGGCCATAGCAGAGAACTGGATCAGAAATGGAGCAGCCGGGACTAGAACTGGCACCCATATGGGATGCTGGCACTACAGGTGGCGGCTTTACCCACTACGCCACATCGCCACCCAGATGGATATATTTAATACTAAGTACACCTTGCTGTACCATTATCACTTACTTTTTTTATAACTTAGTTTGTTCTACTACCAACACTCCACACACACAGACATTCAAAGAAATCTGAATTCTACTGTCCTTCCCAAATATGTATGAGTACAAGTGAGACTGGCTTTGATCACACGAACCACAGAGCCCCAGTATTTATATCAGTACAATAACATTCTAAATGAAATACTTAGAAGGAAATTAAGGGAACACTAAGTATCCTACCTCATCTTAAAACTGTTCTGTTTTCCACAGGCTATGTTAAGTGTTTCAGAATACATGAGTACTGTAGATAAAAGCTGGTTAGGGACACACAAAACAATTTTCATGGGAATTGATTCTGTAGACACACATACTATAGTATAAAACTTTTTTGGAATTATCTTAATTTCATCTCTAAAAATTATTTTTTAGTTTAAAACTGCAAAGAGAGTAGAGAAGGGGGAGGAAAGACAGTGCTTCAAGTTACAAATGTACCCCCAAAACATGAAAATGTCATAAAGTTTTTATGTGACACTACAAAGGATACCTTCTAATCAACAACAAAACAAATCTGCCATTCAGATAACCACAATAAGAATCCCAATGTCTTCACTTCAGAACATTTTTGCCTCAGGTTTCTACTACTGCTAGAAAAACAGGAAACAATAAGATAATATTTTCAGTGATATCATTAACTCCTTTACAAATCTCTAAGGAGATATAATTAAGCATATAGAGCACAAATTTATCACTCAACTCCTGTATCACACGGACAAGACCTAGTCAGGTATGTCATCCCTCATCCTGTTTTTTAACCTATCTGTAAGTAAGCCCAATAGCTTACTTATACTATCTGCGCATCTTAGGCTTTCTGAGCCTTCACACAAAACAAACTGTCCTGGGAATTTAGCTTCACTCTAGAGCATTATTTTGATTACTATTTCCAATGGAGAATCTAACCTAAATATAAAACCCAACACAACCCTAACAGTAAACAGTGTTATTAACCTTATTGTAAAAAAAATGACTTAGTAAATAGCAAAGAATTATAGACTTTTTAAAATTTTGTTTTTTATGAAATATAGGGAGTCACAGGTAGATATGAGAGAGAGAGAGAAAGAGAGAGAGAGAAAGAGAGAGAGAGAGAGAGAGAGAAAGAAAGAGAGAGAGAAAGAGAAAGAGAAAGAGATCTCATCCACGAGTTCACTCCCCACACATCATGAGGCAAAAGCCAGGACTGAGCCAAGACACAGAAAATGAACCTACAACTCAATCAGGGTCTCCTTGTGGTTGGCAGGGATCCAAGTACGGAAGCCATCACCTGCTGCCTCCAAGCGTACATATCAGCAGAAAGCTGGAATCAGGAGCAGAGCTCGGATCCAGGCACTCCAACATGGGATGCAGGTGTCCCAAACTGTGTCTTAACTGGCCCGTAAGCCTGCCCCCCCACACACACACACAAACTTTTCAACAACCTTTTTAATAAATACTGTTCATGATGGAATTGTAAGGAGTTCTCTATAGTTCCCTTGACTCTGACATTCAGATTTTTCAAGTATTGTTTACTTGTTACTGTCCTCCTGTCTTCTCCCACTAGATTATTAATGTCACACGGGCAAAAATCTTACCTCTATCTTATGTTCCACTGTGTGGCCAGTGTCTAGCACTTAGTACATGCCCAGCATAATCCATTCATGATTAAATGAATAGCTTCCTTCTTTGACCGCCTCCATTTCCCTGCTCCTCACACTCGTTAACTATCATTTAAGGCCAGGGTCAAATTCTACTATTTCCACAAAGATTACCTCCCTGCACCTTCCAATTTCTTTTTTCTTTATACTATCAATTTTGCACTTACCAGCTGTCTCGTAACTGTTCGTCTTGGCATATATATATACCTCTCTTAACATTCTTAACCTTGCTCATTAAGTACATGAAACTGTCCCCAACTCCTGGGATCCACCTCAGCACATGCAAATAGATTACCACTAAAAAACATTTTACTTAACTGCTTTATGTCTGCAGTTAATCCAGAAATTCATTTAATCAAGTTACTATTTTCAACTTTAAAACTGATTCCTCCCTTCCAAATAACTCAAAATAGGCAGTAAAATGGCAGTCTCCCTCTATTTTAAATTTATCTCTGACAATATCAAGTTTTATATTCTCACATAATTTATGCTCATAGTTTATTTTATCCCCCTTTGCCAAGATTAAATTTTTATATAATAAAACAATCTTATCATTTTTGGTGATACCTAATGAGGTTTCCAACTCCAAACAAAGGGTATTTTTCCATCTTTTTTTTTTTTTTGCCTTTCAAGTCAAAATGTATCCCATTTCCTTCTTCAATTATCATACCTCTGGCAAGCTTTTATTTCTTTGTACCTGTCCTCAGTAATCTGTCTTCTATTCTTCTGAGGTACTGTGATTTCCCCATTTATTTGATTAAACTTAACATCCCTCCCCCAACCAGTCTGTAAAGCCTGAGCCTGTCTCTTTAAATTTGGCCAACCTTAGGAATCTCCCTTCACACAAGCCAATCTTTGGCTATCTGGGCTAATGAAATATATAAAAAGGTAACCCACAATACAAGAAAATCAGAAAAAGTTTGACATCTGGCTTTGGAATATATCATATGTAGCTTTGGGGAAAACTGTCTTCATTGTATTTTTTTTTGCTTATGTCAACATTAGCAAGATGTTTTTTACAATGGCAGGTTATGTCCCTCAGTTTTAAAACCTGATGCAATTTAAAAAATAAGCATCAACTCTGCTTTTTAACTTGTTCCTTCAATCTGCTGAAAATCTGTTTTCTGTTTTCCCTGATTTATCCACTACTTTTCTTGACTTTCTGATCCAAATCAATTTATCCCATACAAACTTATTCTTGGATCTAAAGTAACTTTTGCTTTAGAATGCAAAGCATTTTAAAAACACTCAATGTCTACATAACACAGGATACAAAATCATTTTTGTCAGATATTCCAAGAAACTTGGGGTTCTAGGATAAAGCACGGTGGTAATTCTAACAAATTACAGTTAAGATCTTATGATTAGTTGAAAATAGGAAAAACTTTAAACACAACTACGTAAGTGTGCATCAATAAATGAATCCCAAACACTAAAAATTCTATGGAATTTCCCAATATAAGCACTTAGAGAAAACAGCATCAAAACAAACTCACATCAGCCCTGTCATTTCTAATGATCCCAGCTTAAACTGCACTCTCCTCATACCTACTCTTGAATCCTGATCTCAGCCTCACTTCTATTCCTACCAAGCCACAAATAATTTTAGATGTTTAGGAAAAAGAACAAGAACTGAATTGACAGGCTCTCTTTTGCCCCTTTCTCAGTTATTACCATTAAGCTTTTGGACAAAGAAATCCCTAACTCCCAAAGTTCCATGATGATTTTTAATTTACAGGAATTCAAATGCATTCACCAAACTGAAGCAAAGAAAAAGGTCCTCTCAAACTGAAAAGGGAGCCAACAGGGTAACTCCTTGTCTGTTCCTTGCTTCCTCCATAATTACGCATAATCTCAAACACTTACATAAAAGTTAAGTACACTTTTAAGCCAGATCAGCTATTTTACTTGGAGGTTCTGACCTACCAGAGTTAAAACTAAAAATCTGTAAATATCAGTATCACACTTCACACATATCTTTTACATCTGAATGTAGATTTATAGTGTGCTTGAACCTACTGACCAGGGATCTTCAAAAAGTTCATGGAAAATGCTATTATGAAAAACAAGGTGTTTCAAAAAAAATTTGCACCAAAACACTTGTCATTTAATTCCTTTTTCCCCCACAAATGTGCTGAAGTACCCTTGTATTTCCATGTACTCACTAAGGATTGAACATACTCATTTCTAATTCTCTGTGGAACCTTGATAGGTATAAACATTTTACCTAAAAACCAACCCTTGGAAGTTGGTGTTATTTAACCCAGATTATTTACATAATATGCCAAATGTTAACAAAAAAATTTTAAATAGCAATCTTCCAGTCTTCACACTCAGCGAATCCCACAACTTTCTTTCAAAAAACAAAAACTGTCACAGTGCCTAGTCACATTTTGATCAGAACACCCACCCAAAGCTGATAAACTCTTAGTTTTTCAATTTACTTTACAAGCTGCTACCTTCACCAAACGCAGAACTCCATAAGCCTTAATTAATTACAGCTTCCCGAGCTGGGTCCACCCACCTATGCCATCCTCAAGGAAAAGTAAACAGTTTAAAAAATAGTTAATTTAATTGGTAAGAAGGCTTTTCTTCTCTTGAAAATTTCCCTTCACTGTGAAGCTCTCTTTTCTTGATGGAGTTGAAACAGTACAAATCCTTTAAGGAAACACTTGTCACCTACGTGTACCTTCAATCAGTGCCATACAGTGAATGGCAGAAAGCAGCATTTTTCTGACAGTCCCAGTTCCCCAAATAGTCACAAGGTCTTTCATGGATGGTAAATCAATCAATCAATCTCTCTCTCTCACACACACACACACACACGGAAGGCAAAGAAGACAGAAACATACCTGGTCATTCTCTGAACAGGTTGGATAGGTTCGGTACGAGCAGAGTATTTACCTATAATCTTTCAAAGCCAAGTGGCAGCCAGGCCCCTGGGTAACTAAGAACTTCACCGTGTTTTTAAAACCCCGCATCTTAACTCACTTCCCCTTAGTTCAAGGGGCCGGCACAGCAAACCTCACAGCAAACGAGGTTATGCAACAGGTTTTTCCTCTACCTGACTCCTCATGGGCTAATCAGGTGTGCTTTCTCCAAACAACCAGCGACACCGGGGACTTGAACCCGCCCAGGAGCCTCGCAGTGCACTGGAATAAGCCCCTTTAGGGGTTTTGCAGTGTCCATTCATTTTAAGATCGACTTGCAATCCGCCGCCCCCGGACCCCCAAGGCTCATTACCGCTTTTCTTGGGAAAATAAACCCAGCACCTGAAAACGTAGTTTTGCATATAGATTTTCCCCCACTGTAGTGTTTTATTGCCTGGAACTACACTTGATACACGGATCCTCGGGGGCCTCCCTGGGCTATTTTAATTTCTCACGTTTTACAGCAGTGGTAAAGAAATCACCGGCACGCCGGGCCCCCTCAACACCACGACCCGAGCCCCAGGATGAAAACTGAGGTCTGGGGGTGGCGGGGAGGTGGAGGGGGGGGTCGCTTGGCTTCATTTAAGAAAGCACGGTCACCACCCAGGTGGCCTCGCTGCCTGCACCACCAGCGCGTTTGGGATAATGGGAACAGTCAGGCCGGGGCCCCACTTGGCAGGCGTGTTGTTTAACAGTCGCGCCTGGAAGTGAGCAGCTTCGCCCGCGAAGGTGCCGCGAGTCCCGCCGCCGTCGCTGCTGCTCCGCGGGGTCGGCTCGAGCCGAGCCCGCCGCGCCGGGGACGCACGGAGCGCCCCCGCGCCTGCCCGCACGCCCCTCTTCCCGCTGGCGCTGGCCCCCCCCAGCAAGGCCTACACCCCCGCGTCAGACACTCGTGCGGCTCCGGGCCGCGGTCGCCCCCACCGGGACGCCCGGGCAGGCAGAGCCCGCGGCGCCCGGCACAGCGAGTCGGGGCGCGCCGCCGAGCGTCCATGCTGCCCTGCCGGCCGGTCCGAGCCCCGCACCCTCCCGCCCGCACGCCCCGCCGAGGCCACTTACTTCTGGGGCCGCCGGCCTCCCGACTCCCCTCTGAGAGAACCGAGCGTTGTCAACGCGTCTCCCCTCGGGCCCCCTCGCCTCCCGGGCTCGCGAGGCGCCGCCGCGGAGCGGGGAGGGCGGCTGCGCGGCCGCTCGCGACCCGTCCCGTCCGTCGCTCTGTCCGGCTCCTCGGCTCTCACCACAGAGGCTTCTCCTCCTCGGAGGGGCGGGTGGGGGCGGGGGACTCAGAAGCGAGGAGACGTTTGCAACTTTTCTTCACTCTTTCTCTTCCACCCCCCTCCCCAGTTAGCCTTCAGGAAAAAAAAAAATGTCGTGAGGGGTGAAGAACTTGGGGAGGGAAAGCTGGGGGGTGGGGGGCCGCGTGGGGAGAACGGCGGGGGGAAGGGAAGGTGCTAATAATCGTTTAAAAATTGGCGAAAGCCCCCCAAACAGGGATACACAGAAAGAGGGGGAAAGGCGGGGGGGTGGGGTGGGGGGTTGGGGAAAGAGAAAGAGTCGCTGGTCAGGAAACTTCAAGCGCGGATGAGGTCATTGGTTTAAAAATAAAGAGATGGCGTCACTTGAAACCAATCCCAGTGAATGAACTCAGCGGAGCCCCGGGGAAAGGAGGAGACAGGCGAGGGCAGGGCGGTGGGCGCCGGGCGGGGCCGCGCGCTCGCCCGCCAGCCCATCCCGCGGCCGCCCGGGCCGGGAGCGCGGCTCCGCGCCTCGTTTCGGCAGCTCGGGGAGGGGTCGGGTCACGTTCCCGGCCAGACCTTGGGCCGCTCGGAGGCAGGTTCCGCGGGCGCTGCGGGGAGGAGCCGGCGCTGGCCGAGGAGGCGGCCCGCAGCCTCGTCCTCCTCCTCCTCCTCCCCACGTCCCGCAGGCTCGCGGCCACCGACGTCCCGGCCGCGCGCGCCGCAGTCGGTATTTGAGGGTTCCCCTCACCCAGCCAGATTCAGCGCCTCTTGCTCCTCCTTGGGCTGCTTCCTGCTGCCCGGGCAATGTAAAGACACGCAAACAAGGACTGAAAGGAATTGCAATCTCTCTTTAAAAGCCTCCGGAATCCAAATGGCAGGAAAGAGAAATTGCAGGTACTTGAAGTAAAATCACTCAAGGGTTGTCAGGCATTCAGCTCGTCCTAGGCATACCGTCCACCCCCAAACCCCCCCCCCCCCGCCCCGCGCCTCATGCCCCATGAATGTTCCTACGTTTATTTGGGTTGTATTTACTAATATAAGTACAAGCAGCCTAGCTGTCGCTTTCAACATTAGGCAAGGGCAGAATTAGCTTTAAATCACTGCCACTTGTGAGGTGCAAGACCCTCGGCGGTCGAACTCCACGCACCTGAAGCTTGTTAATGTTTTGTTTAAAGTCATTGAAATAGCTTTGTTGTGAGACTTTGCGCACTTCGGAAAGAGCCCTGAGATGGTGACAAAGTAGGACTAGGAGTCACTGAATAGGACAATCGGAGCTTTATTCCAGGGTTCTTTGAGCATCTAAGCGTGAAGCTGCCGCCACTGAGCAGTCTTCCCGTGGATATCACATAACAAAGATGTGATTAATGACGGAAAAGCACCGTGGGGGGGGGGGGGACAAGATCGATGGGTAGGAATCATCGCTCTTAAAGCATTGCATTGCCATGCAGCAGACCTGGGACGTTGGCCCTTAAAATCGCTGTTTGTGCTGGGTATTCCACGTGGACGCTGCCTCGGGGACGTTCTCATTAATCGGGGAAAGGACTAAGCAGGTTTTGGCGGGGGTTGGAAAGAAGCTACATCTCTGTTTACTACTTAAATTCCGCAACTGAAGTGCATTCCTTAGAATTGATCATGATATAAAGTTAGGGTCATGGAGTAAGCCTCTGGGATAATGAGGTAAGTCTGTCTTTTAGAGGGGGACAGTGGGTGGGGAGGGAGACAGCTTTTGGAGGTGGGAGAGAGCCCAGCCCTTCAGGCAATAGGCAAGGCCTGAAGGCCACAGAGGAAAACCAACCTCCAGCCTCTGACCCTTTGAAGACGCCTGTGGAGGGGAAGCGATCTCTCCGGCTGCTCCGGGTCCTCTGGTGGCCAGGAGGTGGTACTGCAGCATCTTTAGGGTTATCTGTACTCGGGACACAAACTAAAAACATAGGCCTATCGTTTTTAGAACTGTTTGGATGGAAAGGATCTACATCTCAAATCCACTTATTTGAAGATGTTGCATTTTTTCCCAATTTCTTTGAAAGAGAGAGAGATGTCCTATTCACTAGTTCACTCCTCAATTGCCCACAATAGCTGGGACTGGTTCAAGCCAAAACTGAGAACCTAGAACTCAAGCCAGGTCTCCCATATGGGTGGCAGGCACCCAACCACTTGAATCATTACTTGCTACCTCCCAGGGTGCATATTAGCAGGGAGCTGGAACTCAAACCTTGCACTCCAATATGGAACGTAGTGTCCCAGATAGCATTTAACCACTGTGCCAAACAACTGTTCCAAAATGTTGGGATTTTGAGAGACGTGGAAGGCATGGATCTTGCCTGAATGGAAGACTCAAATGAATCTATGGTAGAATATACCCTTTATGGGGCCAGCGCTGTGGCATAGCAGGTTAGGCCGTTGCCTACAATGCCAGCATTCCATATGGGCGCCAGTTCGAGCCCTGACTGGTCCACTTCTTATCCGGTTCCTGCAAGTGCAACTAGGAAAGCAGCAGAACCCTTTACAAACATTCCTTTAAGTGACAGTCTTCCTTCGCTGCCCCTTCTTCACAGATACAATTCAGCTGGAATGTTTTCCATGGGTGTGGTATTATGGAAGCCTCCCCTGTGTGTGTAGTCTAATTAGAGAAATGAGACATGGTTTAAAATTCATTAAAAGCCAACACTTCAGTGGCATACAATATGTGCTAAAAGAGTCACGAGGAACAATGTAGACTGGGACTATGAGGAAAGACATCTTACGAAGAGCTTGTAGTGCCCTCCTCATCCCCCCCACCTCCACCCCGCTTTGAAGGACAGTAAGATTTAGCTTGCGAGGCAAGCATCTGGCTCAGCGGTTGCGATGCCTCTTGGAACAACACATCCCATGATAGAGTGTCGGTTCTACACCCAGTTCCTTCATGCTAGTGCACATCCTGGGAGGCAGCAGGGGATGGCTCAAGCACTTGAGTCCCCGCCACCCATGTAGAAGACCTAGATTGTGTCCTGGGCTCCTTGCTTTGGCCCATCAGAGGGATGATCTTTGTCGCCTCTGTCTCTCTGCCTTTCAAATAAATAAAAATAGTTTAAAAATATTTAGTTTGTGGTGAAGGGGTCAGTGGATGGAACTATTCTCAAAGGGGAAAAGCATGAACAAAGACAGGATGAAAGAAACAAGGTGCGCTCAGGTGAGAGACAGGTAGACATCTGCAGTGGTAGTAGAGAGGAGGGCTTAGCGGTTAGAAGCAAAGTTAAATTTAAGACATTGAGAGACTCACTAGGAAGGTACTTGAATAAATAGCTTGTTACTAGTCAAGCTGGTTAAGGAGAAAACATTGAATGAGTTTACTGAA
Source organism: Oryctolagus cuniculus (assembly GCF_051225735.1). Lineage (NCBI taxonomy): Eukaryota > Metazoa > Chordata > Mammalia > Lagomorpha > Leporidae > Oryctolagus > Oryctolagus cuniculus. The sequence continues at coordinate 110,466,284 of NC_142875.1, forward strand.
GAGTATATTTCTCCTTGTTCTACTTTTAAAAAAAAACCCTCTACACATGCTAACAACTGTGGAAACAGAAATTAAAATTCAATACCTGGGGGACATGTTTAACTTACCATTAAGATGTCCTGTTTGAAGGTCATAGTCGAGCTTAAACCAGCTTTCCACCACATTTAGAGTGATGACTGAGGGCTGGATTCCCCAAGGCAGGTGAACAGCTGATATACTTAGGGCACCAGCAAAGCAAAGGGTCCCAGACCTGAAAACAAGATAATCTAGAAACAAGTCACAAGGGGCTTCACAAAGTTTGAGAGGAAATAGAATGAAAAGATAATGAGAATTTTCCATAAACTTTTCAAATTACTCATTTGAGAGGCAGAGAGATACAGGTAGAGAAAACCATCAGCTGGTTCTCTCCTCCCAAATGCCCTCAACAGTCAGAGCTGGGCCTGGGGCCAAGCCAGGAGCCAACAAATCTGTTCCAGGTCTCCCATGTCAGTGGCAGGAACCCAATTACTTGAGCTATAACCACTGACTCCCAGGGTCTGTACTGGGGAGAAGTTAGAGTCAGGAGCCAGAATTGGGAATTGAATCCTGGCAGTCTGATATGAGATCCAGGCGCCCTAACAGCTAGGCTAAATGCCTTCTCCCCCATGAACTTTTCTTTTTTTTTTTTTTTTTTTTTTTTTTTTTTTTTTGACAGGCAGAGTGGACAGTGAGAGAGAGAGAGAGAGAAAGGTCTTCCTTTGCCGTTGGTTCACCCTCCAATGGCCGCCGCTGCAGCCGGCGCACCGCGCTGATCCTATGGCAGGAGCCAGGAGCCAGGTGCTTTTCCTGGTCTCCCATGGGGTGCAGGGCCCAAGCACCTGGGCCATCCTCCACTGCACTCCCTGGCCACAGCAGAGAGCTGGCCTGGAAGAGGGGCAACCGGGACAGAATCCGGTGCCCCAACCGGGACTAGAACCCGGTATGCCGGCGCCGCTAGGTGGAGGATTAGCCTAGTGAGCCACGGCGCCGGCCCTCCCCATGAACTTTTAAAAACTCTTTATTTGACAGGCAGAATTACAGAGAGAGAAGGTGAGACAGAGTGAGATCTTCCATCTGCATTCACTCTCCAAATGGCCGCAACAGCCAGGGCTGGGGCAGGCTGAAGCCTGGAGCCGGGAGCTTCTTCTAGTTCTCCCGTGTGGTTGGCAGGGGCCCAAGGACTTGGGCCATCTTCTGCTGCTTTCCAAAGCACATTACCAGGGAGCTGGATCAGAAGTGGGGCAGCTGGACTTGAACTGGCATCCAAGTGGGATGTCAACACTGTAAGCAGCGGCTTAACCCCCTACACCCAAGCACTGGCCCTCAAACTTTAATTTCTTTGTCTGAAAGAGAGAGAGAGAGAAATAAGGGGAGAAGGGAGGGGAGGGGAAGGGAGGGGGAGGGGGAGAGGGAGATCTTCTGCTGGTTCATTCCCGAAATGCCTGCAACAGCCAGGACTGGGCCAGGTCTCCTATGTGAGTGGGAGAGACCCAAGCATTTGAGTCATCGTCTGCTTCCTTCCAGGGTGCACATAAGCAGGAAGCTGAATCTGAACTACAGGAACTAAAACAAACTCAGCACTCCAATGTGGAATGGGAAAATCCTAAGAGGCATCCTAACCACTGCACCCAACTTCCACCCCTCCATGAGCTTTTTGAAGCCCTGTGTACACACGGAAGTGTATAGTTTAGTATTGTTTTTAGTTACACTTAAATATGGGGGAAGAACACCAAAATTTTCAGTTAGAATTAAATATGGGCGAGGAACACTCTACTATTTTAAAAATATTTTTATTATTATTTGAGAGGTAGAGTTATAGACAGTGAGAGGGAGAGACAGAGAAAAAGATCCTCCATCTGCCAGTTCACTCCCCAAATGGCCACAACGGTTGGAGCTGCGCCAATCCAAAGCCATTCTCCTCCAGGTCTCCCATGTGGACACAGGGGCCCAAGCACTTGGGCCATCTTCCACTGCTTCCCCAGGCCACAGCAGATAGCTGGATCAGAAGAGGAGCAACCGGGACTAGAACCGGCGCCCATATGGGATGCCGGCACCACAGGCGAGGGATGAACCTAGTGCCACAGCACCAGCTCCAGCACTCTAATCTTTATTGCTTAGAACCTCATAGTGTCTTTTTTATTAAAGATTATAAAGATTTATGTATTTGAAAGGCAGAATTACAGAGAGAGAGAGAGAGAAAGAGAGAGAGATCTTTCATCTGCTGGTTCACTCCCCAAATGGCTGCAACAGCCAGAGCTGGGACTATCCGAAGCCAGAATTCAGGAGCTTCTTCCAGGTTTCCCACACGGGTGCAGGGCCCAAGTGGTTGGGTTATCTTCTGCTGATTTCTCAGACCATTAGCAGGGAGCTGCATCAGAAGTGGAGCAGTGGGGACTCGAACTGGCTCCCATATGGGATTCTAGCAACACAGGCAGCAGCTTTACCTGCTACACCACAGCACTAGCCTCTTCATAATGTGTTAATCCATGCCTGAACAAAGATGATTCATTCAACAAATAGCGATGGAGTGCCTACTACCAGTATGTGCCAGGCACCGTGCCTAGCTCTGGGTATGCAGATAAAATAGGAAGAGAAAAATCTCTTCTCTCATAGAACCAACATTCTAGTGGGGAAGAAAGATAGTAAGCAAATAAACAAAAACAAAGGCAAGGCCACAGGATTATAAAGAAAGAATGAGGGGGCTGGCACTATGGTGTAGCTGGTAAAAACCTCTGCCTGCAGTGCCAGCATCCCAATGGGCGCTGGTTCAAGACCTGGCTGCTCCTCTTCCTCCAGCTCTTACCAGCATCCACATGGGAAACCCAGAAGTTCCTGGCTCCTGGCTTTGGATTGGCCCAGCTCCAGCCACTGCAGCCATTTGGGGAGTGAACCAGTAGATGGAAGACCTCTCTCTCTCTCTCTCTCTCTCTCTCTCTCTCTCTCTCTCTCTCTGCCTCTCTCTAACTCAGACTTTCAAATAAATAAATAAATCTTTAAAAAAATACCCGAGGCAGGCTACCTATGAAGAAAGAGGCTTACTTAGCTTACAGTTTTGGGAGTGCTGTGTGATGTGCTTTGAACAGAGCCCTCTGGACCGCATCACATGATAGCAGAAAAGCCAAGGCAGGAGTGGATGAGGACATGATTACACCTCACACGGGAAACAGGAGATGGAGCCGGGTGGGGCCGGACTCAGGCTTTTACAACTGTCTCACAAGAATTACCCAGTCTCCCCAGAGGACAGGGCCCCCAAAGACCCATGGGCCTCTCACTGGGCCCCTCATCCAATAGCACCACCCTGAGGACCAAGCTTACAGTACATTCTGACCCTTGGGAGACAAACCACATCACGGTTTTTCCACCGGGGAGAGTAGTCTGGGCAGAGGAAGAGGTCCCTCCAAGACTCCTCAGCAAAAACACGGTGACTTGTAAAGAGCTGACTGTTGCCGGAGCCTCGAGGAGCCCAGTGAGGCTCATGAGTGTGAAATAAGAGTGGGGTGAGATTAGAGAAATAGGACCTCCTGGTCCACAGTAAGGAGTCTGGATTCTATTCTAAAAGATTTAAGCAGGTTAGTACATGATTGGCTTAAGAGGATATTTGCAAGTAAGTATAAGAGGTTAATTGTTTAAGAGAGCTTTAGTAAGATCTCCCATTTTTTTTCAACTTTTATTTAACAAATATAAATTTCCAAAGTACAGCTTATGGATTACAGTGCCCCCCCCATAGCTTCCCTCCCACCCACAACCCTCCCATCTCCCACTCCCTCTCCCATTCCATTCACATCAAGATTCATTTTCAATTATCTTTATATACAGAAGGTCAGTTTAGCATATATTAAGTAAAGATTTCAACAGTTTGTACCCACACAGAAACACAAAGTGTAAAATACTGTTTGAATACTAGTTATAGCATTAATTCACATTGTACAACACATTAAGGACAGAGATCCTACATGAGGAGTAAGTGCACAGTGACTCCTGTTGTTGACTTAACAAATTGACACTCTTGTTTATGGCGTCAGTAATCACCCTAGGCTCTTGTCATGAGTTGCCAAGGCTATGGAAGCCTTTTGAGTTCGCTGACTCCAAAGATCTCCCATTTATTATCAAATTTAGCAGCTCCCTTTTCCAGCTTGAAGCGAGCATTTTTGATAATTTAGTTAACTGTAAGAAATCCCTTCAATGACCCAGATACAGTGCTGTGAGCCTAGCAGTCATGGATTCTTACAGAATGTATGGACGGGCTTGAGTGTGTCCGGGAGTCCCTGATATTCTCTGTACATGTGCTTTTGTGTGTCTGCATGTGAGTGATTCTCTTTATTCCTTAATAGAAATTAAGTATTGAATTTTTTTTTTTGACAGGCAGAGTGGACAGTGAGAGAGAGAGAGAGAAAGGTCTTCCTTTGCTGTTGGTTCACCCTCCAATGGCCGCCGTGGCTGGCGTGCTGCGGCCAGCGCACAGCGCTGATCCGATGGCAGGAGCCAGGTACTTATCCTGGTCTCCCATGGGGTGCAGGGCCCAAGTACTTGGGCCATCCTCCACTGCACTCCCTGGCCACAGCAGAGAGCTGGCCTGGAAGAGGGGCAACCGGGACAGAATCCGGCGCCCTAACCAGGACTAGAACCCGGTGTGCCAGCGCCGCAGGTGGAGGATTAGCCTATTGAGCCACGGCGCCAGCCAAGTATTGAATTCTAATCAGTTCAATGATACAAATACACACTTATTCCTAAGGAATTGAACGAGAAAGAGAGAAGTAAAAGGGTTAAAAATGTACAAGATTCCAGCAGTCTCGAAAGAGATGAAAAACATCAATGTTAAGACTTGTGGCCAAAAAAAGAGCGAATAGCGTGAGCACTCTGTCACCAGCGTGTGGCCTTTAAGTGGCAGATATGTCAAAAGACATAAGAAGTTACAAAAACTAGCTGATTTTTCACATCAATTTGGCAATGATTTATAAAACGAGTAATCCCATGATTGAGTCAAGAGTGTGGAGAAACGGGCTTTCCCAATACAACTGGTAACAGCACAGATTGCTATAACCACTCTGGAGGGCAATTTGGCAACATGATTTCAAAAGTCGTTAAAAATGTACATGCTGCAATCCCACCTCAAGAATTGGTCTTAAGGAAATGAGAGGACTATTTTCAAAGACATATGAATCAGAGTTTAATCCTCACAATTACTAGAACCACAGTTTACAGTTAACTTGCGTGGGGTCACCCAGGAGGTGGAAGCGCTGAGCTAATTAACAGGCAGTACACTTCCCAGTGGCATCAAGAGCGTGTAGGTCCGATAAGCTGAATCAGAGGGCTCAGACTTTATGGAAGGTTAAAAATAGGGAAGACAAGCCTCTCAAATGAATACATAAATCTTTTTTTTAAAAGATTTATTTTATTTATTTGAAAGTCAGAGCTACAGAGAGAGAGAGAGAGAGAGAGAGGTCTTCCATCCATTGGTTCACTCCCTAGATGGCCACAACGGCTGGAGCTGCGCCCATCCGAAGCCAGGAGCCAGGAGCTTCTTCCAGGTCTCCCATGCCGGTGCAGGGGCCCAAGGACTTGGGCCATCCTCTATTTGCTTTCCCAGGCTATAGCAGAGAGCTGAATCAGAAGTGGAGCAGCCGGGACTAGAACCGGCGCCCATATGGGATGCCAGTGCTTCAGGCCAGGGCATTAACCCCCTGCACCACAGCGTTGGCCCGAATACATAAATCTTTTTTTAAAAAAAATGGGAAGACGAGAGTTAGGGTTGTTTTTTGTTTGTATGTGCTTTGTGTGTGTGTGTGTGTGTGTGTATTTTAAGATTTATTTATTTATTTGAGAAGCAGAGCTACAGAGAGAGAGAGAGACAGAGAGAGAGAGAGACAGAGAGAGAAGTCTTCCATCAGCTGGTTCACTTCCCAAATGGCTACAACAGCTGGAGCTGGGCCAATCTGAAGCCAGGAGCCAGGAGCTTCTTCTGGGTCTCCCACATGGGTGTGGGAGCCATCTTGCACTGGCCATCTTGCACTGCTTTCCCAGGCCATTAGCAGGAAGCTGGATTGGAAATAGAGTGGCTGGGATTCAAACCACTGCCCACGTGGGATGTCAGTGTTGCAGATGGAGGCTTAACCTAGTATACTACAACACTGGCCCCTGTGTTTTTTGTTTGTTTGTGTTTTTAAAAATTTATTTATTTATTCGAAAGTCTGAGTTACACAGAGAGAGGAGAGGCAGAGAGAAAAATCTTCCATCCACTGGTTCACTCCCCAATTGGCTGCAACGGCCAGAGCTGCGCTGATCCAAAGCCAGGAGCCAGGAGCTGCTTCTGGGTCTCCCATGTGGGCGCAGGAGCCCAAGGACTTGGGCCATCTTGTACTGCTCTCCCAGGCCATAGCAGAGAGCTGGATTGGAAGTGGAACAGCTGGGACTTGAACTGGTGCCCATATGGGATGCCGGCACTACAGGCAGTGGCTTTACTGCTACACCACAGCACCTGCCCCATTGTGTTTTGTTTTTAATAGACAGACTTTAAGCAAGAGAAAAACTGGATCGCATTTACATTTTACTATGTCAGGAATGGTTCGGTGGAATAGGCAGAAAACAAAAATAGGAAACAATTGTACGAGGTAGAGAACTAACTAGGAAGGGAAAGAAGACTGATGCAAGATATCAGAAAGCCAGAATCAAAAGGACCTGGTAATCAACTCCATATGAAAAGGTGGTGCCAAGGATGACCCCTAATTCTCTGACTTGAGCAAATGGCCGTGCTTCCTGTCACGGCAAGAGCAAGGATGAGAGATTGTGTTGTGTGTGTCTGCGTGCCCACAAGCTCACATGTGCATTCGTATTTTTGGTTTGTTGTATTTACTTTTTGTATTTTGTATGTGTTCATTTAGTCATTTCTTGCAATTTGTATTTTGTATTTATCCACTTCTTGTATCTCAAGTACTTTTTGATGACATGCTTGACCTGAGATTCTTTGCCATAGTCCTTAACCACTACACAACTGCCACCAACCACTTGTTGGAGTTTTCCCTCTTGGTCTACTGAGGCCTCACCTTAATCACACAGAGTTCAGGGCCTGTGGACCCTCAGGAGGAGTCGACTACTGCATTTGTGGATCTGAAGATCAGAGAGAATGTTGGTGGGCAGGAGGTAAAGATTCAGAATCCATTCATCATATTTAGTTGCATTCATAGCCAGTGGACGAGATTGCCTGGAGAGTGAGATAGAGAATGTAGAGAATCAAGGCAATAGTGAGATTTAAATAGGCACACAGGGAGGCTGATAAGTAGATAGAACAGCAGTGGAGGCAGCTGTTACAGAATGCTAAGTTCCAAGCAAGGAAAAAATATGCTTTCAGTGGGTTAATGCCTCAGGGGAGCTCGTGAGATAAGAGCTACCAAAAAAAGAAAAAAAAAAAAACTTTCTTTGATTTAGCAGTAAAATCAGAAGAGATTTGTGGAGAGTAATTTCAGCAAAGACAACCTTGCTGAAGCAGTGAGTTAAACAGGAATGAGAAGGAAGAAGATGCAAACAGTGAAATATAAGCTACTCTTCCAAAACTCTTGAGTGTTAAGAGGAGAAAAATAGGATAATACCTAGTTAGAGAAAGACATAGAACATTTAAACCAGATAACTAAGGTTCTGTTTTGTTTAAATCAGGCAATTCCTTACAAACAAGTACTAAAGAAGTGAAAATATCTCAGTTGCAATCTGAATAAAGTTGAAGTCGGACTTTCACTATTTACAGCCTCAACGTTATTTTCAATAATTCCTACACACATTTGGGTTCTTCTCAAGGTTATCTGGACAAGTCTTCTAATAACTAGAATAACTAGAAGGATCACTTCTAAACTCAGATGTATTTATCTTTGTTTTTAAAATCATTTGTCCATACATTTGGAAGTTAGAGAAATAGACAGAGAACTCCCATCCGCTGGTTCACTTCTCAAAGGCCTGCAATGGCCGGTGCTGGGCCAGGCCAAAGTGAGGAGCTGAGAACTCAGTCTGGGTCTTCTATGTGGTGGCAGGCACCCAGCTATTCAAACCATCACCTGCTGCTTCTCAGGAAGTACATTAGGAGAGACCCGAAATCAGGAGACGAGCCAGAACTCAACTCCAGGCACGCTGATGTGGAACGCAGATATCACACTGACAGCTTAACCGCTAAACCAAATGCCTGCCACTATGTTTATAACCAGAAAAAAATGATGGTGGTGGTAGGGAAAACAAATTTTTTAAAAAGTTAAAAAGAAGACTTTTTAGTAATGGCTTGTAATTTGTGTTGATTATTGATTCACAACTTACCAAAACTTTAAATGTCAGTAGTGAATCTCTAATTTTTTATTGTACTTCCAATTATCCCAATGAATTATATATTATTCTCTTAAACTTCAGAATAAAGCCAAATTTAATTCACTTTAGTAATTGAAGGCCTTATAGCATCTTTAGCATGAAGTATATATACAGAAATTGAAAAATTAGAAAACAGCAGTAAGGGTGCTGTAACAAACAAATATCATGAAACACTATTTTAAGTGAATATGGCTTCTTTTCATTTGATTCTGAAAGGAGATAACTAGAATGAAGACAGTGATGTCTTTTTTTGTTGTTGCTGTTTTCTTTTTTAAAAAAATATTTATTTATTTATTTATTTGTTTATTTGAGAGGCAGAGCTACAGAGAGAGAGAGCGAGAGACAGAGAGAGAGGTCTTCCATCTGCTGGTTCACTCCCCAAATAGCCACAATGACCAGAGCTGGGTCAATCTGAAGCCAAGATCCAGGAGTTTCTTCAGGGCCTCCCACATGGGTGCAGGGGCCCAAGAATTTGGGCCATCTTCTACTGCTTTTTCCAGACCATAGCAGAAAGCTGGTTTGGAAGAGGAGCAGCTGGGACACAAACTGAACCAGTGCCCATATGGGATGCTGGCGCCGCAGGTAGAGGCTTAGTCTATTACAACACTGCGTTGCCCCATTGTTATTTTCTTATGTAAGGAAAATGCTTTAAAAAAAAAAGTGTCTGGGGCCCAGCCTTGTGACACAGTGAGTTAAGCTGCCACCTGCAACACTGGCATTCCATTATGGACACCAATTCAAGTCCTGGCTGTTCTACTTCTGATCCAGTTTCCTGCTAATGTGCCTGGGAAATCAAGAGAACATGGCCCAAGTACTTGGGCCCTGCCACCCACGTGGGAGACTCAGATGAAATACCTGGCTCATCGTTTTGGCTTGACCCAGCTCTAGCCATTGCGGCTATCTGGGGAGTGAACTGGCAGATGGAAGATCTCCCCCACTTTCCCTCTCTCATTGTCTCTCCCTCTGTAACTCTGCCTTTCAAATAAATAAATAAATCTTGGGGCCAGTGCTGTGGCGTGGTGGGTAAAGCAGCTGCCTGCAGTGCCGGCATCCCATATGGGCGCCAGTTCAAGTCCCAGCTGCTCCACTTCTGATCCAGCTCTCTGCTGTGGCCTGGGAAAGCAGTACAAGATGGCCCAAGTCCTTGGGCCCCTGTACCCATGTGGGAGACCTGGAAGAAGCTCCTGGCTCCTGGCTTTGGATCAGCACAGCTCTGGCCATTGCAGCCAACTGGGGAGCAAACCAGTGGATGAAAGACCTCTCTCTCTCTCTGCCTCTCCTCTCTCTGTGTAACTCTAACTTTCAAATAAATAATAAAATAAATTATTTTATTAAAAATGAAATAAATAAATAAAATCTTTAAAACTAGGTGTCTGTTTTTGAAAAGGCCTATGTGTTTTTAAGGATTTTTTCTATTTTCTGAGTAAACACAGGTCTGATTGTGCTGTTTTAAAATTCTCAGTGGCCTTCTGGACAGACAATGACAACTCTTTTTAATTTTTTTTTTTATTTATTTGAAAGGCAGAGTTACACAGAGGAGAGGTGGCAGAGGGTGGGGGTTGGGGTCTTCCATCCACTGGTTCACTCCGCAAATGGCCACAATGGCTGGAGCAGGGCCAATCCAAAGCCAGGAGCTAGGAGCTTCTTCTGGGTCTCCAATGAGGGTTCAGGAGCTTAAGGACCTTGGGCCATCTTCTACTGTTTTCCCAAGCCATAACAGACAGCTGGATCAGAAGTGGAGCAGCTGGGACTCAAACCGGCACCCATATGGGATGCCAGCACTGCAGGCGGCGGCTTTACCTGCCATGCCACAGCACCGGCGCCAACAATGATAACTTTCAATGCATGTTTACAAAAGCAAGCACTTCCTTTTAGGACTAGTCTTTAAGCACTGAACTTGTTCAATGTTGGCTATACAGTAAGACAGGATATTCTGACCAAATATCAAAATACCATTTTAATTAAAGACACTTGAAAATTTACATAAGCTCAATCTTCAAATGTTTTGATGAAAAAGATCTATTCCTCTAGTTTAGGTCACTATTTTAAAAAAATTACCATTATCAAGTCAAATACACAACAAGCAGCTCCTTCTGCAAGGTATGTTTTGGGGAATCAGCTTTCATAAAACTCTAATAATTGAATATGATTATTGTCTTTCCTATCTTACAGTGGAGGAGGAAACTGAGGCTGAGAAAAGATAGGGCGTTTCCTCAAAGACACAAGGCTGGTAAACAGCAAGTTAGGAACTGCACCCAAGTCTTTGGTGGGAAGAAAAACACAAATATAAAAGATAACATCACATATATAATATCACATATATAATATCAAAATAACATCACAAGCAATGTCACTATCTTAAAATATTTGTGAGGAAGAGAGACAGAGAGAGCGAGAAGCTCCCATACTGGGTAGCTTCCCCAGTGCCTGCAACACAATGTCAAAGCCAAGAGGTGGGATCAAAGGTCAGGTCTCCCACATGGGTGGCAGGAACCCACTCATTTGGGCCCTCACTGCTGCCTCCCAGGGTCTGTATTCTCAGGAAGCAGGAGTCAGGAGCCTGCATGGAACCCCGGTGCTCGGCTATGCAACGTGGACGTCTTAACTGCTAGGCTATCACCCACCTCAGCAATGTCACTATCTTAGAATGTACTTGTGTGATTCCTTGTCAGGCTTATTCAGATGTGAGTTATAAAAGAAAAAAAATGAAAGCCTGCCGAGCTGGGGGCAGAGTCAGCCAATTGTACATTTCAGTTCTGTCACCCACTAGCTAAGTGACTTGAGGGAGACTTCCGTTTCCTCATCTGTAAAACGAAGATAATGAACACCAACCTTCCAGTGTCACTGTGAGATCTAAACAGAGCACCAAGCAAAGCAGCAAGAACAGTGCAATGCACAGCTGGTAAATTCTGCACACTGAGTTCTCCCTTCTTAGGAAAGACCATATGTAGAACCGGCTTAGATCTTGAACAATCTGTAGGTTGAATTGGGATATTAAAAATGAACGGAGAAGCTCATTCCAGGAAGAGAAAATAAGCACAGCAGGAAACACAGCAAGGAAAATGTGTTTGAAATAGTTTAACTGAAGCAGAACATATTAATTTAATAGTATATAATAAGCCTAGAGAGCAGTTTGGGGCTAGATTACATCCGGCCTCAGCCAAGGAATTTAGGTTTTGTAAGCAGCAAGGAATGATGGAAAGTTTGTTTTTTTTTTTTTTAATTACTTTATTTGCTTTCAAATAAATAAAATAAATCTTTAAGGAAAAAAAAGGGGGGGAGGGGAGGTGCTGTGGTGAGCAGGATAAAGCCCTGGCCTGAAGCGCCGGTTCTAGTCCCGGCTGCTCCTCTTCCAATCCAGCTCTCTGCTGTGGCCTGGGAAAGCAGTAGAAGATGGCCCAGGTGCTTGGGCCCTTGCACCCACATGGGAGACCTGGAAGAAGCTCCTGGCTCCTGGCTTCGGATCGGCACAGCTCCAGCACTGCGACTATCTGGGGAGTGAACCAGCGGATGGAAGACCTCTCTCTCGGTCTCTACCTCTCTGTAACTCTGTCTTTCAAATAAATAAATCTTTAAAAAATTACTTTATTTGCCTCATTTTCATTTCTAAATCAATGTAGGTTCATTGTAGAATGTACATCATAGAGAAGTATAAATGGCAGTGAAGCAAATACATATCACCTTATTCCAGGACTACCTCAGAGAGAGAGAACTTATTTTTATTGTTATATCTCTTGGTGACATTTTTCTCCCTAGGTTTGTTGAGGTATAATTGACACATAAAAATTCTATACATTCCAAGTGTACAACATGATTTGATATTTGTATATATTGTGAAATTACCACCATCAAATTAATTAATGTACTTACCATTACCTAGTTGCCTTTGCTGGTGTTTTGACTGAGTTATTTTCTCTTTTAACTCTGCACACTTATTATTTTAATACAAATTATAAAGTTTATAAATACATGGAAAACACTAAGCACATTCCTATTACTGTACTTTATGGGCAAAGATTTGCCTTTTTAAAAATGGAAGTTGGGGCTGGCGCTGTGGCATAGTGGCCTTATGGGGCATCGGCTTCCCTTTGGGCACCGGTTCATGTCCCAGCTGCTCCTCTTCTGATCCGGCTCCCTGCTAATGGCCCCGGGGGAAGCAGCCAAAGATGGCCCAAATCCTTGGGTCCCTGCACTCCCATGGGAGACCCAGAGGAAGCTCCTGGCTCCTGGCTTTGGATGGGTCCAGCTCTGGCCATTGCAGCCATTTGGGGAGTGAACCAGTAGATGGAAGACCTTTCTTTCTGTCTGTAACTCTACCTCTCAGATAAATAAATGAAATCTTCAAAAAAAAAAGTGAATATTTGAATATTTGAGATGGTCAGATGACCAGAAAGAGCTCCTCGGGGGCTGGAACAGATAAAGAATTCTGAGCAACACTTATCTTTATTATGTATCTTATCCTATAATTTCAACATATAGTTGTGACATTTTTTCATTTTCCTTTTTAAAAGATTTACTTTTTTATTTGAAAGGCAGAACAACAGAGAAAGAGAGAGACAGGTATCTTTCATCCACTGGTTCACTCCCCAAATAGCTGTAGCAGCTAGATCTGGGCCAGGCCAAAGCTGGGAGCCAGGAACCCCAACCTGGTCTCCCATATGGGTGGCACGGACCCAACTAATTGGGACATCTGCTGCTGCCTTCCCAGGAGGAGGGAACTGGACCAGAAACAGAGCAGCCTGAATTTGAAACAGCATTCAGATAAGAGAACCAGCACCACAAGTGGTGTCTTAACTCCCTGCACCACAATGCCGGCACCTCCTTTTACTTTTAAGATAATATGTGACTTGGGGCCGGTGCCGTGGCTCACTTGGCTAATCCTCCGCCTGAGGTGCTGGCATCCCATATGGGCACTGGTTCAGGTCCCGGCTACTCCTCTTCCAATCCAGGTCTCAGCTGTGGCCCGGGAAGGCAGTGGAGGATGGCCCAAGTGCTTGGGCGCTGGCACCCACATAGGAGACCAGGAGGAAGCACCTGGCTCCTGGCTCCTGGCTCCAGATCGGCATAGCTTCGGCCATAGCGGTCATTTGAGGGGTGAACCAATGGAAGGAAGACCTCTCTGTCTCTCTCTCTCACTGTCTAACTCTGTCAAATAATATATATATATATAAAACATGTGATTTAATTTCTCTCTCTCTCTCTCTTTTTTTTTTTTTTTTTTTTTTGTGTGCCGATCCGAAGCCAGGAGCCAGGTGCTTCCTCCTGGTCTCCCGTGTGGGTGCAGGGCCCAAGCACTTGGGCCATCCTCCACTGCCTTCCCAGGCCACAGCAGAGAGCTGGACTGGAAGAGGAGCAACCGGGACAGATTCCGGCACCCCAACCGGGACTAGAACCCGGGGTGCCGGCACCGCAGGCGGAGGATTAGCTAAGTGAGCTGCAGTGCCGGCCTTTAACTTCTATTTAAACTATTGCTACCATTATATTATCCAAAGATGACCTTTGGGGACATTTCAGTGAATCTTCAGTTTAATAGTTTGAATTTGGTGTGGATATTTGGCATAGGGGTTAAGATGCCTCTTGGGACAACAGTATCCCATAAAGAGTGCCCGAGTTTGAGTCCTGACTCCACTTCTGACTCCAGCTTCCTGTTAATGCACACTCTGGGAGGCAGTGGTGATGGCTCAAATGGTTGGGTCCCTGTCACTTACTTGGAAGGCCCAGATGGAGTTTCTGGCTCCTAACTTCTGCCAGCCCCAGCCCCAGCCCCAGCCCCAGCCTCAGGTTTTGGAGTGTTTGGAGAATGAAACAACAAGTGGGAGCTTGCTCGCTCTCTCTCTCTCTCTCTTGCTTTCTCATTGTCTTTACCTCTCAAATGAATAAAGTTTGAACTTACAGATGGATACAATAAAAATGAGAAACCAGGCAGCTTAGTCTGACTAAAGCATATCAAAAAGATTTATGGAAGGAAATTATGAAACAAGGGATATTTTGCTATGGCAGCAACTCAGGCACAAGAAAAAAAAAAGGGGGGGTGGCTAAACCGGTACAGTGGCAATGGATGTGGTAAGAAGGCAACTAATGTAAGAACTAGCAGAGAGGGAGAGTTGACAGGACGTGGTGATTCATGAGCTGTGGACGGTGAGGAAGATGAGTAACGAGATGATGCTGAGGTGTCGCCTTTGGCAATTTACATAAGCCTCAATTTCCTCATCTATAAAATGGGGTTGACAATTGGCCCTTCCTCATGGGGTTGCTGGGAGGATTAAATGGATGACGTCTAAAATGCTTAGCACAATAACCGGAATGCATTCATAGTAAATATTAGCTGTTAATTTTTTTAACAATGTTGAATTTAGATGAATGTGTTTAGAATGTATTTAAAATTCTGTGGTCAGCGCTGGGGCATAGAGTGTTAAGCTGCCACCTGCAGTGCCAGCATCTCATATGGGCACCAGTTCATGTCCTGGCTGTTCCACTTCCAATTCAGAGCCCTACTAAGGCACCTGGGAAGGCAGCAGAGGATGGCCCAAGTCCCCAGGGCCCTGCATTCATGTGGGAGACCTAGAAGAAACTCTCGGCTCTTTGCTTCAGCCTGGCCCAGCCCTGGGTCATTGTAGTCATTTTGGGAATGAACCAGTAGATGGAAGATTTCTCTCTCTCTCTCTCTCTCTCTCTCTCTCCTTTTCTCTCTGTAACTCTGACATTCAAATAAATAAAATAAACAAATCTTTTTTAAAAAAAAGAATAAAATTCTTAAAACAAATAGGAAAATCCAGAAGATCTGGGGGACGGTGTTAGGGCACTGCGGGTTAGGGTGCCACTGTCTGCGATGCCACATCCCTTATCAGAGCACCAGTTCAAGTCCCAACTCCTCCACCTCTGGCCTAATTCCCAGCTGATGTGCAAGGAAGACAGTGGAGGATGATCTAAAGGCTTGGGCTTCTGCCACCCATGCAGGAAGCCTACATAGAGCTCTGAGCTACTTGCTTCAGCTTAGCTATTGTGGCCATTTGGGGATGGAAAATCTCTCTCTCTCTCTCTCTCTCTCTCTCTCTCTCATCTTTCAAATAAATAAACCTTTAAAAGCATAAGAAAAGGAGGTTGTGGTGGAAGAGGAGGTCTGATTGAGGAAGGATAGGTGGTTAACCTATATATGTTAAAAATTAATTAAGGCCGGTGCCGCAGCTCACTAGGCTAATCCTCCGCCTGAGGCACCGGCACCCCGGGTTCTAGTCCCGGTTGGGGTGCCGGATTCTGTCCCGGTTGCCCCTCTTCCAGTCCAGCCCTCTGCTATGGCCTGGGAGTGCGGTGGAGGATGGCCCAAGTGCTTGGGCCCTGCACCCACACGGGAGACCAGGGGAAGCACCTGGCTCCTGGCTTCGGATAGGCACAGCGCTGGCCGTAGCGGCCATGTGGGGAGTGAACCAACAGCAGGAAGACCTTTCTCTCTGTCTCTCTCTCTCTCTAACTCTGCCTGTCAAAAAAAAAAAAAATTAATCAATTAATTTGGAAGGCAGAGAGACAGAGAGATCTCCCATTGCTGGTTAACTCCCTAAATGCCTGCAACAGCCAGCGCTGAGTGAGGCCAAAGCCAGAAGCCAGGAATTTAATCTGGGTTTCCCATGTGGGTAGTAGGAACCCAACTACCTGAGCCAACACAAGCTGCCTCCCAGGACGCTCAACAGCAGGCAGCTGGAATCGGGAGTGAAGTTGCAACTCAAACTCAAGCACTCCGATACAGGATGTGAACAACCCAAGCGGCACCTCAGCTGCTGTGACAAACAATGCCCCTAAGCTATCCTTTAGACATGTCAAATGTAGCCTTATGGTAGATCATCAATTTAAAATATTCAGCAAGAAGCCACCACCAGCCAGTGATGTTTGGCGATGGGCACATCTTGGAAAGACTCCATATTCATGGAGAACAGGCACTTGGAGAGCGGATACCACTGCACTTCTACCCCCGGTCTTCACTGAGTTCACAGAAGTTACCCGAACTAATGAGCATTTGTATGTGGTGCTAACTTCCCAGATGCACGGGTCTCCAGACAACAGGACAGACACCTGAGTAGTAAAGCACTTGGGTTGGAGAACCAGACACATGTCTCTGAATCCCAACCCCACCACTTGCTCTAGTCTTTGCTCAAGAAAACTAACTCTCCAACCTTCAATTTTCTTGTTTACAAAATGGAATCACAAAAATGTTAACTTCACAGCATTGATGGGAGGATTATACGGACTCTGAAAGTGAAATTCTTTATAAAAAATTATACTGCATAAATTCCAATTATTGCCATTAGTCCTAATCTGTCTTTGTAGTTAAGAGTTATGTTTATATTTCCTTTCCATTCCTTATGGTGCCAAACATGAGAAGCGCTCTCTGCTCTCTGCAGAAAACTTTGCTCTCGCGGTCTTCAACGTGTTCCTGGGTCTCAGTTCCTTTGGGAAACTTGCTGCCCTCATGGTGTATGGAATCCCAGAATGCCGAGCAGCATCCTAAGGGCAAGATTGGAGAAGACCTCTGGATTCTTGTTGGGGGACATTCTCTGTGTATTAGTTTTCTGTCACTGCTGTAAACAAATGATCACAAACTTAGTGGCCAAAAACACAAAGTTATCATCTTACAGTTCTGTAATTCAGAAGTTGAAAGTGGGTCCCACTGGGCTAAAAATCAAGATGTCAACAGAGCTGTATTCCATTCTGCAAGCACTGCAAAACCTGCTTCCTTTCGCTTGCCAGCTTCTAGGGACTCCCGGCCCTCTTTCTCTGTCTTCAAATGGGCACCAGCATGTTTGGTTTTTCTCACATCACCAACCGTCTCTCTCATTCTCTTCCGCCTCCCTCATTTCCTTCCAAGGATTCATATGGTTATATTAGACCCACCCAGATAATCCAGACTAACCCCTCTACGTTACAGTCTGCTATTAGCAACATTAATCCTTTTGCAACCTGAATTCCCCCTTGCTATGTAATTTAACATGGTCACAGGCTCTGGGGATTAGGACATGAGCATTTTGGGGGGCCATTATACTACTTACCACATACTCCCTCAAGAGAACTCTGGGAGGGTTGCTCTGCTTTGTGCCTCTGCTTTATGGGACTTGATTCACTAAATGATGAACTATCCATCATAAATTGATAAATGTAGTAATCACGGGGCCAGCGCTGTGGCACAGCGGGTTAACACCCTGGCCTGAAGCACCAGCATCCCATATGGGCGCTGGTTCTAGTCCCGGTTACTCCTCTGCCAATCCAGCTCTCTGCTGTGGCCTGGGAAAGCAGTGGAGGATGGCCCAGGTCCTTGGGACCCTGCACCCGGAAGAGGCTCCTGGCTCCTGATCGGCGCAGCTCTGGCCGTTGCGGCCATCTAGGCAGTGAACCATCGGACAGGGGACCTTTCTCTCTCCACCTCTCCTCTCTCTGTGTAACTTCGACTTTCAAATAAATAAATAAAAATCTTTAAAAAAAAAAAAAGGGTAGTAATCACAATGAAGAGGTCTTTCAAGGTAAGGTTATTTTGCTGGTCTAATCTTGATTTTGTAATGTGCTTAAAATAATATTTGTAACCAAACATACTAAATGGGTTACCTAAATAAAATTTTTAAAGAAACAATGATCTTGGGGTAAGTGTTGTGGTGCAGCAGGGTGAGCTGCCACTTGGGATGCCCACCTCCCACATGGAAGTACCAGTTTGAGTCCTAGCATCTCCACTTCTGATCCAGCTTCTTGCTATGTGCTTCCTGGGAGGTAGAAGATGATGGCTCAAGTACTTGAATCCCTGCTACCCAAACAGGAGACCTCCATGGAGTTCCAGGCTCCAGGTTTCAGCCTGGACCAGCCCTGACAGTTGGAGGTATTTGGGGAGTGAACCAGCCAATGGAATATCTCTCTCATTCACTCTGCCTTTCAAGTAGATGAAAATAACTAAATAAGCATAAAAAGAAAAGAAATAATGATCTCAGTAAATCCTCTCCAGTATAGTAAAGAAAAGTATATCATCAACCATTCACTTTATAAATGACATTCATGTCCATTTCAGTTCTGAGATTAAACTACCCCACAACTCCACCATGATCGTCAAACAATGCACTTCTCATCTCTTTAACCTCAACAGCAGTGTTTCATTTTAGTTCCAATTGATGATTAATGGATAGCAAAGGATGGCCCAAGAAAGACAGGTGAAAAATATCAGGTTCCAAGACAAAGCATGTAAATATATCAGAGAGGGGAATTTCTTTCTACAGGGTAAAAGGCCATGAGTACTATTTTAGGAGTACCGCGGGTTCAAACACTGTGGTTTGTTATAGACAAAACCCCGGTGACTTTGGATTCCACTCAGATTCAGTATTCCTCTCTTTTAACTCCAGGTATAGAAATGTGCTCAAAATAAATTTGTTCAGATCTCCATCGAAAGTGATTTCCACCTCAAAATTTCTTTGGTTAATGGTTGATCCTAATGACCTAGTGAGTAGGAAGCTGACCTTACAATGTAATTGAAAGAAAGCTTAGCTTGAAAAACTGGACAGGCTCACACTAAATTGTTTTATGGACTTTGGACAGGACATGGAAGAGAAAGGAAGCAAGCCAGCAAGTACTGAACACCTGTCATTGCCAGCCAGTGTGTTTACATTTGTTAGCTCACTTCATCTCACAAGGACTGTGTGCAGGTTCTGCTTTCTCCACTTTGGAGTTGGGGAAACAGAGGCTCTGAGATGGTGAGAGACTCTCCTGTGATGACACAGCTAAGAAGCGGCAGCATTAGGATCAGAGTCCAGAAAGCCCTCACACACTCTACCACCCTCAGCTGCTCTTACCTGTGTCCTCACCTACAGCATAAAGGGGTTGAGTCAGATGTCATCTCTATTGTCCCTCAAGCTGTGAACATATGTTCTGTTTGGTTGGAAGGGGAAGGAGAATTGGGGAGAGGGTCTCAGGCACTGGGGTAAGACATCTTTCTCTCCTAGATGGGAAAGCGCTGGAACCATGTATTCTACTTGTACTGTCTTGACCTCCTCCCACCCCCCTGCCACCCTGTCCTTTAAAAGGAGGCTGATGCTGCTGATAACACCACACATGTCAATGTGACGTCCAATAGCTAACACTTAAAATAAGAAGTAAGGAGCGGGTATTTGGCCTAGTGCTTAAGGTGCCCACGTCTCCTATCAGTGTGCCTGGGTTTGAGCATCCTGCTCTGCTCCTGATCCCAGATTCCTGCTAATGCAGATCGTGAGAGGTAGCAGGTGATGGGTCAAACAGTTGGGTTCCTACGATCCATGTGGAAGACCTGGTTTCAGTTCCCAGATCCTGGCTTTGCCTGGCCCAGCCCTAGCTATTGTGGGCACTTGATTCAGTGGATAGGAGCTCCCTCCCACCTTGTCTATCTGCCTGTCAAATTAAATAAATAAATGCATAATTTAAAAGACTTGAAATTCTCCTTTGGGGGCCACAGGTTATGAATTTACTTTCCAAAATCAAATCCCTAACACTTGTTGTCAGGAGTTTTATTGTGCCTAGCTCTGTGTGAAGTTGTACTTTGAGTCTCTACAGGGCACAGCAAAGAAGTTTGAGGTAGTCTGCATCCTCAGAGGATTTAGAACTAGCTGGAGGAACACAAACTAACACATAAAGCAATTTTTAAAACACCATGTATGGCTGGCGCCACTGCTCACTTGACTAATCCTCCGCCTGTGGCACCGGCACCCCAGGTTCTAGTCCCGGTTGGGGCGCCTGTTCTTTCCCGGTTGCTCCTCTTCCAGTCCTGCTCTTTGCTGGGGCCCAGGAAGGCAGTGGAGGATGGCCCAAGTGTTTGGGCCCTGCACTGCATGGGAGACCAGGAGGAAGCACCTGGCTCCTGGCTTTGGATCGGCGCAGCGCGCCGGCTGTAGCAGCCATTTGGGGGGTGAACCAACGGAAGGAAGACCTTTCTCTCTGTATCTCTCTCTCTCTCTCTCACTAACTCTGCCTGTCAAAAAAACCAAAAAACAAACAAACAAAAAAAACCCACCATGTACAATGTGGGACTCAACTGTGCAGTCCAGACTATGTAGTACAAGAGTACAGAAGAGATTAGATCAGCAGAGGCTCTCGCCCCCATGAGAACTGAGGCAAAGACAACGTTCTTCACCTAGCATCTGGACCAGTCTTTCTTGACCTCCTCTGTCATTGTGAAACCCTGGTATGCACCTTTTGCATAGTTCAAATATTCTCACCTTTCAGGCCGCAGTGATGTCCTTCGTATCACGTCATCTGAATGCCATTTCATCTTTATTGGCACTTATGGGAGGGAAAAACCCCAATGGTATGCAAACACCGTCATGGTTACTTGCTTCAAGCCATGGGAAGTTTCATGTAAAACCAGTTTCTCAACAGGGCAAATGTTGTATAAAGGTGTAAGACGCTTGAGAAACCAGTTAAAGGCAGAGCCTTTAAGGTGGACACTTTCCTGCCTCTGTCAGCAATGGTCAAGCCTCCAGCCCCTCACCGGCACAGCCTTTAGGCTTAAGCATTTTTCTACTATGTTCTCCCAAAGGCCATGGGAACTTGGCGCATGTAGTAGGAACTCCTTATTCCAGCCCTCGCTGCGTTTTTCCACTCTTACCTGCCACTCTACTGATAAGAGAATCTAGGTCTGAAAAATTATTTCAGAATTCTGGATCCCTCCCCATCTTCAGACAACTAAGTATATGACCATCTCTCCAAACTTCACTGTAAACATAATCTGGGACTACGATCTGAGAGATAATGTGAGATGAAAAGGGAGTCAATTAAATATTCTGTATGTATTTACTATGTGTTCTGAAACAATGCTGGCTGAGGAAAAATTACTAAACTGATTGAAGATACACGACAAATACTGAGAAGTAGCTAAGTGTACCTGACAGAATAACAGTGCTCAGTGTTAAATCAAGTGTAATTGGTTTAGAAAAGAGAGACACTGGTAAATACCAATGTGATGAGCAAAAGCTTTACGGGGCAAGGTTTAGGATAGACCTTAAAGAATAAGAAGAAGGGGCTGGTGCCAGTTCGAGTCCTGGTTATTCCACTTCTGATCCAGCTCCCTTTTAGTGTACCTGGGACAGCAGCAGAAGATGGTCCAAGTAGTTGGGCCCCTGCACCCATGCGGGAGATATGGAAGAAGCTCCTGGCTCCTGGCTTCTTGCTTTGGCCTGGCTCGGCCCTGGTCATTGGACCCATTTGGGGAGTGAACCAGAAGATGGAAGATTCTCTCTCTCTCTCTCTCTCTCTCTCTATATATATATATATATATCCTTCTTTCTCTATCTGCCTTCAAATAAACAAATAAATCTTAAAGGAGGGGGTGGTGCTGTGGCATAGTGGGTACAGCTGCCACCTGCAGTGCCAGCATCCCATATGGGCACCAGTTTGAGTCCCAGCTGCTCCTCTTCCTATCCAGTTCTCTGCTATGGCCTGGGAAAGCAGCAGAAGATGGCCCAGATGCTTGGACCCCTGCATCTGCATGGGAGACTCAGAGAAAGCTCCTGGCTCCTGGCTTTGGATCAGCCCAGCTCTGGCCATTGTAGCCATTTGGGGAATGAACCAGCAGATGGAAGACATCTCTCTCTTTCTGCCTCTGCCTCTCTGAAACTCTGCCTTTCAAATAAATAAATAAATCTTAAAAAAAAAAAAAGAATAGGAAGAAGCAGTGGTTTTTTGACCAGCTGATTAACATGTCTGAATCCAACATTGGAATACCTGGGTTGGATTCCTGACTCGAGCTTCCTGCTAATGTAGAACTTGGGAAGCAGTGATGATGGTTCAGGTGATTGGGTCCCTGCCACCTGATATGTGACACCTTGCTAATGTTGTCCACTTCCAGCCTCAGCCTCAGCTAGGCCTAAGTCATTGAGGGCATTTGGAGAATAAACTAATGGATGGGAGTTATGTATCCCTTGGTATTTTTTCTCTCTCTCTCTTTCTGCCTTATAAATACATAATTAATAAATAATTTTTAATGATAGAATTTGGATAGGCAGTGAAGAGAAATTATGACACTGTAGAAAGGAAGACTACTATTACCAAACAAAGGAGAAGTGGAAGACATATTCATGGAAAGACAAGGTGTTCAGCCTATCTGGAAGAAGAGTGGTATGAGAATGTGCACAGCAAGATTTCATGGGAGATAAGATCATATAGATAAGATGAATTCATCAAGAACCTTAGTTATCATGTACATGCTGATTAGGTGTCAAGCACTGTGCTGTATCTCCTGCCATAAAATAACAGCTGATGCCTACTACAGCTTACAACGTGCCAGGCGCCACGTTCAGCACGTCACATGCACTGTGTCATTAGTCCTCACTGCAGACCTGTGAGGTAGGCACTGTTAGTTTCTCCATTGGACAAATGAAAACGATGTGGCCCAACGAGGTTCAGGAACTTGCTCTGCAGGAGCCTGAGTCAATGCCCTCAAATATGGGTTCTGAGCACAATGCCCAATTGTGTCTACGTATATTGTCTCATTAAATCCTCATAAAACTCACTAGGATGTAGGCATTATTATTCCAATTTGCAAGAGAGAATTGAAGGTTCCAAGGCTCAGTCAATTGCCTGAGGTCATTCTGTGGAGGCCAGAATTGGGATTAGAAGGCAGCTCTACGAGGAAGCCCAAGTCCCTGAAACTTTGCCTTACCATATAGCCAGCTAACAGAAGGTTTGTCTAACCTGGGATGAAATCAGAGGGAAATTTGAAGGTCAGAAAAGAGCAGAAGCCTAAATAATAGGAATAGGGAAGAATTCTAGGGCCTAGACTTGTGGCATAGTGGGTAGAGCTACAGCCTACAATGCTGGCATCCTATATGACTGCTGGTTCGTATCCCGGCTGCTCCACTTCCAATCCAGCTCCATGCTAATAGCCTGGGAAAAACAGTGGTAGATGGCCCAGCTGCTTGGGTCCCTGTCACCCACATGGAAGACCTGGATGAACCTTCTGGTTCCTGGCTTCAGCCTGGCCCAGAGCTGGCCACTGTGGCCATCTGGGGAGTGAACCAGTGGGTGGATGATCCCTCTCTCTCTCTCTGTCTCTGTCTCTCCTTCTCTATATAACTTTTTTTTCTTCTTGACAGGCAGAGTTAGACAGTGAGAGAGACAGAGAGAGACAGAGAGAGACAGAGAGAAAGGTCTTCCTTCCGTTGGTTTGCCCCCCAAATTAGCCTCTACGGCTGGTGCGCTGCGCCGATCTGAAGCCAGGAGCCAGGTGCTTCCTCCTGGTCTCCCATGCAGTGCAGGGGCCCAAACACTTGGGCCATCCTCCACTGCCTTCCTGGGCCACAGCAGAGAGCAGGACTGCAAGAGGAGCAACCGGGACAGAATCCGGCGCCCCGACCGGAACTAGAACCCTGGGATGCCGGTGCCGCAGGCAGAGGATTAGCCAAGTGAGCCGCGGCACCGGCTCTGTAACTCTTTCAAAATAAATTTAAAAATCTTTTAAAGAAAGAAAAAGAAATGGGGAAGAATTCCAGTGTTTTCAACAGACGTGGTTAGATTAATGAGGATAGGTGTAGGGCTGGCCTTGGCCTTCACAGAAAAGTGGATCAGGGAAAAAAGTAGACATGAGTACCAGATGGTAATAAAGGGGGTAAGGATCCAGAAATGGAGACCCCCTGGGAGAAGGGAGGGCAGAAACAAGATCAATATTTGGAGGAAAAGCTGATCATTCATTAGGCTGAATGACTGAATGACAAAAGAGATAAAATCTAAGAGAACTTGACTTCTGTGTCCAAGTGACTTAATGGACCATTGACAAGGACCAAGAGGTTATACCAGCAGCTGGCTTGTGGCAAGAAATGAATGCTGTATTTGGCTATGTTGCAATCTGGTTAGCAGAACAATGACTGGCACATTCCAGAGGAAATGACCAGTAGGCATTGGAATTGGAGCTCAGGTGGAAAACAGAGCTCCTACCTGCCTAAAAAATAATACGCAAAGACCATCGCATGCGGAACACCCGGCAGATCCCAAGGAAAATGCGTTTTCAATATTCAGAAAAAGACAAGAGTCTACAGAGAATAAAAATTCAGAATAACAAAAGAGATCAGGGCCCAAGGGCAAGCCACAGAACAAGTGACCAAGGTCAAGGCAGAAATAAAAAATTAAAAGGATACAGCAGCAAACTAGCACTCACCAGTGTCAGGGAGAAACAACCACGGAATAATTTCTGGTCCTGTCTCTGGTATTCTGGGGTAAGTCCGTATTGCAGAAGCCAAACCCATCAACTGAATGGGGTCCTGCCATCTGACCCTGCAGCAACAGTCAGGAACTTTCCTAGCAGTGGAGTGTACAGTCTACAACCACACAGGGAGGAACCCAGAGTCACCAAAAAGGCCCTCTCCACGGAGCTGTAATACTTACCAAGGGCTAAGGGGCCAAGCTGGCGGCACAGCAGGTAAAGCTGCTGCCTGTAACACCAACATCGATATCTGAGCACTGGTCGAGTCCTGGCTGCTCCTCTTCCAATCCAGCTTCCTGTTAATGGTCCTGGAAAACAACAGAAGATTGTCCAAGTGCTTGGGCCACTGCCACCCACATGGGAGACCCAGAAGGAGTTCCAGTCTCCTGGCTTTGGCCTGGCCATTGCAACCATTTGGAGAGTGAAACAGTGGATGGAAGATCTTTCTCACTGTCTCTTCCCTCTACCCCATAACTCTGCCTTTCAAATAAATAAAAATTAAAATTAAAAAACAGGGTCCTGGCTATTCCAATTCTGATCTAGTTCCCTGCTAGAGGCTGGGGAAAAGCAGCCAAAGATGGCCTAAGTGCTTGGGTCCCTGCCACCCAAGTGGGAGACTTGGAAGAAGCTTCTGACTCCTGGGTCTGGCTATGGCCTGGCCCAGCCCCAGCCGTTGCAGGCATATTAGGAGTGAACCAGAGGTTGGAAGATATCTCTTTTTCTCTCTGTGTATCTGTCTCTGTCTCTCTGTCTTTCAAATTAAAAAAAAAAAAAAAAAGTTATAACTTTAAATGTGTATTTTACCACAATGGAAAAAGGAAGGCTTCTCCCACTAACATCTATGGATTCCCAAATTTCCAAAAGCCATCAACGTTAGCGTCTCCTGCACTCACCTCCCTTTGTTAAACGTCTATAAAGGTGTCCTTGCCCACATGTGTAGAAGCGGTGTTAAGGGAATGAAGCCCCAGTTGCTACAGTTGCCTGGCTCCCAAAGCCTTTTCAATCTGAAAAGAACACGATGGGTCGCTAGGGTCAATTTGTACTGCAAACTCCTCTTCTGGCTTTTGTGTTGTCTCTGTCCATTTTCTCAGAGCATTGGCATGATGACACATTGGCCAACGTCCCACCCTCCATGACCTCTATGACCTGAGTTGCAAAACCAAGCAACTCAGCCAACACCTGGAAGGGACTTACCTGAATCAGGAACCCGTGGGTACTGTGAGTGCATTTCCTACAGGGGACGGGATTCGGAGGTCTCAGCAGCCCATACATGTTTAGTGTTCCATGGTCCTCTTTCAACCTGGATACAGAGAGATTACCTCCAAGCCTGTATCCAATTCTTTTCCTGCTCTCTATGTAACCTATATCTTGGTCTGGGGTCCTCCACAAATCAGGACAACGCAAATGGGCTCCTAGGCTTGGAAGTAGTGAAGTGGAGTTCCTCCTCATTTTACATGTGAGGAAACAGAACAGGTTGCTGAGTGGCTTGCCTGAGCACTTGCACCTGGTTGATTGCAGAACAAGAAGAGAGAGGCCTTCTGATCACCTCTTCAACTCTCTTAGCTAGACAGAGATCCCTGCTGAAATATCTGAAATGCTATTTTTAAAGTGTATTTTAAAATTTTTTAGAATTATTTATTGAAATGTAGAGTTACCGAGAAAAAGAAGGACAGAGAGATCTGCCACCCACTGGTTCAACTCCCCAGATGGCTGCAATGACTGTGGCTGGGCCAGGCTGAAGCCGGGAGCCAGGAGCTTCTTCTGGGTCTCCATTTAGGTACAGGAAACTAGGGACCTGGGCCATCTTCCACTGCTTTCCCAGATGCATTAGCAAGGAACTGCATCAGAAGTGGAGCAGCTGGACCTCGAATAGGTGGCCCTATGGGATGCCAGCACGGCAGACTGTGACTTAACCCACTGTGCCATAGCACTGGCCAGAATTTTTATTTATTTATTTGAGAGGCAGAGAGAGAGAGAGAGAGAATGAGATCCATTTCATCCGTTACCCCACCTCCCACCCAAGCGCCTGCAACAGCCCCAAAACCTGAAGCCAGGAGCCAGGAACACGATCCAGGTCTCCCATGAGGCAAGAA
The DNA here is from genome assembly GCF_051225735.1 of Oryctolagus cuniculus. Taxonomy (NCBI): domain Eukaryota; kingdom Metazoa; phylum Chordata; class Mammalia; order Lagomorpha; family Leporidae; genus Oryctolagus; species Oryctolagus cuniculus. Next base: position 110,492,921 of record NC_142875.1, read on the forward strand.
TCCAATCCCTTGAGTCATCACTGCTCCCTCCAAGGTCTGAATTAGTTGGAATCAGGAGCCGGAGCTAGGTGTGGAACCAGGTACTCCAACATGGGATGCAGGCATCTTATGCAGCATCTCAACCAACAAGGATTTCTATTCCTATTGAAGTTTTGCTTTCCCCAAGATTTAGTCTCTTACTGCCTTTTGCTCAAAAGAGATTTTAAACATCTAGAAATGCCAATTAGGGGTCCAGAAGAGAATGCGAACAGCACTGATAGAATGGGGAAGCTCACTGATTACTTTCAAAGCCATTACAGACTGCCTGTTAGGCCATGGCTACAGCTGGGATCCGTGCCCAGCCAGCGTCCAGCAGCACCTCATCAGGGGGCCCTGTGTACTTCGGCTCTCTAGTCCTTGCTGGCAGTGTCCTGTGTTGACCTCAGTCTGAAATCCTTGATTACCAACATTGACAAGCAGCTGGTTGGCTCGGGCTGGGCCCTCCAAGGCTATGGGAGTTAAAAGAATGACAGCACAGCTCATTGCCTATGTGTTCATCAGGCACAGTTCAGGAAAGACGGGTTGTTCAAGCTTGCCACCTTGAGAAAAATTGTTTTGTGTGAAGTTAATACAGTGTGAAATAGATGTAAGCAAGGTTCTATTGCCACACTCATTTTGGGAGGTATTTGTCGGTCAATTCAGCTTACAAAATACTTTACTTCTCTATTTTCTTTTCTGGAGATCATTCAAGCTACAAAATTAACCACAGAAATGGATGGTCCATTTTCATCAAATCTGTGTATCTTTTCTATGGTTATTTTTCTGAAAATGCAGGAATTCAAGTTTAAAATGTTAAACTCCTGGAGTCATATACAACAGTACAGTCGTATGGGATTTGGAAATCTTCTACTGTAGCTCCTAATATTGCAGACAGGAAGCTGAAACTTCCTGTTATTAGAATACACAGACACAGAATACACTCATTTGTTTACAAACTAAAATTGCACTATTGACTCTCATGCAGCTGTCAGTTCATTAAAGGTCATATTATTCATATAAACTGCTTGGCTAGGTTCTTCTCATCCTGGTTGGGACTACTGCATGCCATATCCGAATGCCTATGTCCAAGTCCTGGCTCCACTCCTGATTCTGGCTTCCTGTTAATGTACACCCTGGAAGGCAGCAGGTAAGGGCTCAAATAGTTGGATCTTTGCCACCCATATAGGAGATCTAGACTGGGCCCAACCCCCTGGCTTTGTTTCTGGCCCAGGCTCAGTCATTGTGGGCCTTTGGGAAACTGTATGTCTGTCTGCCTCTTTCCCTCTAATCCTTTGCCTCTCAAATAAAATTTTTAAAAAAATCAAAACAATACATTTCTTAAAATTTTGCTCTGGAGTTCACATTTTTCTTTTCTGTTCCATTTTGTAGCTTTGATGCCATATTCCAGTCTATGATTTAAATTTTGGTTCATCTTAAGTCTACCAATGTGTTTGAGAAAAGGAAAGATCAGGGGTTGGCACTGTGGTGCAGTGGGTTAATGCCCTGGTCTGAAATGCCGGCATCCCATATGGACACCAGTTTGAGATCCAGCTGCTCCACTTCCGATCCAGCTCTCTGCTATGGCCTGGGAAGCAGTAGAAGATGGCCCAAGTCCTTGGGCCCCTGCACCTTCGTGGGAGACCCGGAGAAAGCTCCTGACTCCTGGTTTCGGGAGCCAACTGGGGAGTGAACCATCCAATGGAAGACCCCTCTCTCTCTCTCTCTCTCTCTCTCTCTGCCTCTCCTCTTTCTGTGTAACTCTGACTTTCAAATAAATAAATAAATCTTTAAAATAAAAAAAAGAAAAAAATCATTTGCTATCTCATAGGTAAAACATAACTTGGTACAAGTATGGCACAGCATCTTGGGACACCCTCATTGCCTATTGGACTGAATGTTTCAAGTTTACCTACTCTGCACTCCCAATCTGTCTTCCTGCTACCATGTACCCTGGGAGGCAACAGATGATGGCCTAAGTACTTGGGTCCCTGACATCTCCATAGGAGACCTGGATGGAGTTTCTGTCTTCAGACTTAGGTTTGGTCCAGCTCCAGCTGTTGTGGGCATTTTGGGGAGTGAACCAGCACAGGGAAGATCTCTCTTGCATGTCCATGCTCTCTCTCTGTCTCTCCTTCTCTTTGTGTCATTCTGTCTTTCAAATAAACAGATCTTTTAAAAAATTCTAAGAGCAGATTTCCAAGCCTATTTAAAAAAAAAAAAAAACTCTTTATGCAACGCATTCAACTTAGAATTCCTCCACTTAGCTTTCCAGGTCCTCAAGGAGACTGAGTGACTTTTCTCCATTCTCACATGAAGGAGCGCTCTCCAAGGACCTTTTCTCCATAGGACAGTCGTGTAGCTAGTCTTCTACCTGGTACAGGCATGACTGAACAATATTGTAAAAGGCCATCCAGTAAACTCCAGAGTCTAGAGGGTTCTTTTCTTTTTCTTTCCTTCCTTCCTTCCCCCCTTCCCCCTTCCTCTCCCTCCCTCCTTCCTTTCTTTCTTCCTTTCTTTCTTTCTTATTCAAAAGGCAAAATTACAGAGAGGCATAGGCATAGGCATAGGCAGAGAGAGAGAGATCTTCCATGTGCTGATTTACTCCCTAAATGGCTGCAATGGCCAGAGCTGAGCAGATCCAAAGCCAGGAGCCAGGAGCCAGGAACTTCCTCTGGGTCTCCTACATGGGTGCAGGAGCCCAAGCACTCGGGCCACCTTCTACTGCTTTCCCAGGCCAGAGCAGAGAGCTAGATTGGAAGTGGAGCAGCCGAGACTCAAATCAGTGTCCATATTGGATATAGGTACTACAGGCAGTAGCTTTACCCACTTAGCCACAGCACTGGCCATAGAGGGTTCTTTTCTATGTTTATTTTAAAGTGCACTTTCCTAGTTTATCTTCCATTATTCATGAAAACTAGAAGAGCCATGAATTCTAGGAGTAGAGAGGAAAGAAAGGCAGGATTTCCTAATCTTGTTTGTACTCAAAAGGATATCCTCTGCATGCAAAAAGAGAATTAAGTTGAAATATTTGTGATTACTTTATGTATTGTAAGTAGCCAGACACCTAAGAATTACCCCTACTTCTTCCTCTCCTTCAGCCCTCATATCCATAATCATAACTTTTATCAAGTACTTCCTGTGTGCCAGATACCATGCACTTACTTTAAAATCCTGATTAATTTAATACAATTATCATCATGATTTTCAGATTAGAAAACCAGCATTTTAAAACCTTTTTATTTATTTCACTTTTTAAAATGTATTTGGAAGGCAAAGAGACAGAGACAGAGATCTTCCGTCCACTGTTTCACTCCACAAATGCCTGCAACAGCTGGGACAGGTGGAGGTGAAACCAGAGCCTTGAACTCAGTCTAGGTCTCCCGCATGGGTGGCATGAACTCAAGTACTTGAACCAACACCTGCTGCCTCCCAGGTTGCACATTAGTAGGATGCTGGAATCAGGAGCAGAGTCAGGATTCAAACCCAAGCACTCTGACAGGGATGTGGGCAGCCCAGCTGGCATCTTAACTGCCATGCCAAATGCCTTCCCTTACAAAAACTGGCACTTTAAAGAAATTAAATGATTTGCTTGAACTCATATGACTAGGATTGGTGAAGCCAGATGCATTCACACCCAAGTTGTGACTCTAGACCCAAAAAGGTTATGCACAGTATTAGTCCAGATCTTCTAGGAGAGCAATCAATCAGACCATGGTTCAGGTCTGATGAAACATGAAAGGAAGGGAGAGGTGCAGGAAGGGCCTTAGACTGCAGCACAGTACTAAAATGTCTGGCAAGGCCAGCGGAACTTCGGGGAGCTAAGTCTCCCACCAGAGGATTTCCACATTGCACAAGAACAGTTTCTGCCTTAGTTTCCCTCCTGAACTCTGTCATGAAGAAGACTTCAAGAAGAATGATTGGGGCCGGTGCTGTGGCATAGCGGATAGGGCTGCTGCCTGCAGTGCCGGCATCCCATATGGGTGCTGGTTCGAGACCTGACAGCTCTGCTTCCAGTCCAGCTTCTGCTGTGGCCTGGGAAAGCAGTACAGGATGGCCCAAGTCCTTGGGCCCCTGCACCCTCATGGGAGACCTGGAGGGGGCTCCTGGCTCCTGACTTCGGATGAGCACGGTTTCGGCCATTGCGGCCATCTGGGGGAGTGAACTGGCAGATGGAAGACCTCTCTCTCTCTCTCTCTCTCTCTCTCTGCCTCTCCTCTCTCTGTGAAACTGTGACTTTCAAGTAAAATAAATAAATATTAAAAAAAAAAGAATGATCATAGAAAGAAGCAACAATGGAGCACAGAGGTTGGGGTTCTGGGTCAATGGAGATCTTTCTGTGGAGGTGTTTGCATGGCTGCCATGTTATATCTCACCATCTCTTTAGGCTAACGTGCTAGTCTTGCTGCAGTGGGTATCTACCTACTGCCCTAGTACAAACCCCTGATATTGCTTACCTAGACAATCCCAATAACATTTTATTTACTTTTTATCTTAGCACCCTTAAAACAATTTCCTGCCATCTCTCTGAGACATAAATCCAACAATGTTATGACCCAGTCTAAGAAGCCAGATGGAGACATCTTTATGTCGCTCTTCTGAAAGATATGATGATCCTCTAAAAGACAAATGCCAAGAATCTCACCAGCTATCATTAGCTGGACCAAGTTCAAATTGCTCCATATTTATTATGGCACTTATGTATGGGCTACCTCAGTTACTATATGTCATTCATCTGTTTAAAAACCCTTCAAATACTTATAGATATAACCCAAGCTTTTGTTCAGGGTATACCAGGACCTCCTTACATCTCTGATTATCTTTGCCATTCCTTTCCTAGCATTTAACACTCCAAAAAAATAAATAAATAAAAAAACACAGCACTGAATTATTCGTAACTCTCAGTGTGCTACGTTACATCTCCACGTCTTTGTCTATACTCTGCCCTCTATTGGGAATGCCAATTTCTCTTCCCCTTTCTTCTCCCTTTGTGCCTCTTTGAGTCTCATTTTATTCAGCTCAGCCTCTGCCAGTTTTGCATGACTTACATGCATGCCAGTTCAAGGATTGTTTAGTCCAATCTCTAGCCCAATTCAAGGATTCTATCCAGGAACCCAGGCAGACAAGGAAGAGCTCAGGACTTCACAAAGCATGTCTGTATCTTTGGACTGTGCTCATGGTCATACAAACCAACCTGAGCCACCCCTTATCCTGTCTCCTCAGGGAATCCGTCAGTTCTGCTTCACCATTTATCTCCTGCGAGCAGTGGTTAAAGTTGTACTCACCTGACACTTCCAGGCAAAGGGAGAGTAGCAGTTATGAGCCCAAGAAATTCTCCTGGCAAGCCCTGTGGAGACAATCTCTAGCTTTGAACCTTCAGGTCTTGAGTGGGGCAGAGGCAGGGACAACAAGGATGAGGAAGGACGGAGCTTGCCAACAAGCCATGTCCTTCCGGTTCTAAGTTCTGAACTGTCTGGCCTTTCCTTTCTGAACCAGTTATCTGTGACTTGTGGATGTTTCTGGAGGTCTTCAGAACACCTGTGGACTTCAATAAGCAGGAGGCATGGGCAGAGAGGAGATGAAATGTATGACAAACCACATCAGATCGCTTCTCAGCCTTTTGGCTAAGATCAAGTATAGAATAAACCACATCAGGATAGAAGGCTACATGACTACAGTGACTCAAGATTTTAAATGTTTCCTTAGTGCTTTTTGGTAGATCTCTCTTTCTCCAGGACTAAAAAGTTGCCTCTAGAACAACTTACATAGATGAGTGATACCTAGTGTGGAGGGAAAAACAGTGAATAAAGGCTGGCTTGGGAATCCTAAACTTATTGGGATTGGGGATGAGAAGCAGGATGAACATGAGGTCTCTTTTTCTACATTTAGCACAGGCATAGTTTTGCTAACTTTCTTTTTTTAAAAAAAGATTTATTTATTTATTTGAAAGTCAGAGTTACACAGATAGAGGAGAGGCAGAGAGACAGAGAGAGAGAGAGAGAGACAGAGACAGAGAGAGAGAGAGAGAGAGAAAGTCTTCCATCTGATGGTTCACTCCCCAATTGGTCGCAACGGCTGGAGCTGTGCCGATCCAAAGCCAGGAGCCAGGAGCTTCTTCTGGGTCTCCCACACAGGCCATCTTGTACTGCTTTCCCAGGCCATAGCAGAGAGCTGGATCAGAAGTGGAGCAGCCAGGACTAGAACCAGCACCCATATGGGATGCCAGCACTGCAGGACAGGGCACTAACCCGCTGCGCCACAGCACTGGCCCCATAGTTTTTCCAACTTTCAACAGGTACTGCCTATTTTTGAACATCTTAGAGGACTCAGCATGATGACTTAGTAAACACTGAGATGTTGCCAAATAGTTTTCAGCCAAAAAAAATTAAGGAAGCATAAGAAGAACTTCTAATACACATGAACAAATCAGAAAACTGGATGAATACAAATCTCACCACTCGCAATGCTGTTTACACTGCAATGTTGCAAATGAAAACAATAATAAAAATTGTAATGGTCATGAAGAATCATTAAATTATTTCACCAGCCACTGTTACTCTGTAAACTCAGAATATACAACTACATTTAAAAATAGATTTATTTTACTTAATTGAAAGACTGAGTTACAGAGTGGGAGGGAGAAACATAGAGAGAGGGAGAGGATCTTCCATCCACTGGTTCATTCTCCAAATAGCTACAACAGCCAGGGCTCACCCACCCAAAGCCAGGAGCAAGGAGCTTCATCCAGGTCTCCCATGTGGGTGGCAGGGGCCCAAGTACTTTGGCCATCTTCTGCTTTCCCAGGTGCATTAGCAGGAAGCTGGATCAGAAGTGGAGCAGCGGGGACTCAAACCGGTGCTCATATGGAATATCCATGGCATCACAGGCAGTGGCTTAACCTATCATGCCCCAATGCCAATTGCATTTTATATTAGAAGTTGAGTATAGATCATATATTTTATATAGATCAAATTTGAGAATAGAACAGTGAAAAACAATTAGTTCCATTACATTTTAAAATATATTCTAAAGCTACAGTTATTAAAGCAATTGGTATCATGCATAAATAAATAGGTAGATCAATGAAAAAAGTAGACAATCTAGAAATAGACCTACATGCAAACAAAATTAACTGATGGTAAAAGAGCATTCCAAATTGTCAGGAAAAATAAATATTCATTAAATGGTATCTGGATAACTGATCAGTCTTTTAGAAAAAACAAAAGTAGGTGGATGAACAGGCAGGCATTTGGCAGAGCTGTTAAAATGGTGCTTGGGGTACCCACAACCCATTTAAGAGTGCCTGGGTTTGAGTACTGACTCTGTTCAAATCACCATTTGTAGACATTTGGGCACTAAATCTCTGTTGTCTGTCTCTGTTTCTCTAACTTTCAAGTTAATTAAAATTAATTAAAAAGAAATAATAGAAGTTAAGATTAAAAATTATTAGGTATAAGGGTTGCAGTGGGTTAAGTTGCCACTTGCAATGGCAGCATCTTGTGTCAGATCTCCAGTTTGGGACCCAGCTGCTCTGTTTCCGATCCAGCTCCCTGCCAATGCAACTGGGAAAGCAGCAAAAGATGACCCAAGTGCCTGGGCCCCTGCCACCAATGAGGGAGACATGTAATAAATTCTGGGCTCTTGGCTTTGGCCTGGCCCAGCCCTGCAGACATTTGGGGAGTGAACCAGTGGATGGAAGATCTCTCTCTCCATAACTCCACCTTTCAAATAAATAAATAAATAAGCTTTTAAAAGTACTACTAGGTATAAAGATGAACATTAATAATGATAACTTTTTTTATTTGACAGGTAGAGTTACAGACAGTGAGAGAGAGAGATAGAAAAGTCCCCCCTCCGCTGGCTCACTCCCCAAATGGCCACAACAGCCGGCGCTAGGCTGATCCGAAGCCAGGAGCCAGGTGCCCCCTCTCGGTCTCCCATATGGGTGCAGGGGCCCAAGAACTTGAGCCATCCTCCACTGCCCTCCCGGGCCACAGCAGAAAGCTGGACCAGAAGAGGAGCAACCAGGACTAGAACTCAGTGCCCATATGGGATGCCGGCGCCGCAGGCAGAGGATTAACCAAGTGAGCCACAGCACTGGCCCAATAATAACTTTTATAAAAAAAAAAAGATTTATTTGAAACTCAGAGTTACAGAGACAGAGGAAGAGACGGAGAGAATTTGGTCTGGCCAAGGCCTTGATGTTTGGTATTTGTAGAGTAAACCAGTGGATAGGAGCCTTCTCTGACTTCTTTCAAAAAGTAATAATAAAATTTGAAAAATTTTAATGTACATATGCAGAGATATAAAAATCCAACCATGAGAATAGTAGGGAAAAAATCAATGAATTTTTGTATAAGCTTGGCACAGAGAAGGCTTTTTCTAAGTGTGATATAAATGCAGAAGTCATAAAGAAAACATTACTAAATATGACTACTAAAAAATGGAAACTCCCGAATAAAAAGTTTATTCAACAAAGTCAAAGACAGTCAACAATCTGAAGCAAAGTAGAAAACAAATATGTAAGCTCCACTTCCTTTAATTTAGATGGAGCTTTTAGAAATCAGTAAGACCAAGATCAACCATCCATAAAAGAATAAGCAAAGAACCTGCACTGGTAGCTCAAAGAGAAGGAAATATGGGGGCCGGCGCTGTGGCGTAGCCGGTAATCTGCCGCCTGCAGTGCCGGCATCCCATGTGGGTGCCGGTTCGAGTCCCGACTGTTCCACTTCCTATCCAGCTCTCTGCTGTAGCATGGGAAGGCAGTGGAGGATGGCCCAAGTCCTTGGGCCCCTGCACCCATGTGGGGGACCTGGAAGAAGCTCCTGGCTCCTGGCTTCGGATGAGTGCAGCTCCGGCCATTGCAGCCAACTGGGCAGTGAACCAGTGAATGGAAGACCTCTCTTTCTCTCTGCCTCCCCTTCTCTGTGTAGCTCTTTCAAGTAAAATAAATAAATCTTTAAAAATAAAAAAGAAAAAGAAATATGGATACACACACTATACACACAAAATACCCAATCTCATTGTTAATTCAATACATGCAAGTTGAGATATCAATAAGAGGGGTGAGTATTGTGGCGTGAGGGGTTAAGCCACCATTTGGGACACCTGCATCCCATATCAGAGTGCCTGGGATGGAGTTCCACCTTTAGTTCTGATCCAGCTTCCTACTAAGGCACCTCGGAGGCAGCAGGTGTTGGCCCAAGCATTTGAGTTCCTGGCACTCACTCACATAGGAGACCTGGATGGAGTTCCTGGCTCCTGGCTCCGGGCCCTATTCATCTCCATGTATACTTAGCCCAGCCTTAGCTTTTGTGGGCATTTGAGGAGTGAACCAGAGGATGTAAGATCTCTCTCTCTCTCTCTCTCTCTGTCATTCTTTCTTTCAAAAAAATATCATTTTTAACCTATCAAATTAGCAAAGCTTTAAAAGCTTGATAACAAAACACATCCACTAGCACACAGAAAAGTATGCACTACTGGTGGAAATATATATACTTGTAACACTTTTGGAGGAAATCTTGACAATATTTGTTAAAAATTGAAGTGCAGGGGCCAGTATTGTGGCACAAAGGGTAAAACCTTCAACTGCGACTCTGGCTTCAAGTCCCGGCTGCTCCACTTCCGATACAGCGCTCTCTAACAGTGCGCCTGGGAAAGCCGCAGAAGATGGTCCAAATACTTGGGCTCCCACACCCACGTGAGAGACCCAGATGAAGCTCCTGGCTCCTGGCTTTGGCCTGGCCCAGCCCTGGCTGTTGCAGTCATTTGGGGAGTGAACCAGTAGATGGAAGATTTCTCTCTCTCTCTCTCTCTCTCTCTGTAAACTCTGCCTTTCAAATAAATAAATAAATCTTAAAAAAAGAAGAAAAATTGAAGTGCATATACAGTTAATCAAAAGTCTACTCTTCTAAGACTCTATCTTAGAGATATCCAAGCAGAAATTCATGCAGAAATAGAAAGATGTATAACCAAGGCTGTGTATTTCTGTAGTATTTAAAAGTAAAGCAAGAAGTAAATCCTGAAAGAAATAAAAGAGGGGCTTGCATTGTAGCATAGTGGGTTAAGCCTATGTCTGATGCTGGCATCCCATATGGGTGCCAGTTCCAGTCCCAGCTGCTCCATTTCCAATCCAGATCCCTGCTAATAGCCTGGCAAAAGGAATGAAAGATGGCCCAACTGTTTGGGCCCCTGTACCCATGTGGAAGACCTAGAAGAAGCTCCTGGGTCCTGGTTTCCACGTGGTCCAGCCCTGGCTGTTGCAGCCATCTGGGGAATGAACCGGGGGATGGAAGATCTCTATCTCTATCTCTCCCTCTCTTTATGTGTCTCCCTCTCTCTATGTAACTCTTTCAAATTAAAAAAAAAAAAGGAAAGGAAAGAAAAACAGCAATGAAAAGAGGTAATGTTTGAAAGGAAGAGAGAAAGGGAGATGGGGATACCATATCTGAACACCACAATGTCATATGGCATATATTACAAGCACAACAGCATTGGATATCAAAATTTTCCAAAATAAAATCAAAGATATTGAATAGCTACAAACGACATGTGAGAAAGCTGAGTCCACCCCCCCCCCCCCAGGTTTAATTGTCACTCTCCCGCTTAAATCTCCGTTGCTCTGAAGCTTGGCATTCAAAGTGCTTCTTCATTACCATTGATTTCTTTTGCCTTAGCTCTTGTCCTGAGATGCTTGTGTTACAACCAAACATAATCATGAAAACACTTCAAAAAGTGCATGGAAAATGGAATTGAAAGATAATCTTATACTGGTGCAAATAAATTGGTATTCTTGCAGAGATTTTTTTTTTGTAATTAACATTTCCCATGAACTTTTTATTTTTATTTTATTTTTATTTATTTATTTTTTTTAACAGGCAGAGTGGACAGTGAGAGAGAGAGACAGAGAGAAAGGTCTTCCCTTGCCGTTGGTTCACCCTCCAATAGCCGGCGCACCACGCTGATCCAAAGGCAGGAGCCAGGTGCTTATCCCGGTCCCCCACGGGGTGCAGGGCCCAAGCACCCGGGCTCCTCCACTGCACTCCCGGGCCACAGCAGAGAGCTGGCCTGGAAGAGGGGCAACCGGGACAGAATCCGGCGCCCCAACCGGGACTAGAACCCCGTGTGCCGGCGCCGCTAGGCGGAGGATTAGCCTATTGAGCCGCGGCGCCGGCCATCCCATGAACTTTTTGAAGACCCATCCCATTTGCTGTTCTCCACTGTTATTTTACCCCACTCTGCCTTTGCAAATGTTTTTCTTGCCTGTTTGAAAACCTTGTAATTCTAAGAAATCAGCCTTTCAGCAAAGATTTGCCCTATTCCTCTCTATGTATACCACTATGGTCACATTTAACACACTATCCTGTAGTTATATATAAGTATATATTGATTACTTATACATATATTACATAGTTAGGAAAGGATGTAAATGAGTAGAAGTAGAAATGAATGACATGGAAAAATAATCCCCAATAGAGCGTAAGCTCCTTGAGGGTAGAGTCCCCGTCTAGTTAAACTCCGTATTTCTAGTGTGAAGTGCAGTGCCTGGTGAGAAGCAGCTGCTCCGTCCACTGTGTGAATGAATGAATGAATGAATGGATAAAAGGATAAATCAGTTAAACTACAGTCAAAAGATCTCTTTGTAGTTTTACATTACTTAATATAGTGACAAATCTCGTAAAACTTGCATCTCTCTTGGATTCCATGTTATCTCTTGCCCAATGCTGGTGCAACAGGCATTACTTGTGGCATTAAAGTGAGGCTGCTATAACAATTCCTTGGTACAGTCTTACACAGGATAAGGTTAACTTTAAAATACACCAAAATACCAAGTAGATAGATTTAATCCTGACAGTGTATTTTTAAGCAAACACTTGAGTTTCTCTATCCTCACATAGTTAGGATCTCTCCAAATAAGAGTAGATAGCAAATTGTTTTCTTTGGCAAATTGATTAATGGGGACATTACTCATATGCCTGGTTGTATGACATCTCCAACAACATTGCCATTTTGTTTATGGAGGGCGGGTAAAAATACCCAGGAATTTACTACCAGTGGAGGAACCACCTGTCTGCTAGAAATCCTGAGGAAGATAAGCTGGGAAAGAAGCTCCCTTGAAGAGCACCGAAAAGGATCTAATTCCACTGTAAGCCTCCCCCACAGCAAACCGCCTCCCCTGATCTTACCAACTGCACCTGTGGAAACATGAGCACAGCCTTGCTGGGGACTTTAGCGCTTTACTTGGCTGGGGACCAAGCTGCCCTACAGGCACCTTCCCATGTCTAAAGGATGGCAAAGTAATGGAGCTGGTGGGGCTGGCAAGTGCAGCGTCAGTAGCAAGAAGAGAAGTAGGTCTTGTTTCAGGAGTAGAAACAAGGGAGGAAAGCATGAGGAAGAGAAGGGGTGGGAGAGGCGGGTGGTGGGACACTGTGTGACAGAAGACCAGGCAAGCGTTCCACCCTCCCGCAGGGAAGCTACAGTGTGGGCAGGGAAGGGGCCGGGGACATGAGATGACAAGGAAAAGGAGATATGATCTCGTCCTCTGAAAGCTCTCAATGGGCAGGAAGGTGACCAGCATGCACACGAGGGCTTCAGAAGGTTCTTGGAAAACATGTTATGGAATTGCATGTTATGGCAAAATTATGTGTGGATTTCAATAAACTTATCTTTTAATTCCAGCTTTCCCCCTGAACTGTTTGAAGTACTCTTATATTCAGGCCTTACCTGAAGCCACAAGATTGGAGCAGGCCAACAGATTTAAATTCCATGCCGAGGATCGGATGTTTGGACAGATGGTTAAGATACCAGTTGACATTTGAGTCCCATATCAGACTGCCTGGGTCCCTTACCCAACTCTGCTCCTGAATCCAGCTTCCTGTTAGTGCAGACCCTGGGAGGTAGCGGTAAGGCTCAAGTAACCGAGTTCCTGCCACCCACATGGGGGATTTGGATTGAGATCCTGGCTCCCAGCTTTGGCACACAGCCAGCTAGGGCTGTGACAGACATTTGGAGAGTGAACCACCAGGTGGGAACTCTACCTACCTACCGAGCTACCTACCTATTTATTTACCCATGTATCTATATCTGTCTCTCTTTATCCCTCTGTCTCTCGAACAAATAAATACATATATACATAGGTAATTCTGTGCTAAATGGAAAGTGGAGTATGTAAGGAAAACACACCAGAAGGCCTGAAGTTAACTCAAACAAAACAAAACAAAATGGGAACAATCTTTAAGGACAGAAAACTACCTTCTCTCAACCTGCTGTCTTAAAAAAAAATAGAACAAGAAAAATAACAGAACACAACACAGAGCTACAGGAGAAAGGGAAAGGGTGGCACTGTGGAGGAGAGGGTAAGAGAGGCCAGGCTGGCCACCTGAGTGCCAAGCCCTGCAGGAAAAGATCAACATTTCTTGCACAATCCCTAACTGCAAGTGCGTCAGCCCGCACAAGGCCATCTTGAACTGGCAACAACACAATTCAAGAAGCTTCTTGGAGGAAAGCAGCATGATTTAGCCAAAAGGGCTTTCTCTTCTAGCTTAGAAAAATACATAGGGTCCAGATCATGAATGTAGAGCACATCTCGGAAAGTCACAAAGTTCTGTGTGGACTCCTGGCACAGTGTGAAAGGAGATGTTGCTACCTCTGTGTTTTGAATCTCATCGTTGTGCAGGCAGGAGTGTTGGCAGTTCTTGAGACTTTAAAATTCCTATGCTGCATTATTAAATGAAGTCTTGAACAGAATAGCTAATTGTATAAATTCCCAGTTCTCATCATACTATCTTATTCAGAAAACAGGGTGTCTTTCTAAAACTATAATTTAAAGAAAAGTGATTAGGAAGCAGGTGTTCGGCCTCATGGTTAAGATACCAGTTAGGACACCCGTGTCCCATAGCAAAACACCTGGATTCAATTCCCAGCTCTGGTTCCTGACTAATACAGACCCTGGGAGACAGCAGGTGATGGTTCAAGTAACTAGGTTCTAGCTACTCATGGGGGACACCTGGATTGAGTTCTGACTCCAGGTTTTGGTCAAGGCTGGCTCCTACAGGCATTTAGAAAGTGAATCAGAAGATGGGAGATAGCTAGCATTTTCTCTCTTGCTCTCGCTCTTGCTCTCTCTCCCTCCCCCAATAAATAATGTTTTTAAAAGGCAGGATCCAGAAGAGGAGTCCTGTCAGATTTCTGAACTCTGGATTTCCCAAATCTCACACTGGAAATGACCACCTCAAAAATGGACTTTGATGGAAAGAAGTTACTTTTTTGAAAAAGATCTTCAAGCTAAAACACGGGCTGAGTTTTTAAACTTGCCCTCTAACATGCTGCAGTAGGTTTAGACATCTTCAGTCTGAGTCAGAGTCAGTAGAATAAAATGTGCCTGGCCCATGTGCGTCTGTTGGGTAAACCCTCGGAGTATTGTGAAAGAAGATACCTGGCATTTGTTCTTTCTTCAGTTCTCTCCTATCTCCCCTACCCTAATCCCCGAAAGTATTCAGTGTCTTCTTTAAAAAATTACAGCCCTACCATGGCAATCAGATCTATCCAAATCTTTCCCCTCTTAGAACACCTATCCTGTAAAACCATATATTCCTCATTTCTACCCCCACCTAAACCTCACGTTAAATTGATCTTTAGGATACAGGTAAGGGAAAAAAGTAGCACATTCTTACTAAAATGTAAACAACTAATAGCGATGCTTGACATCCCTTACAAAGTGTAGTACAGTTTTAAACAGTTGCTTATTAGCCAAATATGTAAGTTTCTTGTTATTTCCTAAAAATATGGGCATACTTTATTTTTTCCCAAAGGGGTATGTATGCATATGGCTTAGGCACGGAACGGTATTTCAGGTTAAAAAGGGTAGTTAAGCCAGCACTTAGCTGGGGTTAGGAAGAAGCAGGGTATGTTGGTGAAGGGGAAGAGGTGAGGGAAAGTTTGGACATGGAAGGTTTTAGTTCCTTGAGCTTCATTTTCTCTTCCTTATTATTATGCTGACCGGGTCTTTTCATCCTTCTATGTCAACAAATTGTTTCAATACTCCTCGGCATTATGTAGTTTGCTCCTGCTGACAAGCTGGAGGCTGAGTTATGTGCTCTGAGTATGTGGCTTTGGACTCTTGCGTCTGAACTCTCTGGCTGATATGGAGAGTAAATAGGTACTGTGCTGCTTGCAAATGCAGGCATATTTGTCCGTGTAGGCCAAGGGAAGGGAGGCATGTTGCAAATGCCTTTAGAACAAAAACAAACTTTTGAGATGGAATATTTTATAGCGTCATGAAAATAAGCTGAACTTCTAGAAAACAAAAAGTACAGAGGAATACTTATCTATAAAACAGATTGGAAAAAAACCACACACAAAACAAAACATGACTAATACTTCAACAGTGAGCTCACCTCAAGCATTTCATGAATTTCACATGACCCACCCACTTTTTCTCTGTACCTCTGAAGATTACCATATCAGCAGCAATAGTACTCTGTTGTTCAAGTGCCAGATTTACATATCGACGGAGCCATGGCATTCCTGAATGTAGAATATTGTACTGCTTGCCTCGTTTGTGGTTTCTATTATAAGGTTAATTCTTGTTCCCTTACCCTTCTCACTTAATCTCATGCCACCCCCTACCTCTCTTCAATCAGTGGTTTGTTTTTGGCTTTGAATAGCTTCCCTCCTTTCCTTTCTCAGTCCTCTGTGTCATGATTCAAAGTGCTTGCAAATTCACTGTACATCCATGCTGCATTTTAAAATCTGTACCACGCAGCCACAGATGACGCTTTGTAAAGACAAGTCAAGGATAAAGAGGTAATCAGTGGTCACTTCTAGGATATTTTCTTCCCCAAGTTTACGGTGTGTGGTAAGGTGGGTCAGAAGTTAGCATGGTAGAGTTCATGGTCATCTTTGTATCTTTCTTGGCAGGCCTTTTTAAAAATATTATTGCGATTTCTGGATTGTATAGGAGATGAGTTTAGCAAAATTTTCCATGCCAGAATTGTATCAATTTTGATTTCCAAAGGAAGTTTGAAAAGGGCTGGACAATGCTTAGATTTTTAGAGTTATGTGTGTCAAACTTAATGGAGAGTCAGCTGGAGTCTAACCAGCTACTTCCTGGCTCTCTGGTGTGCCTCAGGGATACGTGCCCAAGCTGACCCATGTGGCCCGAGAGTAATACGATCGTCTTGGCTCTGTTTAGACACCTGTGCTCTTTTCAGCCCAGTGGGAACAGAGGAGAGAGAGAGCATGGAGGGCATGCAGATCTAGTGGGAGTGGCTTAGGAAGGCACTTTAGGAAACTCTACCATAGCAGCAAAGGCCTGACTGATGCTTCGTGGGCCAACAGTGCCTCTGTGTGGGGTGTCTGAGAGGATCTGAAATTCATTTGTGTATGTTGGGGAGGGAGAGAAGAAAAATAGATGCTGCCTTTTTTTTTGGTAAAGGAATTGCACACTTTGGGGACTTCTTTTGAGAAGACCCTATAGAAAGAGAAGAACCATGGAGTGAGTTGCTAAGCTTCTTGTTATTGTTTAATGCCTATTTTAGATCTGTGAGAACTTGACAAAGATTGTGTGTGTGTGTTAAGGTTACTCTTAAAGAGCCCTTCGGCTCACATCTTTTCAAAGACTCCTCAGGTGTTTTGCTAACCCTTCCAAAATTCAACTGCGGTAGAAGTCCTGGATTTAGCAGTGAATATTCAAGGCATCCAGTTACATTTGAATTCCAGACAAACATATATATCATTTTAATGTATGTCTCCATTCAATATTTGAGGCATACTTTTGCAAAAAAAAAATCCTCTTCATTGTTTATCTGAAAATCAAATGTAACTGATTTCTTCTATTTTATCTGGCAAAAAGTGGAGTACAGAATTCTTTATTAAATCATCCAGCTCTTTTTAAATAATTTGAGATAATTCACTCATTTAAAGTGCACAATTCAGTGGTTTTTAGTATATTTCTCAGAGTTGTGTAATCACTTCCCAAATCAATTTTCATCACCTCTAAAAGAAATCCAGTAACCAGTAACAGTCAATTACTCTCCCTCCCTGCCCATTCCTCAACCCTAGCTAGCCCTTGGCAACTATCAATGGACTTTCTCTTCATTAAAAAAAAATTCTTTTTAAATTTTAAATTAGCTTATTTGACAGACAGAGGAAGAAAGCCCATCTGCTGGTTCATTCCTCAAATCCGGGCAAGAGTTGGGTGGGCACTGTTCCAGGGCTCCCAGTGGAAGGACCCAACTACTGACACCATTACCGGTTGCCTTCCAGGACCTTCACCAGCAGGAAGCTGGAGTCATGAGCCAGCCAGGAATCAAACCCAGACACTCAGATGGAAGCCCCCAGGGTCCTAACAGCTTCACTGCTAGGCCAAATGCTCCTCCGACTGCCTATTTATTTATTTAAAAGGTATATTTATTTGACAGGGAGGAGAGGGAGGGGGAGGAGACAGGTAGAGACAGAAAGAGAGAGAGAGAGAAATATCTTCCTCCCTCTGCTGGTTCATGCCCCAAAAGGCAGTCAACCGAAGCCAGGAGCCTGGAACTCCATCCAGGTCTCCCACGGGGGTGGCAGGGACCCCACCCAACCATCTTCCACTCCTTTAGCAGGGAGCTGGCTTGGAAGTGGAGGAGTGGGGCAGTGGGCAGTGGGGACTTGAAGCCCTGCTAGCACAGGATGCAGCTTAACCAGCTGCGCCACAGCGCTGCCCCAGGTCGTTCTAGATGTGCCTATTCTGAGCATTTCCCCGTAAGCAGAGTCATACAATATGTGGCTTTGTACGTCGGCTTCTTTCACTTAGTATAATGTTTTCAAGATTTAAACACATTATAGTGTGTATCTGCACTTCATTTTTATGATCAAATAATATTCCTCTATACTCGCATAGTCTACAATTGTTAATCTGATGGACATCTGGATTGTTTCCAGTTTGTAACTATTATGAATAATGCTTCTAAGAGAAAACAAGTTTTTGTGTACCAGTTTTTAGTCGTTAAGTTTTCACTTCTCTTGGCTGTGTACCTAGAAGTGGCCATATGGTAATTATGTTTAATATTCTGAGGACCTGCCAATTACTTCCCAAAGCAGTCGCACCATTTAACAGTCTTAATTTTTTTTTTTTTTTTTATTATTTCAGGTAAAGAGCCTTTAGAATTTCTTCAGTGTCCCAGGGGAGGGCCTCCTTACAGGGCTCCGCCCTCAGGGCTGAAAATGGGTCCCTTCCCCTGCCTCCCAGGGACCCAGGGGCCGAAATATCAGACCCAGCGCACTGTGGGAAACGTAGTTGGGCCTCCCGCCTGGTCCCGCCTCCTCAGCGCGTGTAGGCCAAAGGAAAACAGACGCCCCTTGCTGAGGCCATGTGGACATTGTAGTTCTCTTTCCAGTCAACCAAGCGGAGAGTGCGGCTTTAAAAACTACAGTCCCCATAATTCCGCGGTGCTACGGCGGCCGCAGGGAGAGTCCGCGTGCAGCCCTCCCGCCCACCCTCGGGTCTGGGCCGCACTCCAAGGCGTCTGTAAACACACCCAGAGACTGTCATGGAGGGGGAGGAGGAGGCGGCGGCGGCGGCGGCGAGGGGAGGCGTTTTGGGCCGCCTCCAGGGTCCGCTCTGCCATTCCTGATCTGGTCCCTCGTCCCCGTGACTGTGGCATCAGGGAAACGAACTGTTAGGCGAGAGGAGGAGACAGTCAGAACCATATCCCCTTCTTCCCCGGGGCGGGGGCCGGGCCGAGCCGGCTGAGCCGGGGGAGGGCCGGGGGAGGGTGCGCCTGGCCAGGCCGGCCTGTCTGCCGAGATGGATGACAGTAAGGTAAGTCCTGTGGTTTGCACGCGCAGCTGCCGCCGCCGCCGCCTGCTTGTCGCTAAGTGCTAGTCCTGCCGCGGAGCCTCAGCTCAGTAGTCCATGCCAACAGCCGAGAAACACCTGTCTTAGACATCCTGCGCCTCTCCAGTCCCTGCTGCCCGATGGTACCCACCTGGGAATTCAGGAACACTGGGGCTGCGTTTGTACAGGACGGGCCCTCTCCTTGGGAAATGTGTCACTCTCGGGGCAGTCCTGTTTGCCAGCTTTTCCAGGGAGTGCAAACCTTAGGCTGACTTGCCCGTCGAGATAAGTGAAGAAACTACTGTGCTTGCCTTGCGCCCCCCACGCCCCCGCGCCCCTGTCTCCAGTTGGGAGACCTTTGCTAGTGTACCCTGAACCAGCCCGGCTCCCCTTCCTTCTTTCAGGCTCCCATACTCAATGCCCCATTCATATAATCAGTTCACTCCCCTTCTGAGCTGTTTTCCCGTGGTTGGTTGGAACACTCTGCTAAGCTCCTGTTGCTCTTTGGCCAGAGTTTGGAATTTAAACTCCTTTAGAAAGACTTCTCTAAGTAGAGAAGTCCTTTTTGTTCATCTAGATTAATATCCCATTACCATCCCGCGTTCCTTACCCAAATCACTTTATGTTCGTTAGATGATGTTCATTATTGGTTGATTTATATAATTTATCTAGGGCTGACCTGTTCTTGACAGTCTTGCATCTGCCCACATTAGGAATGTTGAGTTTTATTTCACGAAGATAGGGACAGTCAGCGTTTCTCTTACGGATGCCATAGGATGCTTAGTTGCTCTTTTAAGGAATCAAGCTTGAAAAATTTGCCAGTTTTTTAAGTAAAAACCAGTCCTTCCCTGTGCTCTCTGGAGGCTTACTTTGCACAATCTCTGGCATACTCCTCAGGATAGATCTTTCCTTTGGGTGCCCTTTCTTCCCCCACCTAACCAGTAAAACAGCTGCTGCCAAGATTTTGTTTCACACATCCTCAGGGAGATCCAAAGAGTGTCCGGCATCTAGGTGCTGCTTGTTTTATTCTACATCTCTGCTTCCCTTTCGTGCAGGGAGTGCTGAAAAAAAAGTGACATGCAGGAGGGGAAGTCCAGTGCGGTCCCCTGGAACTGGGACCCACCTAGAGGAACAGACAGTATCCCCTAGTAGGAAGTGGTGTTTCCAAGACAGAAGGGAGGAGTTCTGAAAGTTTTCCACAAACAGAAAATAATTTTCCATGCAAGCCTTTGCAGCTTGATCTTCCAGTGTTAATTTTGAAATTAAATCCTAAAAAAAAAAAAGAAATTAAATCCTGAATACTGTACCCATTATGTTTCCCAGAAAATACTGTCACATATGTTTAAGGATGCTAAAAGAACATACTGTTCTTGAATTACCTCAATTTGAGACTCATAGTATATTCTATTAATTTTCAAGTATATCTTTTTTCAGACCTTTGAAACAGTTCACAACTGTTTCAAAGTCTTCAATATTCTCAAATATGTCTAAGAACTACATAGGATTTTGGGTTATTTTATTTACCTATAAGATAACATAAATTATTTCTAAAACTAGCAAACTGATGGGTGGGTCCGGGGGTGGGAGGTAGGATATGCAATTTCATCGTTTTGCCTAAAAGAGTGAAAGTAACATTTGAGTATAGACTATGCTTAACTTACTTCCTATAGGGTGCACAGGTAAGCAAGATGGATACACTTCTCATTCTTTATTAATTCATTGTTTTATGAGAGTACTTAGAAACTATAAGTTTTTTAGGTCTTAATAATCACCAAAAAGAAAGCTCATTTCAAATGTGGCTGGGTGGAAAGTGGCTTTCACTTTGAATGCGTGTTGTAGGTGTGAGTGAGTCTTAGTTAAGTACCTTGAACAGCAAGACTGGGCCTCTCCTTCAGCAGCCGGGCCGTGTGAAACAGCCATTTAGTAAGGCATGGCCAGGTCCCAGCCCTGCCTCTCCCTGTGCCCTTATTGTTATGCTCCTCCTAGTGTATACAGACTTATTCACACAGCAGACACTGTCTGCTCGAGTTGTGTATGGATCACAGAGTCTGTTTCCATTGCGAAGGTGAGGGGTGGGGCTCCAAAGTGTGAGAGCTGTGCCAATAAGAGCAAAAAGGGTGACAGCAAGTCCAGGTCAACAGGAAGAACCAAGCAGGCAGGGGCAGCAGTTACAGAGAGGTAGCGTTTGCATGTTCAGGTCAGGAAATGTGATGATGATGGGAGGACACCATTTATACGGATGTTATATTCTGAGTTGTTTTCACCAGTGGCTGTGAATGAGTGTGCCAAGAGTTCTCCATGCTGCCATGCAGTCTCCTGCCGTAAGAGCAGGACAGGTTTGAAAGCTTGGACCCCACCCCTACCCTCGGGCGTCTCAGGGTGTGCCTAATATAGCATAAAGTATTAGTTGGTAGTGATTAAATCAAACCGGAGCAGAGTGATGTTAAGGCGATCATGCTGATGCACTTGGGTTTTGTTAATCAGTGTTTTTAGTTGAGCAGGGCAGCAGGGCATACTTGCAATAGCACATGGGAAAAATAAATGAAGAGGTAGACCAGGCACTTAAAAGTGGAGGCCTGGGAGAGTATGGAGTAGCAGAGCTCCAATACTGACTGGATAGATCTCTTAGGCTAGTTGAGACAGAAAAAAGTCTTGACTAAATTGTTGAACCTTTCTGAGCTTCCATTTTCTTATCTGTTGCAGTCTTAGGTGAGGATTAGAGATAATGCATATAAATCTAGTACAGAGGCTAACACAAAGCAGATACACATACAGAAAAAATGTTGTTATATTACCTAGGAGTGACTTCTGTGGCCCTTAGTGCAGTGCAGTAGATGCCTGAGGTGCCCGTTGTCAACATTCTTCATGTGTATGCTGTTGTCACATTTGCAGCCATGTTCACACCTGTGCTACCCTTGGCTCTTACCTACACCCCAAATGGGACAGGGGCAGTGGGATGGGACATAAACTGAACTTCAGCTCTGTCCCTCACTGTTAGATTGTGTGAGGAAGGTGGTCTCCTAAGCCCACCTGCGTGTTGCCCACCACTGGGGCAAGGTGCTTGTTTTTATGAAGGCCTCTTCTCCCTGACTTTGCTGTGTCTGCTTACAAAGAAAATAAAAATGTATTGTTCCCTGGGGCTTTGATCATAGAGGTTCTTATTTTCTATTTTATGTTTGACTATTTCATATTCATTGCATCAGTACATTGAAATATTTTCAACCAAATGTGATTCTGCCATAGGTGATAAGCTGGTAAAAAGATCACCGCACTATACTGCCCAGCCTGACAGTTTAGGTCACCAAGTTCCAGTTAGCTGACTGATCGGGGAGGGCGTCAGCCACTGGCCACAAGCTGCCGATATGGGCCATTGTTTCCCTTCATACTACTTTGCCATTTTGTCCTACACACAATTATCTGTCAGGAAATGAGGTTTCTTATATTTTCTTTCGCCTGTAGACCCCAAGGTCTTCCATTCTATTCAGTTATTCTAAGATATTCTGTAGCTTGCAAAGATTATAACTTGGCCAAACAAACAAACAAACACCACCACCAACAACAACAAAAAACACTTGTTGGCATTCCCAGACCTGTTCTTTGGCCCCTGAACTCCCTCATTTTGGCTTGTTAGCCATCCTTTACACAGCTGGAGCTACCTCCTTGGGCAATGCTGTGTAGCCCAAACAGTTTCTGCTTTTTCTGTTCTTCCACTCCATCAACACAAGACCAAGACAGAGGGGCCAGCCCTTCTAATAAACCAATCTCCAACAATAAATATTAATGTGCCTCCTTTCCTGTCTAGGTTACATGCACATTTTAAATTTGATAACTCTGCAGATAGTTTAAAAAACTAAGAGTAATTTGAAAACTACAGACACTGGTTGAAATCTGAATTGCAATAACTTTAGTTAGAATTTTTTGCACTATAAAGTTTTCAGAAAAGTTTGCTTCTTTATTTAATAATTTGTTAAGCCTTTGTTGGCCATCTGCTATGTACTAGGCATTGTACTAAGCAATGCAGATAGTGAAGATGATTAGAATTGGTGACTGTTCTGGGAGACTGTACATTTCAGTGGGCAGGGCAGATAACTACCAATGAAACTGCAATATAGTGAGGTAAGAGATGAGGGAAACCGAGGTAAGGTGTTTTGGGGGCAAGAAAGATAGGTGCCCAACTATCAGATATGTCAGATGCAGGTTCAGAGTAGGAGTGAATCTGTAAGGAAGAATGGAGCCCCACCCCTCTCCCTACTGCCTAAAACAGAAGAGATGGATACCTTGTATTATAGTATATTGCACAAGAAAATAGGTATTTTGGTACAGTTAGAGCAAGGATTGAAAAACTTTATGTAAAGATCCAGATAGTAAAAGTTTGCAAGCCATATGGTCTCTGTTGCAGTTTTTTAACTCCTTGTATGACAAAAGCAGCTGTAGGCAGAAGGTAATAAAAGGGCATGGTTGTGTTCCAATAAAACTTTATTTACAAAGACAGGCAGCAGGCAGTGACTTGGCTTGCTAGTAGGGCAGTAGTTTACTGATCCCTAATTTATAGCATAAGGCACAAATAGACATATGGTGAGAGAGAGAGAGAGAGACTGAAAGATGATTTAGAGCCAAAGTGGTCAGAGATGGAACCTGGAAGATGCTGAGGGCCAAATTATGAATGCCCAGTAAGCTAGGCTAAGAATTTTGGGCCAGTAGTTTTCAAGTATGGAAGACAGCTGCTGAATCAGAATGTTTGAGAATCGGGCCTGGGAATTTCAGTTTTGATAGGCTTCCCAGTAGAGTGGCCCACATACTTAGAAAGTTTGAAAACCGAGGCCTGTGCTGTGGCATAAAGGCACCAGCATCCCACCTGGGAAGAAGCAAAGACAGTATGTAAGTCCAGACCATCTTACTGAATCGTCTGTGACAGTTTCAGGCTTTGCTGGACTCCATGTCGTGTTATGTCTGGATGAAGTCGGATCTAGCTCTGCCTTCAAAAAATACTAGCTGCTGTGGGGAGGGGAGAGCCAGGAGTTAACGCGCAGTTTAGAACTGCCAGCTTTATCTTCTTCCTTCTCTGACTAGAAAGACGGGCTGAAAGGTCAGCAGCGGGAGGATGTGATTAGACTTTCTCGCTCTACTTTCAGAAGATCTGGTAAATGAGAGTAAAAGCCAGCCCCACCGCTGGGAAGGAAGTTATGGGAACCTTAACACCAAATGAAAATGTCCCTGCTTGTTTTGGTTTTTCTTTAAAGTGGTCAAGAGCAGCGGTGAGGCAGCCTGCTCTTTTCTGTAAGCAATAGGAGATAGTTTCTTTCACATTTTTAAAGAGAGACAGATGCAGCACACCCTCTGCTGCTGCCCGTTTTAGGTGAGGCTTCCTGTAATTACAGTCGTTCTCTTGGGTGTACCGACGAGAGGCTTCGGTGAGTGGCCCTGAGAATCCAAGCATCAGGATGTAAGTCAGCACAAAAAGCGTGCAAAAATAGAGTTCTTCATTGTTATTGCAGATTTTATAGCCCTTCTGAGGGAGCATTTTTTTTTACAGCTGCTGTAAGTTGGTGGTAGTGATATGAATTTACATCAATTTCAAAATGTTGCTAATTTTTCTTTTCATTTATTCAATTATCAGTCTTTTTTTTTTAATATATACGTATTTGAAAGGCAGAGAGACACAGAGAAAGGGGGGGAGAGAGAGAGAGCATTTCCATCCACTGGTCCCCTCCCCACACGCCTGCATAGCCAGGCTGAAACCAGGAGCTGAGGAATTCCGTCTCAGTCTCCCATGTGTGTGGCAAGCACCCAAGCACTTGGGTCATTGTTCCCTGCCTTCCCCAGGTACGTCAGCAGGAAGCTGGATCCAAAGTAAAGGAGCCAGGACTCAGCTGGAAGTCTGATGTGGGGTGCTGGTGTCCCAAGCAGTGGCTTACCCTGCTGCCAAATGCCTGCCCCAGTTATCAGTCTTTTAACAAATTCTTGCCTTTGTGCTGGATACTATGAAGGGTGCAGAAGAAGTAGCAAGTACAAGTTACCCACTTGAAAAGCCCATACTTGGGGAAGATAGAAAGTAAACATAAAGGTGTTAAAAAATATATATATACACACAGCAATATAATTTCATTGTGATGTCAACTAGATAGTCCAGAAATTTGGAGAAGAAAATGATGTATGGGCAGAAGAGTGCTTTAGAGAAATAGGGCTAGAGCTGATCCTAACAAAAGGAAATATAGCATTTGCTCTTTTGGGTAGTGACGGCTGAGAGGGAGACATTCAGAGAAGTAGTGGGTGTAGGTAGAAATGCAGCTAAAGGGTTCAGGCAGAAGGTCTCTGAGAAGCCTGGCATGACCCGATAAGAAGGGTACCCTGGGGGAATAATGAAGGAAAAGACTGGCTCAGCGAGGGGAAGTGTGGGTGTAGTGGGCTGAATGGTGGTCCACCAAAAGATAATATTCTACTTCCTGGAAGCTGTGGCTATCACTTAGAAGGAAAAGAGTGAATATTACGTATATGGCAAAAGCTGTGATTGAAGGTTTTGAGAGGGAGTATTCATCCTTGATTATCCATGTGGTCCCTGAGTCCAATGGCAAGCGTCTGCCTCCATGAGAGGCAGAGAGAGATTTGACAGATGCGAAGAAGGCTGTGTGACCACAGAGGCAGATTGGAGAGTGGTGTGGCCACAAGTCGAGGAGTACTACTAAGAGCCACTAGATGTTGGCCAAGGCAAAGAATGGATTCTCCCCTAGGGCCTCCAGAGGGAGTGTAGCCCTGCCACACTTGCGTCCTCCGAACTCAGAGAATAGGTTTCCATTGCTTCAATCCTTTGTGTTTGTAGAAATCTGCTACAGCATCCACAAGAAACTAATGTGCTGGGATGGTGACTGTCAGCAGTGCCGAGCCAGAGGCCTTCTCTTGGACCTGAGGGTTACCCAGCCAAGGACTGTTATAGAAAGTTCATTATTTCTACATGATCAGGCATTGCTATTCTACAGTGAAGAAAAGCAAACTACAGGTCTTTTAGTAAGCTGAAAAGAAAGGTTAATCTGATAGCTCTTTGTAAGGAGGACGGGTTGGAGTAGCGAAGTGGGGGTACAAAGGGAGCAATGGCAGGGAACCCCTCTGGGAACCTGTTGTAATAATCTGTGAGTGGGCCCTGACAGGCAATGAGATGTAGAGATGGAGGGCAATCAGAGATTTCTCTAAGGGAATCTATTGGCATGACTTCAGCAGGTGGGCACTCCAGAAAGGTCAAGGAAAATGGAATTAATGTATCTTGGTGCAAATGTCTCTTGAAATCTGCACAGTTTTTGCATAAAATGCATTTCCATGAATTTGTTGGAGTCCCTTCATAGAGGGAAATCTCAAAGAGTCCTAAAGGAAAATATCTGTTAGCCTCATCATCACACCCCTTAATCAAGTGCCTAATGCCAAACTGAGTGGGAGTAAATGAATGAAGGTGTAATATTAAGATAGCAATTAATACATTAATGAAGCACCTGTCTGTTTCAGAGCCTTTTCAAAGAATTCTGTGCTCAGTTATTGAGTCCTACCTGAAAATGTGGAGGGGAAAGGACATGCTGGATGTCATGAGTGACCTTCTGATAGGTTGCTTTGATGCCAGTCTGAGGACTTCTAGTCCCTGTTTTGACACTGCAAGTCCCTGGACTAAAATTTTGTCATCTATAAAATGAAGAGATCTGTGTGTGTGTGTGTATGTGTGTGTGTACACACACATTCTGCACCAGCAGGGCTGCTTTATATCCTGGTATCCTGCCCTCTGATTATTTTTGTGATTGTTTATTTCATGTCTGCTTCTTTGCACTGGTCTAAATGCATTGAGAGTAAGGATCCTATATTCTTATGTTTATATTCCTAGAGCTTTACAGTGTTCATTGAATACCTCACTTTATCCTAAACACTGTACAATAATTATTTATTGAATAATAGAGTTTTTATTTCTTTACCTGAAAAATATGAGAATAGTAATGCTTACTGACTTCATCAGAGGTGGTGTGAGGGCTTTCCCTCTGCAAACCTTGATTTAGTCCCAAATTTTAGTTTTTGTTCTGGCCCCAAAAATCTAGAAGTAAAATGGCCCAAGAATCTCTGGAATAGTATTTGATCTGGATGCTGGAAGTTTCCTCATTTTAAGGAGCCCAGTTAACTTAGAAGGAGCATGTGATCACAATCCCGTCTTCTCTTTCTGAGGAAGTTGAACCTGTTGCCTGTGAAGCCTGCGCCATCTGCAGTGTCCTCAGGTTTTGCAGGCTGGCTTCTCTTCTGTCTTTCATTCTGAAAGTTAAGAACCATCAGGACTTCCTCTGTGCTCACTGGCTAAGTCCTATAGTTTTATCTTAATTCTCAGCCTTTTAAACTTAATATTAGACTTGATTCCACCTCTATAATATTTTTTTCCTCTCATAAGCATCTGGGTCTCTGTGCCACCTTGTTTCCTTTTCTATTATACCATGTCTGTCTGGTTTTTTTTTTTATGACAGCATTATTGAAAGGTTAATTCACATATAAAATTTACTCTTTTATGTGCATGACTGTGATTAATTTTATTTATTTATTTTTATTTATTTATTTGACAGAGTTAGACAGTGAGAGAGAGAGACAGAGAAGAAAGGTCTTCCTTCCGTTGGTTCACCCCCCAAATAGCCACCACGGCCGGCGCTGCGCCAGTCTGAAGCCAGGAGCCAGGTGCTTCTTCCTGGTCTCCCATGTGGGTGCAGGGGCCCAAGCACTTGGGCCATCCTCCACTGCCCTCCTGGGCCACAGCAGAGAGCTGGACTGGAAGAGGAGCAACTGGGACAGAACCCGATGCCCATATGGGATGACAGCACTGCAGGTGGAGGATTAACCAAGTGAGCCATGGCGCTGGCCCCGACTGTGATTAATTTTAAAAATTAATGCTTAATTTTCATGTAAACCTAGAACAGCTCTAAAATAACAAAACCTATTCATCTAAAAAAGAAAAGAAAAAAGAGACCCTGAACCCATCAACAGGCATTCCCCATTCTGTCCTTCCTTTTCCAGTCCTAAGCCACTGCCAGCCCACTTTGAGTCTGTATAGATTTGCCTATTCTGGATAATTCATGTAAATGGAATCACACAGTGTGTGGCCTTTGTGTTTGGCTTCTTAGCATATGAACAGGGTTCATCTGTGTTGTCTCATGTATCACATGGCTGAATAATGTTTCATTGTATGAATACACAACCTTTTGTTATCTCTTCCTCCCTTGGTAGACTTAGGGGTTGCTTACACATTTTAGGTATCACAAAGAATGGTGCTGTGAACATTTGTGTACAAGTTTTAGTGTGGACATTGTTGTCATTTCTTTTTGGACTATACCTAGGGATGGAATTGCTGGGTCACATAATAACTTGATGTTTAGGTTTTTGAGGAACTGCCAGACTACTCTTCAAAGTGGCTTCACCATTTTACATTCCCACCAGCAATGTGCCAGCTCCAATTTCTCCATCTCTGCACCAACACTTGTTATTAGCTGTCTTATTTTATTATGGAGCCATCCTAGTGGGCATAAAGTAGTATTTTTGTGTTTTTGATTAATGATATCTTGTGTTAGTGACTAATGATGTTGAACATTTTTTCCTTTGCTTATTGGCCATTTGTATATCTTCTTTAGAGAAATGTCTACTCAAATTCTTTGCCCCCTTTTTAATTGAATTGTCTTTTTATTATGGAGTTCTAAGGTTCTTTATACTCATATATTCTGGATTACATGTCCCATATATATGATTAATATATATTTTCTCTCTGTGAGTTGTCTTTTTGACCTAATATCTTTGTAGTACAGTTTTTAAAATTTTTTTATTATTTATTTATTTGAAAGGCATACAGATAGTGACAGGGAGAGGAAGAGGAAGTGGAAGATGGGGAAGGAGGGAGGGAGAAAGAGAGAGAGGAAGAGAGTGCTTTCATCTGCTGGCTCATTCCCCAAATGCCTTAACAGCTGGCACTGGACCAGGTTGAAGCCAGAGCCTAGAACTTGTTCTGGGTCTCCCATGGGGGAGCCCAAGTACTTGAGTCATTCTCTCCTGCCTCCCAGGGTGCACATTAGCAAAGAGCTGGATATGAAGCTGCGGGTTTTTCTTAGATGCCCTTTATCAGATTGACAAAGCTCCCTTCTATTTCCAATTTGTTGAGTGTTTTTAATCAGGTAAGGGTGTTGGAGTTTGTTAAGTGCTTTTTAAAAAAATCTATTGAGATGAATTTGCAGTTTTTGTGCCTTTTTTCCTATTTATTGTAGTAATTGAGTTTGGGGTGTTAAAACAGCCTTTATTCCCGGTATAAATCCCTCTTAGGGACCAGAGTTGTGGCACATCAGATTAAGCTACCCATTACAATGCTGGAATTCCCATATGAGCCTAGTTTATGTCCTGGCTGTCCCACTCCTGATCCAGCTTCCTGATAATGCGCCTGGGAAAGCAGCAGGAGATGGCTCAAGGTCTTAGCCCCCTGCACCCAGCTGGGAGATCTGGATCAAGGTGCAGGCTCCTGACTTCGGTGTAGCCTAGTCCTGGCTGTTGCTACCCTTTGGGGAGTAAAATATCATATAGAGGATCTTTCTCCAACTCTCCTTTTCCCTCTGTTACTCTGCCTTTCAAATACACTTTTTAAAAATCCCCTCTTAGTCATGGAATATTTTCCTTTTATATGTTGCTACATTTAGTCTTCTGGTATTTTATGAGGCTTTTGGGATGTGGATTCACAAGATATATGGATCTGTAGGGTTTTTTTTTTTTTTAATGTCTTTGGTTCTAGTATCAGGCAGATACTGACCTCATATGAAAAGAATGAGTTGGAAAATGTTCTCCTTCCATTTTGTGGAAGAGTTTACGAATTAGTGTTAATTCATTCACTGTTTGGTAGAACTGGGATTGGCATTATAGTGCAGCAGGTTAACCATCTGCTTGTGACACTGGTATCCCATACTAGAGCACCAGTTCAAGTCTCAGCTGCTCTGCTTCCAATCTGGCTCCCCTCTAATGTGCCTGGCAAAGCAGCAGAAGATGGCCCAAATACCTGGGCCCCTACCACCCACGTGAGAGACCCAGATGGAATTCCAGGTTCTTGGCTTTGGCCTGGCCCTGCCAAGCTATTATGACCATTTGGAGAGTGAACCAGTGGATGGAAGATCTTTCTCTCTGTCACTCTGCCTTTGAAATAAATAATTAAATTAATAAATCTTTTTATCCATTTACACTTTTAATTTATTTGCTCCTTTCTTGCCACTTCAGTTATCTCTGTTAGAATAAATGTAGTATAATAGAAATATAGACAAAGGACTCATCACTATAACATGTTTACCTGTCTGGTTTGGTTAAATAAATATTAATTTTAAAACAGTTTGGTAGAACTCACCAATGAAGTCATGTGAACCTGGGCTTTTCTTTTGGAAAACTTTTATTATTTTTTATATATTTACTTGGGAGAGAGAGTGTGTATGTGAGAGTGAGAGGGTGAACATGAGTGAAAGAGAGAAAGGCCTCCTCTGCTGGCTCACTCCCAAATGAATGCAACAGTTGGGCCTGGGCTAAGCCAAAGCTTGAAGCCTAGAATTCAATCTTGGTCTCCTATATGGGTGGCTGGGAACCAACTACTTGAGCCATTACCACTGCCCCCCAAGGTGCACACTGACAGGAAGCTGGAATCGCCATCAGAATCAGTACTTGAACCAGATACTTGGTATGGAATATTGGCAACCTAACTGATATCTTGACAACTAGGCGAAATGCTCTCCTCCAGTCTCTTAATTACAAGTCTATTCAGATTTTCCTATTTCTTCTGCTACTTTGCATTTTTCTAGAAATCTACCCTTTTCATATACATTCTAGTTTTTTTTGGTGTGTAGTTTTTCATAGTGTTACCTTATAACCCTTTTTATTTCTGTAAGGTTGGTAGCAATGTCCTCTTTTAGTCCTAATTTTAATGTATTTTTGAGTTTTCTCTTTCTCTTAGTCAATCTGGCTAAAGTCTGGGTCAATTTTGTTGACCTTTTTGAAGAACCAGCTTTTGGTTTCATTGATTTTCTCGTTTGTTTTCCATTCTCTGTTTTATTTATTTCTGCCTTTTATCTGTTTGCTTTGGGTTTAGTTTGCTCTTGTTTGCTAGTTTCTTAGATGGTAGTTTAGGTTATTGATTTCAAACCTCTCTTCTTTTTAAAATATTGGTGTGGATAGTTCCCTGTGAGCAATGCTTTAGAGACATCATGTAAGTTTTGTTTTCCTTTTCATTAATCTCAAAATAATTTTCTAATTTCCCTTGAAATCACAATCTTCTTTGACTCATTGGTTATTTAGGAATGGATTTTGTTTTTTATCTGCCATACTTTTTAAATAACTATTACCATGGGCTAAGAGAAGCATTGATACAGTCCTGGTACTCAGTTTCTAAAAGTCATGACATTTAGTTTTAGCTTGTCTCAAAAGAGAAAGTTTCAGATCTGGTAATTAACAGAAAAGCAGCACCTTTATTTTTCCTTGCTTATAATCAATATACTTTAACATTTTTGACATATAATGATGACAGGCATAGTACTGCAGAGACCCTACTAAAATCTAACATCTTTAATATCCTACCTTTGTGAAAGAAGTTTTCTGTGGAGGTTAAGGAAAAAGTATCAATGGCCAACAAATTTCTTGGTTTAGCATTAGCATAGAGAGAGATCCTGAACCTGGCTCAGTGGGCCTCTTAGGGCCCAGTATCCCCAGCTCATAAATGTGTTCTCAGTGGAATTAGAGGTGAAATGGATAGTGGCTAAAGAGGTACACTGTTTTAAAGCCAGGTGTTTAAATTTTCATGTGGCTCTATGTCAATAGAAATAAAATTAGAACAGGGGAAAAAGAAAATTTTGTTTTTTTTTTTTTAGTCTGTTAGTACATCAGTACTTTTATTTAGCCATATTAAAATGCCTCCTCACAGAAGAAATATGAGGAGAGAACACAATGTGGTTATCATTATGTTTGTGAAGATTTTATGAATTGGTAGGAATGTTTTTTTGGCCCAGAGATACTTAATGGAATCTTTGGAGTTGATTTCAATTTTAGCTTCTGGTTCTTGGGTTCCTAATTAACTTCCCCTGCCCTTTCCTTAATTAAATGGATTATGGAATACATAAATTTCAGTTGTAGGGAGCTAGCATACCAACCCACATGTGTTAGTATGTTTTTCCTTATAAAGTGCTTGCATACACAGTGCTATCCTTGAGATTCACAATAATTCTGTGATGTACTTTAGTCTCTTGAAAATTTACCAGACTTTAGCTAGTATCAAAAGTAGAAATTTTCAGTCTATCAGTGAGAAAAATTTATGCTAGAGAAGTGGCGGTTACATTTTTTTTTTTTTTAAGATTTATTTATTTGACAGAGTTACAGACAGTGAGAGGGAGAGACAGAAAGGTCTTCCATCCGCTGGTTCACTCTCCAGATAGCCACAATAGCTGGTTACATGGTTTTAAATGTAATTTTACAGGAGATGAGATAAAATGCAAGAACCCTAGATTTCATTTACTGTGCCTTTATGATTAAAAAAATTTCCAATTTAAATATTTTACTGCCATGTAAATTAAACAAAGGGTTATAACTTTTGTTTGAATTTTATGACTGTGCTAGGTTTGTTTTCAGAAAATCAAAGAAATCCCTTAAGTACATTCTGTCTTCTTGCTGGCTTCCTCTACCACTAATTAAAAACAGCAGTATATGAGGGATGGGATTACAGTGTTGTATGATTGATGACTCATTGTATTACATAAAGAATATGTGTCATTACCCATTTATTGCACTGTAGACATGAGTTTTTGCTGTAATATATTGCTTTTAAAAATTAGCAATAGCAAATATCAGGGTACATCAGAAAGTTCATGGAAAAAATAAATTAAGAGTGTATTGGTCTTTGAAATCCCTGCAGATGTTTTTCATAATATCTATTCTCCATGAACTTTTTGAAGACTCCTTGTATACTTTATCTTGATGCAGGGTGATTTTAAAATATTTTATTAAAATTGTGCAATTGATGAGCTGTAAGCATAATTTAACATTTAAACATTAGCAATATTTGGATGAATGCAATTACTGTCAAATATTTGATTCTGAAGAAAAGTTTCCTGAGGTTTATGTTGTTACATTGAAATAAACACATAATGATGCAGAATAAAAGTTGGAACTAAACTTGGGAGTAATACTGAAATAAGCACTTAAGATGGTAGTGGAAAGGATTTTCAGGGCCAGCACTGTGGCATGGTAAGTTAATCCTCTGCCTGTGGCTCCGGCATTCCATGTGGGCGCTGGTTCTAGTCCCAGCTGTTCCTCTTCTGATCCAGCTCTCTGTGTGGCCTAGGAGGGCAGTGGAGGGTGGCCCAAGTCCTTGGGCCCTTGCACCCGCGTAGGGGACCAGGAGGAGGCACCTGGCTCCTGGGTTCGGATTGGCACAGCTCCTACCGTTGCGGCAATTGGGGGTGAACCAGCAGACGGAGGACCTTTCTTTCTGTTTCTCCCTCGCACTGTAAGGAAGGAAGGAAGGAAGGAAGGAAGGGAGGAAGGGAGGGAGGGAGGGAGGGAGGGAGGGAGGAAGGGAGGAAGGGAGGAAGGGAGGAAGGGAGGAAGGGAGGATTTTCCCCCAGAGGTTTGTAGTTATTTATTTCATTTCTGAGCCACTCTATAAAGTGCTAGGTATAGTGGTCAGCCATCATGATGTGACATGGGTTTGGTAAATGCAGCTGATTTACTTTGAAGTTTAGTTTCTTTGACCTAGTAACAGTCTGATCTGTCTGATCTCTTTAAGGTACTTGTCATTGTTGGTATATGGTACACATAGTGAGTTTTTGCATCGCAACAAATCTGAGCCCTTTGAATCTTGTTACCTGGGAAGGTCTGCATTTATTCTAGTGATTTGCAGCGTTTAAGTTTTGCATCTTCTCTTAGAATTACCTTTAAAGCCCTACCCTTAATCCTGTCAGTACACTGTAGATACAAAATTTTTATTCTCTGAGGGCAATTCTCAGAAAGACCAAATCATCACTAAAAACCTTGTCAGATAAAGTGGAAAATCATTTTGTTTGGGAACTTACAGAATAACCTGTAGCTCTAAAGTAAAGAGATACTGTGTTCTATGGCCTGTAAAAACTGGCTCAATGCCAGCATCCCATATTGGTGTGCCTGTTTGAGTCCCTGCAGCTCCACTTCCAATATGGCTTCCTGCTAATATGACTGGGAGGCAGCAGATGATTGTCCACGTAGTTGGGCCTTTGCTACCCACATAGGAGACCCAATGGAGTTCCAGGCTCCTGTCTTTAGCCTAACCCAGCCCTGGCTGTTGTTGCATTTGGAGAGTGAACCAACAAATGAAAGATCTCTCTCTAAGCCTTTCAAGTAAATAAATCAATCTTAAAAAAAGAAAAGAGAGAAAAACAAAACAAGAAACAGGCTCTGGTAGTACTTTCCACAAAGTTTTGAATAGTGGCATTATTGGAATAAATATATCCCCTTTCAAGAAGACTGCTTTAAAGAACATTTATTTGAAAGTAGGTTTGGGTTTTTAGAAATGCATTTTTACCTGTTAGTTAGCTCTTGTATAAGAACTTGGGAAGGTTTCAAAGCTAAACATGAGGGAGATTAGATTACTTTGCCAGTCACCTAGTAATTTTGCCAAAGCAGGTAAGTGAGTAATAGGGATGTTGGAGGATGTTTTATGACACTAGTAGGAGCAGGTAATCTACCGAGACAGTCCAGGGTATAATTATAGGCTTCTCAAGGCAGGAGAGAATTATCCTGAAGATTGCAAGGACTTCCTGTGTCTTTCTTAGGGCTCAACAAAGTTGAAGAGGGTATTTATAGTCAGATACACTTTTATATTTATTTTATATTTTATACACTTTATATTTATAGTCAGATACTCACAAATATGTATGAGTATACATACATACTTTGTTTTTGCTGATTGTATATACTGAAAAAAATCATAAAAAAATGAGAAAAGTTCTTTATAATCACATCTATCGGAAAAAATCCTCATTAACTTTGTTAACTTTTTTCTAGATACTGTTTTATAATATTAACATCATAATGAACTTACAATTTTGGAGTTTTTAACAGTAATTCTTTTCTTAAGGCAATAAAAATTCTTCATGAACAAAGTATTTGATGGAGATCTTCTAGTTTTTATTACCCATCTCCATATGGTTTATAAAGCTTACCACTGAACTATTCAAACTTTGTTATTGAAGAAATAATATTTCTTCTCACATTCATGGTATGAAGTCTCAGGAAGAAACTGAGGGAGAGATCCTGAAGACATCTGATGGGTATATGCTTTCTTAGTTCCGTGGTCTTCACTTACTCAGGATTTGTAAATTTTTGTTGTTGTTGTTAATATGAAGCTATACCTCTCTGTATAGAAAAGCAATGTCTTCTCTCTTTTGCTGAAGGTGGTTGGAGGCAAAGTAAAGAAGCCTGGTAAACGTGGTCGGAAGCCAGCCAAAATTGACCTGAAAGCAAAACTTGAGAGGAGCCGGCAGAGCGCGAGAGAATGTCGGGCCAGGAAAAAGCTGAGATACCAGTATTTGGAAGAGTTGGTGTCCAGTCGAGAAAGAGCTATATGTGCCCTCAGAGAGGAACTGGAAATGGTAAAGTCTGTGAATAAACATCTGAAAAAAAAAGCATTCTCAACTCAGCAAAGAAATACACATTAAAACATGCAGATCCCAGTCTTTGTCTATCCTGTTAGCAAACATTGGAAGGAACATTAACCTGTTAGCCAGGATGTACACAAATTTGCATTTTCATACAGTGCTGGTGATGGCAGACTGTACAGGACAATTTCATTGAAGGATTATGGTAGGAAAAAATGGAAAATAACCTAAATGTGCAACAGTAGGGGGTTGCTTAAGTAAGTTATACTACATTTGTATATTGGACTACTTTGTAGCCAGGAAAAAAAATCACAATGCACCTATTTTTACTGTTGTGGGAAGGTGTTCACAACATATTGCTAAGTGGAAAAAGCAGTAACAGTATGTCACTCTGCATAGCATGATACCATTTGTGTTGAATTTACTTATTTGACATGTTTTCTCCATTCATTTGTTCATTCATTCATTCAGACTCTGGGTAGTGACTCCAGAAATGCAAAAGAGAATAGATAAAACAGAATTGACACCCTCTATTCCTGTGAGCTCAGGGAGCAAGTGATAGGAGACAAGTACCACCAAACTGACCTTATAGAAAGATTTTTCGAAAGTAAGAAAATGAGTTGGGACCCAAAGAGAGGGACATGAATGGTGTGTGTATTGTCCAGATAGGCGCTATTCAGTAGATTGAGTTTTTTTTTTAATATCTTCAATAAGACCTGTGCTATGAAATATTTTTTACCTTCTTCCGTGTGTAAGCCACTCTAGAGCAGAATCTTTGGTCTGCTTCATCTTTGTATACCTCCAAAGTCTGTAGTATATAAGGGTCTTCAAAAAGTTCATGGCAAATAATATGGAAAAAAATCAAAATTTCCACACAAATTTCCACTACCTTTTAATTGCACTTTTCTGTGAACTTTTAAAATATTACTCATTTTTTCCACTAGATTCTTTTAAAAATATTTGAAAGCAGAGATCTCATTTCTGCTGGTTGACTCTCCAGATGCCCACAACAGCCAGGGCTGGGCCAGGCTGAAGCCAGGAGCCAGCAACTGAATCCTGAGTCTCCCTTGTGGGTGGCAGGGAGCCAACTTCTTGAGCTGTCACCTGCTGCCTCCCTGAGTAGAGCCGGGAGTTGAACCCAGGCACTCTGATACTGGATGCCCAAGGAGCATCTTAACTGCTGTGCCCAATGCCTGCCCTTCTGTGAGCTTTCTGAAGTACCCTCATACACTCTAGTAGACTGTAGAGGCTTACTGAATGTTTATGAAAGACAGAAAGGCAACTACTATGTTTAATTTGGGAGTGGGAGTCATGCTGTGATGATTATAAAAAAGAGATGAATTATATATAATGGCACACTGGGGGAGCTATTCCTTGAGCCAGAGGAGCCTTTCAAAGTGAGCAGTAAATCACAAGAAGATCAGCAGCATCTTCCCACCCTATCCTGAAAGATGGCCAATCTCTTAATTCCATTTTCCTATGTTATCAAAAGGTAATACTAGGGAATGGTGGGATTGCCAGTAGACAGCCTGGCCTCCAGCCATGGTAGTTCATATGTCTGGGATTTCTACCAATGGCTGCTGGCTAGACAGAATTCTGACTAGTAAAATTTTACTTAAACATATTTTGTTATTTCAGTACAAGCAGTGGTGCATGGCAATGGACCAAGGAAAAATCCCTTCTGAAATAAAGGCCCTACTCACTGGAGAAGAGCAGAGCAAATCTCAGCAGAACTCAAGCAGGCACAACAAGGCTGGGAAAGCAGATGCTAACAGCAGTTCCTGTGAGTACAACCCACGGGAGAAGGGGTGCTAGTTCTAAAGTGTCTCAGATGTAATACACTAGTAAGTGAAAGGGTATTACATTCTAAATGCTAAAAGGCATTTTATACAGAGTTTGTAAATAGCAACTGATAAATATATGGACTTTTTAAAAAAAATTAAGTAGACTTAGTCCATGAATGGAGAGGCACTAATCTAGTCATTGTTAATAATTCTACCTTTAACTTGTATTTTGATTTCCAACTTGAAAGTACTTTCATATTTATCTTAAATGTTTCTTCTGATGTTGTTAAAGAAATCATACTTCTTAGTTTATAAAGAAATCGTAGAGGAGCCAGGTGAGGTACCCAGGGTCACACTGTAATGATAGGGCCTGTCCTCACCTAGGCCACCCTCTCTAGTACAGTAGCCCAGAACTAAAGGTTATTTTATTTTTTTAGGTAAGATTCCAATAACATAAACATTTTAAAGGAACAATTCAGAGGCTTTTGGTCTATCACAATGTTGTACAACCACCTCTATCTAGTTACAAAATAATGAATTACCTCCCAGAAAACCCTGAACCTGAGGGGTATTCCCTGTCACCCCTCCCCAAGCCTCTCACCACCATGCTTCTGCTTCCTGGCTCTATGGGATCTGTCTGTTCTGGACATTTTGTATAAATGGGATCATACAGTATATGACCTTTTGTGTCTGACTTCTTTCACTCAGCACGTTTATAAGGTTCATTCCTTTTGGTTGCCAGATAATATTCTTATGTGTATGTGTACCACAATTGTTTATGTCGCTCCGCCTCTTCATGGAGGAACGACACAGGACCTTGCGCTGTTCTTTCGTCTGCTCGGCCCTCCCCGGGTTTGCTGCTGGTTCTTCCCGGGTTGGCTACTATCCCTTCCACCTCCGTGGAAGGGCGGTTCCCCCTGGCCGCTTTCCCCACTTCCGCAGGGGAGCGGCACACCGCCGGCCGGCTCTTCTCGGGGGCTGCACAGGTGTTCCCCTTAGATGTTCCTGGTGCATGCCGTCTCTCTCCTCCTTTATAGTCCTCCTCCGCCAATCCTAACTTGGCTGCCAATACGCCGAGTACGCTGCTCTCCTCCAATCAGGAGCAAGTCCTACAGTTTATTGGTTGAACTGGAGGCAGCTGCGTAGAAGCTGTTTTCTCCTCTCCCAGCGCCATATTGTGGGAGAGCAGATGCATAGAATAAGTCTTAATTCCAGTAACTCAGTCCAGTCCGGGCTGCTCCCCACAGATCCCCCTTTCTTTTTATTTTTTGGCGTTGATACGCGCCTGTCTTCGGTGTCCCGTGGCACACACTCTGCTCTACTTGCTAGAGTTGCCACAGGTTCTTACAAGTCCTATCAATCAGGCAAACCGAATCCGGGTCCTCTCTTCGCCATGTTGTGAGGAGGTTTTTAGGCGCTGATGCATGCCTGTGTTCGGTGCCCTGCAGCGCATGCTCTGCTCTGCCTGCAGGGGCTTACAAGCCCTAACAATCAGGGAAACCGAATCCAAGCCTTCTAATTGCGGTATTGTGGGGAGGCCTTACTGATGTTAATTTGTGCCTGTCTTCGGTGACCTGCGGCGCATAAGCTGCTAGCCGCCCGCAGGTGCTCATCGCCTCACTTAATCAGGCAGACCGAATCCAAGCTTTCTAATTGCAGTATTGTAGGGAGGCCTTTCTATTTCTCTATTTCTCTATCTCCGGGCATTCCTATTTCTCCCATTTTACTTCTGTCTGCCAACATTCCCATTTCTCTCATTTTACTTCTAAACTTCTGTTTCTCTTATCCCTGCGGCTTTCCGGCGCCTGCCCCGAGGCTGCTTCTCGGCGGCTTTCCGGCTCTGAGCCGCTTCAGCCCGCGCCTCTCTCATCTGCGCGGCTTCTCGGCTCTGCGCGGCTCGGCTTCGCGCGCACACTCCGCGGTCTCCGCGCTAGCCCCGCATTCCCTATCTACTTGTGCCCCGCACGCTCTCTCTGCGCGCGGCAGCCTCCGCGAATCACACAGCGTCAGCTCACGTCTCCGCCACTAGCATTCAATCTAAGTTCCCCGGGCTAGCCTGGCGAATTCAACCCAGCTCACGTCTCTGCCCCACGATTTGGCTTCCCATCCTTTGCTCCCCGGGCTAATCAGACGGATCCCAATCCGGCTTACGTTTCCGCTTCTGGTTTCAACTTTTCGCCCCCTATTCCCGGGCTAACTTGAGAATCCCAAAGTGGCTTTCATTTCCGCCTTGGCCTGCCCCCCGCGGCTTCAATTTCCCTAACATTTTTCTCTACCCGGTATGTTTCCCCAAACTTTCCTCCAACGATATTCCTCCCTCATTTCTCCTGGCCTCTCCCCACAGTCCGCATCCGAGTCTGTTTGTTCTAGCTTTCACTTTCGCTTTCGACCTTAGAGATTTCTCCCAGCTTCCCCCTGTAGTCCGTATCTGAATCTATGCCTAGGCTTTCAATAGCTTCTTCCGGCACCTTTTTCGTCCGGCTTTTCCCTAGGCTGTTTGCTAGTCTCTCTCTCCGAAATTTTCCCAGTTCTTCCCGTTTCTTTCCTCCTAAGTTTCCTATCCGTCCTAGGTTTCCTATCCGTCCTAGGTTTCCTATCCGAGTCACGGCACCATTATGTCGCTCCCCCTCTTCATGGAGGAACGACACAGGACCCTGCGCTGTTCTTTCGTCTGCTCGGCCCTCCCCGGGTTTGCTGCTGGTTCTTCCCGGGTTGGCTACTATCCCTTCCACCTCCGTGGAAGGGCGGTTCCCCCTGGCCGCTTTCCCCACTTCCGCAGGGGAGCGGCACACCGCCGGCCGGCTCTTCTCGGGGGCTGCACAGGTGTTCCCCTTAGATGTTCCTGGTGCATGCCGTCTCTCTCCTCCTTTATAGTCCTCCTCCGCCAATCCTAACTCGGCTGCCAATACGCCGAGTACGCTGCTCTCCTCCAATCAGGAGCAAGTCCTACAGTTTATTGGTTGAACTGGAGGCAGCTGCGTAGAAGCTGTTTTCTCCTCTCCCAGCGCCATATTGTGGGAGAGCAGATGCATAGAATAAGTCTTAATTCCAGTAACTCAGTCCAGTCCGGGCTGCTCCCCACAGTTTATCCATCTGTTTGTGAATAGTGCTGCTATAAACATGCGTGTACAAGTATTTGTTTTCCTGTTTTCAATTCTTTTGAGAATATACCTGGGAGTCAAATTGCTGGTTCATTTAGTAATTCCATGTTTAACAATTTAAAGGAACTTCCAAACTGTATTTCATAGCAGCTGAAACGTTTTTCATTCCCACCAGCAATGATTGGCTGTTCCAATTTCTCCACATCTCCCCCTACACCTGTTCCTTGTCCATTTTTACAAACTATAGCCATCCTAGAGGGTGTGATGTACTGTCTCATGACTTTGACTTGCATTTCCCTAATGATAATAAAGTTGAGCATCATTTCATGTGCTTATTGGCTGTTTGTGTATCTTCTCTGGAGAAATGTCCGAGTTTCTTCCCCAGTTTTTGTTTGTTTTTGTTTTTTAAAAGATTTATTTATTTGAAAGGCAGAGTAAAGACAAAGAGAGGAGGAGACAGAGAGGTCTTCTGTCCGTGGGTTCACTCTCCAAATGACCCTAAAAGCTGAAGCTGGGCCAATCCAAAGCCAGGAGCCAGGAGCTTCTTCCAGATCTCCCACATGGGTGCTGGGGGCCCAAGCACTTGGGCCATCTTCTGCTTTCCCAGGCCATCAGCAGGGAGCTGGATCAAAAGTGGAGCAGCTAGAATTCGAACTGGCACCCATATGGGATGATGGTGCCACAGGCTTAACCTACTATACCACAGTGCTTGGCCCCCTTGCCCATGTTTTAATTGAGTTTTCATTTGTTGTGGAGTTGTAAGAGTTCTTTACTTATTCTGCATACTTGACCTTTATCAGATACATGATTTAGCCTGTCTTTTAATTTTCTTGTTAGTGTCCTCTGAGGCACAAAAGATTTTAATTTTGGTAAAATCCAATATAGATAACTAGTTTTTCTTTGTTCTTGCTTTTGGTGTCACAACTGATTCCATCACCAAATCCAAAGTTGTCAGTATTTATCTCTATGTTTTCATCTAAGAATTTTTATTTTCTGGCTTTAGCTCTTTTATTTGAGATGTTGACCCATTTTGAGTTATGTTTTCTCTGTAGTGTGGGTTAGGGTCCATGTGTTGCATGTGGGTGTGTAGTTGTCTTAGTACCATTCGTTGAAGAGGCTAAAGATTTTAGAATGAAGTTGATATGTGTTGATTTCTTGATTATTGTGATTTCTCTGGGAGCAGTTGAAATAATTATACAGAAATATTACAAACTTAACTTTAAAAAACAATAGAATTGAAGAAATTTGTTTTTTGATAATTTTAATTAGCTGAGGTAACACTTGACCTTAATTTTTTTAAAGATTTATTTATTTGAAAGTCAGAGTTACACACAGAGAGAAGGAGAGGCAGAGAGAGTGAGAGAAAGAGAGGTCTTCCATCCGTTGGTTCACTCCCCAATTGGCTGCAACGGCTGGAACTGTGCCAATCGGGAGTCAGGAGCCAGGAGCTTTTTCCAGTCTTCCACATGGGTGCAGGGGCCCAAGGACTTGGGCCATCTTTGTCTGCTTTCCCAGGCCATAGCAGAGAGCTAGATCAGAAGTGGAGCAGCCAGGACTCAAACCGACACCCATATGAAATGCTGGCACTGCAGGTGGCAGCTTTACCCGCTATGCCACAGTGCTGACCCCTAACCTTAATTTAAGTTGAATTAATGAAAAAAACTAAGCTCATTTTTTCTTTGTATTTTTAAAAAATAACTTTTCTGTAAATACTAAACTAAAAAAAAAAAGTCACACATTTTAAAACAGATAACTAAATTCATTGGCTTTAAAGACATTCTTACATTGGTGAATTTGATTTATTTTTCAGGGTGAAGATCAGATGAAACGATGAATCAGTGATTGAAGCCAACATTCTGACTCCTGTGGAGGAGGAATGGACCAGATTGTACTTCTCGGCTCTATTTACTACCT
The DNA here is from genome assembly GCF_051225735.1 of Oryctolagus cuniculus. NCBI lineage: Eukaryota > Metazoa > Chordata > Mammalia > Lagomorpha > Leporidae > Oryctolagus > Oryctolagus cuniculus. Next base: position 110,535,186 of record NC_142875.1, read on the forward strand.
ACCGCTCAGTAGTCATCTCTGTAAATCTGCAGTTTCCACCAAAATATGTGATCCTAGATCTCAAAGGAGCTTGCTTCGACTTGGCAACACTTAGAAAATTTATAAGCATTTAGAGACGTGTTCTGGTTGGTATTGCCACCCATGACATTTAACATGTTGTGATGCTTGAGATCACAGTAGAGAAAAATGGGTGAAGATTGTATTTTTGCACCTTAACTCCACATTGCTTTGTTGGTTAATTTATATTCTTTCCATGTACTTATATGTGTGTATGTGTTCAGTTGTCACCATCTTTCATGTTTTTGATTGCCCTGAAAAGAGAAGCCCAATGGGCTGGTTACTGACTATAAGTCCTCAGCTTTTATGGACCTAATCTTACTTCTTTATATTTACTTGAGTAATGTTTATTTCCTGCATGAACCATGATTTCTCCTGTGAGCCATTCCAGCATAAGCTGTGAATATGTATTAACATATATAGAGAGACATTTCTATTTTTATAATCCACAATGACATGCCTGTTTTAAATAACATACATGTTAAAATCCATCAGGAAAATCCTCAAGACAGCTTCTATTTAAAACCTTTGTTGCTGTCTTCTCAAACTATATTTATAAATGTTTGTTAGGGCCAAATCCACACTTGGAGATGAACTCGTCACAATTCTATTTTTAAGCAAGAAATAACCTTTCAGGCATTTCAGCAGCATATATTTTCTTGACACTCTAGAATACGTGTGTGTGGATGTATGTTTCTGTTGTCTATATGTGTACGTGGGGAGGACAGGAGTGAGTGTTCACATGGTTTCTTGTGTACTCAACTGAACTAGATTTTTTTTTTTTCCTGAAGAAAATAGGATGAAACTAGCTGCTGAGACTGAGTGTCTGCCTTGCAATCTGGAACAAAACAAGGGACAAATTGCTGGTAGACGTAATGGTGATAGCCACAACCAGAACACTGAGTATCTTCTCTTACGAACATGTTCTGAGCCAGAAAGAAACACACTGGGCAGGGGTCAGGCTTGGCCCCGGCTGTGCCCGCGGTGGAGTGACACACTGGGGCCGCAGTTGTGCGTCGACTTGGCAGGAGGTGTGGAAGGACAGAGGAGCTATTTCCAGTCCCATCAGAGCTCTGTGTACTTTGTACCTGGCTAGCAAGTGGGGTGCTGGTAGGAGACTCAGGCTCGTACCGTGATACGCTCAGACGGAAGTAGGGGTTTCTTGATTTTCTCAAGGAGACACTTTAGCACTGTCTGTCTTCTCTTTCTCATCAGGACTTGTGCTCCCTGTCACTGCTGAATTGCAGTTGTTCTTCACTCTAATGAAGCAAGTCTTTGGCTTCCAAACAAGATGGGTTTTGTTATAAACTGGCAGTTTCAAAGGAGACTTCTTAGGCTAGATTGTCATTGAGGTAAAAGATGGGATGGACCACATGGTTTAAGATGACAAGGTACTCCTTCCCTTCTCTCAGGCCGGCGTTTGAACAAGGCGCCTCCCCTTAGCCGGAGTTCCTGAAGACCTCTTGTTCTTAGGTTGCAGACGTGGATCGCCAGGCTAGTCAAGCGTGACTACTGATATACCACTAGCCCAGCTTGTTGGGTCTCTGTGTTTTGGAAGATAGAGCTTTTTAAGAGTATTTAATGTCTTTTTAGATAAAAATAAATACAGATAAAGGATTGTTGATGTTCAGGCATTCAGATTGTAATGGGTATGTTTTTGCCATCTGGTCTACTCAATTGTGTATTTCTATTCTGCAAAACAACCCAAGACTTACTTTATATTGCTTTGTTCAGTACCTTCTGAGTTCCTTGAAAGAGTTGTTTTCAAAGCAAACATTCCAAAATGAATGTGGCTTTTCAATGGAATGTCTCCATTGTGCTTGAAGTATTTCTTCTCTGGTTGTAATTCTAAATTACAGCATCATTTAAGCTTCCTCCCCTCCCCCTGAGTATCTATACAAGAGCAGTGACTTTGTCCTCAGGTAAAGGATATATGTAATTTTGGGTGAAAGTAAATTACTGTTTATTTGAGTTTATTCCTACACCTAACTATTGGGTATTTTGGAGTAGATCAAACCAAGAGAAAGTTCCTTGGTCTTAAAAAGGAATGCTTTGGTTGCTTTGGGTTATTGTGCTGGCTGCGCACTGTGCCACTTTGGAGCATATGAATAAACGCCACTGATGAAAACAGCTGCAGCATTTCCTTCCCGCTTCCAGTTGGGAGCAGCCTTTGGAAGTCCTGGCATCTCTCGCATACCTGCGATGACACCAGGAACAGAGGGTCCGAGAGAACGAATGAGGTCGGGAGAAGGCGCTGTTCTCCTTGCTCTGAGTAAACAGAGAGCTGTGTTCTTTTTCTTGTTTCCCCAAAGAAAGAAAGATAAGGAAGAAGTATATTTGTGTCCAGTCATATTGTCATTATTTTAGCATCAGCCTGACCTATATTAGAGCAACTGTTTATAATATGGAGTTTGACCTGTTCAAGTTTTAAGATATAGTTGAAGTTCTTAAGAAATGTTTCTATTTTATCTGAAATCTTTCTATATATCTATCTAAATCAGAACTATCTTACTATAACAAATTCATATCACTGTTTATCAGCTAATCAGCAGTATTTATCAGCATCACCAGTTAGCATTTTATCATCCTTGAATTATGGATAATTATAAAATCTACAGGTTTAATTAAACTGGACTTTAAATATAAATAAAAACAAAATTTAAAAACAAATGTTGAACTATATTTCAAGAAAAAGCATAAATGTTATGTTTCACAAAATAATCAGTTGCATATTATAATTTTGGTTTTAAAAGGAGGGAGATTATTAAACCATATGGTATTTGGGGGCATTGAAGGAACTTTTCTTTCTCTGAAGAGCATTGTATTATTATATTTTTATGACAAATAAAATATCTTCACCAGAGACATCTCAGATTGTCTGTTTTATAATACTGAAGTATGTCTGCATTAGCAGAGTGTAAAAGTATGAGATTTAGGCAGAGGAGTGGTCTTGGATTCATTTCTCAGTCACTTTGAGTTATTTCATCTCCTTCCTATTTCCCCATCTGTATTAAACAGGGAGGATTGGGGCCAGCGCTGTGGCACAGTGGGTTAACGCCCTGGTCTGAAGCACCAGCATCCCATGTGGGCACCAGTTTGAGTCCTGGCTGCTCCACTTCCAATCCAGCTCTCTGCTATGGCCTGGGAAAGCAGTAGAGGATGGCCTGAGTCCTTGGGCCCCTGAACCCATGTGGGAGACCCGGAGGAAGCTCCTGGCTCCTGGCTTTGGATCGGCTTGGCTTTGGCCGTTGTGGCGATTTGGGGAGTGGACCAGCAGATGGAAAACCTCTCTCGCTCTCTCTCTCTCTCTGTCTATACTTCTCTCTGTAACTGTCTTTCAAATAAATAAAAATAAATAAATCTTTTAAAAATAAATAAATAGGGGCTGGCGCTGTGGCACAGTGGGTTAAAAGCCCTGGCCTGAAGTGCCAGCATCCCATATGGGCGCCAGTTCTAATCCCAGCTGCTCCACTTCTGATCCAGCTCTCTGCTGTGGCCTGGGAAAGCAGGAGAAGATGGCCCAAGTCCTTGGGCTCCTGCACCCACGTGGGAGACAGGGAGGAAGCACCTGGCTCCTGGCTTTGGATCAGGGCAGCTCTGGCCATTGCGGCCATCTGGGGAGTGAGCCAGCAGATGGAAGACCTCTCTTTCTGTCTCTACCTCTCTCTGTAACTCTGTCTTTCAAATAAATAAAATAAATCCTTAATAAATAAATAAATAAAAAATAAAACAGGGAGGATAGTGTTCACAGAGTAATTCTCAGGCTAAATAGGAGCTATGAGAAAAGGCTTGTTGATAGTAGAGAACTACATTAAATTTAAATGCTCACATTATACCTATGTTTGTTGTTAGGATTTAAAACACTAAACATATATTTAAAGAGCCAGAATCTAAATACATACTGTTGTTAGCATCACATTTCCCAAGTCTTTCTAGCTATATCATTATGTGTATCATTGGAATAGTATAGTTGGAAGCCCTTTTTAGAAGTAATGGATTTCTAGTAATTAGGCTAATTTTAAGAACAACTAATATTCCAACTGGAAATATCATCCTATAATTATCTGTATAAAGCAGATTTTCAGGCTGCTAGGTAACTGAGTTCCCCTTTCCACAGTCCATCCGTTTTACTTAACTCTAAGGTGGTCATGAATAAGAGGACTGCCATGTAAAGTTGTGTTGATTGTGCACTGCACAAAGGCACCAGTTAAGGAAGCAATTGGGTCTAAAAATCGAGTTCACATTCTGCTCAACAAGCGATGTGTGAAGGAAAGGGCACCTGCCACCTGCACACCAAGGCATAAGTATTGTTCCATTCTGTCCAGACAGGTGGTTTTTACTAATTTTCCCCAAAGTGGGTGCCTTCCTCATTCCTCCACCCAAGGAGTACCTCTTATAAAAACGTGCAAGGGGCCGGCGCTGTGGCATAATGGGTTAAGCTGACACTTGCAATGCCGGCAACCCGTATGGGTGCCAGTGTGAGCCCCGGCTGCTCTACTTCCTGTCCAGCTCTCTGCTATGGCCTGGGAAAGCAGTGGAAGATGGCCCAAATCCTTGGGCCCCTGCACCTCCGTGGGAGACCTGGAAAAAGCTCCTGGCTTTGGCCTGATCCAGCCCTGGCTGTTGCAGCCATCTGAGGAGTGAACCAGCAAATGGAAGATCTCTCTCTCTCTCTCTCTCTCTCTCTCTCTCTCTTTCTCCCCCTCCCCTGTAACTACCTTTCCAATAAATAAAATCTTTAAAAAAAGGTCCCTTCTCAAAAGCTACAGATAAAACCCATCTCACGAATAAATCATTTCAAATATTCAAAGAAGATACACTTCAAATAAATAAGTAAGTAAAAATGTGCAGAACAAGAGTGTGTTGTATCTGGTTTTTGCTGGCTCCCCAGATGATAGCCAGCTGGGTACATCTCTTCCTGACTTCATGTCCAGTAACTTGAGGTTAGTAGCATTTCGCAAGCAATGGTGGGAGTATTTACACCATAGCAATCAGTAACCACTACAAATCATGCATTTCTTCTGCCCACAGAGGCAGTTTCCAACACACTGTGCAACAAGTCCCAATGTAGACTATCATGGCCCAAGCAGAACATGCACATGTGAGCAAAGTGTATCACTGAGGGTCCGACAGAGTTGTAGGCAGCTTTGAGCTGTCTATACCCAACTCAGATTGGTTCACAAGACATGATTGTTGTGATACAAATTGTTACGGGTCACAGAGAAACATCTTGTCTGTGTCTAGAAACACTAAGGAGGTAAATCAGCTGAATTCCTAACGCAAGCCCTAGGGTCAAAATAGGCACAACGAATTCACTTAGGTGTTGTGACACAGTGTCCCAAACACTCCCAGGCTGTAGTGGGCTGAGGGTGAACAGTAAGTTCAGGTTTATGGGCCATCTTGACTACAGCAGGAGAAGCACTGGAGCAGGAGACAACTCCTGTACCCACAGAACCCAGCCTAGTCTCGCCAGGCCACAGCACCCCCTTCCCGGGAAGGAAGGCAGTATCTGGCAAGCTCTTTCCAGCCCCGAGCTGTGGAAATGCTTTGGCAAGCTGGGCACGACAGCTCCTGGCCTCAGTGAGGTAGGCTTGGATAGCCCAACACCAGTGAGGCCAAAAGCCATCCTAAGCCCACACTGAGTTTCGAGTCTTAACCACTTCAATGGGATGAAGACCATGCCTCTCAGCACCACGGGAAAAGGTGCAAGATGTAGAGCAATAAACAAAACCTCTCTCAACCTGCTGCTTCCCACGTAAGGGGGGAGGGGGAGAGAGACAGAGAGAGAAAGAGAGAGAGAGGAATGAGAACATAGAAAAAGGAGGAAAGAAAACCAAAAACATAAAAAATGGCCCAGCCTCTTCTAGAAAGAGGAAGACAGGTAACAAAAGAACCACACAGAAAATGAAAGCTGCCAATGCCTCTTCCCTCAAGACAAAAATACCAAAACCTGCATGCCCGTGAGCCTTTTCAGCCAGGCAGAGTAAGAACACTATCTAGCAACAGCCAATAAACTCCTTAAGGCCAAACTGCAATAGCACCTCCTCTTCCTGGCGTGGGGCTGTGTGAGGAGCCCAGGAGTAGCTGGGAGAGGGGAGCCTTGATGGGGCCAGCACTGTGGCACAGTGGGTTAATCTGCTGTGTGGGTGTTGGGCATCTCCTATCATAGTGCAGGTTTGAGTGCCGGCTGCTCAGCTGCCAATACAACTTCCTACTAATGCACACTCGGGGGGGCAGATGATGGCTCAAGTATTTGGGCTCTTGCCACCTATGTGGGAGACCCAAATGGAGTTTTGGACTCCTGACTGGCCTGGCCTAGCCCTGGCTGTTGTGGGCATTTGGAGAGTATATCAGTAGTTGGAAGATTCTCATTCATACTCTTATCTTTCTCTCTCTCTCTCTTTCCCTTTCAAACAATTTTTTTTTTTTTAATGCTTTAGGGGGTCAGCATTGTGGCTTGTGGGTAAAGCTGCCGCCTGCAGTGTCGGCATCCCATATGGGTGCCGGTTCAAGTCCCAGCTGCTCCACTTCCAATCCAGCTCTCTGCTATGGCCTGGGAAAGCAGACGAAGATGGCCCAAGTCCTTGTGCCCCTGCACCTGCTTGGGAGACCTGGAAGAAGCTCCTGATTCCTGGCTTCAGATTGGTGCAGCTCCGGCAGTTGCGGCCAATTGGGGAGTGAACCAGCGGATGGAAGACCTCTTTCTCTCCCCCTCCTTTGCCTCTCCTTCAGTAAAATAAATAAATAAATAAATAAATAAATAAATAAAATGCTTTAAAAACATAGAGAGAGAGAGAGAGTGAGAGAGAGAGAGAGAGAAGGGCCTTGAGAACAAATCAGAAGCATTCAAACAGCTTCGGGCATCACTCTCAATTGGGTGATCTAAGGGGGAAAGGAGTTCCATGCACATTTCATCAGCAAGAAAAACCCTTCCCAGAAGCCCCTCAACAGATTTATCTTTAACTTTCTTGCCAGAAGGCTGGGCTAAAGGCATATCACTGAACCAATCACTGGCAGAGGGAATAGAATTACCATGGTTGGCTCAGATAAACATGGTTTCTCCCTACAACTATGGAGGGATCATCAGTGTGCTGTTAGCAAGGAAAGAGGGTTGTGGCTAATAGCAGACTGACCAACAATGTCAGTTAACCAACTATGAATAAATCGAGAGATCATCAATAAATACATGACTAAGCTTTGTAAGAATTACTTAGATTCCAATCAAGCTGACTTTGATAAGATTCTCAAGAAAGCAAATCTGAATGTGATATAATTTGTTAAGCACAACAATGATGATTAGAGCATAGAAAATGAAAACCCAAAGAGTCAGAATGCAGCAGAATTGATGAGCATTCTTCAGAAAGAGAATATGAGAGTGGTGTACAGAAGTCTAGTTGTCAGGGAGGTATAGGCAAACACTAAGCAGGGATGGTTCATTAGGGCCTTCCACGGCTTGAATACTTCAAAATACTTTGGTACTATAGAGGTTATGCTACAGTTTCTATGAAAATATAAACTAGGGCCGGCGCCGCGGCTCACTAGGCTAATCCTCCGCCTAGCGGCGCCGGCACACCGGGTTCTAGTCCCGGTCGGGGCGCCGGATTCTGTCCCGGTTGCCCCTCTTCCAGGCCAGCCCTCTGCTGTGGCCAGGGAGTGCAGTGGAGGATGGCCCAGGTGCTTGGGCCCTGCACCCCATGGGAGACCAGGAAAAGCACCTGGCTCCTGGCTCCTGCCATCGGATCAGCGCGGTGCGCCGGCCGCAGCGCGCCGGCCGCGGCGGCCATTGGAGGGTGAACCAACGGCAAAGGAAGACCTTTCTCTCTGTCTCTCTCTCTCACTGTCCACTCTGCCTGTCAAAAAAAAAAAAAAAAAAAAATTAAAAAAAAAAAGAAAATATAAACTAGCGAGAATAACCAAACTCTACAAAAGAAAAATTAGGAGGCAGTACTAACTTTATACCAAATATGAAACCATTATATAACTGTAATAATGAAACGAGAACTGGTCAATGATCAGGTAGATCAATGAACCAAAATAGAATCCACAAGTTGTTGTAAAAACTCTCAGAAGTTCAGTAGTATTAAGTTCAATAGTATTTAAACTAGTGGAGAAATTATATATATATATATATTTATATTTCTTTTTTAAAAAAGATTCTATTTATTTATTTGAAAGGTGAAATTACAAAGAAGAAGAGGCAGAGAGAGAGAGAGATCTTCCAACCGCTGGCTCACTTCCGAAATGGCTGCCAGGGCCAGAGCTGCGCCCATCTGAAGCCAGAGTTTCTTCTGGGTCTCCCACGTGGGTGCAGGGGCCCAACGACCTGGGCCAACTTCTACTGCTTTCTCAGACCATAGCAGAGAGCTGGATTGGAAGTGGAGCATCTGGTTATTGAACCAAGGCCCATATAGGGTGCTGGCACTGCAGATGATAGCTTTACACGCTACGCCACAGCCCAGGCCCCTAGATGACTTTTATTTTATTTTATTTTATTTTTTTGACAGGCAGAGTGGACAGTGAGAGAGAGAGACAGAGAGAAAGGTCTTCCTTTACCGTTGGTTCACCCTCCAATGGCTGCCGCGCTGCGGCCGGCGTACCGCGCTGATCCGAAGCCAGGAGCCAGGTACTTATCCTGGTCTCCCATGGGGTGCAGGGCCCAAGTACTCGGGCCATCCTCCACTGCACTCCCTGGCCACAGCAGAGAGCTGGCCTGGAAGAGGGGCAACCGGGACAGAATCCGGCGCCCTGACCGGGACTAGAACCCGGTGTGCTGGCACCGCAAGGCGGAGGATTAGCCTAGTGAGCCGTGGCACTGGCCCCCTATATGACTTTTAAAAACTGATTTTGGGACAACTGGCTAGCCTTATAGATAAAATTTAAATAAAATAAATATAAACAAAATTTTAAATAAAATACTGCTCTCCTTTGACAAAATAGATTCTAGATGACCAAAGATTTAAACACTCCATAAAAAAATACACAAAATCTGTAAAAATACTAAAATATGTGAAGTAAAAAAAAAAAAGAGTGGGAAGGGCTTTTTTTTTTTTTTTTTGTTAGCAAGACCCACAAGACTGATAAATTCAACTACTGAGGTAACAGTCTGCTTGAAAAAAGACATACAACAAAGCTTTAAAGGACAAACCACAGGGGCCAGCGCTGTGGCACAGCAGGTTAAAGCCCTGCCTGAAGTGCCGGCATCCCATATGGGCACTGGTTCTAGTCCCGGCTGCTCCACTTCTGATCCAGCTCTCTTCTGTGGCCTGGGAAAGCAGTAGAAGATGGCCCAAGTCCTTGGGCGCCTGCACCCTTGTGGGAGACCCAGAGGCAGCTCCTGGCTTCGGATCGGCACAGCCCCGGCCGTTGCAGCCATCTGGGGAGTCAAGCAGCAGGTGGAAGGCCTCTCTCTCTCTGCCTCTCCGTCTCTCTCTCTGTAACTCTTTCAAATAAATAAATAAATCTTTAAAAAAAAAACCATAAAAATAATTCAACCTCACTCATAAAAAATGTATATTAAGACAATAAAGTGCCTTATACCTATTTGATTGGTGAAAATCAAATTAATAAAGTTTCAATTGGGAGGTTTTGGGGGGATGGTCATGCTCATTATGCTACAGGTGGGAGCATGGATCCAGCTGCCATGCTGGAGAGGTCTACATGCAGGGAGCTGAGCTGAGACCCTCAGTCTAGCAGCCCTTGGCAAATTGGGTTCTAGAAGCAACCACACGAGCTTGAGAGCAGATTATACCCCAGCTGAGCCTTCAGGTGAGACTCCTACCCTGGTTGATAACTTCCTGCAGCCTTGTGAAAGAGCAGCTACAGTTGTGTTCACATTCCTGATGCACAGAAAGAGATAATAAATGTGTATTGTCTTGGCTGCTCCACTTCTGATCCAGCTCCCTGCTAATGTGTCTGGGAAAGCAGTGGAAGATGGCCCAGGAGCTTAGACCCCTGCCACCCACTTGGAAGAACCTGATGAAGCTCCTGGCTCCCGGCTTCGGCCTGGCCCAGTCCTGGCCGTTGCATGTATGTGGGAAGGGAACCAGCAGATGCAAGATCTCTAACTCTGCCTTTCAAATAAATAAATCCTTAAAAATAAATAAATGTGTGTAGTTCTTAAGCTGCCAAATTCGTTATGCAACAACACATAAAATTAGTTTCATTTCTCCTTAAAAATGTATACTAATTCAATTAAACAATATTTTAAAATACTCTCCAAAACGACAACAAAGGCTTTCATGACCCGCCTTGCTTTCTTCCAGATTCCATATTCACCAAGAAGCCTCCAGATTATATTTCTAGGACACCAATTATTTCAAAACTTGTAGAAATGTGTCTCGAAGAGCCATGGAGACACTCTCATTGTAAGTCAATGCATTAGACCTCTGGGCTAATATCCTTGCATCTGCAATCAGGATAACTAGGGGAAGGGGAGTCAGTCTTGGTAAAGAGGACCTTGTCTGGGACAGGGGAAGCCGGTTTGGGACAAGCCCATTAGGATCATGAGCAACAGCCTGAGGGCTGATGATGCGCGCCAGTCCATCCGTCTTCCTGGCATGTCCAGTTGCCTCCTTTTCACCATCTGCGAGTTGTAAGAGCTTATTTAAAGCAAAACAGCAACAAACAAGAAACACCCTGGAACAGGTGCTACTGCAGAGCTCCACCGATTGTGTTCAATTCAATTGAGTTTTCATGTGTGGACTTTTTTAGTTGAGTGTTTCTTTAAAGCACAACACCAATAATCTTATATCTCAGTAGTATTTCCCCCTGTATCTCCCAAACAACAGGCTCATATTTCTTTTAGAAGAAAAAAGCCACAAACTATTCTGCTGGTTTCAAACTGTTCATCAAAATAAACTTGATAGTTCTTACAACATTTGTTTTCCTAAGTTTAAGCCTTGGCTTGACATTCTCATTGTTTCTTTCTCCTTCTACTCCAGTTACCAAATGTCCTTTCTTGCCACCTTAACCTCAATTTCACTCAAGTTTCCAGTTACAGCTTCATTCACTTATAGCTGAACTGAAAATAGATTTGCTACATGTTTTTAGCATATCTTGGAGAGTAACTTGAATAACATCTATCCAAATATGATTACACTGTGACCTATACAATTAATGATGGCCAAGAGAGACTGAGCCTGATTTCACTGGTTTTTTTTTTTTTTTTTTTTTTTTGGACAGGCAGAGTGGACAGTGAGAGAGAGAGACAGAGAGAAAGGTCTTCCTCTTGCCGTTGGTTCACCCTCCAATGGCCGCCGCGGCTGCGTGCTCACGCTGCCGGCGCACCGCGCTGATCCGAAGGCAGGAGCCAGGTGCTTCTCCTGGTCTCCTATGGGATGCAGGGCCCAAGCACTTGGGCCATCCTCCACTGCACTCCCTGGCCACAGCATAGAGCTGGCCTGGAAGAAGAGCAACAAGGACAGAATCCGGCGCCCCGACTGGGACTAGAACCCAATATGCCGGCGCCGCTAGGCGGAGGATTAGTCTATTGAGCCGCAGTGCCAGCCTCACTGGTTCTTCATATTCAATGAGAATGAATTGATGAATTAATGAATTATCAGTCAAAACAGTTTTTCCCCCATTAGTACTGTCTTTTGTGTACGTGAAATGCTGACGCAAGTCTGTATTCTTAAGTCTTTCGTGCACCCGGAGTTTAGATCATTCCTTCTTTCTTTGAGGTGTTAGCAAACAGAAACAGCTCTATCACTCACCTCCTTTCCATTCAAGTTCCTGCTCCCAACTTTTCCTTCTGTCTTGAGTCTTCAGAATCTCAGGAGAACTAAACGAGAAGTCGAAGGAAACCGATGCTATGATTTGCGACTGAGGCTAAACACCTGTTTCTCCTAGAACAGCACAAGTCAAGGTGCTAAGTAACTCAAAATACGCTGGGTAAACAATGACCAAACTAAAATAATGACAGTAGGTAACCTTCAGTGGCGTCTTAAAAATTTGACAAAATTTTAATGTTTTATATCTTCCTGTTGTGGGGGAAACAGCAAAGTGTTTTACTGATCGACTGCTGAAAATCACATTCTGAAATCCCCCAGACCTGCTTTGTCACCCTGAAACCTGACACGTATGCAGTGGCACCGCAGAGCCCAGCTCCTGTTGGGCGTCATTATTCTACAGAACTAAAATCACGCATTCTTCAAATGACAGCCGAATCCAAATTTTATCACCCTACTTAACTCAGTTAGGGTCGATGGAGAGTTGATAAAGCAACACTTTGAAAGAGGCTTCTTCTGAGAAATAGACAGAGCTCTTCAAGTGCTCAGCTGTGTGGAAAGTCCAGAAGAGCCCAGACAGGAGGGGCTCAGGAATTAAGCAGGGCCAGAGATAAATGAGATGCGCCTAAAATGATATCAACCTAAAATAAATGCAACTGCTTTCTTACCTGCAGAACATGGTAGGGAAACTCTAGATGACATTATTATGAAAGAGTGCATAAAATCTCGATTTTTTAGATTATAAAGGGAGAGAGAAGTCCTGATAAGTATAGGGTGGCACAAATGTGTTTGGTAGGCCGAGGGAATTTCTTCAAAAAAAGGTCACATTTGTAAAATGGGTTGAAAATAATATTTTGATTAGTGATTTCACGTCTATAAAGGCCATTCATTATTTTGGAATCTCCTCCAATGTTTAAATGTTTTGTGTTTTGAACACACTGACTGATTAATCTAGCTAGGGCTGCTCCTGAGTGCGCAGCAATTGTCAGACTTGTTGCTAAGAGACCACTTCTCAAAATTAGCAATGTGACAGGCATCCTGAAGAGAGGGTAGGACCTCTCCACTAGCCACAGTGCCACCAAGCGGTCATCTTGCAAAAATGCTGGAGAAAGTCTTTCCACCCCTCACAGCTTCCCTCCTCCTCATTTCTTTTGCACATGAATTAGCAGGTTAAATGGACAATGGGGAATTGCATTTTTGTCACACTCTTCTACACATTACATTATTGGAGGGTTTTTCTCTTCCTATAAATGACTAATGTTGCAGCAAGTAAAATGATAAAGTTGAAAGAATGTTGACCTAGTTGGCAGAACACATTTTCGTTTCTCCTAGGTTTTTGTTTGTTTGTTTATTTATTTTGAAGAACAGAATTACAGAGGGAGATGGGTAGAGAAAGAGGTCTTCCGGCCAGCGCCATGGCTCAATAGGCTAATCCTCCACCTGTGGTGCTGGCACCCCAGGTTCTAGTCCAGATTCTGTCCCCGTTGCCCCTCTTCCAGGCCAGCTCTCTGCTGTGGCCCGGGAGTGCAGTGGAGGATGGCCCAAGTCCCTGGGCCCTGCACCCCATGGGAGACCAGGAGAAGCACCTGGCTCCTGACTTTGGATTGCATTGGCGCGGTGTGCTGGCCATAGCTCGCTGGATGTGGCGGCCATTGGAGGGTAAACCAACGGTAAAAGGAAGACCTTTCTGTCTTTCTCTCTCTCACTGTCCACTCTGCCTGTCCAAAAAAAAAAAAAAAAAAAAAAAAAAAAAAAAAAAGAGAGAGAGAGAGAGAGAGAGAGAGAGAAAGAGGTCTTCCATCCACTGGTTTCACTCTTCAAATGGCCACAATGGCCAGGGCTGGAGCCAGAAACTTCATCTGGATCTCCAGTTCTCCCACGTGGCTGCAGGGGCCCAAGCACATCAGGGAGCTGGATCAGAGGCGAAGCAGCCAGGACTCCAACTGGTGCCCATATGGGACTCTGGTGTTGCAAGCAGCAGCTTAACTTGTTTAGCCACAATGCCAGCTCCTCCTCTCCTGTTCTTAATTGCAAGGGATGAGGCCTGAGTCTCCCAGTACCACTTCTGTGCCAACAGACTCAAACCCTAGGCACCTTGTACATACAGTTCTTACAGAGAAGCCTTATCCCAAAGCTGATCTTGGTCAAGCAACTCCAACTAAACTTTATTGTTGCTTCCAAGTGAATCTGAGCAAATGGCAGCAAGGACAGAGGGAGGGGTGAGGTGACAGATCGTGCAAGTGGGAGAGGAAAATTTGCCAACCTCATCTGGCAAATGATTCTGCTGCCCACATGGTTGGTGGAGGTGGTCTTGGGCAAAACTGTCCTTGGGTAAGGATCAGCCTTGAGCATCCTGAGTAAACTTGGGACAGAAGGCTCAGAGGGAAACACCTTTAGGGCAGAATGTACAGCAGGCTGGTGGGACTGATGCGTTCATTGAAGATTTGTAGGAAGGGACAAATTCAAATCCCATCTCAAAGGATGCATTTCTGGGGCCAGTGCTGTGGCTCAGTGGGTTAAAGCCCTGGCCTGAAGTGCCGGCATCCTCTATGGGTACCGGTTCTAGTCCCAGCTGCTCCTCTTCTGATACAGCTCTCTGCTATGGCCTGGGGAAAGCAGACAAAGATGGCCCAAATTCTTGGGCCCCTGCACCCACATGGGAGACCCAGAAGAAGCTCCTGGCTCCTGGCTTTGGATTGGAGCATCTCCGGCCATTGCGGCCATCTGGGGAGTGAAGCAGTGGATGGAAGACCTCTCTCTCTGTATGTCTCTACCTCTCTCTGTAACTCTTTTAAATAAATAAAATAAATCTTAAAAAGAAAAAAAAGATGCATTCCTTACCCTTCCCTGGCTGGCTTCTGGGAGCCAGGAGCTAGGTAGAGTGCCTCCACTCCTAATCCTGCTCCCCACTGCCAGCCTTCTTTATGACTCCTATTTAGGGGTTACATGAATCTTAGCCCTTGGCACACCTCACTGTGTACCTGGTAAGGAGACTGGAGTCTTCTTATGGCTTAATTCTCATTCTTACCACCTACTGGGATAAACTCACAGAATATTAAAGACAGAATTGGGCTTAGAAATCACATGCTGTAAACTGAAAGTTTTAAACTGGGACCTAAAATTTATTAAAAAACTGAAACAAATTGAACTTTGTATGTTCTATCTTCAAAAAAGATTCTCTTTTAAAAAGTCAAAAAATAAAGCTACTGCTAGGATCTTTTCTACTTTTTTAAACAAGTCTGAAAAAAAGTCAAAGACCAAGGTGGGCATCTGGCATTCCATTTCATTTTCGAACCAGATTCTGGCCAGTGTGCTTGGGAGGAAGCAGGTGATAGATGGTTCAAGTACTTGGGGGGGTCCCACCACTCATGTGGGACACCTGGGTGAAGTTCAAGCTCCTGGCTTTGTCCTGGCCCGGTCTCGGCTGTTGTGAACATTTGGGGAATAAACCAGAGGATGGAAGATCTTGTGTGTGTGTCTGCCTTTCAAATGAAACGAAGATAAATTAAAATATTCAAGGGCCAAGGGAAATCAATATCTGGCTCATTTTGTTTTAGAGTGTCATGGGCTGATAAAAATGTGAGGAGGTGGTAAAGGAATTTGTTGATTGAAGGAAGCATCTTAAAAAATTAGCATCATAGGTTTTTTTTTTTTTTTTTGCAAGTGAATATGGAAGCAAAGTTTTCCATAGATGTTTTGTCATTGAATGTTTTGTTGTTCTCAGACCCATTCTTGGTGGCTTTCCTGTGTCTGTGCAGTAGGAATGGACAGGCTTCCTTCCGCTGTCACAAACATGTAGCATCTCAGGTCTCAGAACCCATGTACAGCCAAGGAAAAGGGGCCAGCTAGCTCACTAAATACCATCTGCGCTCCCTTTAGGAATGGCCAGGTTGTTTTAGACCTTAGACCTCTACCAAGGCAGTGGTCAGGAGGCCTATGGAGGCCTTGCTGGGTTTGATCACTCATGTTCTCTGGGGTGACATCTGAAATCTGCAGACTTGCAGCTAGAAAAGCCAAGTATGAATACCAGCTGTGTCACATTGCAACTAGGGAAAGGCACCTAACTTTTGAGTTCCTGTTTCCTCATCTATGGAACCAAAATAATAAATATATTATAGAACTGTTGAGAGGACAAAATGAGATAATACATGTAGTCACTGAACTGGAGTTACTATTTGCCATTCTTGTCAACTAGGGTATGAAACGCATACTAGTCTTCATCTATAAGCCCTTTATTGTGTAAGACATGTCTTGGGGCTGGCGTTGTGACATAGTGGGTAAAGCCGCCACCTACAATGCTGGCATCCCATATGAGCACTGGTTTGAGTCCCAGCTGCTACATCTCCAATTCAGCTCCCTGCTGCTGCACCTGGTAAAGCAGCAGAAGATGGCCCAAGTTTTTGGACCCCTGCACCCATACGGGAGACCCGGATGAAGCTCCTGGCTCCTGGCTTTGGCCTGGCCCAACTCAGGCCTTTGCAGCCATTTGAGGAGCAGCCCAGCGGATGGAAGATCTCTGTAACCCTGCCTTACAAAAAAAAAAAAAAAAAAAAAAAAAAAAAAAAAAAAAATTCTTCAATGGTCCTTGTGCAGGTGTTTCGTGCAGTGGTAAAGATGCCACCTGGGTTGCCAGCATCTCCTATCTGAGTGCGTGGGTTTGAGTCCTGGCTGTGCTTCTGATTCTGTGCACTTTGGAAGGTAGCCAAGTGATGGCCACCCACACAGGAGACCCAGAATTTTAGTTTTGGGCTCCTAGCATCAGCCTGGCCCAGCCCTGGCTGTTGCATTTAGAGAGCAAACGGGTGACTGGAAGATCTCTAATAAATTTATAATTTATTTATAAATGTGCTGGTTCTAGATGTGAAATAATGACCTTGGACCCAAAGAAAAAGATCCCAAATTATTACAGGCAAAGAGTGGGGATGGCCAGGTGTGGTTCTATGACTGGGAGAGGGTTGAGGGGGAGGTGCTGACTGGAGAGATGGCCTCACATCAGGGTTTCTAGGATAAGGAAAAAGGTTGTTTGTGCTCTTGCTATCTTGGGGCATGGGACAGGACCAGGCAGCAGTAGGTCTCTGTTCAAATGACAGAGCACAGGGGAGTGCCAGCTGTCACTTCTCCCTTTAGCATTTCCCAGGCCTGCCTAGCAAAGACACCTGCTCATTTGCTTGTATGTAATTCAAAGAAGGGAGGTAAACACTCTAGACAAGGCCTAGATGGGATACAGATGTGAAATGTCATATATTGACTTCCAAATTTCTAGTCTCCTCACCTCTTAGATTAAGGAAAGATAAGAACAAGAAAAAAACAGGTTGCTTAATGAGTACTAAGTTAGAATTAGGCATAAAAAGTTCTTAAGTATGGATACTATAGATAATAATAACGTACTATATGTGTCCCTACAAAAACAAAAACCAAAGAAAGGTTTGGGGGACAGCTGTTTGGTCCAGAGGTTAAGATGCCACTTGGGATGTCAACATTCCATATTGGTGTACCTGGTTCAAGTTTTGTCTCTTAGACTTTTTTTTTTTTTTTTTAAGATATATTTATTTATTTGAAAGTCAGAGTTGCAGAGAGAGAAGTTTTCCATCCACTGGTCACTCCCCAGATGGCCATAATGTCCAGAGTGGTGCCAATCCAAAGCCAGGAGCCAGGAGCTTCCGCTGGGTCTTCCCCCATGGGTGCAGGGGCCCAATGACTTGAGAGCCATCTTCCACTGCTTTCCCAGGCCACAGCAGAGAGCTGGATCAGAAGAGGAGCAGCTGGGATTTGACCAGCGCCCATATAGGATGCCGGCACTGCAGGCAGCAGCTTTACCTACTACGCCACAGTGCCAGCCCTTCTCCTAGACTTTTGAACCATCTTATTGCTAATGAACACTCTGGGAGGCAGCAGATGATGGCACAAGTACTTGGGTCCCTGCCACCCACGTGGGAGACCCAGATGGTATTCTGGGCACTTGGCTTCAGTCTGTCCAAGTCCTGGATGTTGTAAGCATCTGGGGAATGAACCAGGGGATGGAACATCTCTCTCTGTGTGAATTTCTTTCAAATAAAAAATAAAAGTAAATAAATGAATATAATTTTTCTAGAAAAAGAACGCATTTTGAATGTTCTCACCATAAAGAAATGTTAAATGTATGGGGAGAGGGAGTGCTGTAGCAAGCCACCGCCTGCAGTGCCAGCATCCCATATGGGTGCCAGTTCTAGTCTCGGCTGCTCCACTTCTAAAGCAGTTGGTTTTTTTTTTTTTTTTTTTTTTAAAGAGAGGTAGAGTTACAGACAGAGGGAGAGACAGAGAGAGAGGTCTTCCATCTGCTGGTTCACTCCCCAGATGGCCACAACGGCTGGAGCTGCATGGATCTGAAGCCAGGAGCCAGATGCTTCTTCCTGGTCTCCCACATGGGTGCAGGGGCCCAAGCACTTGGGCCATCTTCTACTGCTTTCCCAGGTCACAGCAAAGAGCTGGATTGGAAGAGGAGCAGCTGGGACTGGAACCAGCACCCTTATGGGATGCCGGTGCCGCATTGGGAAGATTAACCTACTGCACCATGGTGCCAGCTCCTCCCCGTCCCCAGCTGCTCCATTTCTGATCCAGCTCTCTGCTATGGCCTGGGAAAGCAGTAGAGGATTGCCCAAGTCCTTGGGCCCCTGTACCCATGTAGAAGACCCAGAAGTTCCTGGCTCCAAATTGGCACTACTCTAGCCATTGTGGCCATCTGGGGGAGTGAACCAGTGGATAGAAGACCTCTCTCTCTCTCTCTCTGCCTCTTTGTAACTCTGCCTTTCAAATAAATAAATCTTTATATAAAAATGATGCATTTGTAAAAGAACTTATAAAATAAATAAATAAATGTATGAGGAGATAGCTAGGTTTACTTTGGACATTATACAATGTTTACGTGTACTGAAAATTATCACATTGTACCCCTTAAATATGTTCAATTTTTGTGTACCAGTTAAAAATTTTAAAAAGAATAATTTCAAAAGAGAGAGAGCAATTTAGGTTTCTCTGTATAAGCATTCTTTTCCTAAGAATCCTCATTAAAATGAAACCAATGGGGACCAGCATGTGGTGCAGTGAGCTAAGCAGCTGCCTGCAATGCTGGCATCCCATATCATATGCCAGTTCGAGTTCTGGCTGCTAAGCTTTGGATCCAGCTCCCTGCTAAAATGCAACCACTGAAGACTTCCCAGCAAGTCCCAATATATTCTAGTATATGGAGTACTCTCCATAGCAGACCTGACCAGTGGTTACTTGAAAGAAGTTAATGTAGAAACATACCAAATGAACTTTTCCTAAATGTTGCTTAGTAGAAGGAAAAAAAAAATGTGTGAATGTGTGACACGGGGAATTTCACTGGAACAGATGCCCATGGTTATAAAAATTCAGCGAGGAGAAGAAAAATACAACTAGGCAGGATCGTTAACCAAAGATTATATGTACAGTTATGGCTTCAGACCTAAAGATAAATGGAAAGTAGGAAAGCATTTTGTTTTAAATGCATGTAACTAAGATAGTAGAAGGACTGTTGACTAGAGATCAAAGTGAATGTTTTCTTAAAAAACAACCAGAATAAAAACAAAACAACCAGAATAAAAAACCACAAAAACTATAATCAATAAAAGAAAGCATTTTTACAAAGAAATTTCCCTCAGCGAGCTGAGTGAAAAAATATGTAAATAGCTTCTGTTTTTATAGTTAAAGCTTTTTAATCTCTAGTGCATAACAATAATTGAAAGAATTCTGAGAAATTAAACAAAAGTATTTGGTGGGTTTGAGTTAATGGGCCAAGCAAGCTTTTTTTCCTTGGCTTCTCTGTCAAATGAATCATAGATTGAGTCTTTGGTTATAGTTTTAGCCATGGGAGGGATTTCTGAAATGCCAACATAGTTTTTTTTGGCTATCCTTGAACTTGTTGTGATCGTATAGGCATTGCTTCGGTAACATTTCATCGAGGACATGCAAAAAGTCTCTTTCATCCCTCGCCTAAAATTGGCATTATAAATTGAATACAGAGTAGGCTTGGAGGCTGAAGAACTAAAGGATATCCATGTGACAGCTGTGAAAACAAGGGAACTTTTCTTATAGTCCTGTTCGTGGGGGTGCCACAGCTGAGCTACATGAAAAGGCAGCCAGGAGAGCAAAAACAATAGATTTAAAATGAGGAACATTTTGATAGTTTTCACTTTTGTCCTTGGGACAATATTCATTGTCCTCCTCACTGTTCGGCCATCAGTGCCTATTCTCCAAATATACTTTATGACCTTTTGGTAAAATAAGATTATGAGGACAGATGGAATCACAAAGCCTACCAAGAAGTGGATGACAGTATAGGCGGTTCCTTCCCAAGACGAAGGGAGGAAATAGTTACAATGACTGTCCCAGTTAGAGCCGTAGAGGAAGAACACGGGGATCACAAAGACTGCATCAAAGATCCAAGATGCTGCAATCATTTTCTTAGCTTTTTCTCTGGTCACCTTGAAGCTCAGAGGATAGACAATGGTGTAGAACCGGTCTATGCAGATAGAGAGGAGCACATAGATCTGGACGCCTGGAGTGAGATACTGGAAATACCGCACAGCTTTGCACATAGCACTGCCAAGTGTCCACCGGCCAGCGGCGAGCTGGAGCAGGACGAATGGTGTGCTGGCGATGCTGATGAGAAGATCAGCGCATGCCAGTGAGACCACAAAGTAGTTCGTGGTAGACTGAGTCCTTCTACTCCTATGGATTACCAAACAAACCAGGGAATTGCCAAAGATAGAAAACAACCACAGAGTCCCAAAGAAAATGCTGGCTGTGGCCACTTCCCCAGGTTTCAGTCCGTATTGAAGGTCTGTTCTGTTGCTCATCCCATTGTGCTCCTCATGTAATTCGGTCAGGCTGTGGCTTGGCAGAGGTGCGGCTGTTTCAGTGCAGCTGTGGTTGTGGAGGGGTACCAGAAGAGTAGGGGTAACCAAAGCTGGCTTGCTGTTGTCCATTCTGTGAGCAAAAACCATATTCATTTTTTCCTTCTTAGTTCTGGATAAAAAAAGAAGAATGAGGCTTCCTGTTAAAATGGTGTCACACAGACTAATTACTAATGCTAACAATCTTACTCAACACTTGGGTTGGTTGTCATCTGTTAACAAGTAGGATTTGTACACTAGCAAGAAAACATAACTACTATCCAGAAAAAATTCTGATCTTTTTTATGCTTTTTTCATTTTAGAATGAGATCAGGGTCATCCTTGCATCACTCTCTCCGACCCTTAGTCCTGCCACACCCACTCCTTTCCATACCCGTGTTTTTCATTCACTGAGGATCATGGAAGTGCAAATCTGCTCTTGGTAAGGGTGCCACCAGCTGATAAGCTGTTGGCACTCCGGGCAGGTATGTGAGAAGTTCCTAAATGTCCAAAAACTAAAGAAGCTTGGGTAGATGGAAACACACAGATGTCAGCAATGTAAATAACAGGAGCCTGTGGACACAGACGGGCTATTGGGGAAGACCCTGCCCTTACACACAGCAGATTTTCTATCATTTTTTCTATTTCCTTGTGATAACATGTGGAGCAATCAACAGTGTGACACAGTCTAAAAAGAGCTTGCTTTTTCTGAAAGATGATGTAGCTCCTGTACTAATGGTTTGTTACCTCTCAGTGACATACATTTTGATGCTTTTCTGTTGATATTGTTTCATAAAATAACATAGTGACTGAAGAACATTAACAAATATTCACTCAGGAATGTATGCAGATTATAACAGAGACTTCAGGGTGTGGGGAGCAACCTGGACTAGACTGAGTTACCGGAATTAAGACTTATTCTATGCATCTGCTCTCCCACAATATGGCGCTGGGAGAGAAGTAAACAGCTTCCGCACAGCTGCCTCCAGTTCAACCAATTAACTGTAGGACTTGCTCCTGATTGGAGAGCAGCGTACTCGGCATGTGGGCAGCCGAGTTGGGATTGGCGGAGGAGGACTATAAAGGAGGAGAGAGACGGCATGCACCGGGAACATCTATGGGGAACATCTAAGGTGAATACCTGTGCAGCCCCCGAGAAGAGCCGGCCGGCGGTGTGCCGCTCCCCTGCGGAAGTGGGGAATGTGGCCAGGGGGAACTGCCCTTCCACGGAGGTGGAAGGGATAGTAGCCAACCCGGGAAGAACCAGCAGCAAACCCGGGGAGGGCCGAGCAGACAGAAAGAACAGCACAGGGTCTAGTGTCGTTCCTCCACGAAGAGGGGGAGCGACACAGGGTTTTCAGATGATTGATTAAAAACAACAAAATATTACTATTACTATCACTCAGCAACTTTTTAAAGGCTTATGATCCTTAACTATCAAAGAATACTATGAATTTTAGCCTCTACTTCATGCTTTTTTTTGTATTATTCAGTGAGGAAAAAAGTACACTTTTTAACAGGTAAAATATTGTATAACTGCAGGTCATTCAATTAAAAATCAGGTGATTTTGGTCAAAGGTAGATGATAAAGGCTTTATCTGGCCTGAATTCATTAAACAGAAAGCACAGCAAGTGAATCCATTATAATCATAGTAAAAGAAATAGGATAAACATGAATATTTTCAAAATTTTGTGCACTAAAGAAACAGGGTGGTGTCAGCCTAGAGGTTAACATACTACTGGGGCACCTGCATACTATATTGAGTGCCTGTGTTCAAGCCCTGGCTTTTCTTCCAATTCCATCTTCCTGCTAATGTGTACACTGGGAGATAGCAGCCATTGACTCAAGAACTCAGGTCCTAAAAAAAAAAAAAAGAAACTCAGGTCCTTGCCACCCACCTGGAAGACCTGGATTAAGTTCCTGGTTCTTAACTGGCTGGCCTACCAATGGCTGTTGACAGCATTTGGGGAGTGAACCAGTATATGGAAGATCTCTGACTCTCTTTATCAAGTAAGTAAAAAATAGGGGCCGGTGCTGTGGCACAGCAGGTTAACGCCCTGGCCTGAAGCGCCAGCATCCCATATGAGAGCTGGTTCAAGACCCGGATGTTCCACTTCCAATCCAGCTCTCTGCTATGGCCTGGGAAAGCAGTAGAAGACGGCCCAAGTCTTTGGGCTCCTGCACCCACATGGAAGACCCAGAAGAAGCTCTTGGTTCCTGTCTTCAGATCGGCGCAGCTCTGGCCTTTGCGGCCATCTGGGGAGTAAACCAGCGGATGGAAGACCTCTCTCTTTCTCCGCTTCTCCTTCTTGCTCTGTGTAACCCTGAATTTCAAGTAAAATAAATAAAATCTTTCAAAAAAAATAAAAATAAATCAAAAGTTTAAAGGAAGAAGCTCATGTGGCATTGCAGCCACCATACTGCTGACTGTCCATCTGGCCTGGGGCACAAGAGGAAATCGTTCCAGCAACAGGCTTTGGTAGAGACTGGTTTCCCTCTTGGCGGGCTCCTGTGACCATATTCACAGAGAAACATTTCTGCAGAGGCAAGATTAAAGAACAGTTCTCAGTACAGAACAATTCTTAATGATCCATTTTTTCCTTTAAGGGTATTTACACTAATGTATGGTAGGAAGAGGATTGTTACTATATATTGTCTTCATCAATAAACCACCTTCAACAAACGTAGGGCACTCAAGGCAATGTACTGAACAGCCTAATATCTTTAGGCACTGAAAAACAAACAAACAAATACAAAGCAGCCCTATTTAACTTCTAAAAAAAAAACACCAAAAATCATGAAGCAGCCCTACTTAAGCTCTCAAAGAGAACTGTAAGATAATTAGATATTTGAATTACTAAAAGGCCCTGAAGCATGCTGGCCAAATAATAGCCAACTGTAACAACAGCAACCAAACTTTCCATTTAAAAAAATCAGGATACATAGTCTGAAAACAGGACATAAGATCTAAAATTATCACTGTCCTAGAAAACTCTATACTTCATGACCCTCATACTTATAAAATTGAAATAGATGTTTCACCATTTATTTGTGTACAAATTAATAAAAAATACAAGTAATTTTCTTTCTTTTTAAAAATTTATTTGAGGCCGGTGCCATGGCTCACTTGGTTAATCCTCCGCCTGTGGCGCTGGCACCCGGGGTTCTAGTCCCAGTTGGGGCGCCGGGTACTAGTCCCGGTTGCTCCTCTTCTGGTCCAGCTCTCTGCTGTGGCCCAGGAGGGCAGCAGAGGATGGTCCAATTACTTGGGTCCCTGCACTTGCATGGGAGACCGGGAGGAAGTACCCGGCTCCTGGCTTCGGATCAGTGCAGCGCCGGCTGTGGCGGCCATTAGGGGAGTGAACCAACAGAAGGAAGACCTTTCTCTCTCTCTCTATCTCTCACTGTCTATAACTCTCTCCTGTCTCTCTCTCGCCGTCTAACTCTGCCTGGCAAAAAAAATAAAAAAAAAAAAGAAAGGAAGGAAGAAAGAAAGATTATTTGAAAGGCAGAGAGAGATCAACAAATGCTGGTTTACCCTCTAATCACCCCCAATAGCTGGAGCTGGGCCAGGTCAAAGCCAAGAGCCAGGAATACAATTCAGGTTTCCTACATGGGTGACTGGGACCCAAGTACCTGAGCCATCATCACTGCCTCCCCCAGGGTGCACATAAGCAGGAAGCTGGAATTGGGGCAAAGCTGAGACTCAAACCAGGCACTCTAATATGGTATGACACGATATGATAACTACTGTGCCAAATACCTGCTCCCAGACAGGCAATTTTCCCAGGGAGGAAGGTATTCTAAACATTTTTGGGTAAGGCCTATGGCCTAAATAAAATAGCAGTTGGTGGCACAGGCACTTGTGCTTGGTCAATACCTATACTTTAAATCCTGTGAATGTCTTTTTTGTTTCTCTCTTCCTTTCATAGCTCATTGCTACACCAGTGAGTGTGTCTCTGACTTCTTAGAAGCAGAGGATCCTGGTGTTCGGAGACAGAACAGAGCCCAAGTTCGTGAGACTAGGTTCCCCCTGCTGGTGGTACAACTTCTCTCACTCCACCTAAAACTGCTGCAGCTCTATTCATTTAATAAACCAAGAAACTGTGCTGGGGACCTGGGAAATGTAAATGGGTAAGATCTATAAACTATGCAGTCTGCCATACTCTGACTAAATTAGGCAATAATTGTAATTAACTACTAAACACACACACACACATACACACATACATATATACATACATACATACAAGCAGCTAAGTAGCAGAGAAAAAGAGTAACCCAATTTTGCCTGGAATAGGTGGAGAGAGAGAGAAGATTTCACAATAAAGGTAAGGTTAGGGCTGGGTGCTTAGAGGCCAACTTTTTGACTTCAGAAAGACACGAGCAAACAATTCCAGGGAAGAGAACAAGCATGTGGAATGAATCTGGGGGTCATCCTCTTGGACTGATGTTTTTGGGACCTTTTCCCCTTAGAGACAAGGTTTCCCTCAGGCCATACTTCCCAGAATAGTTAATCGGACAAGTATTTGGCAGAGCAGTGAAGTCACCACTTGGGATGCTCACATCCTATATCGGAGTCACTGGGTCTCAGTCCCAGCTCCTCTTCCGCTTCCAGCTTTCCGCTAATGCACATCCTGGGAGGCAGCAGATGATGGCTCGAGTAGTTGGGTTCCTGAACGCATGTGGAAGACCCGGACTGAGCTTACAGGCTTCTGGCTTCAGCCTGGCCTAGCCCTGGTTGCTACAGGCATTTAGGGATCTTGCAGATGGAAGACCTTTCCCTCTCTCTCTACTTTCCAAATAAATAAAAAGCAATAATATACACTTTCTAAATGCCTTCCAATATAACTGACCAAAAGGTTTCCTATGGTTATCACGTGTTGTGTATCTTGCACATTCATGAGTGGAGATGTGGTTGGACAGAGAATATTAGCACACCCAGAATGGTGGGATGGTACTTTTGTTCATACGGCACTTTTGTCAGTCTGTTACTATACCATTTTCCAAGTTTGTTTTGCTCTAGCTTAGCAATATATTGCACTTTCACAGGGAGCTTTTAAAATACTGATGCCTGGGTCCTACCCGCTGGGATTCTAATTTAATTGGGCTGGAGTGCAGCCCAGTCATTGGGATGTTTCAGTTCCCCAGGCGAACCTAATGTGCAGCCAAGATTAAGAATCACTGCTTCAGAAAGCATCCACATTTCTGTGTTCCCTACTCCACCAAGGGCTCCTGCAGGGAAGGCATTGTGCTTTTCTCCATGCTCCATGGCTTCTGCTCAAGTTCTTTACATTAATAACTGCTTATTAAATATATAGTGAATCAGATCCATAAAGACAGAGAGCTGAAATAAATTACTCTATGTACCTCTGCTAGGAGAATCAAATGAAGATGTAGAAAGTCAATGTGTACTCTCAGGGAGCTAAAACATTTGTGATCATGGTGACAGGATAAAATATGACTCCTGATAAGAGCAGCACAGATGAAACTGAAGTCACCCAGGTCAACAATTACATGAAATACAAGTCTCATCTAAGGGTGAGTGAAGGTCATTAAGGTGCCCTCAAACCTGCCATACTGTAATTAAATTCAAGGGCCTAAAAGTAAGATTTCACAAAGGTCTCCCCTGCTCCATTAATTTGGAAATAAATATCTTCAAAGGCTTATTTCTGAAACATGGGGCCAATTAATTAGTAATTATGTTCAGAGTCATCCATATGTGGTCATTTTTGGAATGGTAAGAAAGATTTCAGGGGCCAGTGCTGTGGCACTGGATCCAGCTCTCTGCTATGGCCTGGGAAAGCAGAAGATGGCCCAAGTGTTTGGGCCCCCGCACCCATGTGGGAGACCTGGAAGAAGCTCCTGGCTCCTGACTTTGGATCGGTTCAGCCACAGCTGTTGCAGCCATTTGGAGAGTGAACCAGCAGATGGAACACCTCTCTATCTCTACCTCTCTCTGTAACTCTTTCAAATAAATAAAATATCTTTTAAAAAATTTTTCGGCCAGCGCCACGGCTCACTAGGCTAATCCTCCGCCTGTGGCGCCAGTACTCTGGGTTCTAGTCCCAGTTGGGGCGCCGGTTCTGTCTTGGTTGCTCCTCTTCCAGTCCAGCTCTCTGCTGTGGCCCAGGAAGGTAGTGGAGGATGGCCCAAGTGCTTGGAAGCACCTGGCTCCTGGCTTCAGATCGGCACAGTGCGCCGGCCATAGCGGCCATTTGGGGGGTGAACCAATGGAAGGAAGATCTTTCTCTCTGTCTCTCTCACTAACTCTGCCTGTCAAAAAAAAAAAAAAAAGGGAAAAAATTTTTTTTCATCATTTTTTTAATCTTTCTCTTCCCCGTCAATTTTGAAATATTCCATTGGGTTAAGTTATTAGAGGCCTTTGTCTCTTTCTATATATTATCTAAAAAAGTAATAATTCATCTATTAAATTATGTACTTATCAGGACTAGTATTGTGGTGCAGTGGGTTAAAACACCAGTTGTGATGCTAGCATGCCGAGTTGGAGTACCAGTTTGACTCCCGGCTATTCAGCTTCCAATCCAGCTTCCTGTTGCTGTGTCTGCAAAGGCAGTGGAAGATAGCCCAAGTATGTGGGCCCCTGCCACCCAAGTGGGAGAACTGGATGGAGTCCTGGTTCCTGCTTTGGTCTTGCCCAAACCTTGCTACTGTGGGCAACTGGAGAGTGAACCAGCAGATGGAAGATCTCTCTCTCTCTCTCTCTCTCTCTCTCTCTCTCTCTCCCCCTGGGCCTCAAGTACTTGGTCATCTGTTGCTGCTTGCCTAGGCACATTGACAGGGAGCTGAATTGGAAGTGGAGCAGCTAGAACTTCAACCACATCTCATATTGGTGTCACTGAGTTTCAGTCCCAGGTCTTCTGATACCAGCTCACTGCTAATGTACATCCTGGGAGGCAGCAGATGATAGCTCAAGTACTTGGGTCACTGACAACCACATGGGAGATCCTGGCTGCTGGGAGCATTTGGGGAGTGAACCAGTGGATGAAAGATCTCTAGATCTGTCTCTTCCTCTCCTCTATTTCTCTGCCTTTCAAATAAATATAATACAGTAATTTTTTAAGAACAAGGAGACATATCCTATCTTGATTTTAAAAACTGAGCAGCAAAGAGACAGGAAGAGCTCTCATCTGCTGTTTCACTCCCCAAACGCATGCCAGGGCTGATCTGGGACCAGAACTAGGAGTCAGGAGCAAAATCCAAGTCTCCCATGTGGATGGCAGGAGTCCAATTGCTTGAGCCATCACTGCTGCCTCCCAGTGCATATTAACAAGAAGCTGGAGTCAGAAACTTGATCCAGCAGTTGTACTCAGGAAACTCCAATGTGGGATGCAGGCATGTTAACAACTAGGCTAAATGTCCACTCCCCTGGGATAGTTATGAATGGGCCTCTCCAAGGATTATTTAAATCTCTGGGAAAATGTATTTATGCTTCATTTTGCTATTTACTATTTGACAAGCGCCAAGATACTGTGAAGTTACATGTTAACTTGTAAATTTCTGTCTAGCAGGAAAATTAATGTTATGGGACTTAGTGCTCTGTGGTACATTAACCCGTTCTGTGTCTCCCTAGCAATCTTATACTGACACTCTTATTTAAAAATGCCTATACACAAGGAAAGCCAAGACACTCTGGCAAAAAAAAAAAAAAGGACCTAAATGAAAGATCTCTGTGAGTGAGATCCCAGTGGAAAGAACAGGTCTTCAAAGAAGGAGGTACCTTTCTCTGAAGGGAGGAGAGAACTTCCACTTTGACTATGACCTTGTCTAAATAAGATAAGAGTCGGTGAACTCAAAAGGCTTCCATAGCCTTGGAAACTCATGACTGGAGCATAGGGAGATTACTGATGCCATAAACAGGAGTGTCAATTTGTTAAGTCAACAACAGGAGTCACTGTGCACTTACTCCTCATGTAGGATCTCTGTCCTTAATGTGCTGTACATTGAGACTTAATGCTATAACGAGTACTCAAACAGTATTTTTCACTTTGTGTTTCTATGTGGGTGCAAACTGTTGAAATCTTTACTTAATGTATACTAAACTGATCTTCTGTATATATAGAAAATTGAAAATGAATCTTGATATGAATGGAGGGGGAGAGAGAGCGGGAAAGGGGAGGGTTGCGGGTGGGAGGGAAGTCATGGGGGTGGGGGAGCCAATGTAATCCATAAGCTGTACTTTGGAAATCTATATTCATTAAATAAAAGTTAAAAAAAAATGCCTATACATACTGATTTCTCCAAAATAAATTAATTGCTTCCAAATATAAATTAATCAATCCTTGACACGTATTCATTCTGTATTTGTATGTGTCTTGATTTAAGCTTTCTAAAAAATCATTCTTGGATAACAAATGACTGGAAACCAATGAGAGGGAAAGAGAAGCACCAAGACGAACAAGAGGGCCAGTGCAGATTAAGTTGCTGCCTGCAGTCCCAGCATCCCATATGGGCTGCTCCACTTCCAATCCAGCTCCCTCCTAATATGCCCGGGAAAGCAGCAGAAGATGGCCTAAGGCCTTGGGCCCCTGCACCCATGTAGGAGACTTGGATGAAGTTCCTGGCTCCTGGCTTCTGTCTGGCCCAGCCTGGCTACTGTAGCCATTTAGGGAATGAACCAGTGGATGGAAGACTTCTCTCTCTCTGCCTCTGCCTCTCCCTTTCTGTAATGTCACCTTTCAAATAAATAAATATATAAATAAACATTAAAAAGAAAAAAGGACAAATGGGGGACATAGCTGAACTTTGTGTTCCTCAGTCCT
This sequence comes from Oryctolagus cuniculus, assembly GCF_051225735.1. Lineage (NCBI taxonomy): Eukaryota > Metazoa > Chordata > Mammalia > Lagomorpha > Leporidae > Oryctolagus > Oryctolagus cuniculus. Next base: position 110,564,644 of record NC_142875.1, read on the forward strand.
ACCAGGTCCAGTCCCAGGCAAGCAAAGTACCTGGTTTCTTCTAAACTCAAAAAAACTCTACCTGGGGCCGGCACTGTTGTAATGGGTTAAGCTGCCACCTGCAATGCCAGCATCCCATACCGGCACAGGTTCAAGTCTCAGCTGCTCTACTTCCAATCTGGCACCCTACTATAATGCCTGGGAAAGCAGCAGAGGATGGCCCAAGTCCTTGGGCCTCTGCACCCATGTGAGAGAACAAGAAGTTGTTCCTGGTTTCCGTCTGGCACAGCCCCAGCCATTGTAGCCATTTGGGAAGTGAACCAGTGGGTGGAAGATCTCTATCTTTCTTCCTAACCCCCTTTCTTTCTGTAACTCTGCCTTTCAAATAAATAAAATCTGTAAAAACAAACAAACAAAATAAAAACACAAGGGGCTAGCGCTATGGCGTAGTGGGCTAAGCCTCGCCTGCAGTGCCAGCATCCCAGATGGGCGCAGGTTCATGTCCTGGTTGCTCCTCTTCTGATCCAGTTCTCTGCTATGGCCTGGGAAAGCAGTGGAAGACAGTCCAAGTACTTGGGCCCCTGCACCCCCGTGGGAGACCCAAATGAAGCTCCTGGCTCCTTGCTTCAGATCAGCTCAGCTCCAGCTGCTGTGGCCATTTGGAGAGTGAACCAGCAGCCACAAGACTTTTCTCTCTGTCTCTCCCTCTGTAATTCTGCCTTTCAAATAAATAAATAAAATCTTTAAAAAAAAATTCTAAACACCAATTTGCTTTCCCTCCCAAAATTATAAAGACTGATATTCTCAGTATATAGGAAGGCCATTTTTATTTCTGAGATTTGTTTAAAAACTTAATGTCAAAGAATTTTTATATGATCTTGTTAAAAAACAACAGAAACATCTTCTGCAGAATGGAAATTATCTGTTGGAGCTAAGCAGATACATAAGGCCATTTGCAAATGAGTAATAAGAATAATCACAACAAAGACAGTGGCTATAGAATCAGTAGTACAAGAGGTAGTCCTTATTTTGTGCTCAATGTATATCAGGCATTTTATATGTATAACCCTTCCAATTAGGTATTATTGGCTCTGTTTTACAACTGAGAAAAACTGAAGTCCTTCTCCAGGGGTCATCTGAAGATTGCCCACTTCTTGCTCCTGATTATACTCAGGGCTTCATTCCCCAGGGAGGCCACAGAGGGTCTGCTCTGGATTCAGAGGGTCAGACTGGCTCTTTCTGGGCAGGTCCTTTTGACTCCTCTAAACACAGGAAGACACAGTTACTCCCTAGAGGTTCCTGCCTTCCCACAGACACATCTGTTCAATATGCCAGCTCACAAATATGTGACACAGTGAGCATTTAAAAAACAACACAATCACTCCCACCATGTTCTGCATGGAGGCTCAGCATGAGAAGTGCAGCAGACTTGCTGGTCAGGAGGCAGAGCCTTTCTTCAGAACAAAGAATGTGAGTGTTAGACATTCATGATGACTGATGATTAACTGTTGCCTTTTAAATGCAGAATAGAAGCAGTGTGAACTGAAGTGAGGAAAAAGTTTGGTCAATGTTTTACCCCAAGGAGGAAATTATCTTTTAAAATTTTAATTGTTTTATTTTACATTTTTACTTATTTTCATTTTTACTTGTATGTTTGATTTTTATATGCGTGTGTGTGTATATATATATATAGAGAGAGAGAGAGAGAGAGACAGACAGAGAGTCGAAGGATCTTCGATCTGCTGGTTCACTGCCCATGAGCTTTCAACAGCTAGGGCTGGCCTAGGCCAAAGCCAGAAGAAGCTAGGAACTCAATCCAGGTCTTCCAGATGAGATTCAGGGACCTTAGCACTTGAGCCATCATCTGCTGCCTCCCAGGGTACACATTAGTTAGAAGTCAAAATTGAAAGTGGTGCCAGAATTCAAACCCTCCTATATGGGATGTAGGGCTATCAAGGGCATCTTAATGGCTGTGCCAAATGCCTACCACCTAACTGTTTTATATCAGAAAATACCATGGTGGTAGATATTTCTCTTAAACCTTTCACTGTTATGTAGGCTTAATTTACCTGTATATGAAAAAAGAAATGCCTCTAACAGTGGCTACCTTCCATGGAAGGAGTTATACATACCAGTTCCCATCTACAGGTTCAATGACACCATGCTGGTATCGTGATCAACTATGATAGGAATATTCACACCACACAAATCAACAAGCACCACAAATCAGGGTTTGTCCTCTCTGCAGAACAGGTGTTAAACATTTACCATCACACCACTTCCAGTAGAGCAGGGTTTATGGGGCAACTTATTCCAAGGTCCTGAATTTACATCCTTGACCTTGGATGGCTCAGGAGGCCACCCAGGCTCTTTTGAGGCTTCCTGACTTGCTATCTTGCTTTGTGGCTGTTGTGCTGGGAAGACGTAACTAAGTGCCTTTTAGAACAATTTAAGGTGACCCAGGCATCCATCAGCATGATTCCAGTGGGGAAACAAGAAAACCAGAGGGGCCAGTGCTGTGGCGTAGCCAGTAAAGCTGCTGCCTGCAGTGCCAGCATCCCATATGGGCGCCAGTTCGAGTCCTGGCTCCACTTCCGGCCCAGCTCTCTGCATGGCCTGGGAAAGCAGTGGAAGATGGCCCAAGTCCTTGGGCCCCTGCACCCGTGTTGGGGACCTGGAGGAAGCTCCTGGCTCCTGGCTTTGGATCAGCACAGCGCTGGTTGTTGTGGCCATCTGGGGAGTGAACCAGCAGATGGAAGATCTCAGTCTCTCTGCCTCTCTGCAACTCTGCCTTTCAAATAAATAAATAAATAAATAAATAAAGAAGGAAGGAAGGAAGGAACGAAGAAAGGAAGGAAGGAAGAAAATTGGAGAGTATAAGACATGCTCTCCTAATGTGCCAGCCAGATAAAATATAGGATGCCCATTTACATGTGAATTTCAGATAAATATATTTTTACCATAAGCATGAGCACCCTCAAAAAGTCCATGGAAATATGAATGGATTTAAAAATTTCTGTATCCAAATAGACTATCTTTTTATTCTATTTTTCCAGGGACTTTTTGAATTCTGCTTGTATGTCACATGTAATATCCTATTAATACTTAATTGATGTCCAGTATTTTTATTTGCTACATCTGGCAAATCTATACTGGAACATAATCTACTGAAAAAAATACATATATTTTCCATCTCACAGTACAAGCATATTGCAAAGTGTGGGAACACAGGCTTTGAAATCAGATACCTGAAGTACAAATCCTATTTTTGTCACTCACTAACCTGTGTGACCTTGAGCAAGTTACCTAGCCCTCTTGTACTTCAGTTCTTTTATCAGTAAGGTAAGCATAATTAGTTCCTATTTCATCCGATCATGAGAATTGAATGAGAGAACATATATAGGAGTTAATGAGTTAAGACATTTAAATCTGCTTGGTACAAGGAAAATAGTGACTTGTATTTTTGTGTAGTTTATACTCCTATGAAATCCTTCCTCTGTGTCTGGCATACAGCAAGTGCTTCAAAAATTACCATTCTTACTACTGTTGGCTCAATAGTTTTTAAAATCATATGACAGACACATTTTAGTAACCAGGTGTAGGTATTTGGTCTAGTGGTTAAAACGAAGCTAGGGTACCTACATCCCACATTGGCGTGCTTGAGCTCAAATTCTAGATCCACTTCTACTTCTAGCTTCCTGCTAGTGTAAAAATCTAAGAGGCAGCAGGTGATGGTTCAAACAGTTGAGTTCTTGCCGCCCAGGTGGAAGATTTGGATTGAGTTCCTCAACTCCTGGTTTTGGTCCAGCCTCCCTGGCTGCTGTGGGCATTTGGGGAGTCAATCAGTGCATGGGAACTGTCTGTGTCTGTCTTTCTACACTTCAAACAAATAAATAAAAATTTTTAAAATATTAGTATAACCATACTAACATCAGTCACATGATTTAGGTTTGTTAAGGGTAAATAGCTTTTATGAAGGGGCCTAGATACCTAATCATCACTTAAACAACACTTTTAAGGGAAAAATTATTGAGGCCCAAATAAATGAACACAACTTTCTCCAAACTGGAGATTTAGGAGCCGGCACTGTGGCGTAGCGGGTAAAGCTGCCACCTGCAGTGCCGGCATCCCGTATGGGCGCCAGTTCGAGTCCTGGCTGCTCCACTTCCGATGCAGCTCTCTGCTATGGCCTAGGAAAGCAGTAGAAGGTGGCCCAAGTCCTTAGGCCCTTGCACCCGCATGGGAGACCCGGAAGAAGCTCCAAGCTTTGGATCAGCACAGTTTAGGCTGTTGTGGCCCATTGGGGAATGAACCAGCGGATGGAAGACCTCTCGCTCTCTCTGCCTCTCCTTCTCTCTCTATGTAACTCTGGCTTTCAAATAAAATAAATAATTCTAAAAAAAAAAAAAAAAAAGTTGGAGAAGATTTTATAATGGCATGTTAGCCAGATCAAGCTTTTTCTACCTTTTCTACCAAAATCTGCAATATAACTGGATTGAATATATTTTCTTCAAAAGCATATAGACTCTAAGCTCCAAGCATGTGCCACCACCATCTCCAGGAGCTGAAAAGCAGCATGGGATAACCCGGAGGCAGGCAGGAGCTAGCCTGAGTGCCTGGCATCCCCTGGCCAGCAGTGTTGAAAAAGAGGCTGTGGTAGGTTGGGGGCAGGGAGAAACAAGAACCTGGTTAAATAGATTTCTCCATAAATCTGAGCTGTTAAACCCTGCAAGCACAGGGCTTTAAAAAAAAAAATTGAAAAAATGAAGGCTTAAGGAACTAGAAACTTGCCTTCAATAAGTGGATGGAGTTAAAAGCCCCAAGCTACTACAGTATTCAACTAGGCACACATTGCAGCACGTATGCTCTGTGCAGTCCATAACACATTTGATGACACTGAAAACAAAGTGGCTACAGATGGAGGAAGTGGTTGTAGAGTGTACTTAGCATGAGAACTGCTTTTTTAGGAGCAGGACTTTGTGTTGGATTTAACATAAATGACAATGCATTGGAAATGAAATGAAAAAGCTTGAATTAACAAATGTTGATGCAGTTCAATGTGATATGTGATATGTGCACATTATCTAAAAAAATATCTAAGTCATTTTATATAGCAATTATGAATCCTCCCTTTGGCACCAAAACCAATAAAGGACAGATATGGCTTTTCTGAAGACTGCTTTGGAAAGGGCAAGAATAGCAATATACTCCTTAAACAAAACCTCAGCTACAGAACATGTTAGAAAGAAAGCTGAAAAATGGAAAATCAGTATAGATGTAATTACAGAGCTTTGATATGACCTGTCAGCATCCTACAACTTTTATAAAAAGCAACCAGCGGACACTGATGAGTCCCTAATTTGGTTTTCTTTTTAAAAGTCTCCAAAGACACAGCAACTTAAAACCTAATCAAGATAATAAAAAATGTTATTTAAAAAAAAAACATACAGAATCCATTCTGCTTAAATTATTTCCATTAGATAATTTTGAATAATTGCAAAGGAACCTTACAGCTTCCTTCCAACTAAGACTTCTGGTGTCACAGGCACACAGGTCTGGAATCTTCCCTAATGTTCTATTCCCTTTCCCCCTCTCTTATAAAGTATGAGTAAATCTTCCTCCATAGGATTTCCATCTCTGGGCTTTTTGATCTGTTTCTCAACTGGGATTCAGTACTTTCTTGCATTTTCTTTTTGCTTGGTTATGCTACCAATCAGATCATGATTTTTTTTTTTAACAGAAAAGGGTTTTCAAAATAGCCTCTTATAACTTCACAAAATAGCCTATGAGAAATTAGTCAGTGAGAAATTCTAGGTATACAGATTTAAGAAGTAACTTGTTCTTCTATCATCTTTACTGCTTTGACCTTCATTTATACAAATAAATATCAAAAATATTTAAAATATCAGAAATAAACAGGGCCAGCATCCTTGGCATGATTTCAGGTAGCCAGGAAGGCTCCTATCCCTCCAACTTTCCTCAAAACCACAGTGTTACTCTTTGAAATTTAAGATCCCCACTAAAATGTAAACGAGTCTTGGCCTGTGGTGCCACAGGTCAAGCCTGCATCCACATGAGTGCCCCACCTCTGCTTCTGAATCAGTTTCCTATTAATGTACCCGGGAGGCAGCAGATGATAGTGTAAGTACATGGATTCCTGCCAACCATGTGGGAGACCAGGACTAAATTCTAGGACCCCAGGGACTGACATTGTGGCACAGTGAGTAAAGCCACTGCCTGCAGTGCCGGCATCCCATATGGGTGCTGGTTCAAGTCCCGGCTGCTCCACATCTGATCCAGCTCCCTGCTAATGGCTAGGGGAAGTAATGGAAGATGGTCCAAGGACTTGGGCCCCTGTACCCACATAGGAGACCTGGAAGAAGCTCCTGGTTTTGAATTGGCCCAGCTCTAGCCATTGTTGCCATTTGGGGAGTGAACCAGTGGATGGAAGATCTTTCTCTGTCTCCTCTCTCTCTCTGTAACTCTTGCAAATAAATAATCTTTAATCTTTTATTTTTTATTTTTTATTTTTTTGACAGGCAGAGTGGACAATGAGAGAGAGAGACAGAGAGAAAGGTCTTCCTTTGCCGTTGGTTCACCCTCCAATGGCCACCACGGCAGGTGTGCTGCAGCCGGCGCTCCACGCTGATCTGAAGCCAGGAGCCAGGTGCTTCTCCTGGTCTCCCATGCGGGTGCAGGGCTCAAGCACTTGGGCCATCCTCCACTGCACTCCCGGGCCACAGCAGAGAGCTGGCCTGGAAGAGGGGCAACCGGGAAAGAATCCGGTGCCCCAACCAGGACTAGAACCCGGTGTGCCGGCGCTGCAAGGTGGAGGATTAGCCTACTGAGCCGTGGCGCTGGCCTATATTTCTTTCTGTCAGCAACTCTGCCTCTCCAATAAATAAATAAAATTTTTAAAAAAGAACCTAATATCACATGGGAAGCAGGGGAGAGAGAATTAAGGGTAGGTAGGGATAGTAGGGACTCTCATTCTGCACCACAGCTAGTACCCCCTCCCTCCTCCCCATGCCATATTATGTCCCCTTAGGCCATTTTAGTGGGAGGAAAGGATACCTTAGTTTCTGCTTAGAGGAAGTTGGCCACAAGGGAAAGGAGAAAAGTCTGATTCTCTCACCTACAGGTCCCTGCTTGATGGAGTTAGGGGTGAAACCAGATGCAATGTGAGAACTCCACTTCCTCCTGCAGAGGCTGGAGAGCTCACCATGGTATTGACAGGTGCTCTACTCCTTACGGGTTTTTTTCCTGTTCCATTCTGAGAATAAACCAAGACCTAAGTGCTGCCTTGCCTTAGAGGAGAGTTGCCTCACTGAGCCTGAGACAAACCTGTTTTCTTGGCTCTTGTTTTCTGGAAGCTGAGTTCTCTGAGGGGCTTCCTAGAAAGGAAGAGGGTGAAAAAAGGACCTCTAAACCAGGAACGTGAGTGTGCCCTTTGCCCCATGCGAAAGGGAAGCCTGGACAAACACCAAGAATCTTCTGGGGATGATGAAAATGTTCTGGAATTTGATGATGGTGTTGGTGATGTGATCCTGTATACTTCACAAAATCACTGGAAGGGTACACTTAAAGTGAGTGAATTTTATGGCATATAAATAACACCTCAATTTAAAACAGTAAAAAAAGGAGGCCTGGGACTCTGGCCTCACTTACTTGCTGTGCTCCAGGTTAGTGACAGGAGGTAATGGAGAAGGAAAGCACAGCAGCTCAGAGGCTGATCCTCCGCAGTTTCCCAGCTGAGAAACCTCCCAAGAGAAGTCTTATAGCTGCAGATCCACCAGCTTACAAGGACTCGCCCCAGCTCAGATCACAGTTACTTCTCTACTATAACCAGAAGGGATCCAAGAGACTGCCCGGTATGTTTTGTTCTGTGTGAAGAATCCCAGGACCAAGGAAGAGGAAGGGAGTCCCAGGAATGTTTGCCACTGATTGTACCATGAGCTGGGTAGGGCACTTGCTCTTATTTAAAGGAAGAATTCTGAGTAGTGGGTAGAATGGCCCCCCTCAAGAGATCCACACTCAAATCCCTGGACCTATGAATCTGATATATTACATAGCAAAAGGGACTCTGCATATATAATTAAGGTTATGAACCTAAAAATGGGAAGATGATCCTGCATTATCCAGGTGGGCCCAATTTCATCATATGAACTCTAAATGCAGAGGACTTTGTCTAGCTAGTGGCAGAGGGGTGCAGCAAAAGAAGTCTGAGGGTCCAAGCACAAGGAGGAGTTGACAAGCTATGCTGGCTCTGAGATGTTGCAGCCTGTGTATGAGGAGAGGGGAGAGGCCTCCAAGAGTAATGGGTGGCCCCCAACTAATCATCATCAAGGAAATAGGACTGTCTTAAAACCACAAGGCAGGGGTTCTGCCAACAACCCAAATGTGCTTGGAAGGGGAAATCATCCCCAGAGCCTCTAAAAAGGGTCACAATACTGTCAACATCTTGATTTCAGTACTGTGACACATTCAGCAGAGAATCCAGCCAAGCCCACCCAGACTTCTGCCTACAGAACTGTGAGATCAGTGTTATCTTAAGCCACTAGATGTGTGTTTAATTCATTACAGCAGAAAACAAAAACGAATTCAATACAGCACTTTTTATACAGTTGACTGTGAGGACTAAAATTCGTAACCGCCATTCTACCACTCTCCCACCAGCATCTAGGATAGTATTAGAAGCCCTGAAGGTTTAATAAATACACCAGCACTGCAGTGTAGTGGATAAAGTGCTGGCATCCCATATGGGCGCCAGTTCAAGTCCTGGCTGCTCCACTTCCAATCCAGCTCTCTGGAATGGCCTGGTAGAAGTGGTAGAAGATGGCCCAAGTCCTTGGGCCACTGCACCCTCATGGGAGACCTGGAGGAAGCTCTTGGCTCCTGGCTTCGGACTGGCACTGCTCCAGCTGTTGCAGCCAATTGGGGAGTGAACCAGTGGATGGAAGACCTCTCTCTCTCTCTGCCTCTCCTTCTCTTTCTGTGTAACTCTGCCTTTCAAATAAATAAAGCTTAAAAAAAAAAAAAAAAAGAATACAGTGCTTTCAACTTCACCTTATATGCTAGACTTGGGCTAAGAAACCTAGATTTCAATTCTCAATATAAACACTGACCAAGTCAAGATTCTGGTCTTATTTTTATATCCACATAAGGACCCTAAATAAGTCTTTCTGAATGTTTCCATGTCTGCAATATGTATGAGTCAGCCAAGATTTCTGAGCTTGTTACAATTCCATGAATTGAAACTGAAAGGTAGACCTTGTTATATGGAATGAGCAACATACATTCACTTAGTTGGTCACCCAGCACTTTGATTTATCAGAGAGCTCATCCTGAGAGTATACTCTGAAGTTGTCTAGGACTGCAGGACCCAGTACTGGAAGTCTTTGGTATCCAAGTTCAGTAGTTTAGGTCCCAAAGGATAAAGCAGAAGTTAGATCTGATTTTGTACTAACATGTGTTCTTCTTAGACAAATTATGCAATTATATAATCAGGTATCACTGAAAATATGGTGGAGGGTGGGTATTTGGAATGGTAATTAAGATGCTCTTGGGACATCCACATCTTACACTGGAGTACTTGGGATCGAGTTCCAGGTCCACTGCTATGCTATGCTATGCTAATTCTAGCTTCCAGCTAACCCATACCTCCAGAGGCAGCAGAGGATGGCTCAAATGATGTGGGTCCCTGCCACCCACATGGGGGACATAAGCTGTATTTCTAGTTCCCAGCTGTTGTGTGCATTTGGAGAGTGAACCAGAATATTTTTTTTAAACTCATCTTTTTTTTTTTTTTTTTTAAAGATTTATTTATTTGAAAGGCAGAGATACAGAGAGGCAAAAGTAAAGAGAGGTCTTCCATCCGATGGTTCACTCCCAAGATGGCCACAACGGCTGGAGCTGCACCAATCCAAAGCCAGGAGCCAGGAGCTTCCTCTAGGTCTCCCAAGCGGGTTCAGCGGCCCAAGGACTAGAGCCATCTTCCAGTGATTTTCCAGGCCATAGCAGAGAGCTGGATCAGAAGTGGAGTAGCCAGGACTTGAACTGATGCCCACATGGGATACTGGCACTGCAGGCGGCAGCTTTATCTCCTATGCCACAGCGCCAGCACAGTGAACCAGAAGACTGGAACTCTCTACATGTCCCTGCTTCTCAAATAACAAACAAATAAGTGATTAGAAAGAGAGAAAGAAAACATGGTTGGACAGGTGTTTACCTATTACCCAGGTTACTATATATTTTAGTGCCATTCATTTGCAGGTGTTTGATAAGTTAATATGTTACTGTTATCATTTCTTATTTTAATCCTCTCAGCATACCAGCAATAGTTGACCAAATCACCTACATCAGCAGTTTTCAACCTTCCTTCTTCAGAGACACATGTGACAAATGTGACCATAGGGTACTTTAAAAAGTTTGTGGAGGGGCCAGCGCTGTGATGTAGTAGGCTAAGCCTTTGCCTGTGGTGCCAGCATCCCATCTGGGTGCTGGTTTGTGACCTGGCTGCTCTTCTGTTCCAGCTCTCTACTAATGGCCTGGGAGAGCAGTGGAGGATGGCCCAAGTGCTTGGGCCCCTTCACCAGCATGGGAGACCTGGAAAAAGCTCCAGAATCCTTGCTCCAAATCTCTGTTGTGGCCATTTGGAGAGTGAACCAGAGTATGGGAGACTTCTCTGTCTCTCCTTTCCTCTGTCTGTAACTCTGCCTCTAAAATAAATAAATAAAATATTTTTAAAAATGTACATCATCTTTTAATTCTATTTTCCACAAACTTTTTATTTTTGGACAGGCAGAGTTAGACAGTGAGAGAGAGAGAAACAGAGAGAAAGGTCTTCCTTTGCCGTTGGTTCACCCCCCAAGTGGCCACTACGGCTGGTGCACTGTGCCGATCCGAAGCCAGGAGCCAGGTGCTTCCTCCTGGTTTCCCATGCAGGTGCAGGGCCCAAGCACTTGGGCCATCCTCCACTGCACTCCCGGGCCACAGCAGAGAGCTGGACTGCAAGAGGAGCAACCAGGACAGAATCCGGCGCCCCAACTGGGACTAGAACCCGGGGTGCCGACACCGCAGGCGGAGGATTAGCCTAGTTCCACAAACTTTTTGAAGTACCTTTGTATATCTAGAGTTGTCTGCAACTCTAGGAGCTCGACTCTGACTCTTTAAAAATTTCTTTATTTTATTATTTGAAAGGCAGAGAGAGAGAGAGAGAGAGACAGAGAGAAAGACAGAGAAAGATCTTCCACCTTCTGGTTTACTCCCCAAATGTCTGCAACAGCTAGGCAAAGGTGAGGCTGAAGCCAGGAGCCTGGAACTCAATCCAGGAGCCTGGAACTCAATCTGGGTCACTTACATAGGTGGCAGAAACCCAGCTACTTGAGCTACCACCTGCTGCATCACAAGGTATGCGTTAGCAGGAAGCTGAAATTGAGAGTAGAGTTGGGACTCAAATTTAGCACACCAATACGGAATGCAGGTGTGGCAAGTAGTACCCTAACCACTGTGTCAAATGCCTGCCCCTGGTATTCTATTGTTTTAAAAAAGATTTATTTATTTATTTGAAAGTCAGAGTTAGACAGAGAGAGAAGGAGAGGCAGAGAAACAGAGAGCAGCCTTCCATCCACTGGTTTATTGCTTTCTCAGGCCATAGCGAAAGCTGGATCAGAAGTGGAGTAGCTGGGACTCGAACTGGCGCCCATATGGGATGCCAGCACTCAGGCAGCGGCATTACCTGCTACTCCACAGCGCCGGCCCTGGTATCCTATTTATTAGCAAGCAATTATTTGCAATAGTCATCCTCTGCTTTGGGATACAGTAATGTATTTTGACAGGATGGTTGATAAGCAACCCTCTTGAGACTAAAGTGCTCAGAGCAGAGAACCAGGAAACAATGATAAGAGAGAAACCCCCAATTATTCTCCCCTCAGACAACTGTGGGGTAATATAAACCAGCTCTCTATTATGAGTCTACTAACAAGTATTCTTTTTGGAGGTAACTAATCTACTATGATCCGTAAAGCCACAGCCATTCTAGCAATGTTTCATACTCTGCACCCAAATTTGAAGATTTAGTTCCCTTCTTAAAGAAAAATAACTCTACATGTGTTTTAAATATGAACAGGCTGAGGCAAGCATTTGTCCTGGAGATTAAGTTGCCTGCATTCCATGCCAGAGTACTTGGGTTCAAATCCCAGCTTCACTCCTGATTCCACCATTCTGCAAATGTGTACCCTGGGAGGCAGCAGGTGATGATTCAAGTAGTTGGGTTCCTGCCACACATGGGAGGCCCAGATTGAGTTTCTGTTTCTAGACTTCAGCATGGTCAATTCTGGTCATTGTGGGCATTTGGGAACTGAACCAATGGATTGGAGTTCTAGCTATTTATCTATCTCTCTACAGCCTAAAGAAACAGAACAAAGTAGATAAAAATTTTAAAAATAGGGGAGAGCATTTGGTACAGTGATTAAGATGTCACCTGGGACACCCTTGTTCCATATGGTAATGCTTGGGTTAAATTTTGCCTCCGCTTCCAATCCAGCTTCCTGCTGATGAGCCAGCTGGTAATGACTCAAGCAGTTGGATCTCTGCCACACACATGGGAGACTCAGACTGAGTTATCTGGGCTGATCCAAACCCAGCTGTTACAGGCACTGGAGAGTGATAGAAGAAGATGGAAGCTCTCTCTCTGCCTCTGCCTCTCTCTTTGCCTTTCAAATAAGCAAAAAAGAAAAATTTAAAAAGAAAAATAAATAGAAAGAGGCTATCCAGTACATGGCTGAGTGAGAGTATAGGTTCCAGAACACTAGCTCTCAGCTGGAGATAATTTTGCTGCCTGGGAGATACTAGAAATGTCTGGAGACATCTTTAGTTGTTAAAAAGTGAAAGGGGGATGTTCCTAACAAATAGTAGGTGGAGGTCAGGAAAGCTGCTCAGACATTCTGCACTGAACGAGACAGCCCCCTACAACAAAGAATTACCTACAAAACGCCAATTGTGACAAGACTGAGAAATCAGGCTCTATAGCCAGCTTGCCTGGGTTTCAAATCAGTTACAATCTATGTAGCCTTTCCAAGTTCCTTACCATGTTTGTGTTTACTGAGTGTCTTCACAAGTAAAATTACAATAACCACCCTATGGATTGGATTTGTTGTTAGCATAAAATAAGTTGAACAATAAAGGAACTAGTAAGAACAATATCTTGAATGAAGCAAGTACTTCACAAATGTTTACTTTTGTTACTATTATATGTATTGAAAAAGACTGAGAAGAAATACAGCAAAATCTTAACTGTGGTTGTCTCCAGGTGGTAGGATGATGCCATTTTTATTTATTATACCTTTAAACTGCTCTGTAGTTTCCAAATTTTTGAGAACTCTGTTTATATTAATCTAATATCCAAAAACACGTGTGTTTTAAAGAATGCAGAGGAAAGTACTTTGCTTGTGATATAGTGGAAAGAGCACAGAATTAGAAAGAACTAGACTCAGATACTGGCTTTACTTGCTGTTTGTGAATTCAAGCAGGTTAATCTGTCTGAGCTTCAATTTCCGAAGCAGAAATCAGGGCTAACAGTGCAGATCACAAAGGTTGCTATGAGGATTAAACATGACAGATACCTGTGCCCAGCAGAGTTGGCAGGATGAAAGGCTTCAGGAGATGACTGCTTTAAAGGATAAGACAAGAGAAAACGATTCTAAAACAGGCAATACATATTCATCATGCTTTTTAAACATTCTCTTGGAGAGGACAACTCCAATTTCCTTCCACTTTTTGCCTTGGTTCATGCAGGAGAAACTGCATCCCAAATCTGGTTCTTTTCTCTATTGCCTCCTACCCCTACATATACACTCTCAGAAGGGATTTCAACATTCTACTTGCAGAGTCTGACTCATTGGGCAGGGTGCACCAGCAGGCCAGTTACTGCGTGTGAAAGGCAGCACTCAGTCATCACTTTCTCATATCTTTCCCCTGTGCTCACTGTACCTCTTCTTATGTCCTTATGTCCTCTATCCTAGCACCCAAGTTGAAAATATACTAGGCAAACACTCTCTCCTCAAGAGGAAGCCTCTCCACTTTTTCCTCTCTCTCTTGTTTCACTGTTTCCTGTTTAGCTGGTTGAATATATTATCCCTTTTTATTTTTTTATTAAAGCTTTATTATTTGAAATGCACTGTAACAGAGAGGGAGAGACACAGAGGAAGACACACACAACACAGAGAGATCTTCCATCCGCTGATTCACTCCCCAAATGGCTGTGATGGCAAGAGATGGGCCAGGCTGAGGCTGTGAGCCAGGTGCTTCATGTAGGTCTCCCACTTGGGTGCAGGGATCTAATTACTTGGACCATCTTCTGCTGCTTTCCCAGTCACATTAGCAGGGAGCTAGCTCAGAAGTGGAATAGCTGAGTACATTGTCCTTTTTCAGATTGGAGAGGGTTGAGTAGGAAGCCCAGGTAGGCTTCCAGATCTCCCCTGTACACTGGCCCCACCTGCCCAAGAAGCCCTGAGTGCGTGGTAGGTGTGCAGCACTTGGCTGGCCAGTGTGCACTTTCAGTACAGCTATTGTTTCTCCCGTTCAGCTCCACTAATAGATAACATTGGGGATAAGGAGGATGGGTGGTAGGATCCAAGGACCCACACCTCATCTACAACCACCAATCTTCCTCTACTTAATGCCTTAGATTAAAAAATAATAGCATGGGGCCAGCGCCGCAGCTCACTAGGCTAATCCTCCGCCTTGCGGCGCCGGCACACTGGGTTCTAGTCCCGGTCGGGGTGCCGGATTCTGTCCCGGTTGCCCCTCTTCCAGGCCAGCTCTCTGCTGTGGCCAGGGAGTGCAGTGGAGGATGGCCCAGGTGCTTGGGCCCTGCACCCCATGGGAGACCAGGAGAAGCACCTGGCTCCTGCCATCAGATCAGCACAGTGCGCCGGCCGCAGCGGCCATTGGAGGGTGAACCAACAGCAAAGGAAGACCTTTCTCTCTGTCTCTCTCTCACTGTCCGCTCTGCCTGTCAAAAAAATAAATAAATAAATATAGCATGGATTATGTTTGTATATAAGCCTAGTCAGCCTGCTGATTTGAATTCAAATCCTAAGCAAGCTGTCAAAATGCCCTGAGAGAATCTTTTGCATTTAGGTCCTAACTCCTATGGTTGCAGTAAAGCAGTCTGACATGATCCCAGGTTTGGGGCAGGCATTTGGCCTAGTAGTTATGATGCCTGTGTCCCATGTCTGATTACCTGGGATCAATACCCAGTTCTACTCCCAATTCCAGCTTCCTGCTAATGCAAACCCTAAGAGGCAGTGGTGATGCCTCAAGCTGTTGGGTTCCTATCACAAAGACCTAGGTTGAGTTCCTGGCTCCTAGGATCAGCCTGGCCCAGACCTGGCTGCTATGGGCATTTGGGGGAATGAACAAGCAGATGGGAGCACTCATTCTTTCTCTCTCGTGTGTGCTCTCTTTCAAATTAATTGTCTCTCTAAAATTCCCTAGGGAGGAGTCCTGTGGTGTAGTGAGCTCTCTGTGCAAAGTTCTAGGACTAGGAGCCAGAATGGATAGAAGACTGCTTGCGGCAGCAGGTGGTCTCCTCAAAACATTCATTCTCAACCCAAGGTGAACTGTTTTAGTGTTGGAAAACGGTGCCAGGCAAGACATATTTGGCAGCTGAGGTTGTTAGGGCTACCTCTATCTAGACAGAAATAAAAAATATCAGGGGAACTTCTTAATACAAATTCTAAATACAAATATCAGGGGGATTAGTGATCCCCAGGAAAGAATTTACGGGAACTTCCTAAACTCCAGCTTGCTGCTGCTCCAGGGCCAGACTAACATTTATAAACTTTAAGAATAGGCCGGCGCCGTGGCTCAATAGGCTAATCCTCCACCTTGCGGCGCCGGCACACCGGGTTCTAGTCCCGGTCGGGGCGCCGGATTCTGTCCCGGTTGCCCCTCTTCCAGGCCAGCTCTCTGCTATGGCCAGGGAGTGCAGTGGAGGATGGCCCAGGTGCTTGGGCCCTGCACCCCATGGGAGACCAGGAAAAGCACCTGGATCCTGGCTCCTGCCATCGGATCAGCGCGGTGCGCCGGCTGCAGCGGCGGCCATTGGAGGGTGAACCAACGGCAAAAGGAAGACCTTTCTCTCTCTGTCTCTCTCTCTCACTGTCCACTCTGCCTGTCAAAAATTAAAAAAAAAAAAAAAAAAAAAGAATAATTTTGGGGCCGGTGCTGTGTCGTAGCGGGTTAAAGCACTGGCCTGAAGTGCTGGCATCCCATATGGGCGTCGGTTCGAGTCCCGGCTGCTCCACTTCCTATCCAGCTCTCTGCTATGGCCTGGGATAGCAGCAGAAGATGGCCCAAGTCCTTGGGCCCCTGCACTCGCATGGGAGACCAGGAGGAAGCTCCTGGCTCCTGGCTTCGGATCGGCACAACTCCAGCAGTTGCAGCCATCCGGGGAGTGAACCATTGGATGGAAGACCTCTCTCTCTCTCTCTGCCTCTCCTCTCTCTGTGTAACTCTTTCAAATAATTAAACTTTCAAATAATTAAATAAATCTTTAAAAAAAGAAAAAAGAATAATTGTAACTGATGCCAAACAAATCTGCTCTTACCACACATTTGCCTTTTCATTGTCCTCCCTATAAACAAATGGGAAACAAATAGGCAGGGGGCCCCCACACTGGCACCAGGATAATGTTGTCAGAGTCTTGAGTCTTCCCATTCTGTACTCACGAGTGCAATATGGAGCACTCACCATACACCAAGCCTGGTGCTAAACACTAGAAATCCAAAGATGGAAGGTTACTGCCCCTTCTCACAAGCAGCTCTCTTCAGGTGACTGTCATAGCATACAAAGTATTACTCCTCCCAGGGAAATGCAGATTTCAGCAGGGATCAAAGGCTTAAGCTAAAACACTAAAGTTCAATATTATAAGGGAAACAGTGACTTCAATGTGCAATGAAACCCTGAAAAAAAATGCCTTGTTTTTGTGAAGAATTTCACAAATTTGAGATTCCTGTCCCTTTTCTTCCTCTTTGTATCTTGGACTTGGCAAATTCTCTTAGTTTATTCACATTTTGTCAGAATGTGATCAGTTGGGGCTGGTGCTGTGGTACAGCAGATTAATGCCCTGGCATGAAGCGCCGGCATCCCATATGGGCGCCAGTTTGAGACCCGGCTGCTCCACTTCCTATCTAGCTCTCTGCTACGGCCTGGGATAGCGGCAGATGGCCCAAGTCCTTGGGCCCCTGCACCTGCGTAGGAGACCCAGAGGAAGCTCCTGGCTTCGGATCAGCGCAGCTCTGGCCGTTGTGGCCAACTGGGGAGTAAACCATCAGATGGAATACCTCTCTCTTCCTCCCTCCTTCCCTCTCTCCCTCCCTCCCTCTCTCTCTCTCTCTCTCTCTGCCTTTCCTTTACTCTGTGTAACTCTGACTTTCAAATAAATAAACAAATCTCTAAAAAAAAAAAAAAAGGAATGTGATCAGTCTTCTTTTATTGTCAAGAGTCAGAGGAAATGTACACAAACAAAAGGGAGGAAATCTGTATATCTCAGAAATTTCTAGCAGTTAAAAAAAATAAGCAAGTTTCCTCTTTTACCCTTAAAAATCTAAAATAACTTGCAAAGGGAGATCTAGTTCCTTATTTTAAGGTATGATAATATTATTTTAAAATAACAAACTAGTTGGTTTGCTAATATAGTTAGTGTGAATAATTCTGGAGATTTTTATTTATTTATTTTGAGGACCAGGTAAGAGATTTTAAAGATAATACATTTAGGCTGCTCTTAATACCAGAATAGAAGAGTGTTTCTAGGTTGAATTTAAAAAAAAAAAAAATTAACCATGATGTAATTCTAGATTTCCTTTAGACATCATTTGGTCACCATAGTAACACAGTGTTTTACTACCAGATCTGTACAGCAGAGAGAAAAAGAATAAGCAATTACTTACTGGGTTATCTGGGAGTACAGAATGTGACTACTGAGGTGATTCAGGATTAATACAGATTTCAGTGAGGATCTGTTTTAGCCAGGCAAGATGATTCAATCTCTACTCAGCTGAACAAAATTTGTAGCCACATCAGCTGTTGACATCATTTGGAATAACAGAAGCAGGCAAGCAGCATATCTCAGTGGTTAAGAGCATTGGCTTTGGGGTCAAGTTTCTTTGGTCCAAATTCTGGTTCTACTATTTACTAGCTGTCTAACCTATAAAGTTTCCTAACTTCTCTGTGCCTCAGTTTCTTCATGTCTAAAGCATGAGTAATAATACCCCCCCAAAGGGTTGTGGTAGGGATTAAATGACTGATTATTTGTGGTTTGAACAGTGCCTCACACATAGAAAGAATTTAGTTTATAAGTACTTGTTAAAGAAAGAGATAATAAAATTTAAATTTTCTAACTCCTATCTTTTGCTGGGTAGAAACAGTGAGAGAGATCAACATCTGAATCCATGGCAGATTGTTCCAGGCTATAACTTTGGTATATTCTTTTGAGAACTTCCCTGGTGCCTTCCTGGTAGCAGTTCTCTAAGATGTGGAATCCTGTGGCAGTCTGCTGTCTTAAACCAGAGCAGGGGGCAATCACAAGCACTCCTGGTTCCGGGAACATCAGAAGGCAAATGATCACAAAGCACAAAGGAACAGCCTGCCTGCCTAGTCAGGCTCCCTAAGCCACTGCCAACAACCTCTGGGAACATGGACAGAGAACAAGCAGCTGAAAAGGGAGGAAGACAGGTTTTATGGCAGTGACAAAGAAATCTAGTTGGTTTTGGTAATTTTCCCTTTCTTTCTAGGATTCAAAGGAAAAAAAACGTTTTTATCAATAGTGCTTTGTTTTCTCATTATACACAATTTCCATCTAATTTCTCTTCAACAAGCACTTACTCTGGCCAATTATTCATTTTACAGAACTACCTAGGCATCTTTTCTGGACCTGGAACAAATCTAAAGCATTTAAGCCAGGACAAAATTTCCAAACTGCCTGGGAAAAAAAGAAGGCATTTTGTCACCTGAGCCAAAATCCAGCAGCAGTACCCGGGGATCTCCATCACGTACCTTCATCTGGACTTAATCTCATGGATGGTCTCCTTGGGTCTTCTTGCTGAGGTGCAGTCCTTACATAGGAGTTTGGAGAATGCCATAAACCACCAGGAAAGCTTGGGAACATATTCATAGCTGTCTTCTGTCTTCCCCTTGGCTTACAGCAGGCTTCCTGGTAGGGAGACAAGATGACGCTGTGCAGGGTTGACTGTTAAACCATCTTTCCGCCCCCAGCCCCACTCTTGGTGCCCCTCCCTTCTCCTTTTCAAGGCTCTGGAATGTGTCACATGGGAAATGGATCATGTGGCTAAAGGGGAGAATGTGGCCATGTTCTCTCTCCCTCCCCCCACTTTCTCTTTCAGGAGCAAGGCAGCAGAAATCTCTGATCTGATTGGCTCTGACTAAAAATCTCCATATGAAAAGGAGAAGATTCAACCACCCCAACCTCCAGCTTTCTCCACTTTCTTCTTCTGTTTTTTAATCTGAAGATTTTATCCTGAGCGTTCAGAGTTGCTCGAAAAGGGAAGAAGATGCTTTCTCACCAAACCTCCTCTTGCTTTCTTACCATCAGTATCTTGACCTGGCACGGTGTTTCTCAGTCTCTCTGCGAAGCCCCCTTAGGGCATTTGGACAATCGCATGTTCAGCACCACGGACAGCATTACACCCCCTTCAGGGCTCCTAGAGTCATTTGCCTATTTCACTCTCAGGTAAATAAAATATTTAAAAAATATTTTCCTAAGGTCTCATATCTAACTAGAAATAACAGCATATATTTAGGGCTTCGGCTTACTGTACTACAAATTTATTGTTACCTTTTAAACATAAATCAATTTTGATTTTGATTAAATCCTAAAGACTATCTGACATCTATCTCCCTGTCCCCACCTAATCACCCATCCCCATGCTTTAAATACACTCTGTTTTGGAGGTGGTGGGATAAGATCTTTATAACATAGTTTACTGTTTGCCCATATCTATACCCATGGGAAAAACCACAGGAATGCACAGGAATTCTTGGGAAAACCAGTCTGGAGGTCTTCAGCCCCAAAAGTAGGCCTCAGGCAGGGTTGAGTGCCTGGTAGGAGCTGTTTTGTGCGGGTCTATCCTGCTTGCTGACGTCCTGGTTGCCATGGTGCTAGGTAACTGCTGAAGGGGATGATTTCTTTCAAAATCAGTCACCATGGGACCGTGCTGACTAAAGAAAGGAAGGGGAGAAAGGTCTGAATTGCTGAGGACAGCTTTCAATTAGCATTTTCAGTGCCAAATTTACCTAATGGGCTCTTTCTTTCCAGAATTGTGGCTGATCTTAAATGTTGAAAGGATTCTAGGAATTAGGATAGATCTGTTATTGTATCTCCCTTCACCCTCAGGAAGGACCACGGAATGCATTCACAGAGGGCTGGGGGGAACACAAGAAGATACTACCTCCCCTTGGGGTAGGACTTCTGACTTTTGGAACTTTTAGGACTAAGTCCTAAGTCCTAACCGGGGTGGGGTGGGGGGTACATTAGAACCGGAGGGTTAATACTAGGAACAGTTTATGAATGCTTTACAACTTTATGGGATAAAAGATAAATATTTTTGAATATGAATTGCTAAATGATTTTAGATATTTGGATAGCACTTGGATTACTTTAAATCAGGAATTTAAACTAACTATACACTTGTCTCATAACACTAACATGTCATTGTTCCTGAGAATCCTAACCAAGGCAATTCTTAAAAAAAAAAAATTGTTTGAAAGGCAGAATTACAGAGAGAGAAGGGAAGACACAGAAAGGGACAGATTTTCCATCTGCTGATTCACTCCTTAGATAGCTGCAATGGCCAGGGCTGGGCCAGGCCAAAGGCAGGAGCCTGGAATTCTATCTGGATTTCCTACATGGATGGCAGGGGCCCAAGCACCTGGGCCATCTTCCATTGCTTTCCCAAGTACATCAGCAGGGAGCTGATTGGAAGTGGAGCAACCCATATGGGATGCAAGCCCCAAGGCAATTTTGAATATGTACTTTTTCTAGAAGAAATCCTGACTTTCAAGGTGCAGAAAGGCCAACTTTGTAAAAGAAGAGGTGGCAGAGAGATGCAGGAGTGTAATTTCCAAAAGTAACGCTCCTTCCTGGCTCAATAGTCACAGCTTAAGATTCCATTCCTCCTAGTGCTTTAGCAGAAGAGTCAGATTCATTCAGCTTTTCTATGAGATACAGAGAAATTCAATTCTTAATTCTAACACTTGCCACCTTCAGGAAATTGAATTATCAAAAAAGTTGGATACGTGTTTGGAGAAATTCTTAGAGAATCATCAGATGGTGACTTGGATATGATCTCTCCTCTAGGTCAATATTATTACTACTATCAAGAACAAGTAATATTTAAGCATGTATCAGGTATTTACATACATGATGTTGAAAATGAACCCCTATTCAAATGTCCTTAAAAGCACAGGCAAGATATCACCAGGACCCAGCCTCCCACTCTTAGCCCTAGGTGTCCTTGCCTGTCCTTTAGAATCAAAAGGAACTCACTGAATTGAGTGACACAGCTGGCCCTACAATTTTCTAACCACCAGGCTGGCGCTGTGGTGTAGCGGGTAAAGCCACCTGCAGTGCCGGCATCCCATGTGGGCACCGGCACAGCTCCGGCCATTGCGGCCAGCTGGGGAGTGAACCAGTAGATAGAAGACCTCTCTCTCTCTCTTTCTCTCTCTAGCTCTTTCAAATAAATAAATAAATCTTTTTAAAAAAAATGTTCTAACCACCAGACTCAAGAAGTAATTTGCTTCTCCAGTAGATAAAATTTGTTGGCCAATATTGTCCTGAGGGGTTTGTTTGGGGAATTCCAGGTTCAGGCAGGGAAATTCCATGTCTGGGGCAGAAGGTCACCACCATCTGACCACCATAAAAATTCTCTAAAGAGCACAGTATCACTACCAATCAAAGGAATGTCACAAGCACCACTGATCAACCAGGAGCTTGGGCAAAAACTGAAGAACATGCACCTCTTACCCCAATTTCACTCTATAAGAACCTTCGTCTTTAATTCCTCTGGGAGCCTGGGAATTAAGCATTAGCTGCTTCATTCCTTGCTCTGCACTTTGCGAGTATCTACTTTTTACCGCCACCTCAATGTCAGTGATTGGTTTCTGTATGATAGGCAAGTGGACTCAGGTTTGAGGGTTCTACAGCAATACCTTCAACTAGTTTGGGAGAACTGTTCTGCAATACTGTCATTTAACCCAACAATCAGCCCAAGGAGACTTGCATTATTATTACCATTTCTGTTTTACTGATGAGGAAACTGAGGCTCTGCATCTTCTGTGGCTGTCTGGGCCAACAGCAAGCCTACAACAGCATGGTCAGAGGCAAGGCATTATTCCAAGGCTTTCCAGTTCCCTTGGAGCATGGATGTTGAACTAACAGTCAGAGGGCTTGGCACAGACACCACAGCAGGGGTGAAGGGAAAACTGAATCTGCAAGAAGAGGTAGCCAATACTCCCTAGATTTGATTAAAGCCACGGTGGTTTCAACTTCTGAACTATTGATATTCCTAAAAACCACAGTTGTCCTACTAGAAAGTACCTTGTCTCTTAGAAGTATAAATTCCTGACCCAGATGTGCCAACTCTCCTATTCTAAGGAATTGGCTATTCACTGAAAAGCTACAATGACAGGCTTGAGCCTGACTTTTTTCATCTGTCAGCACCAACAAAACCACACAGGTGGTCAAACAGCCACATCTACCCTGACAGGCTATGGGAAAAGGTATACCAACCTACTGGAGGAAAACACCCACATGCATACACGTCAAAGTCATATCTTGATGCTTTTCCCCAACAAATGCAACACAGCAGTGGTAAAAGTTCATTCCATCCCATTACCACCATCGTCCCTGTTGATGGCCCAAGTTTCACCAAATGGTAACCCAATAAAGACATTATCATCTGTCTAGCCTGAGCTACATCAAAGGACCAGCCTCACAGGCTAAGAATCTTCCATCTCTGGCAAATCTTGTCTATTCCTGACTTCCATGTTAGTGACTTTACATTGACCTTTCCCAAACCAGGATG
The DNA here is from genome assembly GCF_051225735.1 of Oryctolagus cuniculus. Taxonomy (NCBI): domain Eukaryota; kingdom Metazoa; phylum Chordata; class Mammalia; order Lagomorpha; family Leporidae; genus Oryctolagus; species Oryctolagus cuniculus. The sequence continues at coordinate 110,587,731 of NC_142875.1, forward strand.
CTTACTCCATTCATATCACAGTGGCCTCCCTCCTGAATAAAGCTCATTATGCCCTGTCCATCCGCTATGTCAAACTCTAGCCTTCAGTCCTTCAGAAATTTTTCAAATATATAACTATCCAGATTAGGAGGGCTTAAATCAAAAATTAATTTACTTTCACCTAGAGGGAACTTGTAAAGCAGTGGTTCTCAACCATAGTTGCACAATAGGGAGCTTTAAAAACCACTGAGGTGTGGGTCTTAATTCCAGAAATTCTGATTTAATGGGTCTAGGGTCAAGTTTGGGCATTAGGATTTTTAAAAGCTTCCCAGATGACTCTAAGATAGAGATCCTGTCTTAAGGCTCTGTGTATCTCGATGGACCTCTGTTCTACAAAGCATCCACAATTCAGTGTCTAGGTGACATGCATAAGTGTGGTGGGAGGCTCAAGCAAAAAACTCATATACTGATCATATACTGTACCCTAAGTTCTATGCTGACAACTTATGTAGTCTTTTCAACAGTACATCACTCTATCATTATAATAACCCTACGAAACAGACACTGTTACCTTTATTTACAGTTGGGAAACTGGGGTTCAGAAAGTTCACACAGACTGATTGGCAGACCCAAAATTTTGATTCCCAATTCTGCAGAATTTCAATGGCCTTATTTTGAGATGTCAAGCCTCTTAAAGCTGGATAATCTCACTCTACAAGAAGACATCCAGGCTTCAACCCAGAAATCCTATTCTACTGCATCTATGGATTTTCCCTGCAGCATTTTCTCTTGAATTCCACACATACAGTCCAGCTGACAGGATACATTCTAGGCTGTTAAAATGAAGTCAAGTTGAATAGGGAGAACTTCTTGATAGGATACTTAACAAGTCTATACACTAATACCTGGATTCTTCTCCATCATTGCTAATGCCAATCCGGATTTAGTTTTTACTACAGATAAAGCTATATTGCCTACCAACAGCCATTCCTTTTGGGGCTTAGAATTATGTACTCCATGAGCATTCCTCTGCTTTATACTCCAGAAAGTACACACAGAATCAAAATATACTGAGTAGGTGCTGACACTAAAGTGTAGCAGGTTAAGTCATAGCTGCAGTGTCAGCATCCCAGTGGGCTCTGGTTCAAGTTCCGGCTGCTCCACTTCCAATCCAGCTTTCTGTTAATGCACCTGAGAAAGCAGTGGAGGGGCTGGTACCGCAGCTCACTAGGCTAATCCTCCGCCTTGCGGCGCCAGCACACCGGGTTCTAGTCCCGGTCAAGGCGCCAGATTCTGTCCTGGTTGCTCCTCTTCCAGTCCAGCTCTCTGCTGTGGCCTGGGAGTGCAGTGGAGGATGGCCCAAGTACTTGGGTCCTGCACCCCATGGGAGACCAGGAGGAAGCACCTGGCTCCTGGCTTCGGATCGGCACAGCACGCCAGCTGTAGCAGCCACTTGGGGGGTGAACCAACGGAAGGAAGACCTTTCTCTCTGTCTCTCTCTCTCTCTGTCTAACTCTGCCTGTCAAAAAAATTAAAAAAAGAAAAGAAAAGAAAGCAGTGGAGGATGACCCAAATAAGAGACCCAGAAAAAGCTCTTATAGCCTGGCTTCAGCCTGGCCCAGCCCTGACAGTTGCGGCTGTTTGGGGAATGAGCCAGCAAATGGAAGATCTCTCTCTGTAACTCTGCCTTTCAGATAAGTATATAAATTAATAATCTTTAGAGAAAAAAATATACTAATTTGCATAGGATGCTGCCAATGTCAAGATGGACTCTAACACCTAGTGAAATAGGAAGCTAGAGTTTAGAATTAAGTACTTAAACATATGTGTGTATATATATGTATATATATATATATATATATATATTTGAAAGGCAGAGTGACAGAGGAAAGACAGAGAGAGAAAAAGAACAGTTCCATCCCCTGAATCACTCTCCAAATGCCACAACAGCTAGGGCTAGGCGGGGCTAAAGCCAGGAGCCAGGAATTCCATCCAGATCTCCAACACGGGCAGGCGGCAGGAACTCAAGTACCTGAGCCATCATCCCTGCTTCCCTATGCATTAGCAGGGAGCTGGATTGGAAGTGGAGTAGCCAGAACTTGAACCAGCACTCCATTATAGCAAACGGGCACCCCAAGCAGTGGCTTAACCTGCTGCACCACAACTGCCACCCCTAAAAGCAGGAACGTTTGTAATGTGCCAGGGATACATCTGAGTAACTAGCGGCTACACTCCACGTTTCATTCCGTGAAATCCACATTTCATTCTGGCTGAGAGGTGGGGTTGGTGGGAGGTAGCAGGGGCCAGAGAGACTCCATTGGAAAGAGGACACTTCAGCAGCTGGATGGTACCTCGAAGATGCTACAGAGCAAAATCCAATGCTTGTGCAGCTGTCCCATGGGTCCTGGGAGGAAAAAGGAGTCAGATTAGTCAGATCCCTCAAGTATGCTCTCAAATTCCTGACACCTATCCCCACAGTAGCCCTTGCTCAGGACTATGACTTTTAAAATATTCCTTGTTCCATTCATTTCCCAATTCCTACCTGTATGCCATATATCATGGACAAAATGTGTGGCATTTCTGCCTTCCAGTTCATAAACATGTACAGCTACTTAAAAAGAGGAAAAAAACTCCCTCTACTGTCAATAGTTTTACCTCTCACGTACGCTACCAGAGTACCTCGAAATATTCATAGAAAATGGAATTAAAAGATAAGTTTATTGTGCAAAAAGAAAATCTGAAAACCACACATAAGTTTTTAATATATATTTTCCATGAACTTTTTGAAGGGCCCCCATAGGTATGGATTTCAAAATTTTTTTCTCCACAATAAACTTATTTTTAATTCCCTTCCCCACGAACTTTTGGAAGAAGCCTCGTTTACGTCACATCTTCCCATCATTACCTTAGTTCACGTTCACAGTCCTCTCTTGGTCTGCTGAAGGGAAAAAAAAAAAATTCTTTGGCTCCTCACGTTTATCTCTTTTTGTGTCGCTCCCAGAGTCATCTTTTCAAACAACGAAAACTTCATCACTCATTTTTAAAACCGTGACCGGCTGTCCCACTCCTGTTTGTTCACTTGATTCGCTGAAACCTCTCAGCGTCCAGAGCCAGTATAAAAACGGAAAGAAAGGAAGACATTCAAGTATGTGGAGTTTTGACTGCAAAATCTCGAAGGCTGTGGGGCTGTGCACTTGAATCCATCGGGTCAACGTGACGCACGTTTCCTGAACACCAAACTTGGCTGCCTCTTAAAACCCGGCAGAAGATGTTTGAAATTTTTGCGCGCTAAAGGCCAAGCGCATGCGTGAAAGGCCCCGGGCGGGAGTCTCGCTTCTCCGCAGCCAGATCTCGCGATGTTCGGGAAAGGCCGAAGACCAGAAATGTTTTTTTGTGGCGTTGTCGTGCCCGCCCCTCCACCTTTTTATTTTTTTTTTTTTTTCTTTCCTGGCCCCAATACATTAGTGCTGCAGTCAAAAAAAAAAAAAAAAAAAAAAAAAAAAGACAAATCAAGACTCCGTGGCAAGAATAAATTAGGTTAACGTAATTCTACGAAGGGCTTCCATCTGCGAGGCCCCGGAGGCCGCACAACTAGTTCTTCAGAAACATGAGAAAAACGGAAATAAAAATATTAAAAACCCAACCGATGGTCTCGTTAGGAGCCAGTATTTGCTTTATTTTCCTCTTTTCACTACATTAAAAATCCCATTGGCTACCGAGCAGCCCGGTTCCCCGCAGCTGCCACTGCGCTTGCGCGGCGATCTGTTTACGAAGGGGGCGCCGCGTAGGCCGCGCTCCCTGCCTCCCTGGGCGCCCTCGCCGGCTGCGCTGGCGTGCGCCTCGTCGGGAAAATCAGGTGTTCTTTTGGGAGGACCGGTCAGAGGTTTAAAACAGGACAGGTCGCAAACTTGAAGCCAGTGAAAATAACGGTAACGGGACTCGGAGCCCTCAGAAGTGGGCGAGGCGGCAGCGCCGTCATGCACGGTGTGAGAGCCCCGCAGGCCCCTTTCCAAGACGCGGTGAGCGGCAACAGTGAGCCAAACGCGAGGTAGATATTTAGGGAGCCCTGCGGTAAAAATGCGACTGAGCCTGAACCACGTGCCGGCGTGATGAGGACGAAGCTGAATCAGAAAGGCAGCCATGCAGATTTTGAAACTGAAAAGAGGTGACTCTGGAAAAGCACAAGCCAATAAGCAAATCTGAGAGATGGTTTGAAGTTCTTTGCAAAGTTTCAGGTGGCTTAGAAGACAGTGGTGCATATAAAACGAGATCTGAGGAAGCTTCGTGTTTTAGGTAGCACTGGTTCCACTTGAAAAACAGGCAGGAAAGCAGATTTTTAAAATAGTCTTCGTGGAAGGGTCTCTGATGATACATTTTAATCTGGATCTTTAGAATTGGATAAAAAGCATATGTATTAACTGGTAATTTTATTGGACTATAGTTTTTTTTTTTATTTGAGAGGTGTAATTTCCATCCTTTGGTTCACACCCCAAATTTCTATGATGGCTGGGGCTAGGCTGAGGCTGGAGATGGGAACTCAACCCAGGTTTCTCCACAGAGGTGGCAGGAACCCAATTTTTGAGCCATCACAGCCGCTTCCCAGGCTCTGCTTAAAGCAGGAAGCTGGAATCAGGAGCTAGAGACAGGTACCCATGGAATCAAGACCCTCACATTCTAGGCATCCACAGGCATCTTAATACTTAACCTCTAGGCCAAACTGCCCCTGGAGCAGTTTGGTGCTGAACGATGAATTTGAAGACTTTAATTTGTAATAAGAATTTTCTACAAGGTGAGATTTCTTTCAGTAACATGAAATTAAGTAGAGGAAATGTGTGGATAAATGGGCAGATGGGGCCAAATTTTGAAGGTTGTAAATGCTTCCAGTATCCGAGAAGGCATCACTTGAAAAGGGTAGCCTTTAGATTGTCTTAATGTTTTCAATATGCTAGTAAAATTTATTAAATCTTGTAGTTTGGCTTCTTGCTTTTAAACATGTTGGTACCAAAGTGAGGAGTGACTTTAAAATCCTGCTCCATAGCTAGAGGTACAATGCCGCAATTGAGAGAGGATGCTGACCAGTTTTTTGAGGCAGTATTAACTGACACTTTCTTCATGGAGGAGGAAAAGTGTGGATAAGGTGAAAGAGCTTCTGATTCACCTTAATAATTAAGAGTGACTCAGATAGATGGCTGGTTTTGTTGAGACAACTCGTGTAAAACAAAGAGGAACCTTTTATTGCACGTGAGAAGATGGCTTTAATGAAGATTAAGTATGAGAATAAGAGGAGTTGATTAAGACATTTGAATCCTTTGATACTCCTGGTGCATTTTTATGGGATGAAAATTGTAGTGTTAGACTGGTAAGGTATACAACTTTTTCTTTGCTGAAAAAAATCCATTGATGTATAAAAGAAACTGACTAGTGTATCGATCACCACGTGACTCAGGAAATATACTTCCCAAATTTATACAATCAGTGTTGAAAATGTTAACCATTTCTTTTTAAAAATTAATTATTTTATTTTCATTTTACATGAAAGGCAGAGAGATGGACACAGGGGTCACCCATCTGCTACTTTACTCCGCAAATGCCTACAATAGCTGGGGCTGGGCCAGGCTGAAGCCAGGAATCTGAAAATCAATCTAGGTCTCCCACGTGTGACAGGGACCCAAGTTCTGGAGCCATCATCTGGTGCTTCCTAGGCTGCACATTAGCAGGAAACTGGGATTCACTCAGATATGGGATGTGGGATCCTAAGTGTGTCTTTTTCTTTTTTGACAGGCAGAGTTAGAGAGAGAGAGAGAGAAAGGTCTTCCTTCCGTTGCTTCACTCCCCAGATGGCCGCTACGGCTGGCGCACTGCGCCGATCTGAAGCCAGGAGCCAGATGCTTCTTCCTGGTCTCCCATGCAGGTGCAGGGCCCAAGCACTTGGGCCATCCTCCACTGCCTTCCCAGGCCATAGCAGAGAGCTGGACTGGAAGAGGAGCAACTGGGACAGAACTGGTGCCCCGACCGGGACTAGAACCTGTGGTGCCGGCACTGCAGGCGGAGGATTAGCCTAGTGAGCCATGGTGCCAGCCATCCTAAGTGTGTCTTAACCATGTACCAAATGCCCACCCCAACCATGTAGTTTCCTTAGCCAGTATTTTTGGCATCCTCCCTTGTAATTACCCTGACATTGTAAATTAGTGGAAAAACTGTACTCATGTACATTAGTGAACGTGGGCTCTTGATTTATTATGATACCAAGGCAAATAAGAGATATTATGGAACTATTTTGCTTTTGCTTCCAGCTCTCTGCTCTGTTAAGTATTGGCAGTATTCAGTATTCTCTATCACTGTTTCAGTCAAAGGGAAGAGCAAGAGAGGGATGGACGAGACAGAGAAGGGCAAACTTAGCTTGTGAGTGTTCAGCAATGTCCACTGAGGACATCTTTGCTGATTCACTCTTCTGCTGGGGAACTCCACCCCTGCGTCCTTCCACCCCTGTATTTGCATGGCTGAATTTTTCATTTCCTTTATGTCTCTGATAAGGAAAGAAACCTTACTGTTCTGTTATCTTCGATGTATTAAAGAGTCATTTATTGGCCAGCGCCACGGCTCACTAGGCTAATCCTCCGCCTTTGGCGCCGGCACCCTGGGTTCTAGTCCCTTTTGGGGGGCCGGATTCTGTCCCGATTGCTCCTCTTCCAGTCCAGCTCTCTGCTGTGACCCGGGTGTGCAATGGAGGATGGTCCAGGTCCTTGGGCCCTGCACCCGCAAGGGAGACCAGGAGAAGCACTTGGCTCCTGCCTTCGGATCAGCGTGGTGCGCCAGCCACAGTGGCCATGGAGGGTGAACCAACGGGAAAGGAAGACCTTTCTCTCTCCCTCTCTCTCACTGTCCACTCTGCCTGTCAAAAAAAAAAGGTCTTTTATCACCATCACAAGGTGGCTGCCCCAGCCCTAAACATCATGTTCTCATATGAAAGGGTATGGAAAAAAAAAAAAAAGCTCTTCTTGAAACTTCTGTCTTCTTAACAAAGCCAAAAAACTTTCCCATATGATTTGACAGACTTCCCTTTCATATTATTACCCAAGATTTTACCATATGACTACTTCTAGCTGAAAGATTGACCAGGAGGTATGATACAGTAGATAAAGCCACTGCCTGAGTTACTCGTATCCCATATGAGTGCCAGTTCAAGTCTCAGCTGCTCCAGTTCCAATCCAGCTCCCTGCTAATGCACCTGGGGAAACAGCAGAAGATGGCCCGAGTACTTGGACCCTGCCATCCATGTGGGAGGCCTAAATGAAGCCCCTGACTCTTGGCTTCAGCCTGGTCCAACCCCAGATGTTGTAGCCATTTAGTGAGTGAAACAGCGAATGGAAGATTTCTCTCTTGTAACTCTACCTTTCAAGTAAATAAATATATCTTTTTAAAAAAAGTGACTAGGAAAGTACTAGGGTACTTCAAATGTAAAAGATAAATTTATTTTAGCACAAAAACTTTGAAATCCATGCAGTTTTTTTTTTCATAATCACTTTTCATTAATTTTTGAAGACTCTTCATATGTCCGGGGAAAACAAGTATGCTCTTTAAACTGCTGTATTTAATATAGTAGGACTTGGCCGGTGCTGCGGCTCAATAGGCTAATCCTCCACCTGCGGCACCAGCACACTGGGTTCTAGACCCGGTCGGAGCGCTGGATTCTGTCCCAGTTGCTCCTCTTCCAGTCCAGCTCTCTGCTATGGCCTGGGAAGGCAGTGGAGGATGGCCCAAGTGCTTGGGCCCTGCACCCACATGGGAGACCAGGAGGAAGCACCTGGCTCCTGGCTTCGCAGCGGCCATTGGAGGGTGAAACAACAGTAAAGGAAGACCTTTCTCTCTCTCTCTCTCTCTCACTGTCCACTCTGCCTGTCAAAAATATGTATATATATATATGTATATAAATATATAAAGTAGGACTTATGGGAAATACAGGAGATGACCACTCAAAAACTAATCTGAGGACCGCAAAAATTGCTGTGCCAAAGTGGACATTTGTCCTAACAGGATACCCACATCTCAAATTAGAGTGCCTAGGTCCATTTCCAGCTCTAGCTCCTGACTTCAGCTTCCTGATAAGGCAGACCCTGGGAAACAGCAATAATGGCTCAAGTACTTGGATTCCTGCCACCCGTATGGAAATTCTGGATTGAATTCCCAGCTCCTGGCTTCAGTTCCAGCCCAGCCCTGGCTGTTGTGGACATCTGGGCAGTGAAGGTGGATGAAAGCTCTCTTTCTCTGTGTGTGTCTTCTCTCTCTCTCCCTCTTTCTCTGAGTGTATCTGTATGTCAAATCAAAAAACAATTGCTATGGAGGTCAGTGTTGTGGTGCATCAGGTTAAGCTGCCACTTGCAAAGCTGGCATCCCAAGTGAGTGCTGGTTTGAGTCCGAGCTGCTCCACTCCAGAGCCAGCCGCCTGCTGATGAGCAGCGGAAGATGGCCTGAGTGCTTGGGCCTCTGCCACCCATGCAGGAGACCTAGATGGAGTTCTAAGCTCCTGGCTTCAGCCTGGACAGACTGGGCCATTGTGGTCATTTAGGGAGTGAACCTGTGGATGGAAGATCTCTGTTTCCTTCTCTCTCTTGTAACTCTACTTTTCAAATAAAAATAAATCTTTTTTTAAAATTGCTATACTAGTAAAAGATGCTACCAAAATTAAATCTCTGCTGGCATTTGTACTTAACATCACAGTCGTCCTTTAGGCCTGTGCTGTTTAACGTAATAGTGCAGCTATTGAGCACTTAAATGTACTAATCCAAATTGAGATATACAGTTAGTGTAAAACATATAGCAGATTTCAAGAAATTAGTATAAAGGAAGTGTAGAAATGTATTTTTATATTGATTTTCATACTGATTACATGTTGGAATGTCATTTCACCTGCTTGCTTTTACTTTTATTCTTTAAAAATGTGGCTGCTTTTACAGCATTGCACAATGTATCTCCTGTTTCTGTTGGAATAAAGGTTAGAACCTTTATTCCCAGAGCATCTTCCGCGCTGGACAAGCTCGTGTGTGCCCTCGAGGGTATACCACCCACAGCAGAGAATGTTGCTTTACACTTTGCTTTACTCTTGGCAGCTCAGTGGGGTGAAAAGCCTGAAGCCTCTAAACAGGTCTCTATTTTATTTTTTAAAGATGTATTTATTTATTACATATAAAGGCACAGTTACAGAGAAAAGAACAGATCTTCCTCCATCCAATGATTCACTCCCTAAGTGGCTGCAACGGCCAGGGCTGGGCCAGGCCTGTGCCAGGCCAAAGCTAGGAGCTTTCTACGGGTCTCCCATGTGGGTTGTAGGGGCCCCCAAACACTTGAGCCATCTTCTGCTGCTTTTCCCAGGCCAAGAGTATAGCAGCTGGAACTGGAACCAACGCTGTGATATAGGATGCCAGCAATGCAAGCAGCGCCTTTGCCTGCTGTGCCACACTGCCAGTCCCTATAAAGACCTCCGTTTCCACTAACGGAAGGCATTCCTGCAGAATTTCTGCCTTTTCCCTATATATTCCTAAGTTTTTCTATTTATTTGTGGAAAGGCTTGCCCATGATTGCTTCAGAATGTTTGTGTGCTGGGAAAATTAAAGAACCAAGATATTATATTGATGTTATAATTATGTTGACTTTATTTCCCTATATACCAAAGGCTTATGAGCTAAATAATGACTATGTGTGGCATATAAAGTTTTTATTATGAGAGACAGGACTCTCAGAAAGCAAAAGGAAGAGAGAATTCCAATCCTATATTTTCAAAGAGTTGGTATATGATTATAGTGATTTTGCATAGTGGGAGCGAGCAATAATAGGGAAATAAGATAATTCTTCTAGTCCCCAACGTAACATTTAGTACATCATGTACTCAGTTAGCCTCTTCTCCCAGCTAAAGTTCACCTTTTCAGTGAAGTCTTCCCTGTTCTCTCTAGAACATTTATAGCATTTTGTGTACCATATTTGACCTTGTACTTGTGCTACTACTATGTAGTTTTTCTGTATAGAATAGTGTTTTTCTTTATTTTTTCTTGTTATATTAGAATTACATTTTTAAAATAATCAGTTAATTGAAGAGCAGAATGACAAAGAGAGATACAGAGACAGAGACAGAGAAAAATATCTTCCATCTACTGGTTCATTTCCCAAATACTTGGAATAGCTAGACTAGGCCAGGCTGAAATCAGGAGCCAAACTTCATCTGAATCTCCCATGTGGGTAACAGGAACCCAAGAACTTGGGCCACGACCTGCTGCCTCCCAGGCACATTAGCAGGAAGTTGAATTGGAAAAGAGAACCCAGTACTCAAACTGGCACTTCAGTATAGAGTGTAGGCATCCCAAGAAGCGGCTTAACCTGATGTGCCACAATACCTACTCCAGGAATTTTTTTTTAATTCATTTATTTGAGAGGTAGAGTTACAGCCAGTGAGAAAGAGAGGGAGAAAGGTCTTCCATCCACTGGTTCACTCCCCAAATGGCCGCAATAGCCAGCGCTGTGCTGATCCGAAGCCAGAAGCCAGGTGCTTCTTCCTGGTCTCCCATGCGGGTGCAGGGCCCAAGTGCTTGGGCCATCTTATGCTTTCCCAGGCCACAGCAAAGAGCTGGATCAGAAGAGGAGCAGCTGGGACTCGAACTGGCGCCCATATGGGGTGCCAGTGCCACAGGCGGAGGATTAACCTACTGGTCCCTATTTTTAGTTTTTATGTGGAGAATTAAATCTCCTTCTCATTAAAGAGAGTGACTATTTTGTTCGCTTTCCAAAATTTCATTAGTGACTAGACTTACTGTTCATACAAATTAGGTGTGCTTAAGTACTTGTCAAAATTTTAATTATGCTGCATCCCAAAATTATTTTAGTAATAGAATATTTCTAAAATTTAAAATATTAGTTGAGGGGCCAGCACTGTGGCATAGTGGGTAAAGCTGCTGCCTGCAGTGCCAGCATCCTATATGGGCACTGGTTCGAGTCCCAGCTGCTCCACTTCCGATCCAGCTCTCTGCTCTGGCCTGGGAAAGCAGAGGAAGTGACCCATGTGCTTGGACCCCTGCACCCACATGGGAGATCTGGAAGAAGCTTCTGGCTCCTGACTTTGGATCAGTGCAGCTCTGGCTGTTGCAGCCGTCTGGGGAGTGAACCAGCGGATGGAAGACCTTTCTGTCTGCCTCTGTCTCTCTGTAACTCTGTCTTTCAAATAAATAAATAAATCTTTTAAAAAATAAATAAAAAATAAAAGTTGATATTTGACTCACATCTCTAGTGCTTAAGAAAGTACAACAGGGGACAGGCACTTAAGGACAATCATAGCAGCCTTGGGACACAGCATCACTCAACTGTGTCCCTGGGTTTGAGTTTCAGCTTCCTGCAAATGCACCCTCAGGGAGGCAGCAGGTGATGGTCTCTATACTGGAAACCCAGATTGAGTTCCTTCCTAGCTCCCAGCTTCAGCCTGGCTCAGCCTCAGTTCTTTCAGGTATTTGGGAAATGAACAAGCAGATGAAAGATCTCTCTCTCTCTCCTTTCAAAGAAAAAAATTGATAAAACTCTGTATTGAATAACATTAGAAAGTCAAGCTAACATGTTAGAGTAGGTACTGGTGAGTTTTTTAACCTTTTATTTTATTGGGGCTGGCATTGTGGCCAGATGGTTTAACTGCCACCTGAGATGCCAGCATCCCATATCAGAGGTTCTAGTTCTGGCTGCTCCACTTACAATCCAGCTCCCTGCTAATGTGTCTGGGAAAGCAGTAGCAGTTGACCTCTGCCACCCATGTGGGAAATGGAGTTGCAGGCTCTTAGCTTTGGCCTGGCCTAGCCCAGCCATTGGAGCCATTTGTGGGGAGTAGACCAGTGGACAGAAGAGATTCTCTCTCTTTCTTTCCCTCTCTCTCTCTCTCCACCCCTCCTTCTCCCTCTCTCTGTAACTCTGCCTTTCAAAAAAAAAAAATAAATCTTTAAAATTAAAAAAAAATTTCATTATGACTAAATTCATGGTAAATATAGACCTGTGGTAAATGTGCATCCATACTCATGTTTCTCTAGGTCTTCCTTCTCCCTTTACTCATGCCTTCTCCCTTACCTCTTCTAATTTAACTTATATTTTCTGGGGCGGAGATGGTGATGCAGGTGGTTAAATTGCCACTTGCGAAGCTCACATCCTGTACTCGAGTGCTGATTCTGCATCCTGGCTCCTCTGCTTCAGACCGACCTTCTTGCTAAGATGCCCTAAATACTTGGGCGTCTGCCCCTTGTGTGTGAGGCCCGGATGAAGTCTTTGTGTCACTCTGCTTTTCATGTAGATGAAAATAAACATTAAAAAAGTAAACTTATATTTTCCAGCAGAGAGCTGGACTGGAAGAGGAGCAACTGGGACTTGAACCTGGCACCCATACGGGATGCCGGTGCCACAGGCGGAGGATTAACCTAGTGTGCCACGGTGCCAGACCCTTGTTACTATTTTTTAAAAAGACTTATGTATTTATTTGAAAGGTAAAGGTTTCAAAAAATATTTTAAGGTTTATCTTATTTACTTAAAAGAGTTACAGAGGTAGGGAAAGAGAGAGAAATCTTCTGTCTGCTGGTTCACTCCCTAAATGGCCACAATGGCCAGGGCTGAGTTTGGCCAAAGCCAAGAGCTTCATCCTGGTCTTCCGCATGGGTGGCAAGGGGCCAAGGACTTAGATCATCTTCCACTGCTTTTTCAGACACATTAGCAGGGAAATTGATCAGAACTGGAGCAGCAGGGACTTGAACTTGCGCACATAGGGGATGCTGGCATCAAAAGCAGTGGCTTTACCTGCTATGTGACAGTGTTGGCCCCTGACTTGATCATACAGTATTCTGACCCTAATCTCATCATGAGAATATGTGCTCTGTTAGAATGACCTATATGCAAAAGAGACTTGACCATTAAGGCAGCCAGATTAAACTGGGAGCCCCTCAAATGCAGAAACTCCATTTTATTTGTCTCCATTGCTGATTTGTGTCTGTGACTCCAGCATCCACCATAATGCCTGATGCATTGTGGATAATCAATAGATTCATACTGAGTGAATGAAGTACACCTTTAATCAAACTATCATATGTTTCATGTGAGCTTGAATGTGCCCTTACATTGGATATGGAGAATATCTCTTACATAATTTGAAGCTTCCCCAGACCATCTGTGGGCGGTGGCTGGGTAAAGACTTTTGGCTGTAAAGAACAGTCCCACTTGTTACTGCAAGTCATGTGTGGAATATGTGTGCATGTGTGTTTATGGGTGTAACAGAGTTCTTAGCTGTTCTGCCAAGTCCTTTAGACATGAAAAACTAAACTATGGGACCTTGAAAGGGTCCCAGGTAAACAGAAATTAGGGATCCATTTTGAATCTTGGATGTTTGCATATCTTTGCCATAGGAGCCCACGGCCCATCGCTCCAGCACATAATGCCTGCTGGTCCCCCAACATCTTCTCTCTGCATTGTCTATTCTATACTCACAGTAATCCTTTGGTTCTTACTGTGCTTCCCAGTTCTAATCTCTGAGTGAAAGTGTAAGATTGGCTTGGCTGAAAACCATCTTCCTTCTTTTGGACTCTAAGCAGAAGCCCACATCATGGCCCAGGGATGGACACTTTCTCCTAGAAGGGGCTGTAGATTCATAGGTTGCTGTGTCAAATGTGTTAGGACCCTCAGTAGAAGACAATAGGAGCTGTCTCTTGGGTTATCACCTGAATACCTACTTTGCATTTATTTGTTTAATTTTATTTGCAAGGTAGAGAGAAAGAGAGATACAGACAGAGATAGAACTCCCATCTACTGGTTCACTACCTAAATGTATGCAGCAGCTGGGACTGGGTCAGGCCAAAGCCACGAGCTGGGAACTTAATCTGTGTCCCAAGTAGGTGGCAGTGACCCAGCTACTTGAGCCTTTACTTGCTGCTTCCCAGAATGTTCATTAGCAGGAAGCTAGAATTGGAAGCAGAAGCAGGACTTGAATCCAAGGCAGTTTGATATGGGATACAAGCGTATTAACTGTTAAGGCAACCCTTTATCTTACTTTGCATTTATTTTGTTTAGAGCCATGGAATTGGCCTCGTTGGAGGATACAGAAATTTAAGATTATGGATGTATATTAGATGTCAAGGTGAATATGTCACAGAGGCAGTGCATGTGTCCTTGTGTGTTTCTGGGGACCTTTTCTGAAAGTGCTAGTTTTTGTGGGACAAGATCAGATTTAAATTATTATCTTGACTTTGGAAGTAATTGTGTGTGACCATAATTGGGTCATCTTTTACCTTCAGTTCTATTTCTTTACTTGTTAATGCTTATAATACCTATCTGAGGCTGGCGCCACGGCTCAATAATCCTCCACCTGCGGCGCCGGCACCCCGGGTTCTAGTCCTGGTCAGGGCACCGGATCCTGTCCTGGTTGCTCCTCTTCCAGTCCAACTCTCTGCTGTGGCCTGGGAGTGCAGTAGAGGATGGCCCAAGTCCATGGGCCCTGTGCCCGCAGAGGAGACCAGGAGAAGCATCTGGCTCCTGGCTTCGGATCAGTGCGGTGCGCCGGTCGCAGCGGCCATTGGGGGGTGAACCAATGGAAAAGGAAGACCTTTCTCTCTGTCTCTCTGTCTCTGTCTGTCTCTCTCTCTCTTACTGTCCACTCTGCCTGTCTAAAAAATAAAAAAATAAAAAAATACCTATCTGGACCGCACAAACAGTTGTTGAAACACTCTATAATAAAATAATGTTAAAATCAGATTATTATGTGGGTAATATGAAAATGATCAAAATGTTTAATAAGTAAACTATGCAAATTTAGAGTTCAGTTCAATTTCTTGGTGATTAGAGTTCTTGTGTATGCATGTAGAAAAGTAAATTTGAACTATAGCTATGGTTTGACACTTTGCAGGATTAAAACCGACAGTCCCGGCTTTGTGCTGCCCTTCTGTGCTGTTTAAACGCAGAACTGTTTAGTGACTGTTCTGTAGACGGAATTCTATCTTATTACCAACTCTCTTCTGTCCTCCTGTGGCCACAGAGGGCCTAACTATTTTGGAAAGTTGGATCGTAACTTTTGGATCTCTTCAGTAAAGGAAAAGCAGGAAAACTATTCTGAAACAGCCTAGGTCAGAAAATCTAATCTAGAGTTAAGGAAACAGGCAACAAATGTCATTTGACCCTGAGTTATAATTGATCCACTGATACAGGAGACCCTGAGCAAGCTGATGAGGTTTGAAGAACACTGTCATGACTGCACTGGGAAAGTTTTTTTGTCACAAATAATAGAAGTGCAATGCATTGGCCTTTTAATGTACTATGCATTTGTTTTTAAAGATTTATTTATTTATTATTTATTTATTTGAAAGAGTTACACAGAGAGAGAAGGAGAGGCAGAAAGTGAGAGAGAGAGATCTTCCATCTGCTGAAGTCAAAAGCCAGGAGATTCTTCCATGTCTCTGATGTGGGTGCAGGAACCCAAGGACTTGGGCCATTTTATACTGCTTTTCCAGGCCATAGCAGAGAGCTGGATCAGAAGTGGAGCAACAGGGACTCAAACTGGTGCCCATATGAGATGTCAGCATTGCAGGCAGTGGCTTTACCCACTGCGACACAGGGCCGGCCCCAATATACTATGCCTTTGTAATGAAGTCTTATAATTATGTTTATTTGGTAAATAAGAGAATCTGTTTGGTGAGAACAGAACATGTTGTCTCTACAATGATTTTCTAAGCAAAATATTAGTTGAAATGAGAGACTCAAAAGCAAAGCTAATTATGTGCTAATTTTCCTAGCACATTATCCAGTAGTGGTTACTCTCTTTTTTTCTGAAAGATATTTTTGTTTATTTATGTGAAAGGCATAGTGACAAAGAAAAAGAACCAAAACTTCCATCTGCTGGTTCGCTCCCCAATTGGCCACAACAGCCAGGGCTGGGCCAGGCCAAAGCCAGGAGTCTGGAACTCCATCTGTGTCTCCCACGTGGGTGGCAGAAGCCCAAATACTTCAGCCATTTTCCTCTGCTTTCCCAGCCTCATTGGCAGGGAGAAGGATCAGAGGTGAAGCAGCTGGGATTCAAAACTGGCACTCATATGAGATGCTGACATTGCAGACATCAGTTTAACCTGCTGAGCCACAATGCTTGCCCTATAGAAGTCACTTTCACAGAGGTTTAAGGTCATTTGTCAGACTGATAATTGTGAAAATTGAGAAAAGATTTTGAAGGAGGTAGTGTAAAACCAGAGAATGAAAAGAGTGGTGAGGGCAGTCATCTGTGGCATCTTTAAAACAAACAAGGGGCTGGCACTGTGGCGTAGCAGTAAAGCTGCCACCTGAAGTGCCAGTATCCCATATGGGCGCCGGTTCGAGTCCCGGCTGCTCCACTTCTGATCCAGCTCTCTGCTATGGCCTGGGAAAGCAGTAGAAGAGGGCCCAAGGGACCAGCGCTGTGGCTCACTAGATTAATCCTCCGCCTGCAGCACTGGCATCCCATATGGGTGCCAGGTTCTAGTCCCAGTTGTTCCTCTTCCAGTCCAGCTCTCTGCTGTGGCCCGGGAGGGCAGTGGAGGATGGCCCAAGCACTTGGGCCCCTGCACCCTCATGGGAGACCAGGAGGAAGCACCTAGCTCCTGGCTTGGGATCGGCACAGCGCCGGCTGTAGCAGCCATTTGGGGAGTGAACCAACAGAGGGAAGACCTTTCTCTCTCTCTCTGTCTCTGTCTCTGTCTCTCTCTCTCTCTGTGTCACTGTCTATAACTCTACCTGTCCAAAAAAAAAAAAAAAAAAAAAAGCGGACCCAAGTCCTTGGGCCCCTGCACCCATGTGGGAGACCCGGAAAGAAACTCTTGGCTCCTGGCTTTGGATCGGCACAGCTCTGGCTGTTGTGGCCAACTGGGGAGTGAACCAGTGGATGGAAGACTCTCTCTGCCTCTCCTTCTCTCTCTGTGTAACTTTGACTTTCAAATAAATAAAATAAATCTTAAAAAAAATAAACAATTTATTTTTATTTGAAAGGTAGACTGACATTTTCCACCTACTGGGTCATTCCCCTAAATGCTTGCAACTGCTGGGGCTGGGCCAGGCTGAAGCCAGAAGCCAGGAATTCAATCCGGGCCTCCCATGTAGGTGGCCAGAAACCAAGTACTTGAGCCATCATCTGTTGCCTTCCAGGATACACAATAATGGGAAGCTAGAATTGGGAGTAAATATGGAACTTGAACCCAGGCATTCTGATATCAGATGTGAGCATCCCAAGTGCTATCTTTTTTTTTTTTATGATTTATTTATTTGAGAGGCAGTTACAGAGAGAGGGAGAGGTCTTCCATCTGCTGGTTCATTCCCCAAGTGGCTGCAACAGCCAGAGCTGGGTCTATCCGAAGCCAGGAGCTAGCAGCTTCATCCGAGTCTCCTGCACAGGTGCAGGGGCCCAAGCACTCAGGCTGTCTTCTGTTGTTTTCCCAGGCATATCAGCAGGGAGCTGGATCAGAAGCAGAGCAGATGGATGCTTAAACTACTATGCCACAGCGCCAGCCCTCAAGTGATGTCTTCACTGCTGTGCCAAATACCTGCCCCTCTGGTACCTTTTTAGTATGCTTGGTCCTCCACAGTCAGACCTCACCCTTGGCCCCTGCCTGGCCTACTTCCAGACTGGTTTCCTGATAATAGAAATCATCTGTTCTCTGCTTAGCTGAGGTGTGTATGTGCATATTTTATTCATGTGAATATACAGCATGCATATACATGAGTCTGTCTTTTTTTAGCCCACACCAGTCAAATCATCACATCTTCCACTCTACCAAAACTATCCCTCTCAAAATGACCTCAGTGGCCAAGTGCAATGGCCAGTCCTGTGCTCCTTTTGCTTCTCTGAAGTTCTTCCCATGCAGCAAAGTGATCAGAGTTAGCCAAAGTCAGGATGAAACTCTCTCTGCTCATAGAGGACTTACCCCAAATGGAGTAAAAGCTGGTGTATACTGTAACAGAAAATTTACGTGATCTGGGCCCTATTTCCTCTTGGATTTTACCTCCCGCCTCCAAGCACCCACTTACTGTGTTTCTGGCTTACTAGTTGCCTTGTTGTCTCTAAATTATCCTCAGCACATTCCTACCTCGGAGCCTTTGGATTTGCCATTTCCTCTTCCTGGAGCATAGAAAATACCATGGGCCATGCCCTCATTTCCAGCGGGTTGCTTCTCAAATGTCACTTTATCGAACAGGCTTTCCCTTCTTTCCTCCCTGCACCCTAAACTCGTTTGTTTCTTCACACTGAAGCAACATGACATCTTCTGCTCGTTTGTGTTTTGTCCGCCTTCCACTCTGTGACAGTGGGACTTCAGCTATCTTTGTCCTCTGCTGTGTCGCTGGAGAGCTTGGCGCCTGGGAAGGACTCATTAAAAATTTAATGAAGGAAGAAATGAACACTTACATAAGTGATTATTCAGAGTAGTCAGGAGCAGAAAATGAGCAGTTTCCAATTTTTTTTTTCCCTGGGTGTCTGTTTGCATAAACTGAAGACTGAGATCTGAATCCAAGAAGAGTTTTCTCCTTCTTATTTTTCCAATGTGAAGAACAGGATGTAAAGATGGTGGATTGGTGGCAAATCTGTTCACTGTTCCAAATTCCACATGTTAGTCGCAGAAGTTGTCCACTTATGTTCCTCTCATGCTACTGGTCATAAACCCAGGTTTTGATATTTATTTCCTATTCCTATGACACTGGCAATACTAGTATACTTGTATTTGTTCACTACTTAAAATGATACTTTTTCTTTAAGTAAAAATGCCTGATGCATTTTTTCTTTAAATTCTGATTTTATTAGATTATTTTAACACTAGTCTTAAATCCTGGGTTTTTTTTTCAAAGATTCCTTTTTTGTCTTTCCATAGATTTGAATCCTATTTTCCCCAGAACCTTCTTTTTTCCTTTTATTTATTTGAAACAGACAGAGAAAGAAAGAACCTCTGCTCGTTGGTTGACTCCCCAAACACCTGCAAAAGCTGAGGCTGGGGAAGTGAGGAGCCAGGAGTTCAATCCAGATCTCCCAGATGAGTGTAGGGATCCAAGTACTTGAGCCATGACTGCTGCCTCCCAGGGTGTGCATTAGTGGGAACTGAAATGAGAAGTGGTGCCAGGACTCAAGCCCAGGCACTTCCCAGGCACTTTGATATGGGACATGGGTGTCTTAAGTATGAGCCAAACAGCCGCCCCTCTCCAGAGAGTACGAATAGTACATTTTAAGTAAATTAAGTCAATGAAGCCACAGTCATGTAATTTACAAACCCACCAAGGCGTTTCATCTTCTACAACGGCTTCTGGAAGCTCAGCTCACAAGTGCAATAGTGCTAGTGCTTTCTCTGCTTTCTTGGATGGCTTAGAATCACTCCTGTATCTCAAGACTTCATCTACAAGAGAAGATAATAGCATCTACCTCCCCATGGTCTTACGAGGATCAATGTGATGATGCTGGAGAAGGTGCTTCCAAATACAGATTGTGTCGATCAGGGTTGCTTTGGGTTCAACTCATAGAAACCCATAATAAACTCACTCAAAGCAAAAGAGGAAAACTGTTTTATAAATACAGGGCTGTCAGATCAAACTCAGGTGGGTGGGACCTCCTGATGCTCAGAATTCAGAAACAGGATTGGGGAAGCTCTGGTTGCTAGGGGCTATTTATCTTCCCTCTGACATTCTGCAGACAGATAATATCTGCATCTCCATCACACTGTGGGCTGAAGATAGTACTTTTTTTTTTTTAAAAGATTTATTTATTTATTTATTTGAAAGGCAGAGTTACGCAGAGGCAGAGAGAGAGAGAGAGAAAAGAGAGAAGTCTTCCATCGGCTGGTTCGTTCCACAAATAGCCACAACAGCTGGGGCTGGACCAATCTAAAGCCATGCGCTAGGAGCTGCTTCTGGGTCTCCCCTGTGGCCGCAGGGGCCCAAGCACTTGGGCCATCTTATGTTGCTTTCCCAGGCCATAGCAGAGGGCTGGATCGGAAGTTTAGCAGCCAGGACTTGAACCAGCACCCACATGGGATGCTGGCACTGCAGGCCAGGGTTTAAACCCACTGCACCACAGCACCAGCCCTGACGATAGTACTCTTACAGGGCATTTTCAATTACAAGTGTACATTACCTCATCTGTCTCTAACTTGCAGTTTACTAATTGAAATTTCTGAGACCCGATTCCAAGTTTTCAGGAGGGAGAATTTGGGTGGCCAAGTTGAGATCAAATAGTTAGCTCTTCTCCTCTTGGCTAGTCAGTTGCAGAAAGGGAAAGGGAATAGAGTCACAGAACCTGCTGTCCCTCTGCAGAGGTGAAGGACCAGACTCTGGGAGAGTGGAGAAGCAACGAGTATTACACACTTCACATGTGACATCAGAGAACTGAGAATACCACATGATTCCTGTTCCATGCTTTCTGGTCTTATCGTCCACTCAGGATATGACCTTCCCTTCTGATCAGTGGCACATTTGTAGATATGATGGGTCTCAGAGCTCCAGCCACCATGCATCCCTTTGCATTTTGTGTCAGATTCATGTTCTGGGATTCTTCTGCCCTCTTAATAGACACACTCTTTCATTCTTTTTTTTTCTTTCCTCCCCTGGGGATCCAACTAGTTCAATCTACATTCTGATTGTGACAGTAACAAATCAAATTTTAAAAATGTATTTGATAGAAAGAGAGGGAGAGAGCACCCTTCTGCTGGTTCATTCCCCTAAAGTCCACAATGGCCAGAATTGGGACTGGGCTGAAACCACAAGCCAGGAACTCAATCCAGGTCTCCCACATGGGTGGCAGGAACCAAGCTTCTTGAGCCTTCACCACTGTCTCCCAGAGTATCCATTGGCAGGAAGCTGGAGTCAGGGTCAGATGCAGATATTGAACCTAGGTATTCTGATATGGGATGTGGATGTTTCAACTTGCATGTTAACTACTAGGCCAAATACCTGCCCCCACACCAGATTCTTAACCTTCCCAATCCCCTACGTCCCAAACTTTTCCCTCTGGATTAGTTAGGATTGACTGTCAAATACCGTAACAAGCAGATCCCAAATGTAATAGCTCAACAAGATAGAAATGTGCCCACCCGTCAGGTGAGGTCAGGGACCCAGGTTGATGGTGACTCTGTTATCTTTAACACATGACTTCTGAGGTTGCATTCATATTAACCTTTCTAGCCTATGGGAAGGGGGCAAGACAGTGGGATAACTGGAGGAGTTGTGGGGCAGGTTTTATGTGCTGTGCATGGAAGACACATATCACCTTTGCTTGTATTCTGTTGGCCACACTGAGTTGCAAAGGAGACTAGAAAATTTCATGTAATTGGGCAGCTGTGTGCTCAGCTATCGTTCTGATGCTAAGAAAGGAGTTGAGAATGGATTCTGGATCACTGGCAGCCTTTGGTACATTCTCCTTGTCTCTCACCTCTCTGTTAGTGGCATTATTGATCCTAGTTCCCTTATCTGTTTCAACTACACAAGCTATCCAGTATCCGTTTCTGTTCCTTGCTTTTCCATTCTATCCCTCCCAACACTGCTTATGGCTGTTTAATCTGTTGCTTGAGCAGCTGCCGTGGTCTCCAGAATTATCTCCCTGTGCCAGCCTCTCCAGGCTCATCACACCCATCCTTCACTCCGCTGTCAGACACCACTTCCGAACACAAAGATCTGATTGTACAAGACAGCTTGGGCCCCTTCATAGTCACCTCCCCTCTCATGGCCACGGCTGTAGGCACCATGTAAAAAGCATCTTCAGCTATGCCTTTGCATTTTAGAAGATTATGGCAGACTGCCTCCTGTTCTGTGTTCCAAACTGTCTCACTCTGGTCTCGTGGCTCTTTTTTTCTGAAACATATATATTTGACACACACACACACAGAGAGAGAGAGAGAAAGAGAGAGAGAGAAAGGGAGAGAGGGAGAGAGAATCCCAAGCTCTAGTTTATGCCCCAAATGTCCCGAGATGAGGCCAAAGCTAGGAGCCAGGAATTCAATCCAGATTTCTCACATAAGTTGCAACTACTTGAACCATCACTTGCTGCCTCCCAGGGTCTGCATTAGCAGCAAGTTGAAGTTAGGGGCTGAGCACTCCAGTGTGGGATAGGAGCATCTTGACTGTTGGATGATGTGGACATGTTGACTCAGGCTGTCTCCCCTGCTTTCCCAGGCTTTTTAGAAGGGAGCTGGACTGGAAGTGCAACAGCTAGGGCTTGATTGACAGTCTATATGGCATGCCCCTGTGGCTTGCAGTAGCTTAAACTGCTCTGCCAAAACCAGGGAGGGCCCCTTTATACTACTTAAAATTTGTTTACCTCTCGGGGCCTGCATTGTTACTCAGTGGGTCAGGTCACCACCTTGGATCCTCATCCCATTCAGACACTGGTTCCATGGAGTCCTGGCTGCTCCACTTCTGATCTAGCTCCCTGCTAATGTGCATGGGAAAACACCATAAGATGGCCCAAGTGCTTAGGCCCTGGCACCCCTGTGGGAAACCAGGATGGAGCTCTTGGCACCTGGCTTCAGCCTGGCCCAGCTCTGCTGTTGCAGCCATCTGGGGAGTGAACTGGGGGATCGAAGATAACCCTTTCTTTGTCTCTCCCTCTCTGTAACTCTCACTTTCAAATAAATATTTTTTTAAAAAATATAAGTCTTTAAAAATAAAAATAACGAATCACTAGAAGGTGCTCAGTAAATATTTTTTAAATTGAAAGTGTCAGAAACGGATGACCGAAATTTCCAAAGTCTAATCTCAGTTTAGGGGGATGGCGAAGCTGAGCGAAAGCTGTCTCATTGTAAACATCCTCGAGAAAAGATCAAAGCCGAGCGCCGGGGGAGGGGCACGTGGTACAGGAAACGTGCACCTTCGCAGAACCCCCGCGGGCTGCGCGCCTTCCCCAGGACAGGCCCGCGTGTGGGGGGCCCGGCCGGCGCAGGTGCTCGCCCAACCACCGCTTTCGGACGTGTGTCTGCCACGCAGGTGTTTTCAGTTATTTTGGTCTTCGCCTCTTTGCCCAGCTCGGGCGGCACCGAGACCAAGGTCGAGTTGGGGGCGAGGCGTCCGGGACACCTCTCTGCTGTTAAGTTGAGGAGCCCAGCAGGAGTGAACGTGACAACAGGAACAGCGCTCAGGGCCGCCAGCCCGCTGTGGAGCTGCGTCCTCGCGGGCAGCCGCGTCCTCACTGCAGGAGAAGGGCGCTCCGCTCGCCGCCTTCCCTCTCCCGGGCGCACTCCGGAGCCTATTTTCCACGCTCCGTCGCTACTACGCGCCAGCGGACGGACGTCGCTCACCTTCTCTGTGTTTGCCCTGCAAAGCTGGGTGCCTCGACTGTCAACAAAACACTTTTAGACCGCAGCGAGGTCGGCGTGGGCACAGCCCTTCTGCCGGCAGCCAGCTCTCTTAAGGTGGCGTGGCCCGGACTACGCTCTTGAAAATTAACAAAGCAACAAAATGGTGCTGCTACTCATTCGTGGAAAGATCCACAGAGCGCAGGGGAGACAAGCTTTGGTTTTTACTTTCGTAGACTGTCATTCCTTGAATAAAATCAGACGTCTGCGGCAAGGTGAAATACTCTAGAATTTCTTCATTTACATACGCATCTCTGCCCTAGTTTTTGTATTTGTGTGTGTGTGTACACACATATATAAAATAAGCCCCTATGTACTCCAGCAGGTTTGTGTGTGTGTAGGGGTATAAACCTATTTTGTTTAATTTTTTAAATTTATTTTATTTCAAAGGCAGAGAGAGATCTATTTGCTCTGTCACTCCCCAAATGCCTGCAACAGCTGAGGCAGAAACTGGGAGCTGGAAGCTCAATCCAGGTCTCCCACATGGGTGCCAGGGACGGAGCTACTTGAGCCGTCACCTCACAGAGTGTGCATCAACAGGAAGCTGGGGTCAGGAACAGAGCCCTGACTCCAACCCAGGCCCCCTGATAGGGAGTGTGGCCATCCCAAGTGGTGTCTTAACTGCTAGGCCCAATGCTGGCCCCTAGCATTTATCTTAAAATGTAGACAGTCATCTAACGTCAGGGGTAGGGTACAGACCGTGGTAGTAAGGTTTTTCCTGCTCCTTTTCCTCCAGGTCCAAATCCAAGAAACTAAGCTGCGGCATTAAATGTAGGAAAAAAAAAAAATACACTGGGTGGGTCACTTGTCCTGACCCCTAGCTAAAACTCTTCTGACAGGTAGGTAGGAAGTCCTGACTCGGAAACCAGTTTTGAGCTCTCTACACATCACCCCTGTCCTTTTGGAATCTGGATTTCAGCTGAGTGGTGGACAGTGCTATCACAGGCCATTGACAGCTGCATTGAACTGCCAGTGACCACAGGGACCGTCAAGAAAGCATCTGCAGACAGCCCGGGGGCCTGGGAAGGAGCCATTTTGAATCACTTACCAAGAAGAGGCCCCGCAGACGGCAACACAATCAAACCCTGACCAAAACTGAGGCAGCTGAGACCCGCAGGAAGGGAAGGAGCGGGATGGAGCAGGAGACCACAGGCTCCTCCCGGTAAACAGGGAGGGTTAAACCACAGCATCCCAGAGGCACCTCCCCATGCAACATCCTGGCCTGCAGGAGGTGAGGCAGGCAGGCAGGCGTAGTGGACAAAACAAGACGTGGCAAGTAATACAAGTTGAAAAATCAGACTCATAGAAAGCACAGGTGCATAAAACAGTGCTGATGTGGAACTGGAGCACCAGGCCGGTGTCCAATAAGACTTTTTTTTTTTTTTTTTTTTTTTGACAGGCAGAGTGGACAGTGAGAGAGAGAGACAGAGAGAGAAAGGTCTTCCTTTGCCGCTGGTTCACCCTCCAATGGCCGCCGCTGCAGCCGGCGCACCGCGCTGATCCTGGCAGGAGCCAGGAGCCAGGTGCTTTTCCTGGTCTCCCATGGGGTGCAGGGCCCAAGCACCTGGGCCATCCTCCACTGCACTCCCTGGCCATAGCAGAGAGCTGGCCTGGAAGAGGGGCAACCGGGACAGAATCCGGCGCCCCAACCGGGACTAGAACCCGGTGTGCCGGCGCCGCAAGGTGGAGGATTAGCCTATTGAGCCACGGCGCCGGCTTCGGTGTCCAATAAGACTTAACTAACTGATCCCACAGTAAGATGCCACAAGTTGTGAATGGGTGATGCGCAGACTGAGCTGTCTCCAACGGGACGGCCCTGCCCCCGGCCTGTCTCAACTTCCACCACCTGCAGAAGACCAACCTGGCAGGTAAACGTCAAGTTGCAAAGGAGAGCCGAGAGAAATGCCCGAATAACATCGGGTGTTAGGACAGGGCTGTGTGAACTCACTTTATCACGTGGACTTGGAGTGTTTTCACCCAGGCATCTAAAAGCACGCAGCTGAACGTCGTTCAGAGAGTTCAGCCTTCATCCAAATACAGCTCCGAGTCGGGTGCTGCAGCGAATCCCGCGGGAGAAGCAAGGGGCTGGGCCCAGGTGGAAGAAATAGGAACAGTTCTCCACACCCGTCCCTCCCTGCACTTGGGGGCTGCAACCTCGGTTTTTAAAAGCCGGGTTTAGGGACAGCAACAAAGTGCACGTAGGGGCTGGCGAGGCCAGACGGGGGTTGTCCATCCCGAGGTCCTTTCTCCTTTCTATTGAGGGAGAACTTGGGTTCCAAGCGCGTTCTAAACGCTGCGTCCACTTCCGGCTACTTTAGAGAAAGTCGTCTGCCCTGGCTCGCTTCCCCGAGCCCCTTCCCTGCCTGCTCTGGGACTTAGTGGTGAGGGGTGAGCTCACCACTGGTCTCACCCTCTACAGCCCCAGCGAAGGCACCCGGGCAGGGGGCCTGCCCGCGAAGTGGGAGCTGCGGGGGAGAGCCGAGCTGGGCTGGGGTGAGGTGGGGGGTGGGGGATGGGGAAGGGAAGGGCAGGGCTCTTACCCCCACCCCCACCCCCGGCTTGGCGGGCGCCAGCAGAACCAGCTGGGCGGCGGGCCTCAGAACGAGGCGCGGGGGCGACCCTCGGGGCCCCTGGGCTCCGGGCCCGTGGTTGCCCTGGCGAGGAGCCGGGAGGTCGGCGCTTGGGGGCGGCTGCGCGTCCTAGACCCTGGCGGCCCCGCCCGGCCCGCCGCCCAGGCCCCTCCCTAGCGCCGCGGCCGGCCGTTTGGCTCTTCGGGGCCCGTCGCCTTTTTAATTTCTCCGCGGCCGGCGCAGCAGGTTTGCTGGCAGCCGCGCAGCCCCCGTCTGCAGGCGGCGCTCGGGGACGCGGGCGGGCGCCGGCCCCCGCGCCGGGGCCACCTTAAGGCCGCGCTCGCCAGCCTCGGCGGGGCGGCTCCCGGCGCCGCGACCAATGGATCTCCTCCTCTGTTTAAATAGACTCGCCGTGTCAATCATCTTCTTCTTCGTCAGCCTCCCTTCCACCGCCATATTGGGCCACTAAAAAAAGGGGGCTCGTCTTTTCGGGGTGTTTTACGCCCCCTCCCTTCTCTCCACTCTCTCTCCCCGCGGCGCGGCTCCGTCGGCGCAAGGTTTGGAGAGCGGCTGCTTGCGGAGACCCGCGGACTCGCTCCGGCCTGGACTCGGACCGGCCGGGTCACCCCTCCCCGCTCCTCCCCTCCCCTCCCCGCCCTCCTGCGCGCCCGCACTCCTGATCGGCAGCGGCGGCGGCGGCCTGGGCTGCGCGGCCGGGGCGTCCCCGCTCGGCTCCCGCACCCTGCGCGCCCCCAGGAGCGCGGGCGGCGACTGGTCTGGGTCCATCTCCCCGGGCTCTGAGCGCATTCGCGGGGCTCCGCAGCGTCGGAGCGTTGGGCTGCGTTCGGTTTTGTTTTGCGGAGAGCGCGCGCCAGAGAAGAGGCGGCGGGGTCCAGACCCGGTACGGGGCGAGATGTCCAACGTGCGCGTGTCCAACGGGAGCCCAAGCCTGGAGCGCACGGACGCCAGGCAGGCGGAGCACCCCAAGCCCTCCGCCTGCAGAAACCTCTTCGGCCCGGTGAATCACGAAGAGCTGACCCGGGACCTGGAGAAGCACTGCAGAGACATGGAGGAGGCGAGCCAGCGCAAGTGGAATTTCGACTTCCAGAATCACAAGCCCCTGGAGGGCAAGTACGAATGGCAGGAGGTGGATAAGGGCAGCTTGCCCGAGTTCTATTACAGACCCCCGCGGCCGCCCAAGGGCGCCTGCAAGGTGCCGGCGCAGGAAAGCCAGGACACCGGCGGGGTCCGCCCCGCGGCGCCGGTGGCCGCGTCCCAGGCCAGCTCCGAGGACACGCACCTGGGGGACCCAAAGACTGAGCAGTCCGACGGCCCCACGGCCTTGGCCGAGCAGTGCGCGGGGATGAGGAAGCGACCTGCCACAGACGGTAAAGACCCTCCCGGAGCCGAAAGGCGCCTCTGTCCTCCGTCAGTCCGTCGGTCCGTCGGTGCGCGCTCCCGCTCTGCCTGCTTGCGGCTCTTTAACTCCAGCCTATTCTGATGGGAGAGCTCGGGGCGCGGGTGGGGGGTGGAGGGAACGAACTTTTTTATTGATCTCGGGTTTTTGAATGTTACCCGGGAGGCTGCTGGTCTGTTTATAAAGGCAGAAGCCGGGAGATTGTAGGATCTGATCGTTTTGCCCAGGTTGAAAACAGCGCCTTTCCTTCCTACCCCTGGGTAGGTGACAAGGTCGGGATGTTGATCAGCGGCCTCCAACACCCCCCCCCACACACACACACCGGGTCAGGGTAGAGGAAGGTGCGGGGGCCCCATTTCTGTGTGGTGCAGACCACCTTCCTGGGGGCCGCCCCGTCCAGGACCGTGCGTGGAGGCGGTGGGTTTTCATCCCCCTGGCCACTGGGCCAACTTGTGCCGGCCATTGTTTCTTTTACTGAAGATTGTGTGTGTGTGTGTGTCCTTTAAATAATCTCCTCTTGCCTTTAGATTCTTCCCCTCAAAACAAAAGAGCCAACAGAACAGAAGAAAACGGTTCCGACGGTTCCCCGAACGCCGGCTCTGTGGAGCAGACGCCCAAGAAGCCGGGCCTCCGAAGACGTCAGACGTAAACAACTCGGTGGGTTCATCAAAAACGGACACCCCGCGCCCCAGAAAAACAAGCCCAGCTCTGACACCCTAGCTGGGCTGCAGGACCGGTCCCCCCTCCCCCTAATACCCATAGCCAGCTGCTGGGTGCTTGCAGGGTTTGGTTTTGTTTATATTTTGAAAAGGCAAAAAAGTAGCCATGGGGCTGGCTGGAAGTCACCAGCCGTTGGGATACTGTAATCCTTCAAGGTTTCTCTCTCTGGGGATGATTTTCCCTTGAAACACTAACCGCCTAGAGCAAGTACTTGTCATTTTCCGTGAGTCACACCCACACGGGTTGGGAACAATAGATTCCTCCTTCCATCTGAGCAAGAACTGGGGTGCCCCCTCAGTCCCCCTGTTCCAGAGCTCACTTCCTAGCCTATTCAAGTGGAGACAGTAACAGGTTTTGAGCCATACATGGAAAATTGGCCAACACGCAGTCAAAATTTAAACGTGGAGAGAAGAGTTGGTTTATGTGAGGGGTTAGAAATGTGACCAGGGAGGTGAGAGATTGTGTTCTTTTATCTTTATTATTTTTGTAAACTGTCATTTTCCCTTTTTATTGAATATGTTTTGGTCAGAGAAAAGGAACCTGTGTATTAAAAAAAAAAAAAAAAAAGCCAAAAGTGGAAAGCTCGAATATACTCAGATTCCTACGGAATTTCTGATAACACAGAAGCTGCAAAGCAGAAGTTAAGTTCACTGTGGCACAGTAAGCAGTCCAGGAACACGTCAGCGCGTATGCTAATCACACTGTTACCAGCATGATTTGGATATTTGTAGGGGAGATGTCAGGACTGGTGAGGGTAGGTTTACCAGTACAGGAAAAATGAAGTGTTTTCCATATACTAAAATCTGATCACGGTGGATGGCTCATTTGACTAATTCAGCTTCTAACTTTACCTGGATTGGCTGTCCCTCCTGATCAAACTACTTATATTAATAGTTTGGTGGCTTCCTATACACAAGGAGTGTGATCTCTCTTGTCTCTGTCTCCTCCACCCCCCTCCCCGACCCAGTACCCTGATAGTGTAGCCTATAGAGATCTTAATGTTGATGTTGTATTTTTAAATCTTCATTTGTAAAAATTTTAAAGGAAATTGAAAACCATAGGGATTCGGGCGAGATTCAAATTTGTTGTGTGTTTAAGTCATATGTTGTAAATATATGACTTCTTGACATATATCTGAAAAATTCTCAGAACTTACCCAGAACAACACAGTGGAACCTCTTCAGTATACCTCTGTGTGAGGTGGGAAAATTGGGTTACATATTTTCCTGAAGCAAAAGTAACACCTGGGGCTCTTGCTGCTTTGTGACTTGTGGCCTCGCCCGTCAAATGAGCCTCAGAATTACAGGCTTTTGATTTGACCCCAGTTCTACCACACAGAGGCGTTTGTTAATAATACTTCCATCTTAAAGAATGCTAGAAGTAGTAGTAAGGGCTTGTGCAAAGACATTAGCCTTCATGTGTATATTCCATGTAGGAATAAGAAATGAGAATATTTTGGGAGAATGATGTTAATAGGATTTTCCTTTGGAGAGCTGTTATTTCCACTTGTTTTTCAAATGTAGGAAACTTTGCTACTCTGCAGTGTTACTGTCTCTTAATTCTCCTATTTCTTTTCTTTCTCCCCATCGTTGACCCAGATCCTGCAGGGTTTCTCAGCCTCGGCACTGTGGACATTTTGGGCTGAGTACTGCTTTGTTGAGGGAGGCTGTCCTGGGCGTTGTAGAATGCCTGGCAGCATCCCTGGCCTCTGCCCACCAGATGCCAGTAGCATTCCCCCTCCCCCAGTGGCGACAACTGAAAATGTCTCCAGACATTGCCAAATGTCCCTCGGGTGGGCGGGTGTGGGGCAAGGTAGCCCTCTGTTAAGAACTGCTGCTCTAGACAAAAGGATACAACACAGGAAAAATCCAGAGCAGGGAACTGTGGAGCTGACTGTACTCACCAGGTTTTCAGTGCATACTTTGCCTGCATCACACCAAGAGAGTGATAAAAGAATCCCTGTATCCTGGTTGGTATCGTCGCCCTAGTGCTTTCCTCTAATTCTTCTATTTTCTTTCTTTTGCAGACGTAACGAATATGTTTCCTTGTTTATCAGATACACCACAGCTTGATGAAGCAAGGAAGCTATCCATGAAAAATTTAAATACATATCGCTGACTCCATGGAATGGACATCCTGTATAAGCACTGAAAAGCAACAACACAATAACACTAAAATTTTAGGCACTCTTAAATGATCTGCCTCTAAAAGCATTGGATGTAGCATTGTGCAATTAGGTTTTCCTTATTTGCTTCATTGTACTACCTGTGTATATAGTTTTTACCTTTTATGTAGCACATAAACATTGGGGAAGGGGAGGGTTGGGTGGGGTTGCAGAATTGGCATGGGTGGGTATGAAGAGCTTGCTTCAATTTATAGCAAGGAGAAAAATATTTGACTTGCAAGAAGAGAAGCAATTTGGTGGAAAGGGTTGAATTGTTTTCTTTAAAGATGTAATGTCCCTTTCAGTGAAAAGTGATACTTCATTTTTAGAATCATCAAAATTTGAACACTGGGTACAAATAGTTGCTATTTATTTTTACATGACGCTTCCTCTTATTTGGGACCTCTGATGATTTTGTTAAGTAGCAGCAAATGGCGTGTTTTTTTTTTTTTTTTAAAGCAACAAAATATCCCAGTGCTTCCCCCAAGTCTCCTTTAAAGTTGGAATTTACCAGTTAATTATTCAACAGTTTGGTAATAACTTGAGGAAATTCTAAACAAAAAACCTGGTGTAGATGGGGGGATTCTTAATGCCCAAAATTGACCCATCTATATTTGTCACACTGGCTGAGAAAATTTCTTAAATTTTCGTTTCACTTTGGGCTGTGTAGACACAGTCAAAATAACTTTAGATCCCTGGATATTTTTAAAGATCTATAACTTCACACCGAAAAATAATGAAATAATTTTTAATTTAAAGCTTCTCCTCCTATTTCTTAATTCGCCCAAAAGAAACATGGTGTTTCTAAAGGAAGGCCCATGTACGGAAAAAAGCACACTTGGGGAGTAAGTGAAATGGATACTACATCTTTAAACAGTATTTTTTCATTGCCTGTGTATGTGTATGAAACAAAACCATTTGAAGTGTACCTGTGTACATAACTCTGTAAAGACACTGAAAAAATTATACTAACTTATTTATGTTAAAAAGAGATTTTTTTTTAATCTAGACAATATACAAGCCAAAGTGGCATGTTTTGTGCATTTGTAAATGCTGTATTGGGTAGACTAGGTTTTTTCCCTTCTTCTGTTAAATAATATGGCTGTGCTTAAAAAATTGCATACTGAGCCAAGTATAATTTTTTGTAATGTGTGAAAAAGATTCCAGTTATTGTTACACATCATGCAATCAATAAAGAAAACTTCCATAGCTATTCACCGAGTCGACCTGTAGTGTGGTTTATGAAGCTGGAGCTTGTCTGACCTGGCATTCCAGTTGTATTGACACAAACAGAATGTGAGGTGGCAAATAGCTGGGTAACTCAGGCCCACAACTGAAGGATGTTTCATGTGGCTACGAATGTACTTAGTATGTTCCATGCAGTCTTGTGTGGAGTCACCAAGCTTTAGAACGGGAAAGGAGAAAAGCCCTGTTTTCAAAGAAATAATACTGTCAAAGTAGCTAAAATTAGTTAAAATACATCTTCTGGGATATGGATGTATCTGAACCAAAAATCTTACATAAGTGTGGACTGATCACACATTTGCAGGATTGAAAATGAAAGTAACATGGTGACTCCTGAGTTCTGCTGTTTACCCAAGTGAAGTGTTGGGAGGAACTGAAGCAGTTGGTCAGATCATCTAACCTACAAACCTTTTCCAAAATATTCAAATATGTCAGTGAGTCCTTGAGAAATTGGTGTGCATCCTACACACTAATTTAGGAGGGATTCTTCATACTAACTGGTGGACAAGCACAAATTCCTAAGTACACTGACTGTAAATTACACATCCCCAAACTGGCTGATCTAAATGCCAAATCGGGGGGTTTGGGGTCCCCATAGTCACCCAGCAGAGATACATATTTTTATTTAAGGACAAAAAATTAAGACATGGCATATTAAAGTCAGATTTACTAAAATGATTCCTGTAATTCTATACTTTCCTAAAAAATGTGGTTAAGGTGTAAAAGTAAATTATTTTTCTAGGGATCTCCAAATGGGTAAATCGTTGAAATCTGGCTTGGGGTTACATTGTTTCACTCAGAACACTTGCATTTACGGTCATGGCACCCCTAAAAAAGACTGTAAACAAGATGATTTCAGCATTTCTTGACCTGACCTTTTTTTTTTTTTTTTTTTTTAAAGCAGGATTGAAACTCTCCCTCTGCGTGGAAGGGAAAAAATGGGTCTTTGGGTGGCAAGGCCACGTCTTTTAAGTAGCTATTATTATAACCAAAGACTAAAGGTGTTTTCTGCGATTTTGTTTAAAACTCGCATTCACTGTGTTTTTCAGGAAGAGACTTGTGAGAACAAGAAAAACAATTCAAATGGGGAGGAAGGAGTGGAGGGTCAGGAACTGATGAAATAGAAGTTCTTCTGAATTAAAAAAAAAAAAAAAAAAAAGAAGGCACTTCAAGAAAGTGTCTAACGGGGAAAAACATCCTCCGAATTGCCGCCTGTAACCCGTTTTCCTTTCTTAAAGAGGTCGTCGCCACGCCGTTTCAGCAGCGCTGCGCCAGGGCGAAGTGGATGCTGGTAGCTCCAAGTCACCGGTCCTCGCCCCTGCACGTCTGTGTCCAGCCTGCCAGGCGACCCCGCTGC
The DNA here is from genome assembly GCF_051225735.1 of Oryctolagus cuniculus. Lineage (NCBI taxonomy): Eukaryota > Metazoa > Chordata > Mammalia > Lagomorpha > Leporidae > Oryctolagus > Oryctolagus cuniculus. The sequence continues at coordinate 110,620,519 of NC_142875.1, forward strand.
TCGCCCCGGCCTCTCCCCCGCACCGGACCGCGGAGCCCGTGGGGACGGTCCCTCGAAGGGGCCGCGGCCGCCGGCCACCCCCTGCCCCACTGCTCCGGCCCTGTGCGCCGCCGCCGTCTCCCCAGATCGCCCGCAACCCCGCGCTCGCCCGCCGCGGCAGTTGCGGGGGGTCTGGCTGGCCGCGGAACGAAAAGGCCATCGAGTCTCGCTCGTCCTCCGCCCCCGGCAGCCCGCGCGCAGTTCCCGCGCCCCGGGCGTCCGCAGGCCGCGGAGGGCGGCCGCGTCTCCGCCTGCGCAGCCGGGCTGGGTAGTTTCTCCGCAACTTTCCTCCGTGATAAGAGAGACGCGGACACCCTCACTCCGGTCCCCGCACTCTTTGCTGGGGCACAGAGCAGCGGGGGAGCACTGGGGCGCCGGGTAGACCGGGTCTGAGCGCGCGGACCCTCCGGGGCAGCAGCCCGTTCCCGCGCCCACCCCTGCCCCGGGCTCCAATGATCCGCAGCCCCGCGCTTTTCGAAAGCCTTCGCGGCTCGCCGGCGGCCGGGGAGGGCCGCAGCCGCGCGCAGGACGCGTCGAGCGCCGCGCCGGCTACGGGGGTCGCCTCGGCCGGCGCCCCGCCTCGCGAAGCTCCCTGGCCGTATCCCCAGCTGCCTGGCATCGGGCACTTGGGCGGGAGGAACTGGACAAGTGTAGGCTTGGGGGCGAGATCGGAGGCCTGGGGGCTTCCTAGGCGAACGAGGGGCAGCGGGGCAGGCAGCCCTTCAGGCCTGGGAGCGCCCACCGCCCTCGCCATTTCATCGCCGTGCTTGTTGGGGTTGCACACTTGCCCTTCTAAGCGCTTTGGATTTAGGAGGTGTTTTCTAAGCTCGTCTACAGTCTCCGATCTGTTTTTCCAAAGTATACTTTGCTTGCTTTTTTTTTTAATTGTCATCTCTTTCACCTGAGCCACACCCTATGGGCACCTCCTTCCTCCAGGCTGAAAGGCCCCCCCCCCAAAAAAAAATCCGGCAAGCGAATGCGCGGGGAAGGCGCCCACGAACGCGCTGGGAAACCTCGGGGGGCACCTCCGGGACCTCGCGCGCGCAGGGGCTGGCTAGGGCGGGGTCGGGCCGCGGTCGAACCGAAAGTGCCTGCTTTGCCCGTCAACTCCTGTTCCCGGGCGGCCACTGCGCGCGTGCCCGGCCTCTCCCGCGTGGGGGCCCCCACGGAGGGGCAGGGACGAGGTAAGGGGTGGTGGTGGGGAGATCGAGAAAGCAGCCAGGGCTTTGGGCGCGAAACCTCGACGCGCCGCACAAGGGACGCGGGGGAACGGCGGGGAGCGCCGCGCGAGGCCGGGGATTGCATCACCGTGGCGCCGCCCCCGCCCCGGGCCGGGCTGCACAGCGCGGCCACCATCATGGCGCTCGGGCCGGGGCCGGGCCGCCGTCTCCAGCGCGCAGTGCCCGGGGCGCCCGGGCCGCAGCCGCCCAGCCGCGCACCAGCGCTTTGCAAACGTCGCCCCTCCCGGGAGCGCCTGCCCGCCTCCCTTCTCTCCCTCCCTCCCCGTGCGTGTGCGTGTGCGTGTGCGTGTGTGCCGCAGAGAACTTGAAGATTATTTTTTCCCTCTCTTCCCCCCCCCCCGCACTCCCCCCACCCCGTGCTGGTGGTTGTAAACTTGATTGGCATTGGCTGCGCCCACTGACCCCGGCGCCGAGTCCACTGAAGATTTAAGGTGGATCCGAGTGGAGGCTGCAGCTGCAGGCGGAGTCTCGCGCTGGAGCTGTTTTTGCAGGGGTGGGGGGGTGGAATTAAAAAAAAAAAAAAAAAGCCCCAAACCGTGCGCCCGCCGCGTCCTAAGAATCCCGCGCGGTACCAGCCCCGCGCCCGCCGCGCCCCGCCCACCCCGGCCGCCGCGCCGCCCCCGCCCCTCTCCCGCTGCTTCTCCATTGGCCGGCGCGTGCAGTTTGAATTTTTTTTTTTTTTTTTTTGAGAGCTTGTTTTCTTCTGAAAACTACAGTTTCCCAGCTTATGTGATTTGGGACTTCCTTCGGCGACCCGAGGTGGGCTGTGTGGGCCCGGCCCCGTGCGCCGGCGGCAGGCAGGGCCGTGCGGGGGCTTCTGTTCCCCGGGTCGCCCCCCGAGCGCTGTGCGCGGGGACTCGGCGGCCGGGGAGCGTCGCGAGCTGCGAGGTGTAGCCTCGGCGGGCGCGAACGTCCAGGGCGCGCCCTTCCACCGGCTGCCGGCCAGAGGTACACCGTCCCCAGCCTTGGACAGGTAGAGGCGGCGAGGGCGGGAGGGTGGAGGGGGGCTCGAGGGCGAACACCCAGAACCGAAGAAACGGAAATGAGCAAAAGTGTGTGCTTTGCAGCGCCCCTCAGAACGTCGTCATTCACGCAGTCGGTGTCATTATTATTTTTTTTTTTTCCTGAATGAAAGAAACCCCCGTTTTTCGTTCTGTTTGATTTCCGGAGTGTTTTGGAATGAGGCAAACAAAATCGAGATGGGGAATGAGTTTTGACGTGCGTTGGCTTTCTGGGTTCGAGAAAGTTCACTGAGATTTGGGATAAGGTTAGTTGTAATAGATGTGACATCACCCAGTTCTGGTTTCCAATGAACGCTTTTAAAGTTAAGAATTCGAATTACTCGCCAAGTCATTCTGTGTCCAGAATGACTTGTGTACACATCTCTGCCTGCAGTGTTGCCAAGGGTTCTAACTAGGTATCCAGTCCTAGCCTTCAACAGTTCCTAACCCAGACGCGGCGTTTTCCACTGAACTCCTGCAATCCGTCCTAGCCTAACCGGACTCTTAATTATCCAAGCCAGCTAAGCACCACCAGCTATCATAAACCAGCCCGCCCGGATCTGTAGCAAGCCCGTGCTCATTTATTCTCTCCAGCACCACGTCATTAGGCTCCGGTAGTCCCCTCTGGACCTCCGTGGACCCACCTAACGGGGGTGGACACTAAGGAAACACGTGTGCCTCCCTAGGAAGAGGACTGTTTGGAGTTAAGCACTGGCTGGCCTCAGGAAGCGGTGAGCTGCCCACCAACCTTCCAAGTGTGAGTCAAGCACAGGTCTGCTGGCCCCTCCATAGCAACACTGCAAAAAAAAGATTCCAGTATCAAATGAGTGTTTGGACTGATGACTTTCAAAGTCTGTTCTAGATCATTGAGATGCTGTCTTTCCGACCTTGGAAGTTCTGAATTTCTGCTAAGGCAAACCATTTTCCTTGGTTTTTAACATCCTTCAGAGTTATGCTGTCCATAGCCAGTGGCCAAGTGTGGTAACCGGGCACCTGAGTGTGGCAGGTCCACACTGAGCTGTGCTGTTTGTGACAGGCACACCAGGTTTTCCAGAATAGCATGAATTAAGAATGTTAAATAGCTCGGTAGCGATTTTTATATTTATTACATGTTAACATGTTTTTGATACATTGGGTTAAATAAAATGTTATTAAAATGAATTTTATTTGTTCCTTTTTACTGTTCTTAGTATAGTTACTAGACAGTTTAACTTTCAGATGTGGCTCAAGTTGTCTCTGTTGGAAACTGCTGTTGTCAGCCAGCACCTGTGGTGACTTGAGGCCTCTTCCTGAAACATGGTGACCCATAGAGGGTAACTTCCAGCTGTCATCTCACTGCCCAAACTCAGCCTCAGGAATCGTTAAATACAGTTCTGCCAGCGTCTAATCTTGAACACATCATGTTGGATCTGAGCCCAAATCATGGGAATGTGGTGTAGATACAGCCAAGTACCACACAGTGACATTTTGGTCGACATTGTCAGTGATACCACATATAGGACAGTGGTTCCATAGATTTTAATGGAACTGAAAAATTTCTGTTGTTATAGTGTGGCTCAGGGCTTTACCCACGTGTTTGTGGTGAGACTGTTAAAAACAGATCTACAGCACTGCCAGATGTACAGCACATGCAAGTTGGTCCAGTACATAATACTTGATAATAAGTGACTAGTTACTAGCTTATATTTGTCATATTATTTAAATTTTTTAAAATTTGTTTGAGAGGTGGAGTCACACAAGAAAGAACTCTCATCTGTTGTTTACTCTTCAAATGTGCAAGAGGAGGCCAAAGCTAGGAACTGGAACTTAGTCCAGGTCTCCTCTGTTAATGACAGGAATCCCATCATTTGAGCCCAGGATCAGCATTAGCAGAAAGCAGGAGTCAGGAGCTGGGTGTCTGTCCTAGGCATTCTGATGGGAGATGTAGACAGCCTCCAGGCCAAGCACCCACCCCATACACACACACACACACACACATAATTAGAGTTTACTCCATGTGTATATATATATATACACACACACATAGGTTAGCCTCAGGCAGCTCCTTCAGCACACACTGTGGATGAAGGCATTGTTCTCATCGGAGAGGACAGCTCCCTGCTCATTGTAGCCCCAAAGACCGCCAAGCAGGACAAGCTGTGAAGATGGAAGACGATGATCCTGACCCTGTGTAGGTCTAGGCTGTTGTGTGTTTTTCTCTCAGTGTTTGACCAAAAAAAAAAAAAAAAAAGTAAAAGAAAATTAAAAATAAAAAAACTTGATATATAGAGAATTTTTGTAAAGCTACTAGGTTTGTGTTTTAAGCTAAGAGTTATTACAAAAGAGTCAGAATGTTTAAAAAGACCAAAAAGGTAAAGAAGCAATTGGTAAATTTAGGTTAAAGTTGAAGAAAGAAAAAATGTATTTTTAGATGAATTTAGCTTAGCCTGAGTGCACAGTGTTTATAACAGGAGTGTGCTGGGCCTCCCTGTTTCCCCACCTCTCACCCAGAGCAGCTTCCAGTCCCGCAAGCTCCATTCATGGGAAGTGTCCCTCCAGGTGCAGCATTTGTCATCTTTTATGCCATATTTTTCCTGTACGTTTTCTATGTTTAGAGACACAAACACCATTGTGTGTCACAGTCTCCCACAGCATTCAACACAGGAACATGCTACGCAGGTGTGTGGCCTCAGAAGAATAGGCTGTATTACCATATGTGGGCATTTCAAAAAATATGGGCAGAATGAAATGAAAAGCCTGCTGTGGAGCAAGATTTTTTTTTTTTAATTTGAAAAACCTTTTCATACTATGCGTTTCCCATGAACTTTTTGAAGGTCTCTCATATACATGGATTTAAATTATTTTGCTTCAAAATAAACTTATCTTTTAATTTTGTTTTCCATGAACTTTGTTTTTTTTTTTCTTTTCAGTTTCTTTTTTTTTTAACTTATTTATTTGAAAGGCAGAGTGACAGGGATAGGAAAGACACAGGTCTTCCCATCCTCTGGTTCGCACCCCAAATGGGCACAATAGCTGGGGCTGGTTCAGGCTAAAGCCAGGAGTCCAGAACTATATCAGGGTTTCCCACGTGAGTGGCGGGGACCCTGTTACTTGAGCCATTACTGCCGCCTCCCGGGGTGTGCATTATCAGGGAGCTAGAGTCAGAAGCTGGAGCCAGTCATTGAACCTAGGCATGCTGGTGTCGGATGTGCACGTCATAACTGCTTGGCCAGTTGGCCTGCCCCAAAGTGGGGTCTGGTCATCCCATTTCGTTTTGATGTTCTACCAAGCTTGCACTCAGGACCCTATTATTTTAAACACTGTGCATTCAGGGTTTGTTGTAATTGTTGGTAGGACTAGTCTTCCATACCCCAGGGGGTCCCTTTGCTTTTCTTTTCAGAATTTTCCTTGGCTTTTTCTGCTTTGCTTTTTCCACCCATATATACTTAAAATAAATTTGTCTTGTTCTAACCATAATTCCCGGGGCAGGTAGGCCCTGGGTTAAGATGCCGGTGTTCATATTGGAGTACCTGGGTATGTGTCCTGGCTCCCTTCCCAATTTCAGCTTCCTGCAGAAGTAGATCCTGGAAGGCAGCAGGTGGGCAACTTGGACTGGTTTTTCACTATTGTGGACATTTGCGGAGTGAACAAGTATATGGGAACATTTCTCTCCCCACCCCATTTCCCTCCCTCTTTGCCTTTCAAATAAACTTATAAAGAATTTTAAGATATAATTCCTGTTGGAATTAAAAACAATAATAAAGCGGCTGCTTTATCTTGCATACTACACCAGAGTACATTCCTAAAGACTTAAAGACAGTGAAGTAGATAAAAATGAAACTGTAGACACCAGAGAAACATCAGAAGATTTGAAAAACAAAATCTCAGAGTGCGGAAGGTCTTTCTAGGTATAATACAAAATACTCATTTCATAAGATGTAGTATGTTGATAAATGTGATGAGTTGAAAGTGTTCTGCATGGCCAAACCTGCTATAAGCAAAGTCAAAAGAAAATGACACGGTGGCAATAGCTGCACGGTAGTGTGAAAGCTCTTCGTGCCATCGAGCTGGGCATTTAAACATGCTCAGAATGGTAAATTTTGCAGACATTGTGGCATAGCATGTTAAGCCGTCGCCTGGGATGCTAACATCCCACCTGGGCGCTGGTTCAAGTCCTGGCTTCTCTACTTCTCATCCAGCTCCCTGCTAATGCTCCTGGGAAAGCAGCAGAAGATCGCTCAAGTGCTTGTGCCCCTGCACCTGGATGGAGCTCCTGGCTCCTGGCTTCTATCTGGCCCAGCCTCGGCTGTTGCAGTCATCTGGGGAATGAACAATAGATGGAAGATTCTCTCTCTCTCCCCCCCTTTCTCCCTATAAATGTGTTTCAAATAAATAAATATTTAAAAGGTAAATTTTTGTGTCTGTAGCCACAATTTTTAAAAAAGAATTATTTATTTGAAAGGCAGAGGCAGAGACAAGAGAGATCTTCCATCTGTTGGTTCATTCCCCAAATAGCTGCAATGGCTAGAGCTAGGCCGATCCGAAGCCAGGAGCTTCTTCCGGGTCTCCCACATGGGTGCAGGGGCCCAAGCATTTGAGCCATCTTCTACTGCCTTCCCAGGCCACAGCAGAGAGCTGGATCAGAAGTTTAGCAGCTGGAACTCGAGCTGGCACTGCAGGCAGTGGCTTTACCCACTATGCCACAGTGCTGGCCCTTTTAACCACAATTTAAAACTAAATAAATACACAGTGATTGACAGTGTTTACAGTTTGTCCAAGTTCTATCTAAAAGAACCTCACTTGGTGCCCTGGGTCTCATCTTGTGTCAGACCGTGGCATAGTGTTTTTTTTTTTTTCTTTTTTAAAAAGATTTACTCTTTATTTGAAAGGCAGAATTACAAGGAAAAAAAGAGAGGGAGAGGGAGAGGGAGAGGGACATCTTCCTTCTGCTGGTTCATTCCCCAAGTGGCCACAACACTCAGGGCTGAGCCTGGAACTCCATCTGGGTGTCCCACATGGTGACAGGAGCTCAGCCCATCACCTGTTGCTTTCCCAGGTGCCTCAGCAGGGTGCTGGATCAGAAGTGGAGCAGCTGGGACTCCAATGCTGCTCACATGGGATACTGGTGTTGCCAGTGGCGGCTTAACCAGCTGCAACACAACACCTGCCCCTGGCTTAGTGATTAACTTCAGGCTCTGGAATCAGATTGCTCAAGTTTGTGTTCCAGTTATTTAACTACTGCCTTTTGCACACTATTTCACCTTTTATTTGAAGTGTTTACTTCTTTGTTTATAAAAAAGAGGAACTTGGGCAAGCATTTGGCCTAGCAGTGGAGATATCAGTTGAGATTCCTGCATTCTATATGGGAGACCCTGGTTCCAGTCCCGGCTCTACTCCTGATTCCAGCTTTCTGCTAATGCAGACCCTGGGAGGCAGCAGGTGATGGCTCAAGTAGTTGGGTCCCTACCACCTACCATATTTTACCACAATAAAAGAAAGTTTTTTTTTTTTTAAGTAAAGCATTTGTTAGTATCATTTCTAATGATTTCTGAAAGGACCTAGTATAAATTTATTGTGGCAATAAATGAATAACTTGCACACCCATGTGCAAAGACAATGGCAAACTAGGAAAAATGTTTGCAAACCATATGATAAATGCGTAATTTTCCTGTTTGGGTTCAGAGCTCCTGGCTTTGTCCTGCCCCAGCCTTGGCTACTGCAGGCGTTTGGGGAGTGAACCAATGGAGGAGATATGTTTCTGTCTCCCCACTTTCCAAATAAAAATAAATTAATTAAAATTTTAAAAAGTGGAATAAGCATGTTTATAGCTCTTGTAGAGTTATTAATGCATGTGCAGTGCTTAGCATGTCATCTGGTATACAATAAATAATAACCATTATATGTTTATAAATAAATAAATAAACAATGCAATTAATGGAAACATCCAATTCTCTTTTTTTGTAATTTTAACATTATAAAGAGTTCTAAGTACAAGTAAATTTAACTTAACATTTAGCAGGAAAATCATGCTGTAAGCTTTTTAAAGAAAAACCTGTTCTGTACATCTTAATTTCCAAGTTTAATGCTTAACACAATAATGCTTTTAAGTCTATAACTTAACTTTAGGTTTAATTTTAATAGCTCTATCTTGGTGCATCTAGTTAAACAGACCATTAGGTAGAACAAAGCAAGAAACTGACTAAAATTACCTGATAAAAAACTTTGCTAAACAGATTTTTAAAAAGCTTTTAAAATATGGTAAAAGCTAGAATGCTTTTGGCAGAAAAATTAGCAGCTATGAACAAAAGTAACATTGCATTATAGCATTTTATCAAGAACTGTATTAGAAGTGAAAATATGGAGTGCTTCAGGAATTTGCATGTCACCCTTGCACAGAGGCCTTGCTGATCTCTGTATCCTTCTGATTTCAGTGTCATGCTGGTAAAGTCAGCACTGCATCCGGGTCTTAATTGGCCTTTCACAGTGACCACAACCCACACAGTTGTGCCTTGGTGTCTGCGGGGGATTGAGTTCAGGGCCCCTCAGATGACAGAACCCTCGGGTGCTCAAGTGCCTTCTATAAATTGTCATGGTATTTGGGTATAATCTACAGGCATCCTCCTGTATACTTGAAAGCATCTCTGGATAGTGCCTCATACAAAGTAAAGGCTTTGTAAGTAGTTGTTACACTGTACTGTTTAGGAAATAATGACAAGAAAAAAAGTCTGTGTATGTTCAGTGCAGATGCAGTTTTTCTCCAAATGTATATATATATATATATTTTTTAAAATAAGACTTTCAAATGACATTCACATGAAATCTTGTTTTTTTTTTTTTTTAATTCCATAAATTTATTTATTTTAGAGATGCAGAGAAAGAGAAATTCCCTCTGCTCATTCACTCCCTAAATGCCTGCAATGACCCCAACTGTGGGGAACTGGGAACTCCAAACTGAATCCAGGTCCCTCATGTGGGTGATAGGAACCCAATCACTTGAGCTACCGCTACTGTCCAGGAATGGAACTGGAACCCAGGCCAGCTGATGGGGGACACCAGTGTCCCAACTGCTGGGCCAAATACCCACCTGTTTCATCATTTTTAATTACCACTGCTATTATCCTTAAGAAAATCAATGTTTTAAAATGACGTTTCATAAACAGAATTAATACACTGCAAAAACCCCACAGTTAAAATCATAAATTTAATGTTATATATATTTCATCACAATTTTAAAAAAATTAAAAATAAGGCATTTGTTGAGTTAAGGGCTGTTTTTGATGATTTCTGAAAAGACCTGGTATAGATGTATTTGTGACAGACCTGCTTACAGAGACAGTGGCAAACTGAGAAAGGCGTTTGCATCCCATCCATCAAATGCTTAATTTTCCTAATAAAGAAAGAGCTTACACAAATCAGTTTAAAAAGCTAGCAAGTCAACAGAAAAAATAAGCAAAGGCTATGAACACGGTCTTCAGAAAATGAAAAATAATAAAGGCCCTTAAAATACAAAATATGCTCAATTGTAGTTTGAGACTATTGGGATATAAACTATATAGAGAAGCTGTAAGTTTAGTTAAATGGAAGTACAGTGAGCATCACAAAACACATGGATAACCATTATTATTTCTTTTTCTTAATTTTTATTTATGTATTTCTATTTACTTGAAAGGAGCGGGGAAAAAATGAGATCATGCATCCAATGATTCACTCCCCAAATGCCCCACGTCAGCCAGGGCTAGGCCAGGCCAAAGCTCAGAGCTAGGAACTCTATCCAGGTCTCCTACATAGGTGGTGGGGATTCCTCTACCTGAACTTATCACCTGCCACCTCCCAGGGTGTGCATTAGCAGGAAGCTGGATTGGAAGGGGAGCCAGGGCACAAACGCAGGCACTGCCATATGGGTTACAGGTGTCTCAAGTGGCATTTTAAACACTGCACCAGCCATTCCTCTATTGCCTTTTAATGTAATTATTACCTTACATGGTAAGTGTGAAAAGTCTAATCAGTAGAGACTATACTATGCAATGAATGGTGTTAGAGTATGGTTAAATATTTGGAAAAAATGTTAAATTCCTCCAACACCTGCACACACACCTGCACACACACACAAGCATTTTGTATTTTATATACTGGGGTTTAAAATGTGTAGTCTATGATTGCACAATTCCTGTCTACAAATTTACTTTTGGGAAATAATCAGATTCATGACCAAAGCTTTGTTATCAGAATAATCATTATAACGTTACACATTAGCTTTTAAAGGAAGCAAACAACCAAATAAAAGCCCCTCAGACAGAGGATTCTAGAATGAATAATTTTATTGAACTCTTTATAATATTCAGGAACTACACAGATTGCAGCCATTAAAACACCCTAAGCATTAATAGGAAAAATTAATTAATAGGAAAAATTAACTGTAAGATTTTAAGGTGAAAAGCAAACACAGACAATATTTATGGTGTGAAAGCATTTTTGTGAAAAATGAAATATAAAAATAATATAAAAACATATAATAAAATAAGCCTAAAATAAAAAATATTTTTTGTGAAAAATAAAAATATGCCCATACACATAATATTTTCCTGGAAGGTTATCTTTCATGTTAAAGTTTCCTATTTCTGATTGCAAAGACACTTTCTCTCAAACATTTATGTATTGATTGCATTTTTTACAATTGATTTTTAAAAGATTTACTCCAGAGGCAGAGAGAAAGAGAGACAGAAGGGGAGACAGACAGAGCTCCCACCTCCTGGTTCCCTCCCGAAATGCCTGTAACGGCCAGCACTAGGCCAGCCTGAAGCCAGGAGCTGGGAACTCCATCCGGGCCTCTCACACAGGTGGTGGGGATAAACTCCTTAAACCATCTCCTGCTGCCTCAGAGTCTGCAGGAAGCTGGAATCAGGAGTGGAGCCGGGAGTTGAACCCAGGCCCTCTGATGTAGGGTGCAGGCGTCCTAATTGCTGTCTTAATCGCTAGGCCAAATGCCTACTCCTGCTGTGGATTTTAACAAATCTGTAATCAGAGCCAGAATTTTCTCTTCACCTTTAACGTGTTTTTTTTTTTTTTTTTTTTTAAGATTTACTTATTTGAAAGGCAGAGTTACAGAGAGGCAGAGAGAGAGAGAGAGAGAGAGAGAGAGAGAGAGAGAGAGAGAGAAGAGAGGTCTTCCATTTGCTGGTTCACTTCTCAAATGGCTGCAACAGCTGGAGCTGGGCCAATCCGAAGCCAGGAGCTTCTTCTGGGTCTCCTACTCAGGTGCAGGGCCCAAGCACTTGGGCCATCTTCCATTGCTTTCCCAGACCATAACAGAGAGCTGGATCTGAGCCAGACTTGAACCAGCACCCACATGGGATGCCGACACTGCAGGTGGCAGCTTTACCTGCTATGCCACAGTGCCAGTCCCAACGTCTAAGACGTCTCTTCTCAGCATGGTGCAAGGCCATTTTTAGAACCATTAAATCCACAGATGAGTTATGAGGAGTGTGTGTGTGTGTGTGCTTATGTATATAGTTAGGCATCCAGGACACATAAGTGAGGTATAAGTATCACCCGACTTAACCCAGGGATATCTTAACCAACCATGGAAAATCGAAGCTTTCCCGTCTTTCACTGGTAACTACCCAAAACTCACATTCTCTCCTCTTTGTCCTTGGCACATGCAGGGAAGCAGTGTGGGAATTCAGCAAGCCAACTCCCTGCCCTAACTTGGTTACTTGGGACACAAGGCTGGGGTGGTCATTTTCAATTTCAAGTTAGTTTCAAGGGGGAACTTGAAACAAATCTTAGAAGCTCAGGCTATTGGGTGTAGGGTACCACTTCATCCGGTCTTTCCATTTACAAATAAGAAAATTCCTATTCTTAATTTCCTGTGGAGTGGAGGAGGTTCCACAGGATGAGGTACAGGTTTCTTATGGCTTCCGACACGGCGATTCCTGCTACCTCATCAAGATTGTGCATTCCACCCCTGAGGATCGAGTGATTTTCCAAGGGACTAGATTCCTAATTTTTGGCCACAAACCACATACTCACTGAAGTCAGAGGAAGACGATACTACTACGGTCGTGTCGGATGAACCGAGAACGTTTATTATCTTACTAGAAAACAGCATGTGACTGTGTAACTGAATGTTTGCTTAGTGGTGCCAAACACTGCTTCGTTGTTTGCACGCACACTCAGGGAGCCCTAAGGGCCAGGCTGTTGTCCTCAACAGGACAAATGGTGGAGCCACAGTCTGTTGGAGGAGGCAGAGCTGTTGGAATTCAGACAACAGTGCTGAAGGACAGGTGCTGTGAAAGGACCTCAGAGCTTGGCTTCAGGCTCTGGCACCTTGAGCCCCACACAGAGTTGCACAGCTGGGGAGTGAGCAGGGCCTGAAACCCAAGCTCTGTCCCCAGGTCAGCTTTTGCTCACCAAAAAGCAAAGGGCCTGTAAGAATCCATCAGCCCGGCAGTGATGCCTTCCTTCGTGTTCCGGTAGCTGCTTGCAGGATGCCGGGAGAGGGGGAAACAGGAAGTCTAACCTGGGGGTGAGGGTGAAGAAATCTCTCCCAAGCAAACGCACTTCAAGCTGGGGACTGGAGGCTGAGCAGAAGTTAAGTAGCTGGAAAGGGGAAGGAGAGTGTTCTGGGCAGAGCTGGTCCAAGGTAGCAAGCCAGGGAAGAATTTGAAAGAAAGTGCTTGGGGGTGTTGGGTGGATGGGCAATTAGCACAGTGGGCAAGGCACTGCTTGGGACGACTGCAGCCCTTATTGCAGTGCCTGGGTTCCTGTCATGGCTCCCCTTCTGAGTCCAGCTTCCTGCTAGTGTGCGCCTGGGAAACAGCAGGTGATGGCTCAAGGAGTTGAGTTTCTTCCACTCACACAGGAGACCTGGATTGCGTTCCTGGCTCCTGGGCCTGGCCTGGTCCAGTCTTGGCTGTTGTGGACAGTGAATCAGCAGATGGAAAATCTGTTTCTCTGATTTCAAAATGAAAAGAAAAAAAAAGTGTTTGTTCCTGGAATACAGTGAACCAACAGCAGCAGAAGGAATGTGTGCTGTGGTTGGGGTGATGGACTTTATAAGCCACAGTAAGGAATTCTGGGCTTTACTCTAAGAGCAATGGGAAGCCATTGGATCATTTAAGAGAATAACTTGATCACCACCAATTAAATTCGGTTCCTTCTTCACTTTAACTAATTCTAGTTAAAAGCCTCATTCTTGTGGAAGGATCATTTCAATAGGCTGTGGGAAGGAAAGTTCAGGCTTTCATTTTTATACAGGGCACTTCATAAAGTTTGTGGAAGTGACAGGTGTCGTGTGGCAGTCAGTTAAGCTGCCACTTCGGACACCCACATTGCACATGGGAGGGCCTGGGGTGGTGTTCCGTCTCCGTTTCTGAGCCAGCTGCTAATGTGCAGCAGCGGTGGCTCAAGTGATGTAGGTTCCTGCCACCCACTTGAGATACCTGGGTGGAGGTCCTGGCTCTTGGCTTTGGCCCGGCCCAGCCCCAGCAGTTGTGGGCATTTGTGGAGTGAGCCAGCAGATGGAAGATTCTCTCCTCCTCTCTCCCCCATCCCTCGCTGCTTTTCAAACAAATAAAAAAGAAGTAAACTTTAAAATAGTTTGTGGGCTGGCGCTGTGGCTCACTAGGCTAATCTTCCGCCTTGTGGCGCTGGCACACCGGGTTCTAGTCCTGGTCAGGGCGCCGGATTCTGTCCCGGTTGCCCCTCTTCCAGGCCAGCTCTCTGCTGTGGCCAGGGAGTGCAGTGGAGGATGGCCCAAGTGCTTGGGCCCTGCAGCCGCATGGGAGACCAGGAGGGGCACCTGGCTCCTGCCTTTGGATCAGCGCGGTGCGCCGGCCGCAGCGCGCCAGCCGTGGCGGCCATTGGAGGGTGAACCAACGGCAAAAGGAAGACCTTTCTCTCTGTCTCTCTCTCTCTCACTGTCCACTCTGCCTGTCAAAAAAAAAAAAAAATAGTTTGTGGAAAACAGAATTAAACGATAACTTATTTGAGCACAAAAAACCTCTTAAAATTCATGTAAAGAGGGGTCTTCAGAAAGTGTGTGGAACATGCACATTCTGGAAAAGCTATGCATGGATTTCAGAAGTTTTGCATGAAAATGTCTTCCACTTTGACGTACATTATGTTGCTATGACACTGTGAAACGCATACAATACAAATTTTAAAGAAACTTACTCTCTGCATTAGGTGAGGAGGATGGAATGTGAAGTGCTTGAACCATGAGGACAGATGTTGACCCCAAGTGGTACAATTCAAGTTTTTTTTTTTTTTAAATATTTATTTAAAGCTGAGGGATGGGGAGAGGGGAGGTGAGAGAGGAGAGACAGAAAACTCTGACCTGCTGATTCACTCCCCAAATTCTTGGACCAGCGTTAGGAGCCAGGAACCTAATCCAGGTCTCTCACGCGGGTGGCAGAAACCCAGTTACTTGAACCATTGTTGCTTCTTCCCAGGGTCTGCACCCAGGCATTCTCTAATTTGGGACGTGGGTATCCTGACTGGCGGGGTAGCCACTAGGTCAGACAGTCGCTTCTGTGTCGTGTCTTTGAAGGAGGACGTGCGAACAAGAGCGATGCCTGCTGTCAGTCTGCCGAATCCCAGGTCTGAAGCAGTGGACGCCACCACCCCTCCTCCACCCAGCTACTGGTTTTAGCTGGAGCTTCCTTTTCATGGTCACGATGGGTCGGTGGCTTGTGCCGTTTGAGAGTCTGTGAAATCGCTGTGAAGATCTAAGCAGAGGGAAACTCAGAGGCGGATCCTGAATCACAGCCTTGACATAGCGCTGTGCTGTTTCCTTTCATTTTCCCCGAGTAACCGGTTTAAGTGTTCTCAGGTACTGTGGCCAAATGTTTCGTTATTTATTTGGCTTTGCAAGGAGACTTCAAAAGAGGGATAATGGGAGCAAATAATCAGGAGGGGTGTTCGTTGGTGTTTTGAAGATTGAAGATTAGTAAAAGAGAGACCTCTGCTGGCTGGCTTGGTATAATGACCTAGAGTTGGCTGGCGGCGGGACTAGATGCTGGACCCGGTGCGTGAACTGCCTCTCAAGCTTTTATAGTTCTTAGCAATTGTTTATGTCTTTAGCTATTAATTCAGGCTTCTTTGGAGCTAATCTAAGAGACCTATAATTCCCAGCCCACGCACAGTAGTTGCTGTTCAATCTTTGTTTTTTTTTTTTTTTTTTCTTTAAAGATTTATTTGAAAGGCAGAGTTAGGGAGGGACAGAGAGTGAGAGTGAAAGTGAGAGAGAGCGGGACAGCAAGAGAGACAGAGGTAAGAAAGGTATCTTGAGAGACAGAGAGAGGTAAGAGAGGTATCTTGGGGCAGGGTCAGATCAAAGCCAGAAGTCTAGGTCTTCCACATGGGCTGCAGAGTTGGGACTCACACCCAGGCACCCTGCTTTGTGCTCCCAAGAAGTGCCTGCTATGCCAAATACCCACTGCCTGTTTGAATCCTTGGGAAAAGTGTTAGGCCTTCATATTTCTTGAAAGTAATAGCTCTAAATCTCAAAACCCAGACCTGAAATAACTCCCCCATCTATCTTATCTTCTTTCTTTCCTTTTCCCTTTCCTGCCGTTCACCTCTCCTCCATCCCCCCTCCAGCAAAGCAAAATAAAACCACTCTTCACTCCAAAGAGAGTGCCGCTGAGAGAAAGTGAGAAGGGGGACCTAAGGGCTTATCTGTGGCACACCCTCAGCGGCACATCCAGGCTGGGGCCCGGGGTGGCTGCGATCACCTGAGAAGAGCTCTGGTCTCTAGGGATGCCGCGGATGGGTTTGTTCAGCCGTGGGAACGTGGGTGCACAATAGCGGAGAGGGAGAAGGAAGCCCTGATTTAGGAAGGGAAAGCACTCTGTGTCCTGGAGACCATTCCTTTGCCACAACAGCAGTGATAATGAGTGCCTACTACGTGCCTGCATGTGCCAGCCCTGGACCAGGCACCCTACACACCTTCATTCTACCCCCTTGTTTCTCCTTTCTTCACAATCTTAAAAAACACCTTTCCCTGGGGGGCGGGGAATTAGTATTCGTGAAAAACTTAGAACAAGGCTTGCCTAAGGTAACAGCTGTGTGTGTGCATGTGTGCGATTTTATAATTATATTTTTATTGTAGACTATTTGGTCTTCTCCCCTGCCCCACAGTGGCACTCTTTTTTTTGACAGAGTTAGTGAGAGAGACAGAGAGAAAGATCTTCTTTTCGTTGGTTCACCCCCCAAATGGCCGCTACGGCTGGAGCTACGTCGATCTGAAGCCAGGAGTCAGGTGCTTCTTCCTGGTCTCCCACACAGGTACAGGCGCCCAAGCACCTGGGCCATCCTCCACTGCCCTCCCGGGCCACAGCAGAGAGCTGGACTGGAAGAGGAGCAACCTGGACTAGAACCCAGCACCCATATGGGATGCCAGCACCGCAGGTGGAGGATTAACCAGGTGAGCCACAGCGCCGGCCTTTTTTTTTTTTTTTTTTTTTTTTTAGATTTATTTTATTTGTGGTACTCATTTTCTGTCTTCCCATGTTGGATCCAAAGCACCAGCTGTTTGTATCAAGTAGTGACTGTCTTGGTGCTGTTAATGTCCGAACCTCTGTTTTGAGAAAACTGGGCCCAGAGGCTGACAGTTGTCCAAGGTCACCGGCCTAGGGAGTGACTGAGAAAGGACAGGAAGCCAGAACTCCCACATCTTTTTTTTTTTTTTTTTCAGATTTATTTATATATTTGAAAGGCAGAGTTATAGAGAGGGAGGGAGGAAGGCAGAGGGAGGGGAGGGGGGGTGGAGAGAGATCTTCCATCCACTGTTTCACTCCCCAATGGGTGCAATGACTGGGGATGGGCCAGACGGAAGCCAGGAATCTAGAACTCCATCTGGGTGGTCTCCTACATAGGTATAGGGGCCCAGCACTTGAACCCTCTTCTGCTGCTTTTCCAGGCGCATTAGTAGGGAGCTGGATTGGAAGTGGAGGAGCCAAGACTTGTACTGGCGCCCATATGGGCCTCACACTGTCACTGTTCTTGGACTGCGCTGTGTAGGAGAGGGATTTCTTTCACTTGTACTTTCTGCTCCTCTTGCTGTATGTCAGTCATGTTCATGTCCAAGGCCTCCATCCCTCCACAGCCAGGCCTATCTGTGCTGCTATTTCAACCAGCCATGGGTAGCTTTTCCTATCTTGCTAAACTTCCTTTTTCTGTTTGGGCCTTCTTAGGGTATTAACAAAGGGCTAGACTCAAAAATCTTCCAAAAACTGTCTATAAACCCTTTATCTTTCTCTGAAGTGGTTATTAATCTTGGTATTTCTGTGTTACTCGATAGTATTAACTATTTTTTGTGTGTATGTCAAAAGTTGCCTTATATGAGGATATGTAAACAAGTTTGTGGAAAATGGAACTAAAAGGTTGGTGCAGGGGTTAACATGCTGCTGGGGAAGCCTGCATCACCATTGGAGTCCCTTGGTTCAAATTCTGGCTTCGTTTCTGATTCCAGCTTCCTGCTAATTCGCAACCTGGAAGGCAGCAGGAGTGGCTCAAGTAGCTGAGTCCCCTCCACATCTGTGTGGGAGACCTGGATGGAGTTCTTGGCTCCTGGCTTCAGTGTTCCTAGCCCTGGCTCTTGGGGGCATTTGAGATGTCAACCAGTAGATAGAAGATCTCTCTATGTTTTAAATTAATAAAACAATTTTTAAAAGGACAAATTTATTTTGATGCAAAAACTTTGGAACCCATACCTATGTGGTGTCTTCTAAAAGTTGACAGAAAATGCATTTTATGAAAAAACTATGAATGAATTTCAACCTTTTTTTCACACCACAATAGAACTCTTTTTTTTTTTTAAGATTTATTGTATTTATTTGAAAGAGTTACAAAGAGAGGTAGAGACAGAGAGAGAGGTCTTCCATCCACTGGTTCACTCCCTGGATGGCCGCAATGGCCAGAGCTGTGCCGATCCGAAGCCAGGAGCCAGGAGCTTCTTCCTGGTCTCCCACGTGGGTACAGGTGCCCAAGGACTTGAGCCATCTTCTACTGCTATCCCAGGCTACAGTAGAGAGCTGGATCGGAAGAGGAGCAGCCAGGACTAGAACTGGCGCCCATATGGGATGCCGGCGCTTCAGGCCAGGGCTTTAACCCGCTGAGCCACTGCACCAACCTCTAGAACTCATCTTTTAATTCCATCTTTGAGAATCTTTCAGAAGGACCCTTGTACTTATTGTAACTCTTCTCTCTTCCACAGCAAAATACAGTGCCTTTTCCTGGAGATACAGCCTTTTACTCTTTTATTTTGTATTTTTAAAATATTTGTTTTATGTGGAGCCGGCGCCGTGGCTCAATAGGCTAATCCTCCACCTTGCGGCGCCGGCACACCGGGTTCTAGTCCCGGTCGGGGCGCCGGATTCTGTCCCGGTTGCCCCTCTTCCAGGCCAGCTCTCTGCTATGGCCAGGGAGTGCAGTGGAGGATGGCCCAGGTGCTTGGGCCCTGCACCCCATGGGAGACCAGGAAAAGCACCTGGATCCTGGCTCCTGCCATCGGATCAGCGCGGTGCGCCGGCTGCAGCGGCGGCCATTGGAGGGTGAACCAACGGCAAAGGAAGACCTTTCTCTCTGTCTCTCTCTCTCACTGTCCACTCTGCCTGTCAAAAATAAAAAAAAATAAAAAAAAAATATTTGTTTTATGTGAAAAGAAGAGTTACAGAGAGAGGGAGAGACAAAAAGAGATACTCCATCCACTGGTTCACTCCCCAGATAGCTGCAATGGCCGGAGCTGGGGCAGACTAAAGCCAGGAGCCAGGAGATTTCCACATGGGTGCAGGGCCCAAGCACTTGGGCCAAACTCCGCTGTTTTCCCAGGAACATTAGCAGGGAGCTGGGTTGGAAGTGGAGCAGCAGGGAATTGAACCTGCTCCCATATGGGATACTGGTGCTGCAGATGGCAGCCTAACCCGCTACACCACAGTATCAGTCCAGCAGCCTTTACTCTATTTTTTTTTTTTTTTAAGATTTATTTATTTTAAAGGCAGAGTTACAGAGAGGCAGAGGTAGTGAGAGAAAGAGAGAGTAGAGAGAGAGAAAGGTTTTCCATCTGCTGTTCACTCCCCAGATGACCGCAATGGCCAGAGCTGTGCCGATCCCAAGCCAGGAGCCAGGAGCATCTTCCAGGTTTCCCACATGGGTGCAAGGAGAGCTGGATCAGAAGTGGAACAGCTGGAACTTGAACCTGCACCCAGATGGGATGCTGGCACTGCAGGCTGTGGCTTTTACCGGCTATACCACAGCGCCGGCCCCTGCCTTTTACTCTTACAGAACACATCTCTCTCACTCTGGGAATTTCAGGCACTGTGGCAAGTCAGTTGTGTAGACGTTTTAGAGCAGAGTGTTAACAGTTTCACATGATATGCTGTAGCTTCTAAGATGCTGACATTAACCGAAGTTTTGCGAGTGAGAAATTGTCTTATTTGGGTACTGCTACAGAATTAATTCATCTTGTACCTGAAATGATTGAAGGAGCTCTTATGAAGTAGATTGGGCTGTGTTAGGCCCCAAGGCATTTGAAAAGAAGTTTGACACCTGCCTGTCTGTCCCCTTCCAGCTGCCTACAAGGTGGATAAGATGGATGTAACTTGAGATGCATTCTTTGTTGCTGAGGATAGAAGGTGCATTGTGCAGCAGAAAGATACAGCAACTATAGGCGATGCCAGCTCTGTACCGCTTATCTCCCGAATTCCTTTACAGAAAAGAAAAATAAACGTTTATCTTGTTGGAGCCACTATTATTTCTGGGCTCTGTTTCTAGCTGCCAAATGCAAATCTTAACTGATACTGAAGTCCTTGAGGATTTTTGAGCGAGGGGCTGATTCTGTACAATTGGTGGCTCTGCAAGGACAGATTCCGGGAGGGGGCTGTTGGGAAGGGGTTCTAAGAGATAGTGTTGGCTTGGCAGGTGGGGACAGAGAGTGAGGGAAGACTGAATGAGGAGATGACACATCTTGCACAGGGTCACTGATTTTGTTTTTTTTCCCAGGACACCTCGGCTAAACTCCATTGTGCAGCGGTTCTTTAAATTTGTAGTTATTGAGTAATTTGCATTCTACTATTGTCAACTGGCCTGAAAGCTAAGGAGATTGAGATGATGGGCGCTCTTTGTGCCTTAAAAAGCAGGGGAAAGCTGGAACAGGAAAGGTGGATCAGTGTTACAGTAAAGTGAAGCCATTCTATTTTCTGAGCTCCTGCGGGCATTTCCAAGGAAAGGAACTTTTGTTACCTGTGATTGTCTAATCAAGATACATTTGAAATGTATCCTTTACTGGATAGCAACTGTAAATAACATTAAAAATATACCTTGGAGTAACTTGCCAAGGAAAGATAATTTCCAACAATGAAAGTTTCTAAAGGAGGAAAAAAAATCTAAGTTATTAAATTACTCTAAGGTTCATGTAATCACATTCAGGAGTGACTGGCTTGCATAGTGAACTTTTCATTTTGCAGCTGGGCAGGTAATGCCATACCTTTTAGATGAGAAGAAATTTAATTATTATTTATGTAGGTTATAAAAATATGATGATGTAGTTATGCTTGGATGTTACAAACTTGAGTGCTTTAACTCTCACTGTTTCTTCATGAGTGTACTTCTCAGATCCCATGGTCTATGGATATCTACCTTGCTGCAGCCACGAGGAACCATCTGCCTCTGTTTTGGAATTCTACCTTCCTGTTCTATGTTGTCCTAAGGGGAAACCTTAGCTTCCAGGAGAGCTCTCCTCTGAACTAGCCTGCAGACTTACTATCCCATTCGCTTTGTTTCCTTAAACGTGGGCTGGCAGTTCTAAAGTTCTTTGCAAGCCTGGCTTGGACAGGTTACTAGAAACCTTGTCCTAGCTACCAATTCAAGGTCTCTTGAGGCAGTGGCCTTCAGCCCTTCCCCCTTTGCACAAAGAATTGCAGATGTACCCAGTATTACTTGAAAAATTCTTGTTCACAATTACATCTCATTTGTCCTGACCCACCCCCCACCCCCAACTTGGAAAATTTACACCAGAAGGCAAATGACTTACATTAGGCTGTTACCTGGATTACTTGTTGCAAACTTCTGTATTTTTGCTACAGCTCAGTTTTCACAGTGGCATATGGATTATCTCCTGTTTCAAATGAGAAGAAATATCAAAAATGATAACAATTCGTTTTTAAATTCTGTCTCCCTGAAGTTCCTGGGTTGTGCTTTGCTACAGTCTGCACAAAAACCAAACCAAAGAATGCAGTTGGATAAGCAGATGTTCTCTCTCTTTCTTTCTCTCTCCAGTTAAATAAATAATAACATAGTCAACATCTATGGAGCATTGGTGTGCGCAAAACCGCTTATCTACATTATTCTTTTAATCCTGACGAAAATTCCGAGAAGTAGCTTTATCAACCAGGAAACTGAGCTTGGATTGTTATTCAAGGTCACAGCAGGCAACTGAGCAAGGGCTCAAATTCAGGCTTTGCTGACTCTCAGCCTGCGTTTTGAGGTTGTCCTATTATTCTTATAAATAATCTCAATAACAAGGTCCATGGCTTCAGTGTGACACTCAATCCTGCCTTATTCCCTTTCACTCTCTGCCAGACTGGAAGACCTTATGGGGATTACATATTTCTGGCCATCAATGACTAGCCATTTGTTGAAAAATGATACTCCAATATCTTTAATAATTGTTTCATTAAAAACCAAACAGGGTGAGTGTTTGGCATAGCAGTTAAGACACCTCTTGGAACACTCACATCCTATATTGGAGTCCCTGGCTTTGAATCCCAGCTCTGTTCCTGATTCCAGCTTCCTAGTAATGCACGCACTGGGAGGTGGCTGTTTGATGGTTGCAGAGCTGGGTCCCTGCCACATGTATGGGAATCTTGTATGGAGTTCTGCACTCCTGGCTTGGACCTGGCCCAGCTCTGGCTGTTGTGGGCATTTGGAAAATGATCAGCAGATGGAAGAAAATCTCTCTGTCTTTGTGTTTCTCTCCGCCTTTCAAATGAAAATAAAAAAGCAGAACTTAAAAACCACAACAGAATAGGGCTCCAGCTGTATTCAGAATGACTCTAGACACATCTCTTTACTTCTCTGCTCCTCAGTGTCTCCTGAAACAAAAAGGACAGAACAGTTACCACTTTATGAGCTGGTTTGGTAAGAAGAGACATACCAGGTGCCACTTCACGGTGTTTGCTGACCACTTTTTAGTGAAAACTACAACCACCGTAAGGTATTTTGAGTTGAGAAACCTTTCTTCAAAGGATGCAGACCATTTTCACCCATTTTTACAATGAGAGAAGCACAGAGGGCCCTAGGAAGTTTGCTTATGCATTTGCCTCTGAATCTCAGTTTGCTTTTTATCTCCATATAGATTCAGGTGTCCTCAAACACCACCTACTTCCAAAGTAGGTGAGAAGGCTCCCATCAAAAGCTTTGTATTTGCTAAGCTTGGGTGCACTGGTTTCTCACTCATTAGCCTTTGAGGGGACTTGCCTTACTTTTAGGGTAGGTGTCAAAACATGAGTCAAGTGTTGTTGGCCAATTCGTTTAGTTAGTGAGGGATGTTGTTGACAAGATCATTTCTTTTGTGCTGTTAAAGAACTCCTAGGGCAGCTTTCTCATTTACCTGTTTTTTTCAGTAGTGTTTTGGAGATAATCCCGCACAGAACAATTAAGACCTGGGTCTTTTGAGCCTGTTACTTAGGGCCCAGGGCTGGGGTGGCAGAGGGGAGAGGTACATGGAAGGTGGATCTGAGTTGCTGAAATCTAAGGCAGTCTGCCTCGGGAGACATCTCCAGCAGTTGGGCCTGGGTCATTATTTTGGTGCCTAACCTCTTTAAGGTTGTAAACAAAACTAATGATTGACTTACAATGTTGTTGTCATGACCAACTGAAGGGGAAGTGCGTTTCAACTTTATTATCATGCTATGTGAAAATGGTAATGGAAATATTATTCACAGGAGTGCAAACTAATAATATGCCTAACTGGAGGAAGCTGGTTTACGGGCACACATGGTGACTTTTCAAAATAGCCACTCCCATTACTCCTTGCTGTCTCTCAATCTGCATCATTTCTTCATAAAAATATGTTCTTCTGGTCAGTTTTTAGTAGCTAGAGTATTGCATTTGTTTTCCTTGGTTGTTCTGTCCTGAGTGAAGTGAACATTGACTACATATTGTTCTTTGCTTTGGGAACATCCAGAACAATCCAAAGCCAAGGGCATGTTGTAACACTACTTAATAATCTGATGTAACATAACATGGCCCATGTCTTGGATAACAGGTGTGTTTTCTTCCTAGACCAGTCCTTCCTTCCTAAGTGTAAACATACCTCAATTAATCAGATGAGAATCAAGTCATGTTAGTCTGATGTAACTACATCAGTGCTCTGTGTAGTTTATTCCGTAGTCATCTGGCCGGGTCATTAAGATATGCAAAATAGCCATATAAACTATGACTCTCATATTTGGTGTGTTACCTAACATAATTTTGAGGATAAACATTTCCACAAAATTCAGGTGAATAAATATCTTGAAAGGATTTCCATATCAAACAGTTTTCTTCTTTCCTTCCCTTCTTCCTTTCAGCAAATATTAAGTACCTACTGTATAAGGCATTAGGTGTATAAAACATTATCCTGATCTCAAGCCCTCTATGAACTCAGAGGTATTTGTGTGAAATCACAGTACAGTGAAATAGGTTTGAACAACCTCTTGTGAGAGGAAACTCTGGAGAAACTTTGCTGAGATGAGATTTTTAAATATTGAAGGTGCTCTGGCCTGAAAACTTGTGTCCCAACAAAATTCATAGGTTGAAGCCTCATCACGAATGTGATGGGAGTAAGAGGTGTGGCCTTTGGGGTGATTAGGTCATGAAGGTAGAGCCCACCTGGCTGGAATTTGTGCCCTTACAAAAGACACCCAAGGTGCACCTGCAGCCCCTTCCACTATGCAAGGACACAGCTAGAAGGTGACACCTATGAACCACAAAGTAGGCCGTCAGCAGATTCTGAATCTGCCACAGGTGTTGAACTTGGACTTCCTGGCCTCCAGAACTATGAGAAAGAAAATATCTGTTGTTTATAAGCTAATCAGTCTGTGCTATTTTGTGATAGCAGCCCCCAAAGGACTAAGAAAGACAGGACTGTACTAGGACAAAACCAAACAAAAAGTGGAAGAAGGCCATTCATATGGCTGAACAGAGTACCTAGGCATGGGGCATGGAGGAATTGTTTGGGAAACATGGAAGATGATGTGTTGTTACCATTCCCCGGGAACTGTGATGCTGTGGTCTGGTGTTGCTCCTGCAAGGGTTTGGGTGTGCTCCTGAGGTTTCTCTATGGCTATGAGACTTATCTGCTTTTCCTAGACCCAAATTGTTTGTCCTCTGCTTATCAGCAGAGCTCTTTTGAGTCACGTCTCCACCTGGAGACAGACATGAGTGAAACTCTGAAATGCTGACTCCTCCACTGATTACCTACTGCCATCAACTGGGTGATGGGCAGAGAGTACACGCCAGGCAAAAGCACTCTGTACGATACGAATTTCCGGTCTTGGTAGACAATGCTGGCTTTCAAGAGTCACACCAACTCATGTTGCCTAGACTAGGGTCAGGCCTACATGGTTTTCTTCTGTCTCTTTTCTCCTGTTCTTCAAATGGTTTCCTGCTGACTCCTTAAATTCTCTCCATATATCAAAGCAGCCCCTGGAGCATCTGACTCTGGGGTTGAAAGGATGCACCCAAGAGCAGTGCCAGAAATCAAAGGGGTCTAAGATGGGAAAAGGCCAAGTGGAAAGAAGAGCCTGAGGAGTCTCTAAAGATCAAATAATTAAAAAAAACCTATTTATTTGAAATGCAGAGAGAGAGAGCATGAGCAAGCAAGCAAGCCAGGCAGACACAGGTCTTCCTTCTCCTGGTTCAGTTCCCAGATGTTCACAGCAGCCTTGGCTGGGTCAGGCTGAAGCCAGGAGCTTTACCTGCTACTTCCCAGGGTGTGCATAGCCAGAAGCTGGAAGCAGAAGCAAAGCCAGGACTGGAACCCAGGCACTGTGATATGCACTTTGATGCTGCATTGCAAACGGCATCTTAACCACTGCACCAAATAAAACAGTTTTACCGTGCGCTTTGGAATAAACATGATACTAAGAGTCTAATAAAAATGCAATTCTGCATGATCCCACATTACCTCCTTAAAGTCTGTCTAGTGGGAGGGGTCTGCTTGCTTGTTTTGTGTTGAATCTCAATCTTGGGCTTTTCTTCTTTACCTTACTGGCCCATTCTTTTATAATAAAAACTCTATGTCATCGTCTATTCAGAAATTAAAATTGTCGAGTTGATGTCTAATCAATGCTCAATCTTCACTCAAGCGGAAATTTTCCCTTCTTCTTCCCTTGAAGCAGGGACGAGAACAATCCTATGGGTTTTTAAGTCCTAGACAGAGCTGTTCCTCTGTCACTTCTGTTCCAAAGCAAATCCCAAGGCCAGTCCTCAGGCTGAAGCTAAGGAAATGCGCTTACTCCTTCCTGGAAAGGTACACAGAGGAGAGGGAAGGGAACAGAGGGACGAGCAACGCTGAGGACCAGTCCTCCAAGCTTCCCCAGCTCCCGGTGAGAGGCCTCTGCCTGGCTGTGCTTGGCCCGCGTTTGCTCTTGTCCTTTCCCTGGGGTCCCAGGTGGGACACGGTGGTATGACTGACAATTGTAATGCAGCCACGCACTTCAAGTGATTAAGACACACTGCTCCCAAATGAAGGAGATGCCGACCCGGAAGAAAGAGGAGCTCCGGACAAACCCAGTGAGCAGTGCTCATGTCAATGCCTGGCGCGCCTTGTCTCAGCAGTCCCACAGTGAATCTTCCAGAGAGTATCACCGCTGTCCTCTTTGTACAGCTGAGGATACCGATGTTAAGAGCAGTTGTATAACTTGCTCAAGATGGCACATCCTGAGTGATGGAGGTTTTTGGGTTAAAGAGCAGAATTATCAGGAGTGGGCATTTGGCCTACCAGTTAAGACACCCACATCCCACAGTTGGAATGCCTGGGTTCGTTCTTGGCTGTGGCTCCTGACTCCAGCTTCCTGCTAGAGCAGACCCCTGGAAAACAGCAGTGATGGCTCAAATAGTTGGATTTGGGGCCAATGCTGTGGTGTAGCAGGTAAAGCTGTCGCCTGCAGTACCGGCATCCCATATGGCGCCGGTTTGAGTCCCAGCTGCTCCACTTCCTATCCAGCTCTCTGCTATGGCCTGGGAAGGCAGTAGAAGATGGCCCAAGTCCTTGGGCTCCTGCACCCATGTGGGAGACCCAAAGGAAGCTCCTGGCTTCGGATCGGCGCAACTCCAACTGTTGCAGCCAATTGGGGAGTGAGCCAGCAGATGGAAGACCTACCTCTCTCTCTCTCTCTCTCTCTCTGCCTCTCCTTCTCTCTCTGTGTAACTCTGCCTTTCAAATAAATAAATAAATCTTAAAAAAAAAAAAAGAAATAGAATCCAATGGATGGAGGAAAGGCTTTTTTTTTTTTTTTTTAAAGGGAGAGCAGACTTTGGTGGGCAATCACTACTACATTACTCCCAAAGTTTCTTTTTCTTTCTTTTTTTTTTAGATTTTTATTTGTTTATTTGACAGAATTACAGACAGTGAGAGAGAGAGACAGAGAGAAAGGTCTTCCTTCTGTTGGTTCACCCCCAAATGGCTGCTTACAGCTAGAGCTACGCTGATCCGAAGCCAGGAGCCAGGTGCTTCTCCTGGTCTCCCATGCGGGTGCAGGGCCCAAGCACTTGGGCCATCCTCCACTGCCTTCCCGGGCCACAGCAGAGAGGTGGACTGGAAGAGGGGCAACTGGGACTAGAACCCGGCGCCCATATGGGATGCCGGTGCCCGGTGCCGCAGGCAGAGGATTTACCAAGTGAGCCAAAGCGCCGGCCCCGGAGGAAAGGCTTTTCAATAAATGATGTTGATACAGATGACAGCCATGTGCCAGAAAATGAAAAAGAAAAGAAAGAACCTCATCTGTTACTTTGAACATTTTGCAAAAATCATCTCAAAGTGGGTCATAGACTTAAGTGTAAAATGCAAAACTAGAAAAATTCTGGAAGAAAACATAGGAGAAAGTCCTTTGACCTTAAATGACGGACAGATTTTGTATATACAACACCAAAAGCATTATCCATAAAAGTAAGAATTCATAAATTGGAATTCATCAAATTAAAAACATTTTGTGCAAGACATGATTAAGAAAATGAAAAGACAAATTGCAGACTGGGAGAAAATATTTGCAAATCATCCACCTGACAAATATATAAGATCTTTCAAAATAACAATAAAAAAACAGTCCAATTAAAAGTGGTTGAGGACTGGCATTGTGGTGCAGCAATGCAGGCATCCCATATGGGCACTGATTTGAGTCTCGGCTGCTCCTCTTCCACTCCATCTCTCTGCTGTGGCTTGGGAAAGCAGTAGAAGATGGCTCAAGTCCTTGGGCCGCTGTACCCACGTGGGAGACCCAGAAGAAGCTCCTGACTCCTGGCTTCGGATTGACTTGCTCTGGCTGTTGCGGCCATTTGGGGAGTGATCCAGTGGATGGAAGACCTCTCTGTGTCTCTCCCTCTCACTGTCTGTGACTCTACCTCTCAAATAAATAAATAAATAAAATATTTTAAAAAATAAATAAAAATTAAAAAATAATGGAGCCATTGTTCTTTAAAATTTTTCTAATGTGTTAATTTTCACCCATTTGAAAGGCAGAGAGAGAAAAAGGGATTGGGGAGGACATTAAGAGATAAAGAGAGAGATCTTCTATACACTAATTCACTTCCTAAAAGCCTGCAACAGTTAGGATTGGGCTAAACCAAAGCTGGGAGCTGAGAACTCAATCTGAGCCTCCCGCATTGGTGATCGGGACCCAAGCACCTGAGCCATCACCTGCTGCATTAGCAGGAAGCTGGAGTTGGGAGCAGAGCTGCAACTTGAACTCAGGGACCTTGACATGGGATCCCAAGTGGTGTCTTAACCGTTGTGCCAAATTCCTACCCCAGGAAGAACTGTTGATAGATACAATAACATGGGTGATTTCACATGTGTTTTCTAGGTGAGAACAAACCAGAGAAAAAGAGGGGATACCGTATGATTCTATTTACATGGCATTCTTTGCTTTTTTCTTTTCTTTTAAGATTTATTTATTTAAGAGAGAGAGAGAGATTGAATCTTCCAGCTGGTGGTTCACTCCCAAAGGGCTGCAACTGCTGAGGCTAGCCAGGCTGTAGCCAGGAGCCTGGAACTCCATCTGGGTCTCCCATGTGGGTAGCAGGGACCCAACTTGAGCCATCCTCCACTGCTTTCCCAGGCATGTTAGCAGGCAGCTGGATTGGAATCCGAGCAGTTGGGACTCAAACCAGTGCTCTGATACAGACTGCCAGCATTGTAGGCAATAGCTTAGCTTGCTGCACCACAGCACTGACCCCCTCCCCCCTACATGGAATTCTTAAAAGGGCAAAAAAGCAAAGGAATGGAAACAACACGAACAGTTGTCAGGGGTCTGGGGTGAGCAGAAGTGTTG
The DNA here is from genome assembly GCF_051225735.1 of Oryctolagus cuniculus. NCBI lineage: Eukaryota > Metazoa > Chordata > Mammalia > Lagomorpha > Leporidae > Oryctolagus > Oryctolagus cuniculus. Next base: position 110,649,313 of record NC_142875.1, read on the forward strand.
ATGACAAAGGCAGTGCTGGGGATCCAGCTGGGCTAACACTGAACTCTTCTGTCTTCCAAGCAGGAGCAGGGCCATATTCCTGCTTCATTTCCAAGTTAAGAGAAGAGGAAAGATGCATACATTTTTCCTGTCTGTGGAGCTAATAGTGAGATATCTTGACTTCTGCAATATAAATGGAAATAATCATATCCAACAGCTGAATTCTCTGCAAGCGCTTTGGCAGAGCACCAGTTAGAAATTTTACAGTCAATGACAAGTCTAGAGGCCAGAAAATTCCAGTGCATATACAATGTGGCAGGCAGAATAATAGCCCCCAAATACGTCCACACACTCCTCTCCAGAACTTGCCAGTGTTCCCTTAGATGGCAAAAGGGTCTTTTTGACATGATGAATTTGAAGAACCTTGAGATAGGGAGGGTAACTTGAGTTATCCAGGTGGGCCCAGTGGAATCTGTGAAAGCAAAAGCTGAGAACCTTTCCAGCCCTGGGCAAGGAGCCACTAGGGAAGAATGGCCACTCCCTCCCCTCCCCTGCACCCACCTTTGTTTTTTCTCACCATGTGAGAGGCAGTTCTAAGAAGGCCCCCTTCCAAAGAGGTGCACCTCCTAATCCTCAGAGCCCCTGAATTGGTTATGTTAGATGGCAAGGGGGAATTACAGTGGCAGATAGAATTAAGTTTGCTGATTTGCTGGCCTCCTGATAGGGAGGGTAGCTTGGCTTATCTGGGTGGACTCGGTTGAATCACAAGGTCTTGAAATGTGGAAGAGGAAGGCAGAAGAGAGGTCAGAGGGGTATCATGTGATGTGAGGATTCAACCTGCTGTTGCTGGTTTTGGAGATGGAGAAAGGGACCAGGAGCTAAGAAGGTCGTAGCCTCTAGAAGCTGGAAAAGTCAAGGGAAAGGTTCTTCCCCAGAGCCTTTGGGAAGGACACCTTGATTTTAGCTCAGTCAGAACCCAGTTGGACTTCTAGCCCACAGTACTACAAGACAGTACATTTGTGTTGTGCGTCAAGCCGCTCAGCTGGTGTAATTTGTGGCAGCACCAATAGGAAACTGATCCATAGGGAGAACGTATTTTTCTTAAGTGTGAGGGGAGAATATGAAGAATAAGGAACCACTTACTTGGCTTCCTGAGCTCTCAACTCTAGGCAGGCGATCTATTGTCCACTTTCACAAGCAGTCTCTGCCTTGGTTTGGATGTGGTTTGCTCCTCCTGGGTCCATCTCTTGGAGGCTCAGTGGTGATATCAGAGTGGCAGGACCTTTAAGAACAGGGGACCTAGTAAGAGGGCTTAGGACCTGCTGGGGGCACTGTTCTCAGGAGGGTTTGAGATGGCTCTTTTGGGAGCGACCTTAAAAAAGCTTGAGCCCAGAGCTGGACATTTGGTCTAGCCGTCGAGACACTGGTTAAGATGCCCATGTCTCCTATTGGAGTGCCTCTGCTCCTGACTCCAGGTAATGCAGGTCCTAGGAGGCACTGGTGATGGTTCAAGTAGTTGGGTTTCTGCTACCCACGTGGGAGAACTTGATTGAGTGGCCAGCTCTTTTCTTCTGCCCAGCCGAGTCCTGGTCATTTTGTGCATTTGGAGAGTGCACCAGTGGATGGGAGCTCTCTCCCTCTCTGTCTCTCAAGTAATAAATAAATAACAATAAAAAGCCTGTGCTTGGCTCCATCTACTCTGTGAGTTATCATTTGAGATGTGATTTCTTCCTGCTACACACGCTCGTGCCCTCTGCCAGAGGCCGTCCCCAGAGCCTACATTATGCTGTTTGGACTTTCAGCCTCCAAAACTGTGAGCTAAATAAATGTCTCTTTCTTCTTAAGTAGCCTGACTCTGGTAATTTCATTATGATAATAGTAAGTGGACAGTCTCATTGCCACTGGGATCAGTTGTGACCCTGTCTCTACATTTATGGCATGTTCTGCTTTATCACTAGGTTTATTGCCTATTAAACTGTACTCCTGCTGCCAGTGCCTGGTATGACTGAAATTATTTTTGCAGTGCCTGATCTCCTCTTGCACAGGTGACTGGGTCTCATTTTGAACCCAGTTTTATGTCAAGTCTGCCCCTGTTACTCATCTTTCACTCCACCAAATATTACGGCAAACATGTGCCTACGCAGACCCCACCCTCGATTTACGCTGTCAGAACTTTTTCTCCCTTCCACTTGCCTGCTTGCAGTTGTGTTTTATGCCCGTGTGACAGAGGGAAAAGATATTAAAATGATGTATTGCCAAAACCTCCCTTCTTGTCTCCAAGGAAGAGTGAATTCTTTGGGTATGCAGTACACAGAGGGTCTTTGTTGAGTTAAGCAGGATAATTTGCAAGGAAGAGAATTAAAATGCTAAGAGGAGACCAAAACAAGGAAGAAACTTGGAAGACAATTTTATAAGAAGATTGAAGAGAACAGGCAGAAGAAAGGAATAGAGAGGAGGAAGCCACAATGGGTGAGCTGACGACTTTTAAAGAAAGAGAAACTCGAATCATATTTTAAAGGAAGTTTCCTATATGTGTTGTGCTGTAAAGTCACGTTCTCTGTGCCTCCCTAAGAAACATTCAGTAAGTACTGGATTTGTGGGAGGTGGGAGTGCATTAACTGCTGAAGTTGGCCTTGAGGCAAGGGCAGGTTGAGCCAAAATAGCCACTAAGACTGCAGGTGGCAGGGGTGGAGAACAGGGGAAGCAAGACTTTGCCACAGCAAGTCTCAGCAGGCACACTGGCTAGTGAGTCAGGAATCCTCCAGAATGGTTCCAAGAAGAAACTGCACCCCAGCGTAGCCTGAGACAGGGGTGGCATTGATCTGCCATCTGCCACCTGTTACTTGTCTCCATTTGCCTGGGCCAAGGTGCACCGTCCGTGGAACAAAAGCCCCTGGGCTCCCAGGAGGTACTGCCTGGCACTCAGTGCTCACCCAGGATACTCCCTGTGCACCTTGCCATGTGACTGTTTCATCTAAGTCTGAAAGCTGGCAGTGGCCAAAGCAAAGAAGGAAAGGGACAGTGGAGGGAAGTTTTACCTACGTCCTGCTTGAAATGGTGCATCATCTGCCTGGTTAATAAATATATGAACTTGAGTGTCTTCATAAAGACAGGAAAAATTGAGAACCTGGGAAAACATTCTCTAATGTTAAGATAAGCTTATCTTTAGACTGCTAGATTATAACCACGGCACCGCAGATTATAACCATGGCACCAGCAAGCAGCTTTTTACCATCTTGGCTTAAAAAAAAAAAACAATCAAGGTATTGAATCACCCAAGTAACACAAACATATCTTTAACTCGGAAAAAAAAATTAAAACAAAAACTGTCCTTGTAGATGAGGGGAGTTGTGTTTGTTTAACTACTGGCCTTTCTCTACCTTTTTCCTAACTCTGCTTCTGCACTGGTGATTTAATTGGCAAATCTGGGGAAAATAAAGTGGGCACGCTGAGCTCTCATGCCTGTCCGCTTTCCTTTTGGGAGTCCTGCCAGGGCGAAGTCTGTACTGGGGCCAGGCTGACCCTGTTCCCCTAGAACTGCTGCATCCTGTGCTCCGGCAGGGTGTCAGGCAGCTCTTATAACTTTCATCTTCCACTGCTTCTGCAACTCTCTCGGGAATAAAACAGTCATGTGGCCTTCCCCTTTCATTTCTTTATCTTACTTCTTCGTTTGTTTTGAACTCTGAAAAGAAGGAGGAGTGTTATTTATTGGGTACTCCTGTCGCGTTGTAATATCGGGTGCACTGGCCAGAAAATTGCAATGAAAGAAAGAGGGAGCCCGGTTAGGGAGAGGCGAGGGAATCCACGTGGAGCGGTGGAGGCTTCTGCATGATGAGGGACTGGCCTTGGGGCCTTGTTCTTTAGCGGGTGCTCGGGACAGTCCTGACCTTGGCGGCTCGCCTAGGTTTACAGGGAGCCAGGTAGGGTTTTAGAGTGGTGCGGTTGGCTCTGAACAGCTGTGCTTGTGTTGGAGAAGCCACGCAGGGGCTGGAAGAGGGCCTTGGCAGGGGCACAAGGACTGGGAGAGGGCCTCAGCGGGGGCCAGCGGGCTGAGGAGGGCTTAATGAGCAGGCACAGCTGAGACGAGCATTCAATTATAAGGGGAGAAAAACAGTCTTTTCATATACTGCCCTTATCGATATTGAAGGGAGAGGAAAAATATTTTTTGTTTTGAAAACTGCAACAGCTGGGTTCTCTACGGACCAGAGAGCTTTAGTGAGAGATTAGTTTGCAATGTGTTAGGGCTAGGTGGGTAATGTAAACAAACAGTCCTAATTTTAATTCCTGTTTGATGTTGTTTTGAACCACGCTCAAGGGCAAAAGAGGGCAGGGGGAATGGCCTAAGTCTGAACCCAGGTGGCTCAAGAGTCACTCCCTCTGCTTGTTCTCAAGGTAGCTGCAAGCTGGGTGCTCCGATGCGATGAAGAAACCCTCCCCAGGTGATAGGGTTTTTAGGTCTGAGGACTCCCACAGAAAGAGGCAATGGGAAAAAAGCCGCTGTGGCACAGGGACAGAAGAATTCACTGGTTTGCACTGGGGCTGCTGCTCCACGGAGCTCATCTTCATGGCAAGCACCGTCGTGCGGGCGCCTGGAGTTCAAAGGGACATGGAGACTTACAGCTGGGTGGGAAAGAGCAGCTCCCCAAAGAAATTGTGACGATTGACGGTGGGGCCGCTGTCTGTGTCTCAGCTTTGTGAGAGGCAGCATTCTTCCAAATGCTGTGTGTCAGAGAGAGAGGATGGCAGTGAGAGGCGCAGCTTCTTAGGTATGTTAAGTGCCAGGTGCTGCAATACTGATGTCAACACCTTGCTAGGAGACTGCCACTGACTTGGTTTATTTATTTATTTACTTACTTACTTAATGAGAAGGTGGAAAGGTTAGGGGAGACAGCGCTCCTGTCCGCTGGTTCACTCCCCAAATGCTTGCAATGGCTGCAGCCAGGCTGAGCAGAGGCTGAGACCCAGGAACTCAATCTGAGTCTCTCATTTGGGTGGCAGGGACCCAACTACTTGAGCCATTACTGCTGCCTCCCAGGGTGTGCATTTGTAGAAACCTAAAGTCTGGAGCCAGACCTGGGTATTGGAGGCAGGTATCAAACCCAGGTATTCCAATGTGGGATACAAGCGTTTTAACCACTAGGCCAAATGCCCACCTCCACTAATGGGGTTTAAATTTGCAGGCCCCAGGTTCTGAATACTTGGCATCGATCAGCTGGCATCTTGGTGAGCAGGTAATCTCTGCAAGGGTCTTGGGCAATCCCAAGTATTGATTCTGGATATGCACGTTAGCCTGAGAGTTGCTAGGAATTGGCTTGTTTTCTGAATACGGTGGGTTTAGAGTCGGTGCTATTATCATTGTACATGTTTTACTGAATCCACAAAATCTTTTGGAAGAAAAGATGCAACCCAAACCTGACCAATTTGAGGCTCTAAAGGAATTGCCCTCTTCCAATGAGATACAGGTTAAGCTGCAGTTGCCAAAAGATCTCTCTCTCTTTTCTTTAAGACTTATATGTAGCTGGTGCCGTGGCTCAATAGGCTAATCCTCCGCCTTGCGGCACACCGGGTTCTAGTCCCGGTCAGGGCACCGGATTCTGTCCCGGTTGCCCTTTTTTCAGGCCAGCTCTCTGCTGTGGCCAGGGAGTGCAGTGGAGGATGGCCCAAGTGCTTGGACCCTGCACCCCATGGGAGACCAGGATAAGCACCTGGCTCCTGCCTTTGGATCAGCGCGGTGCACCAGCCACAGCGCGCCGGCCGCGGCAGCCATTGGAGGGTGAACCAACGGCAAAGGAAGACCTTTCTCTCTGTCTCTCTCTCACTGTCCACTCTGCCTGTCAAAAAAAAAAAAAAAAAAACTTATATGTTTATTTGAAAGGCAGAGCAACAGAGAGTGGGGAGCAGAGAGAGAGACAGAGAGAGAATATCTTTCATCTGCTGTTCTATTCCCCAAATGGCCACAACAGCCAGGGCTGGACCAGGCTGAAGCCTGGAACTCCATCTGGGTCTCCCAGGTGGGTGGAAGGGACCCAAATATTTGCACCATCTTCTGCTGCTTTCCCAGGAGCATTAGCAAGGAGCTGGATTAGAAGTGGAACAGCCAGAACTTGAACTGGCACTCATATTGGGACTCTGTGGTATAGTAGGTTAAGTCTCTGCCTGTGGCACTGGCATCCCATATGGTTGTCAGTTTGAGTCCTGGCTATTCCACTTCCTATTGAACTCCCTGCTGATGGTCTGGGAAAGCGGCAAAGGATAGCCCAAGTGTTTAGCCCCCTGTACCCACATGGAGACCCAGAAGAAGCTCCTGGCTCCTGGCTTCGGATTGACTCAGCTCCAGCCATTGAAGCCAATAGAAGATTCTCTCTCTCTTTTTCTCTCCCTCTCTCCCTCTCCCTCTGTGTGTGTGTGTGTGTGTGTGTGTGTGTGTCTATAACCAGTTTACCTTTCTCTGAATGGTGTAGGGGTCAGCAGCACCCCCTAAAAGAATATTTTCTAAAAAAAGAAAAAAATCAATGCCATGATAGCTTTGTAGTTTTGGGAAACAGTGACTTTGTTGTTGTTGTTAATTTTAACTTTATTTCAAATAAAGGCAGAGCGAGAGAGAGATACTTCCATCTGCTCATTCACTTCCCAAATGCCTACAATAGCCAGGGGTAGGCCAGGGTGAAACCAGGACCCCCATGTAGATGGCAGAGACACTAGTACTTGAGCCACTACCTGCTGCCTCCCAGGGTGTACATTAGCAGGAAGCTGGAGTCAGGAGTTGGAGCCAGGCATTGAACTCAGGTACTGATGTGAGACGCTCACATTTTAATTGCTAGGCGAAATGCTTATGCCTCTCACAAACTTTTTGAAGACCCCTTATTTTACCCAAAGGATTAACCTTCAGATTACATTAAGAACTCCTGCAAATGAAAAAAACATACTAGATAAGACAAAATATAAACAAGAAATTCATGGAAAAGGAAAACCAAATGACAATAAGATGATCAACCTTGTTAGTAATAATAAAAATGCAAATAAAAAATATAGTTCAATTTTCCCCCCAAGATTTATTTTATTTATTTGAAAGCAGAGAGACAGAGAGAGAGAAAGATCTTCCATCCTCTGGTTCACTCCTCAAAAGGCCAAAATGTCCAGGACTGGGTCAGGCCAAAACTAGAAGCTGGGAACTCCATGTGGAGCTGCCATATGGTTGGCAGGGACCCAAGTAATTGAGCCATCTTCTGCTGCTTTCCCAAGTGCATGAGCAGGAAGCTGGATCAGAAGTGGAACACCTAGGACTTGAATCCTGGTGCTCCTGTATAGGATGCCAGCAACACAAATGGTGGTTTAACCTGTTGTGTCACAATCCTGGTCCCTATTCAATTTTTCAGCCATCTGTTTGGCAAAAATAAAGTTGTGATGACACCAATCAACGTGGGGTGTAGGGGCAAAGCACCTATTCTACACCACTTAGAGGAAGGTAAACCGGTTTATCTGCTTTGGAGAATGATTTGGTCAACTGCAGAAGAGTTATGGATGCCTAAGCCCCGAGACCTAGAATTCCACTCAGTCATTGACTCTAGAGAAACTCAACAAAGAGAGGCAACAAGACCTGGAGAAGAATGTTCAGAGCAACATTGTACAAAGTGGGCTGGCGCCACGGCTCACTTGGCTAATCCTCTGCCTGCGGTGCTGGCACCCTGGGGTTCTAGTCCCAGTTGGGGCGCCGGATTCTGTCCCGGTTGCTCCTCTTCCAGGCCAGCTCTCTGCTGTGGCCCGGGAGTGCAGTGGAGGATGGCCCAAGTGCTTGGGCCCTGCACTCGCATGGGAGACCAGGAGGAAGCACCTGGTTCCTGGCTTTGGATCGGGTGCAGCGTGCCGGCCGTAGCAGCCATTTAGAGAATGAACCAATGGAAAGGAAGACCTTTTTCTCTGTCTCAGTCTCTCTCTCACTGTCTAACTCTGCCTGTCAAAAAAAAAAAAAATGTACATGTACAAAGTGGAAAAATTCAAAATGTATATTAGAAATAGAAACTGGGATGCTAAATTGAATTTTTCTTTCTTTCTTTCTCTCTCTTTTTTTTTTTTTTTTTTTTTTTTTTTTAAGATTTGTTTTAGGCCGGCGCCTTGGCTCACTAGGCTAATCCTCCGCCTTGCGGCGCCGGCACACCGGGTTCTAGTCCCGGTCAGGGCGCCGGATTCTGTCCCGGTTGCCCCTCTTCCAGGCCAGCTCTCTGCTGTGGCCAGGGAGTGCAGTGGAGGATGGCCCAGGTGCTTGGGCCCTGCACCCCAGGGGAGACCAGGATAAGCACCTGGCTCCTGCCATCGGATCAGTGTGGTGCGCTGCCGCAGCGCGCCGGCCACAGCGGCCATTGGAGGGTGAACCAACGGCAAAGGAAGACCTTTCTCTCTGTCTCTCTCTCTCACTGTCCACTCTGCCTGTCAAAAAAAAAAAAATTGTTTTATTTATTTGAAAGGTAGAGTTATAAAGAAAGAGAGAGGCAACTTCCATCTGCTGGTTAACTCCTCAAATGGCCACAACAGCTGGGGCTGGGTGAAGCAGAAGCCAGGAGCCAGGAGCTTCTTATGGGTCTCCCACATGGGTTCAGGGTCCCACGTACTTGGGCCATCCTCTGCTGCCTTCCCAGCGCATTAGTAAGGAGCTGGATCAAAAGTGGAGCAGCCAGGACTCGAACCGGTGCCCAAATGGGATGCCGGCACTGTAGGCGAATGCCTAACCTGCTATACTACAACACAGGCCCCAGACTGAATTCTATTCATTGAAAAAAGGCTACATGAAAGAGCATATGATTGGACGATTAGCAACTTGAGCTGCACATCTAGAATAGGGCTTATTTTCATAAATACAGTGTGGAATGGAAAAAAATGGCCAAAAATACATCCGGTAGGAATCACTTTATATAATTTATTATTTTTTAAAGAATGTTTTAATACCTAGTTTTTAAAAATTCATTTATTTTAAAGGCAGACGCACATACACACAGAAATAGACACAAAAGAGAGAGGGCGCCCACCCTCTGGATCACTCTCCAAATGCCTGCTGTAGTTGGGGCAGGCCAGCCAGAGCCAGGAACTCAGTATAGGTTTCCCATGTGGGTGGCAGGTACCTGAGTACTTCAGCCATCACCTGCTACCTCTCAGGGTATGCACTTGCAGGAATTGGGGATGGAAATAGTACCTGAACCCTGGCACTCTGACAAGGAATGTAGGCGTCCCAAGTGACATCTTAATTGCTTGTGCCAAATGCCCAGTCTGCTTGTACAAGGTTTAAAATGGCAAAAGGGGACACATGTTTAGCCTAGTGGTTAAGACACCAACGAGGATGCCGGGAGTACTGCGGTGCCACACACGCAGTTCTGCTCCGGACTCCAGTGTCTTGCTAATGCAGACCCTGTGTGGAGCTGGTGATGGCTCAAGTAGTCAGACTCCACGCACCCATGTGGGAGACCTTGGTGAGTTCCAGGCCCCCAGCTTGAGCTGTTTCAGGCATTTGGAGAGTGAACCAACAGATGGGAGTTTTGTGCTTCTGTCTCTCAATCAAATAAATTAACAAAAATTAAAAATTTACAGTTCATCTATAATAATCGTACTACAAATTTTCCATTTGAGTAAAAATATAATAAGTAACAGCCATTTCCTAAACTGAAAGTGAACAATAATTCAAGCTTCATTTGGGAAAGTAACAAAAAAAGTTTCTGGTTCAGATGCAGATTTGATTGAAAGCTGACCCAACCCTGCAAAGAAGCCACTGCAGGATATAGTGCTGGTGAAGAAAAAAAGGGAAACACTTTGGTAGACAGGTATTTCTCATTGCTGCTGAAAAGTCGTTGGGTGGGAAGGCAGCAGGGTTGGTCCATTCATGCTTTCTGGGGAAGCAGGAGGAAGAAGTTTTGCCTCGATCCATTGGCAGCAAAGAGCCATGGACTGGCAGTGAGGTTTGTGATGGTTGATTGTGTGTATCAACTTAGCAGGGCCAAGGTGCCCAGTTGTTTGGTCAAACTCAGTCCAGATACTGCTGTAAACGTATTATTTAGGTGTCTTTTACTTTTAAAAACAGTGTATTTATTTTCATCTATTCAAAAGGCAGAATGATACACAAATGCACACACACACACACACACACACACTCAGATCTTCCATCTCTGGTCTACTCCCAAATGCTTACAACAGCCAGGGCTGGGTCAGGCTGAAGTCAGAAGCCCAGTACTCCATCTGTGTCTCCCACGTGGTGGCAGAAACCCAGTTATACCTGCTGCCTAGCAGGCTGTATTAGCATAAAGCTGAATTGGAAGTGGAGCGGCCAGAACTTGAACCAGGCAGTCAGTGATTTGCATTTTAATCAGTAAACTTTCAATAAACCAAATTATCCTCCATAATGGAGGTGGGCTTCATTCAATCAGTTGAAGAACTTAAGAGCAAAGATAGGGTTTCTGAAATAGAAGAAATTCTGCCTCAGGACTCAGTGTGTCCTCCTACTTGGATTTCCAGCCTGTAGACTTTGGACTCACTAGTGGGAGTTTGTCACAGTGGTTGAGACAGGGTTTGGGATGCCTGCATCCCATATCAGAGTGCATGGGTTTGAGTTTCAATTCTACTCCTATTTCCAGCTTCTTGCTAATGTGCACCCTGGAAGGCAGCAGGTGATGGCTCAAGTAATTGTGTTCCTGCCATTCACATGGGACACCTGGATGGACTTTCCAGCTCCTGGCCTAAGCCTGCCCCAGCCCCAGTCATTGTGGGCATCTGGGGAGTGAAGCAGTAGATGGATGATGTCTCTCTGTCTCTGTCTCTCTTTAAAATAATGAAAAAAAATTGTTTTGCCAAAGAAACAAATAAAAAACTGCCACCTCTATTCTTCCCTGGATTTTCAGCCTGAGGGCCTGCTCTAAAAATTTCAAATATATCAGTCCATACAATCATATGAGCCAATTCCTAAAACAAATCTTCTCCTCCTTCTCTCTATCCTACTGGTTCTGTCTCTCTCCAACCCTAGTACAAGGCATGGAGAGAAGCCCAGGAAAAAAAAGAGAGACTCTTGATGGAGAGGAGTGAAAATGGGCTGTGGCCCTTTGAAGAAGGAGTGCAAGGGGGGAAAAACCAGATTGCATGGATTTTGATTTGTCTTGTTGTGTTTTTATCCTTATGGTCATGCCAGCACTCAGATTTCCTAATTTCTCTTTTTGAGTTCTTTTTCCATAACATCTGCTTCACTGCATGATACAGGATGGGGCCTGTATTCTGTGGCTTGTCCTCAGGAACCTCCAGCCTTGCTGCTCCCCATGTCTCTTGATGAAGGCTGGCACCTTTTAGCGATAATTCTAGGCCATCTTAATCTCTTTTAATATGGCTAATCTTTTCAGGAATTTCACATTTTCCTTCAGTTACTTTGCAAAGCTGTGTAGTGAGCTCCTCTGCCTCTGCAATGTATGGGGATTTATTTTTATTGTAGTAAAATATATACAACATAATATTTACAATTCTATCTTTAATTATTTTTATTCATATGAAAGACACAGGGAGATGAGAGAGAGAGAGAGAGAGAGAGAGAGAGAGATCTCGAGAGAGAAAACCATCTACTGTTTTTTCCCCCAAATGCCTACAGTGGCTAAGGCTGGAGCTCAGAACTCAATCCATGACTCCCACAGGTGTGGCAGGGACCCAAGTACTTGACCCATCACCTGCTGCCTCCCAGAGTGTGCATCAGCAGGAAGCCAGAAGCAGAAGCAGAGCTGCGACTTGAAACCATGCACTCCAATGTGGATTGAGGGTATGTAACCACTATGCCCAATGTGTGCCCCCACTTTAACCATTTTTAAGTGTACAGTTTGGTGGCATTAAGCACTTTCACATTGTGGAACCATCACCACTTCCATTTCCAGAAGTTTTCCATCATCCCAAACAGAAGCTCTGTGCCCATTAAACACTAACTATTCCTGCTGCCCCTAGTCTTCTTTCCTTCTCTATGAATTTTCACATCCAGGGGTCTCATATTAGTAATTTCATGCAGTATTTATCCGTATTTATCCTTTCTACAACTGCTTTAACATTTTTTATTTGAGAGAAAGAGAGAGAGAGAAACTGAACTCCTAACCACTGGTTTACTCCACAAATGCCTACAAAGGCTGTGGCTGAACCTGGGAGCCAGGAACTCAATCCAAGTCTCCCACACAAATGGCAAGAGCCCAACTCCTTGAGCCGTCACGGTAGGCTGGAATCAGAAGTGGTGCCAGGACTCAAACCCAGGCACCCTGATATAGGATAAGGGTGTCTTAAGCAACATTTTAACTGTTGAGCCAAACAGCTGCCCCCCTCTATGTAACTTTTTAAAGAAAAAGAAAACAGATTCAGGAAACTGTATGAAGCAAATTACTAGAAAGAGAAAAATATTTTTAACTACCACCCAAGCCAAAAGAGAGCGCCCTATCAGTCACCTTAGTGTGACCCATCTCACCTCTACCCTCTTCCTTTCCCTAAGTAACTACTCTCTTGGCTTAAAAAAAAAATCGCATTATAGAGTTGGCACTGGGGCACTATGGGTTAAGCCCTGCTTGTGATGACAGTGTCCCATATCAGAGTGTTGGTTCAAGTCCTGACTACTCCATCTCCAATCCAGCTTCCTGCTAATGCACCAGGAAGGCAGCAAAATATTGCCCAGTTACTCGGGTCCCTGACACCAATGGGGTAGACCAGGGTGGAGTTCCTGGCTCCTGGCTTGGGCCTGGCTCACAGCTGACTGTTGTAGCCATTTGGGGAGTGAACCAGGAGATGGAAAATCTCTCTCTATCTATCTCTCCCTTTCTCTCTGTAATTCTGACTTTCAAATAAATAAATAAATCTTAAAAAAAAAAAAAAAAAGTGGAGGAGCCAGGATTCTAGCAATGGGATATGTGATGACAGTGTTTTAAAAGGCAGATTAACTCCCAACACCACAAAGCCAGCCCCATAGTCAATAAGTGAATAAGAAGCAAAGACAACCCAGTAGAAAAATGGGCAAAGGGTACAATCAGATCATTCACATGTGAAGATACAGAAAGGGTAAAAGAACCCCAAGCGCAGGAGTTCAGGCGCACTAATAATCAGTACAGTATTCTGCAGTATGATGTACCCAAGTCCATCTACTTCCCTACTGTTGGAAACTTAGATAATTTTAAGCTTATTCTTACATATAATGCCCAAGGAACATCTCTGCTCTATTTCTTTGGGAACAATTTATTTGAAATATTAAAACTTGTAAACTTAAACGTGGAATGTAATAGCAAACATCTTGCTATCTGGGTCCTGAATAGAGGTTGTGTGTTATGTGAATAAAACTAAAACTTCCCATCAGAATGTTCTTTGACTTTTATTTTTCATCATGTGCTTAATTTAATACACTTAGGGGCCACTGAAACTTTCTGGTCAGATTAGTTCAAACAGTCGGAAATTGTTCTGTCTCCTTGAAATAAAGCTGATTGAAGGATTACATTGTCTGAATAACTGTAGGATTCAAAAACTCTTTTATAAAGACTTACTTTATTTGTAAGTTTAAAAATATCCATAATTTCTTTCGGATTAATGGCCTAAACATGCATATTTGACCAGAGTCTTATTTTTTCATCCATCACAGTTATAGCTTGTTTGTTGTTCATTAGTTGTAAATATATTCTAGGGAGAAGATATTGTGGATCTACACTCAGTAGGGAAATAAAATAGTTACCAAATTTAAAATATATGTGTCAGGGCCGGTGCAATGGGATAGCAGGTAAAGCCACTGCCAGCACCACTGGCATCCCATATGGGCGCCGGTTCGAGTTCTGGCTACTTCACTTCTTAGCTCTCTGCTATGGCCTGGGAAAGCAGTAGAAGATGGCCCACGTCCTTGGGCCCCTGTACCCACGTGGGAGACCCAGAAGAAGCTCCTGGCTCCTGGCTTCAGATCAGCACATCTCCGGCCATTGCAGCCAATTGGGGAGTGAACCAGCAGATGAAACACACTCTTTCTCTCTGTCTCTCCTTCTCTCTCTGTGTAACTCTGACTTTCAAATAAATAAATAAATCTTTAAAAAAATAAATAAAAAATTAAATATATGTGTATTTTGTTCAGGAAATCCCAATTTTAGAAATCTCTCCTACAGAGATACTTGCAAAAGTGTGCACACACAAACAACACCTCACCCCATCCACACAAGGATGTTTGTAGTATTTGTAATTATTCAGGTGAAAATATGATAAATGCCAATCAATAAAGGGACAAACAAATCATGGCCTGTCATTATAATGAGTGACAGTACCACCTTGGAAAAATGTCTGTAAAAAGAGAATTCATTTCCATTGGTTCAAAAAATATTTTTAAGGAAGGGTTAACTTCAGTGGGACTAAGCAAACAAAGGAAGATGAAATAGCTCAAGACCGGTGACAGTGGAAAGCTATATCCGAGGGAGGGCCTAAGATGGGAGGAGAATATGTGGTACAACAGGACCCAGTGACATCTGGAACCACAGCCAGAGAAAGTTATAGCTACTGCAAAAGACAGGGCTGAAGACAGGCCATTTGGGGAGTGAGTCAACACAAATGGAAGATCTCTCTCTCTCTCTCTCTCTCTCTCTCTAACTCTGCTTTCAAATAAATAAATAAGTCTTTAAAAAAAAGTTGCATAGCATTATATAATGTTATTTTTGTAAAAGAAAATCTCAACCACACATTTGAAATATACTTGTTTGTGTAACCAAAAACATTATGTAGGAACATTAGCAAACTATCAAGTTCAGGATTACTCCTAGAGGGTGAGAACTGATGGCAAGAGAAAACTTCCATTCATCATTTTTATACTGCATACATTTTTCATAAGAAGCATGCTTTATTTTCTGATTAGAATAAATGTAACCTATATTTTCAAAGAAAAGAAAGCACTGTTACACTTAAGGTGAAGGCAACCATAACAGAAACACCTAAATGTTTATTACACGGTTAATACACTTAAGAATAAGGTATAAACATTCCAAAATTGATATTAATTCTTTTTTAACAAAGATTTATTTATTTATAGGACCAGTGCTGTGGTTAAGCCTCTGCCTGTGGCACCGGTATCCAATATGGGCACCAGTAGGAAGCTCCACTTCCAATCCAGCACTTTGCTAATGGCCTGGGAAGGCAGCAGAGGATGGCCCAAGTTCTTGGGCCCCTGCACCCATATGGGAGACATGTAAGAAGTTCCTGGTTCCTGGCTTCGGATAGGCGGGTTGTTGCAGCCATTTGGGGAGTGGACCAGTGGATTGATTTATTTATTTGAAAGGCAGAGTTACAGAGGGAGAGAGAGAGAGAGAGAAAGAGAGAGAGAGAGAGAGAGAGAGAGAGAGAGAGAGATCCCACCCACTGCTTTGATCCCTAAATGGCCACAACAGCCGGAGCTGGGCCAATCTGAAGCCAGGAGCCAGGAGCTTCATCCAGGTCTCCTACATGGGTCCAGGGGCCCAAGCACTTGGGCCATCTTCCACTGCTCTCCTGTGTGCATTAGCAGGGAGCTGGATTGGAAGTGGAACAGACTGGACACAAACCAGTGCTAAATATAGGCAAAAATAGCTTTTTTATTGTTAAAAATGTATTCAAAGGACAGAGAGATGAAGAGACAGGCAGAGCTTGCATCTGGTTCACTCCCAAATGACTGCAACAGTCAGGACTGGAGCAGGCTGCTGCTGGGTGCCAGGAACTCAATTCAGCTCTCCACATAGGTGGCAGGGACCCAACAATTTGAGCACTGGAGGGAGCTGGAGCTGAAAATTGTTCCTGGGTACTCTGATATGAGATTGGGTGTCTTGACTACAAGGCCAAATGCTTGTCTCAGAAATAATTTTTAAAGTGCTAAAACTTTCAGAAAAAAAAAAGTGGATTAGGCACTTTAGTTTCTTTTCTTATCATAAGGAGGTTAGAAGTCACACTCCATTCTATCTTATGAAAAGCTGAACAAACTGAAAAATCCACTCTGATTAGAACCATAACAGAGATGAAGTAACAGAGAAAACCACTATCTCCAGACTTGTAGAAACTTTTGAATGCAGAAAATCACAACTTACAGTGATGGGGTAGCAAAACCTGAACTGTAACATGAATTTTTGGAAGCTTGGTGTGGACCAGTCTGCAGGCTAAAAACTCCATGGACTCAAGAGTCATTGGGAGGTTCCCATCTTTTTGCTGGTTTTTACCTTTAGGAACTCTACCAGGTTCTCAAAGTGAATAGTGGAAGAAAATCCTCTCATGCTTCCAGCAGGGAGAGGAAATAGAAACCATCTTGGAATAGGCCAGAGCATTCTATTCTTATTAATAAAGTCTGCCCTGAGGACAAATGATTTAGGCAGAGCTTCCCCTGCTGAAGTTGTATAACAGTGCAACTGACCTGAGGGAGGGGAAAGACCAAAGCCGGCCTACTCTTAACTATTCTGTCCCAGCTAAGGGAGGAGGGATCTGGAAAGCATTTGTGAAGTTCACAGTCCAGAGCCAGAGGCTTACCAAAAGACTGAGACCTAACCATGGCAATATAGCATGTATCTTCTCCCCCATAAATCTTAGTTCTGCATCACTAAAGCCCTGGTTGCTACAATTCCTTTTGGCCAGCACACCATGACTGGCTCTCCAGAAAAAATTAAAAGGCATTTTACAAAGGGCAGAGAACAGTTTGAAGAGACCATGCAAGCATCAGAACTAGACTCAGGTCTGGCAGGGATATTGGAATTATCTATCAGATTGGGAATTTAAAACAATCATGATTAATATACTAAGAGATCCAAAGGATAAAGTAGACAGCATAGGAGAACTGATGGGTAATATAATCAGAGAGAAGAAAATTCTAAGAAACAAAAGAAATGTTAGAGACCAAAAATATTACAACAGAAATGAAGTTTGGACATGGCTGAGGGAAGACTCTGAACTTGGGGGTATCTCAGCAGGCACCTCCAAATCCAAAAAGGAGAGAGAAAAAAAGACTGAAGAGAAGATCCACACCAGAATATCAAGAACTGGGGCCAGTGCTGTGGCGGAGCAGGTTGGACTGCTGCTTGGGGTGCCCATATCTCATCCTGGAGCGCCAGTTTGAGTCCTTGTACTCTATTTCTTGTTGTTGTTGTTGTTTTGACAGGCAGAGTGGACAGTGAGAGAGAGAGACAGAGAGAAAGGTATACTCTATTTCTAATCCAGTTTGTGGCTAACGTGCTTGAGAAGTGGCAGGTGATGGCTGGAATACTTGAGTTCCTGCCACCCATGTGGGAGACCTGGAGGGAGGTCCTGACTGCTGTCTTCTGCCTGGCCCAGTCCCAGCTGTTACAGCCATTAAGGGAGTGAACCTGAACCAGCAGATGGATGCTCTCTCTCTCTCCCCCGCCTCCTACCACTCCCCACCTCCAGCTCAGTCACCCTGCCTTTCAAATAAATGAATAAATCTTAGGAAAAAGAATATAAAGAATTGTAGAAAACTATAAAAAGTATAATATTTTGAGATGAATATACTAGAATAAGAAACAACAAATATTTGAAGCAATTACTGAGAATGTCCCCAAACGAATGTCAAACACCAAATCACAGAGAGGGAACTCAGATAACACTAATAAAGATAAATGTCAGAAACAAATAAACAAGCCCCCCTACAGGTAAGCATAGTGTATTCAAACTACAGAAAATTAAAGATGAAGGAAAAAATTCTGATAGAACTCAGAGACAAAAACACTTGACTTATAGAAAAGCAAAGATTAGAATTACATCAAACACCCCAGAGATCATGCACACAAGAATAGAGTCCAGGGAAATTTTAATGTGTTGAGACAAAAGACCCACCAACCTAGAATTCTGTTCCCATGAAATTAACATTTAAAAGTGAAAGAGAAATAGAGACTTCCTCAAATAAACAAAAATGGAGGGAATTTATTGCTGGTAGACTTATCTCCCAAGAAATGTTAAAAAAAAAACCTTATTTAGAAAAAAGGAAAATCATATAGTCAGAAACTCAGATCTAAATTAAGGAAAGAAGAACCTTGAAGAAGTGAAGATACAATAAAACCTTTTCTTTTTCTTATTCATAATTGATCTAACGGCTAGCAGTTTGTTAAACACAATAGGAACAATATCTTTGCTAATGTAGGAATACCTAAGGTTATGTATGTTTATGTGTAAGTGAAATGAATGACAGCAACAAAAAAAAAAAAAAAAAAAAAAAAAAAAAAACAAGGAGAGGGAGAAATTAGGATGAGTTGTTTTTTTTTGTTTGTGTTTTTTTTTTTGTTTGTTTGTTTTTTGACAGGCAGAGTGGACAGTGAGAGAGAGAGACAGAGAGAAAGGTCTTCCTTTGCCGTTGGTTCACCCTCCAATGGCCGCCGTGGCCGGCGCACCGCGGCCGGCGCACCGCGCTGATCCGATGGCAGGAGCCAGGTACTTCTCCTGGTCTCCCATGGGGTGCAGGGCCCAAGCACTTGGGCCATCCTCCACTGCACTCCCTGGCCACAGCAGAGAGCTGGCCTGGAAGAGGGGCAACCGGGACAGAATCCGGCGCCCCGACCGGGACTAGAACCCGGTGTGCCGGCGCCGCAAGGCGGAGGATTAACCTAGTGAGCCGCGGCGCCGGCCAGGATGAGTTTTTATTATAAGGTACCCACACTACCTGAGAGGTGGTATGCTGTTATTTGAAAATGGATTTGGACTAGTTGTAAGTATGTATTGTAATCTAGGGCAACCACAAAAAAGGTAAAAAATATAAAAATATATATATGATATATATGATATACTAAGAAAGGAGAGAAAACAATCACAAAAAGTGATCAATTAAAATAAAAAGGGAAAAAAACCAAAAAACCCAAAACCTGAAACATAAAAATAGGAATAAAGAATAAGGACAGCAAATAGGAAACAGTAGGAAATATGACAGATACAAATCCAACTGTATCAATAAACAGTTTAAATGTCAGTGGTCGAAATATATCGGTTTAAAAAATTGATCGAGTAAATCAAAAAACAAGAACCAAGTACATATGTGTGTCTACAAAAAACCCACTTTGAACATAAAGGCACATATACATTAAGAGTAAATGCATGGGGGCCAGCACTGTGGCGTAGCAGGTAAAGCCGCCACCTGCAGTGCCGGCATTCCATATGGGCGCTGGTTCAAGACCCGCTGCTCCACTTCCAATCCAGCTCTCTGCTATGGCCTGGGAAAGCAGTAGAAGATGGCCCAAGTCTTTGGGCCCCTGCACCTGTGTGGGAGACTGGAAGAAACTCCTGGCTCCTGGCTTCAGATTGGCATAGCTCCAGCAGTTGCGGCCAATCGGGGAGTGAACCAGCAGATGGAAGACCTCTCTCTCTCTCTGTCTCTCCTTCTCTCTCTGTGTAACTCTGACTTTCAAATAAATACATCTTTAAAAAAAAAAAAAAAGAGTAAATGTATGGAGAAAGACATAGCTTCCTAACAACGAGTCAGAAGAAAGTCAGAGTTGCTGTACCAATTTCAAGCAGGACAGACTTCAGAGCAAGGAAAGGTATTGAGAATAAACAGGGGCATGACATAATGATAAAGGGGTCAATTCTTCAAGAAAACACAACAATCCTTTGTCTAACATATGTACTTTCAAACAGTGTCAGAGTATGTGAGCCCAAGGATGACAGAACAGAATGAGGAAATAAACCAATCCACAGTTAAAACTGGAGAATTTAACGCCCTTCGATCAGAAATGGATATATTCAGCAGGCAGAATATGGGTAAGGACATGGTTGATTTAATAACACCATCTGGGTGGATATTTGACCTAGCAGTTAAGATGCCCACATGCCACATCGGAGTGTCTGGATTTGAGCCTTGGCTCTGAATTCGAATTCCAGCTTCCTACTAATGCAGACATTCGGAGGCAGAAGCTGATGGCTCAAGTACTTGGGTCCTTGTCACCCACATGGGTGACCTTGATTGAATTCCTGAGCCATAAAATGTACCTTAACAATGCAATCCTAATCAATATCCCAGAAAGTTATCTTGTGTATACTGGCAAACCAACTCCAAAGTTTTTACAAAAGAATCAGTGTTTAGCCTAGTGGTTAAGATGCCCACATGTCACACTGGAGGGCCTGGGTTCAGTTTCAAGCTCTGGCTCCTAACTCTAGCTTCCTGCCAACACAGACTCTGAGAAATAGGGATGATGGCTTGCCAACCACCTGAGAGTCCTAGATTGTGTTTCTGGCTCTTGGCTTCAGCCCCAGCTCAGCCCCAGCCATTGCAGGCATTTGGGGAATGAGCCAGCAGAGGGAGCATTCTCTTTCTCTCTCTCTCTCTCTCTCTCTCTCTCTCTCTCTGCTTCTCAAATAAATCAAATAAAAAAAGTCTGAGACAGTCCCAGAATAGACAACACATTATTGAAAGAGAAGAATAAATCCAAACAACTGACATTACATGACTTTAACTGTACAGCTACAAGACAGTGTGGCAATGGTCAAATAACAGAACAATGGAGCAAAATAAAAAGCCCCCCAAAAATCCCACATAAATAGAGTCAATTGATCTTTGACCAATGAGCAAACAATGCAAGGAAGCAAAGACAGTTTTTTAACAAATGTTCATGGAAACTGGTTATCCACATTCACACATACACACACACACAAAGAATCTAGAAGCAGGCCTTACACTCTTCACAAACCTTATCTCAAAGTGGGTCACAGGCACAAATTTAAAATGTGAAACTTCCCAGGTGCATTAGAAGGGAGCTGGGTTGGAAGTGGAGTAGCCGATGTTTAAACCAGCACTCCTATATGGGATGCTGGCATAGCAAGTGGTGGCTTAACCTACTGTGCCATGACACTGGCCTCTGGGAGGAAATATTTGCAAAAGATATATATGATAAAGAACTATTACCCAAAATATACAAAGAACCCTTAAAATCCAACAATAAGTAAACAAAAAAGTTGACTTAAAAACTGCCAAAGACCTTAACAAATATCTCACCAAAGAAGATACATAGAAGGAAAAGAAATATATGAAAAGATGTCCAAATCATACGTCCCATCAGGGAAATACAAAATGAGATGGCAGTGAGATACCACTGCACATCTGTCAGTATGGCCAAAATCTAGAACACTGACAATATAGGATGTTGGTGGTGAGGATATAGAGTAACAGAAATTCTCATCCCTGGCTGGTGGGAATGCAAAATGGCACAGCTACATTAGAAGACGGTTTGGTACTTTGCTGCAAAACTGAACATACTTTCACCATAAGATCCAACAGTCATACTCCTTGGTATTGACCAAAAGGAGTTAAGAGCTTATATTCACACAAAACTGTGCATGAAGATATTTATATCATTTATATTTGTAATTACCAAAACTTGGAAGCAACCCAGATGTCTCTCTCAGTGGGTAAATGGGTATGTAATGATACATCCAGGTAATGGACTACTATCCAGTGCTAAAAAGAAGTGAGTTAACATACCATATAAAGACATGGGGAAAACTTAAATGCATATTACTAAGTGAAAAAAGCCAATCTGAAAAAGGGTATATATGTTCCCAACTATATGACATTCTGAAAAGGAAGAAGTGATGGAGACAGTAAAAAGATCAGTGGTTGACAGGGGCTCGGGGGGAGTGAGTGATGAACAGGTGGAAGACAAAGGGTTTTATTTTTTAGGGTGGTGAAACTGCTCTTTACGATATTATAGTGAAGAGCAAATCCACAGAATGTCCACCACCAAGAGGGAACCCTAATACAAACTGTGGGCTTGGGGTCAAGGTAGGTTCATTACATGTAACACATGTACCACTCTATGAGGATGATGATACCAGGGGAGGTTATGCATGCCTGGAGGCAGGGGTAGTATGGGATATCTCTGTTCCCCCACTCAATTTTGCTGTGACCCTCCATGAGCCAAACACTGCTCTAAAAATTAATGGAAACAAAAAAGATTGTAGAAAGATGAATTACATAATTTTCTCATTGAATTCAAAAGCAACTAAAATTGAAAACTCACTATATTTTAAAAATAATTAGAACAAAAATGATCAACTTTCAGGGTTCTAGGAAATACACACTTTGCTTCCTTCTGTTGTTTAGTGTGAACTGACGTAAGTCTTCTATCAAAAATAGGCTTTAAGAAGAGTTAAAAAAGAAAACCAATATCCAACATTCTCTTGCCTCTAAGAAACATGGTAAAAACTAAACTATTCCAAGGAGTCTTAACGTTGAAGGACAGTTTAAGATTTATTATGCCTCTGTAGATACAAAAAAAAAAAAAAAAAAAAAAAAAAAAAAAAGCAGGTGTTACAATCCAGGTTGCAAGGACTGCAGTGGAAGATAATGACTAAGCCCAAGAAAGGGAGAGACAAAAGCGATTGTCTCCTAGTGGCCTGGGAGATAAGAGAGTCTTTATAGCTTCAGGAGGAGTGTGGACTCAGCTGCAGTTTTCCTGGCATCAGAGGAAAAGACTTGTGGTAAATTAGATATGACTAATAGGGACTGTGGGGCAAACACTTCTATATTAATGATATAGAGTGTGTTTAACCCACAGGTTCCCAGGTGTTCTGTGCAGGTGTGTACACCTGTGGAGAAGGAAGTGGACCAACTTAAATTGCCTTCAGTTGATCCCATTAGGAAACCTGGGGCAATTGAGGAACTCCCAGTGTTAGATTTATCCAAACGAATAATCAAGTAAGATTACCAAACACATTCATTTTGCATATGTGCTGCCGAAGTGAGCACGAAACACATCTATTTTGAAAGCAATAGGCAAGGATGGTGGAGTCCTTCTTTACAAATAAAACCCCTGGGAGTTGGTGTTTGGTTCAGGGGTTAAGATGCTCATATCCCCCATCTGGGTTCCTGAGTTTGAATCTCACATGCAGTTCCAGACTCCAGCTTCTTGCTAATGTAGACTTTGGGAAGCAGTGGTCATGACTCAAGTACTTGAGTCCATGCCACCCATATGGGAGACCTGGTTTGAGTTACAGGCTCCTGGTTTCAGCTTGGCACAGCTTTGGCTGTCGTGGGCATTTGGGGAGTGAGCCAGCAGATGAAAGCTCATTCTCTGTCTTGTTCTGACTCTCAAATAAATGAATAAAAAATGAAACTTAAACAGAAAAGGAAAAATGCTGCTATAAAGCAGCACTTTTCAAAATTATATTTTATTGAATTAAAGGCAGGTAAGTTAATCAATGAAATACAACAGATTTTATAGAAGTATATGTATATAATGGGGGCCGGTGCTGTGAGGCAGTGGGTCAAAGCCTTGGCCTACAGCGCTGGCATCCTATATGAGCTTTGGTTCGAGTCCCGGCTGCTCCACTTCCAATCCAGCCCCCTGCTAATATGTCTGGGAAAGCAGTGGAGAATGGCCCAAGTGCTTGGGCCCCTGCCCTCACATGCGAGACTCAGAAGAAGCTCCTGACTCCTCGCTTTGGATTGGCCCAGCTCAGGCCATTGCAGCCATTTGGGGAGTGAACCAGCAGTTGGAAGACCTCTCTCTCTCTCTCTGCCTATATCTCTCTCTGTAACTCTGTCTTTCAAATAAATAAATACCTCTTTTTTTTTAAAGAAGTATATGTAAACAATGGCAGTAAATTAATATGAGACAAGCAATAACACATTTATAGAAAAGCATTTTTTTAAACAAAAAGTGATCAACATTATAACAGGAGAAGAATTTACATTCACCTTGCACTAAAATAAACTCCACTTGGGTCAGTTAGGTTAAAATGTTTATTGTGATTATTTTCTTTTTAGCTTTTTCTAAGCATCAGTTTCCCTTCCCATATTATACCACTTTCACTGTGATTTCCTGGCCTGAGAATTCTTCTCTGTGATTACAGGTAATACTGCTGGAAGGGTGAAGTCCCGTTACCCATTTCTGCTTGTTTCATTTCCCTATACAGTGCAGCCAGTGAACAGGCACTTGACCTAAGCTCGGAAAACCCAGTGATCAACTACTAGAACTTGGATTTTTTAAAAAAAGATTTAAAAATGTATTTGGAAGGCAATCTGCAGGTAAACTCCTCAAATGCAACAGCTGGGGCTGGACCAGTTCAAAGCCAGAAGCTGGGAAGTTAGTCTAGGTCTCCAAACATGGGCGGCAGGGACACAAGTACTTGAGCCATCATTTGCTGCTTCCCAGGAGACACATTAGCAGGAAGCTGAAATAGGGAGCAGAGCTGGGACTCCAACCCACATATTTGGATATAGGATGTAGGCATCCCAAGCAGTACTTTAATCACCACACCAAACACCTACCCCACAACTTTGATTTCTTTAAAATGTTTATTTTCTCCTGCTGGAAAAAATGATGGGTTGGATGGGTAGGAATAGTTAGAGAGGGGTGGGTCTTCCATTTGTGGTTTATTCCCCAAATGCCTGTAAAATACAGGGCTGGGCCAATCTGAAGCCAGGAGCCAGGGACTCCATCTATGTCTCCCTCAAGGGTGACAGAGCTCAAGTACCTGAACCATCATCTGCTATTTCCCAGGCGATGCATTAGCAGGAAGCTGGATTATAAGTGGAGTATCCAGGACTTGACCCAGGCACTATGACATGCAAATGTCCCAAGCAGTGGCTTAACCTGCTGCTCCATACTTCCTGTCCCACCAGAACTCTGATTTCTTTTTTGTTCCTTAGAGAGTTATTTTATTTGTTTGAAAGTCGGAGTGATAGGGAAATAAAGGGAAAGTCAAAGAAAGAGATCTTCCATTCATTCCCCAAATGGCTTCAACAGCTGGGTCTGGACCAGGCTGAAGCCAGAAGCTTCAAATTTCATCCAAGTCTCCCACATGGGTGGCAGGTATCATAGTACTTGGGCCATCTTCCATTGTTTCTCAAGCACATTAGCAGTGAGCGAATCAAAAGCAGAGCAGCCAAGATTTGAACTAGTGTTCTGACATGGAATGCTGGCATTGCAGGTGGTGGCTTAACTGGCTGTGCCACCAGGCCAGCCCCAACTTTGATTTCTAGGTAAATGCAAAGACAAGAAGGAGTAGTGGTTGGTCAATGGCACCTAAAGTCTTTGCTAACCACAAAACAGCTATTGTCATTCCAGTTTCTTGGTTCTCCAGAGCCCCTTTCCCACCATCAATCATGTTTCCTCAGACTCATAGCAACAGTCAGCCACAGAGAGAGTCTTCTTATGACCACATGAAGACTGCACTTCCAAAGAAATACTGAGAAGGAAGAGGGACTATGAGACACTTGGTGGTTGTTTCACCTTGGATTAGCTTCTCTACAAGCAAAGCACCTGGAGGTGGTCTGATGGCTTCCATTTTTTTCTCTTGCCTCCCCTCATGGCAGGGGTTTACCTTCTATTCCTTTGATGTTGTGGCTTGATGGACTTAACTGACCTGAGTAGAAGCTCTGAGTATCATTAGCCAACTTTGTCTCCACCGTATTTTGTACTTTATCTGTTCCATTCCATCCTACCAACACTAGTCACACCCCTGATACTCTCTCTCAACAACTCAGTAACCTTCTAATTTATCCCCTGGCTTTAGTGGCTCTAAAAACCACTCTTCCCACAACTGTCAATGATACCAACCCCGCAAGGCTACAGCTGAAAAATCTTTAGTGTTTCCCCTGCTATGGTATGGATGTGATTTGTCCCATTGAAAGATCATGTGTTTTAAGATTGAGGTGATGTGGGAGACAATGAAAAAAATTTTTTTAAGATCTATTTACTGGTCGGCACCGCGGCTCAATAGGCTAATCCTCTGCCTAGCGGTGCCGGCACACCGGGTTCTAGTCCCAGTCGGGGCACCGGATTCTGTCCCGGTTGCCCCTCTTCCAGGCCAGCTCTCTGCTGTGGCCAGGGAGTGCAGTGGAGGATGGCCCAAGTACTTGGGCCCTGCACCCCACAGGAGACCAGGAGAAGCACCTGGCTCCTGCCATCGGATCAGCGCGGTGCGCCAGCCGCAGCGCGCCGGCCGCGGTGGCCATTGGAGGGTGAACCAACGGCAAAAAGGAAGACCTTTCTCTCTGTCTCTCTCTCACTATCCACTCTGCCTGTCAAAAAAAAAAAAAAAAAAAAAAAAAGGATCTATTTACTTATTTGAAAGTCAGAGTTAGAGAGAGGCAGGGCAGAGAGAGAGAGAGAAAGTCTTCCAACCACTGGTTCACTCCCCACATGACTGCAACAGCC
This sequence comes from Oryctolagus cuniculus, assembly GCF_051225735.1. NCBI lineage: Eukaryota > Metazoa > Chordata > Mammalia > Lagomorpha > Leporidae > Oryctolagus > Oryctolagus cuniculus. The sequence goes on from NC_142875.1 coordinate 110,675,406, forward strand.
CAGGCTGGGCCAATCTGAAGCCAGGAGTTTCTTCCAGGTCTCCCACGTGGGTGCAGGGCCATTTTCTACTGCTTTCTCAGGTCATAGCAGAGAGCTGGATCAGAAATGAAACAGCCAGGACTCAAACCGGTGCCCATATGGGATGCCAGCACTGCGGGTGGTATCTTTTCCTGCTACAGCACCAGCCGGGCAATAAACCTTTAAGTGGGGCCTAGTGGGAGGTCCTTGGATCAGTTGGAGTTGTGTCCTTGGAAGGGATTAAAGTAGCCCTTGTGTGGATCCCTGAACTGTTGCCAAGAGTGAATTATTAAAATAGCAAACTAAACCCCTGAATGATGCTTTGGCTTCCTTTTTCAGATGTAATCTTGGGGGCTCGCATTGTGGCATAGCTTGTTAATCCATTGTCTGCAACACTGGCATCCCATATGAGCACCAGTTCATGTCCCAGCTGCTCCACTTCTGTTCTAGTTCCTTGCTAATGCACCTGGAAAAGCAGTGGAGGATGGCCCAAGTACTTAGGCCCTGAACCCATATGAGAGACCTGGAGCTCCTGGCTTTGGCCCAGTCCAGCCCTGGCCATTGCAGCCATCTGGTGAATGAACCAGTGGATGGAAGTCTCTCTCTTTCTCTCCTATACTCTTTGTAACTCTGCCTTTCAAATAAACAAATAAATATTTTTTTAAAGATGTGATCTCTTCCTCCCACACGTTTCCACCATTGTGACACCATCTGCCATCAGGCCCTGGTCAGAGGGCCAACCGACAGGGCTGCCTGGTTTTACCTTTGAATGTCCAGAACTGTGAGCTACACAAACCTTTTTCCTTTTATTTTTTTAAATATTTATTTTATTTATTTGAAAGGCAGAGTTACAGAGAGAGAGAGAAAGAGAGAGAGAGAGAGGTCTTCCATCTGCTGGTTCATTCCCCAGATGGCCACAACAGCTAAGGTTGGGCTAAACCAAAGCCAGGAGCCAGGAGCTTCCTCTTGGTCTCCCACATGGTACAAGGCCTCAAGCACTTGGTCCATTCTCTGCTGCTTTCCCAGGCACATTAGAAAGGAGCAAGATCAAAAATGGAGCAGCCAGGGCTCAAAAAGACACTCATGTGGGATGCCTGTGCTTTAAGTGGCGGCTTTATCACCTGCGCCACAGAGCTGTCCTAACTTTACTTTATAAACTTAGCCCGCATCTGGTATTTCATAACATTGATGAAAAGGAGGCTAATACAGTTTTCCCCTAACATGGTGTTTGAGAGCCACTGTGGCTTGGTTACTCTATAACCCTTCAACCTCATCTCTGGGCATTCCCAGCTTCCCACTCTATTCTTAGCAATGCCAAACTTCCTGAAACATCCTGAACAATCCTCTGTGCCTTTGTCTATTATGTTCTCTCATCCTGCACCTCCTTTCTCTCCAAATCTTCGTCCATTCTGTTCAAATCTCAAGGGTCAGCTAAATACCAGTGCTTCCAGAAAATCTTCCCTAGTACTTCCCAGGCAGGCACTTTCTCTGTGCTTACTTGTTCCCGACACATACTTCTTACATTTCCCACACTAAATGGAAATGTTTGGTTCTGTATCTTTCTCTTCCAATGCTCAGCCATCTCTTGGAATAGACACTGTATCTTGTTCAACTTTTTAGCCTCAAACTAGCCTGATTTTCTGGCACATGATAGGGAATCAATGCACATTTGTGGAGCTGAAATAAGCCAAACTAAGCATTAATTTAAGAAAATTCTGGAGCTGGCATTGTGGTGCAGTGGGTTAAGCCGCCACTTGTGATGCCAGCATTCCATATGGGAGAACCAGTTCCAGTCTTAGCTGCTCCACGTGCAATCCAGCTCTCTGCTAATGCACCTGGGAAAGCAGCAGGAGATGGTCCAAGTCCCTGGGCCCCTGCCACCCATGTGGGAGACCTGGATGGAGTTCCAGGTTCCTGACTTTGGCCTGGCCCACCCCTGGCTAATGTGGCCATCTGGGGAATGAACTGGTGGATGAAAGATCTTAATCGCCCTGTCAGTCTGCCTTTCTAATAAACACAATAAATCTTAAAACAAAACTGAGTTGTCTCAAGGCCTTCTGGTGCTATTCTTACAAAATTGATGGCATTATGAATTGGTCCTTCTAGAAAGATGTTCATTCCCCTTCATTTGATTTCTTCTCATTATGAATATTCCCCAAAGAAATACTCCTAAGGGAGAGAGTGTACACAGATGTCCTAGAAATGCTAACGGTAACAGTGGAAAAAATTGGAAGCAATCCAAGTGTCTAACAGGGAAATGACTAAGCAAACAACAGGATTATTACATAACTATTAAAAATGACAGAGGTGAGGACTATGTCAACATAGAGAAGTGTGTAACTGCAGGAACGTTAGGTGGAAAAACGAACTCAGACTCGTGTTTAAACACTCGTGTTGAAGAATGTTTGTGTACATTAACAAAGATCGGAGGCCAATTTGGAGAAATAAAAATGACCAGATTTCAGTGTTCACTGTGTTGTTTTTTTCCTGGCTTCCAAGAATGTTTGACAATATTAATGAGATCCCATGCGAGCTAGATATCCTCAAAATCATCGGCAGAAAAAGTACTCTAAGTTATCTACTAGGTTGTATATTCCAAGAGATTACTTAATGTTAAATTCTCGTAAAACTGCTATTAAAACAATGACATTTCTCCTAGTGAACTGAATACTTTTCATGAGTTAAATTCAGCAAGCAACTTTGAGAGTTTATACCTAGAGTGCTTACATTCTCATGAAATTCACAAAAATCACGGCCAAAAATCCTCAAGTGAGTATCTGTTGTGTAATTCACTTTTCTTCATGTGAGTGAATATCCATATTAGAACAGATTACAAGGAGAAGTCTGGAAGACCTGTGGCCTAAACTTCACATTCACAGATTGTTTCAATTTCATACTTTTGATGTCTCCAAAAGAGGTTCTGTAAACAGTCACTGAGATACATGCATGAGGAGTAAAAGGGAAAAGTGATTGTTGTATAATTTGAAACTTGTGCTATCTCACTACTGCAGTGCACTATGAATTAATATCATTAAATCCTGTGGTTACATTATAAATTAAACATAATTTTATATTCTGTTTTAGAATTTCTTCATTTTTTAAATTCACCAACAGCCTGGAGGTGGCCTGGGCATCAGGGGGATTCTGAGAATAATTATCAGTCTCTTTAAAATGCAATAGTTTTGGGGCACGTATTTGATGCATTGATTAAGATGCTGTTTAGGGGGCTGGCGCTGTGGTGCAGCAGGTTAAAGCCCTGGCCTGAAGCGCCGGCATCCCATATGGGCGCCAGTTCTAGTCCTGGCTGCTCCTCTTCTGATCCAGCTCTTTGCTATGGCCTGGGAAAGCAGTAGAAGATGGCCCAAGTCCTTGGACCCCTGCACCTGCGTGGGAGACCCGGGGGAAGCTCCTGGCTTCGGATTGGCACAGCTCTGGCTGTTGCGGCCATCTGGGGAATAAACCAGCGGATGGAAGAACTCTCTCTCTGTTTCTACCTTTCTCTGTAACTCTGTCTTTCAAATAAATAAAATAAATCTTCAAAAAAAAAAAAAAAGATGCTGTTTAAGACACCCACCCACATCCCATACTGGAGTGCCTGGGTTCAAGGCCCAACCTTGCTCCTGATTCCAGCTTCCTGTTAATGTATACCCTGGGAGGCAGCAGGAGATAACTCAAGTATTTGGGTTCCTGCCACCTGCATGGGAGATCTGGGTTGAGTTCCCAACTCCTGGTTTTGGCCTTGCCCAGTCATAGCTGTTTCAGGCATCTGAGGAGTGAACTAGTAAATGAAAGTACTTTGTCTGCCCCCCGCCATGTTTTCTTTTCAAATTAACTTTTTTAAAAAAGCGATAGTTTTAAATAGGTGCCTAATACTAACAGGCTATTAATAATTATACAGGATAAACACCTGGCAAACTACTGTCCACCAACCTTATGGTTTCTGCTGCCATGTACAAGTGGTCAGAGTATCAGAAGTTTCTAAAACAGAGGTTCCCAACAGCAGCTGCAAGTCAGACTCACCTGCATTTTCCCAGGCCCTGCTCCAGACGTCCGGAATTAGACTCTGCAGGGCTGGGGAGATTCCCATGCTTACAAAGCTCTTGACCTCTTGCTTCCTGCACTGAATGCCCTTACGGCTCTAGGTCTTGGAATCAAGCTGGCTATAATGAGGGTCAACCACTCTCTGCAGTGAGGTCACCCTGGAGTGATGTGTTACAAGGGAAAGAAGAGAGAGGGAGGAGGAGGAGGAGGGAGAGGGGGAGAGAGAAAGAGAGGGGGAGGGGAAAAGAGAGAGAGAATCTCTTTTCTGCTGCTTCACTCTCCAAATGTCCACAATGGTTGGGGTGGGAGCTGAAGCATGAAGCCAGGAACTCAACCCAGGTCTTTCACATGGGTGTCAGGAACTCAACTACTTGATGCACCACCATGGACTCCCAGGGTGCACCTTAGCAGGCACGGTGAATCAAGAACTGGAACTGGGTATAGAACCCAGGCACTCTGGGCCAGCGCCATGGCTCAATAGGCTAATCCTCTGCCTGTGACGCCAGCACACCGGGTTCTAGTCCCGGTCGGGGTGCCGGATTCTGTCCCAGTTGCCCCTCTTCCAGGCCAGCTCTCTGCTGTGGCCCGGGAGTGCAGTGGAGGATGGCCCAAGTGCTTGGGCCCTGCACCCGCATGGGAGACCAGAAGCACCTGGCTCCTGGCTTCGGATAAGCGCGGTGCGCTGGCCACAGCAGCCATTGGAGGGTGAACCAACGGTAAAGGAAGACCGTTCTCTCTGTCTCTCTCTTTCACTGTCCACTCTGCCTGTAAAAAAAAAAAAAAAAAGGAACCCAGGCACTCTGATGTGAGAAGCGGGTGCCCTAACCTGCCACTTAGCTGCCAGGCCAAATGCCTGCCCCCAGTCCACAAATTTTTGGAGGGGAAACAATTCTCACATAGAATTTATGATCAAAATACCTTCAATTGTTTCTCAAATTTCTTACCATGCTTTGCTGTATGAAAGTAGACAAGTGTCGAGTCAACAATGCTCTGGTCTCAGTTCTTGTAAATAATGTCAAGGTCAAGCTTCTGCAGCCAGAAAAACTGCAACTATCCCAAACTGTCAGATGACTGGGTTTCTCCCTTCTTCCATGATAAAGGAAATATGGGAAAAACTGGTGCTGAGCGAAGTGAGAAACAGTGCAGGATAGGGGCTGATCGCAGTACACTGTGGTCTACTCTCCTACACCTTCAATTTCTCCATCTTCCTTGTGTCCTGTCATTCCTGACGCTCTAAAGAAGATCCCAGGAAAATTCCTCAGCCACAAAATAAAGACAATGTCCAGGGAATCTGGGGAGCAGAACAGAACTATAGAGTCAGGGCTCTTTCAAAAAAGGGAGGGAGGGGCTGGCATTGTGGCTGGCACCCCATTTGGATGCCAGTTTGAGTCCTGGCTGCTCCACTTGCAAACCAGCTCCCTGCTAATGCACCCGGGAAAGCAGCAGAACATGGTCCAAGTACTTGGGCCACTGCCATCCATGTGGGAGACCCAGATGGAGTTCCTGCTTCCTGGGTTCTGGCCTGGCCCAGCCCTGGCTATTGGGGTCATGTCGGGGAGTGAACCAGCAGATGGCACATCCCTCTCTCTCTCCTGTCTCTAACTCTGCCTTTCAAATAAATAAATCTTTAAGAAAAAAAAAAAAAGAGGGTTTGCTCCCTCCTTATCCACCCTGCCTCCCCACCCCCACCGTGCCATTGCTTCTGGCACATCTCTCAGGTTTGCGGGGGCAGAGGAAAATATTCTTCCACATCTTACTGCAAAAGTGTAGGTACATACCAGAGGCATCTTGATTGAAGTGATATTTCCCTTTCAAGGAGCTGTAAACAGAGTATTTGAAGATGAATCGAATTCAGAGCCATCATGTTCAAAAGGTCTATGGTTTTGTTGCTAAATACAAAGTATTTCTATGAAATGGGGATTTAATCATGCTCTAGAATCAAATGGCTGCTAAGGCTTTCCAAATAGGGGTGGGTGTCTGGAGTAGCAGTGAAAATGCCCGTATCACATATCAGTGTCTGCGTTCAAGTCCAGGCTCCACTTCCAATTCCAGCTTTTGTGTTAATGTGCACCCTTGGGGGTAGTGGTAACGGCTCACATACTTGGGTCCCTGACACCCACTTGGGAGATCTAGATTGAATTCCTGGCTCCTGGTTTCAGTCTGAACCAGCCTTTCCTGCTGTGGATATTTAGAGAGGAAACCAGTAGATGGGAGATTGCTGTCTGTCTGTCTCTGTCTCTCTGCCTATCAAATAAATAAAAAATAAATAGGGGCCAGCGCTGTAGTGCAGCGGGTGAAGCTGCCACCTGCAGTGCCAGCATCTCATATGGGTGCCAGTTTGGGTCCCAGCTGCTCCACTTCCAATCCAGCTCTCTGCTGTGGCCTGGGAAAGTGATGGAGGATGGCCCAAGCCCTTGGGCCCCTGCACCTGTGTGGGAGACCCAGAGGAGGCTCCTGGATCCTGGCTTTGGATCAGCGCAGCTCCAGCTATTGCAGCCAGTTGGGGAGTAAACCAGTGGATGGAAGACTTCTCTCTCTCTCTGCCTTTCCTCTCTCTGTGTTACTCTGACTTCCAAGTAAAATAGATAAATCTTAAAAAAAAAGGAAAATACTTTCAGTTTAAATAAATAAATAAATAAATAAAAACAAGATTTCCAAATGAACCAGAGAATACCATTTAAGTTATATACCAATTTGGTCTTCCTTATCTGAAGGTGAGAATGTTAGAAGGGTGACGTATCTGGGGCCCTGTGGCAGGACTGAGTTCCCAAGCTGGACTCCAACTCCTGAGAACGCCCCACTGACAACTTTCTTCCACATATTGGGGGCTGAGGCAAGTCCTGATTTATGCAGATACTTGTCCTTCAGCCCGTGCTTCACTAATCTGTAGATGGAACCCATTTATCACACTATCACACTGGCTACAACCGCTGCATCAGATGAAAACCAGGGACGCAATGTCCCTGCTGCCGTTTAAAGTGTATAATTAGCTCCTGGTGCAGCCTGACCCTGCTGGCGTTTCCGACCCACTCGGCCTGCCGTGTGCCCTGAGACCTCCAATCTCTTCTCCACAGATGGAGACGCCCAGCCCAGCACGCAGCACATCCCGTGGGGCGCGGCCTTGCATTCTTAAAGCTGCATGGGGCCGCGTGTGTTTCCACCACTCACAGACTTGCAATGCTTTTTCAAACACAGGCGTGGAGTCTGAGTGGCTACATCAGCTAGAAGAGGGCTGGACACCCCCACCCTTTGCTTTTTCAAAACGGTTTTGTAACGGTGACCTTCCAAGAAACACTATAATCGGTCAGCCTGGGGTGTGTTCGAAGGCCTCCCAGATGGCGTCATTAGCTATTCTCAGGAGAGGAAAGGCAGGGTATCCCCCCTGGGAGAATGACAACACGTGTTTCAAGTCGGGGAAGAGCCTGTGGTTCTCTTCCTGCGTGTGGGGGAAAGCGAACACACAATGTCCACTTCCTAACTGCGGGATGTGCTGTGCTAGCAGGTCATTTTCCACTGTGTCACTTCCTTCTGGATGAAGGCAGCAGGGGCCAGCACAGGAAACAGTGAATTCTCAGGATGAGACAAGGCTTTCCCAGGGCTGCTATTGGTTCTCGGGAACTATAAAGCTCACCCATCCAGAAACAGCCTGGAACTTCTCCTTCCCAGAGGCAGCCCGAAGTGGATGGTAAGTGGGGAGCCCAGGGGGAGACCGTCTGAAAAGTAGCCATAGGCCTTGTGATGCTGGGTTGTATTCAGGTCCATTAGGTATCGGGGATGATTTTTCCCTGGAAACTTATCTCTGGTGGGTTGGAATATGGAAATGGGCACGTGAGATCAGCAGCTGTGTGTCAGGAGACCTGGCTTCTAGGCTCTGTGAAGAGTCAGCTGTCTCTAGAGTGTGTCTCTGTTTCAACTTCCTCATCACCCAGGTGAGAATGAATTCTGCCCTGATATCTCATGGTTTTGAAATGCTCTATGTCTATGACTTATCTGCCACTAGAAATTCCTAAGAAAGAGGAGGACAGTGGATACCAAGGCAAGAACCCCTGGCGAGCAGAAAAGATGGGCTTTTTACCCTAGGACATACCATTTTCTCCATTTCCTCCCATTGGTTTCAATCCATCAAGGTACCAGGCGGCTCTCAGTGACTGGTAGAGCAAACACATGTTGGCCACTTAATTTTGCTGTCAGCCACTTTCAAAACAAAGAGAGCCACAATGGTATTAATTTAATAGTTTTAATTAAACTTTTGCCAAATATTGAGCTATCTGAAGACCAGATGTGCCCCAGCTGGAATCAGTGACCCCAACCACACCTTAGGCTGGATGAATATTTAGCCAAGAATTGCTTCATGTGAGCACCAGGCTTGGCTTCTTATGGACAATATGACTTTTTTCACCTATGACAGAGAAAGGGGGAGAGGTGGAACAGGGAGGAGGGGGGAGGGAGGAAGAGAGAGAGAAATTGTGTTCCAAATCTCCCTTGCCCAAAACTATAACGAAAGAGCTTCGCAAGCCGTGCAATCCACCACTTGTGAGGCTCTTTCAAACAGAGCTACGGCTTCAGGATTGGCGTAGCCATCTAATGCCCTCTCCCATCACGCCAAGCCCAGCTCTTGCTTAACAGATAGTGGACGCAGTCCATCACCAGGGTTCCCCGGGGAAGACGCTCAAAGAGCATTATTCCTATTCGCAGATGCGGACCTGAGGAACAGAGGACCCGTGATTCCCGCTCAGATCCCAGCGCCGGCTCCCGCGGACTTGACCCGCTTCCCGCAAGGTGGCAGTAGCGGCTCCGCGGAACTTCGACGACCCCCAGCTTGAGGACGGCGGCGAGGCCCCTGGCTGACCGCGCCTCCGAGTCCGCGCAAGCCATGCAAGGCCCGGCGGCCTGGGAGCGGCGGGACGCCGACGCGCTGCGGCGCTTCCAGGGGCTGCTGCTGGACCGGCGCGGCCGGCTGCACGGCGAGCTACTGCGCCTGCGCGAGGTGGCGCGGCGCCTCAAGCGCCTCCGCCGGCGCTCCCTGGCGGCCAACCTGGCGGGCAGCTCGCTGAGCGCGGCGGGCGCTGTGGCCGCCGTCGTGGGGCTCTCCCTCAGCCCGGTCACGCTAGGGGCCTCGCTGCTGGCGTCCGCCGTGGGGTTGGGGGTAGCCACGGCCGGAGGGGCCGTCACCATCACGTCCGACCTCTCCCTGATCTTCTGCAACTCCCGGGAGCTACGGAAGGTGCAGGAGATCGCGGCCACGTGCCAGGACCAGATGCGGGAGCTCCTGAGCTGCCTCGAGTTCTTCTGCCGCTGCCACGGGCGCGGGGACCGCCAGCTGCTGCAGAGCGGCAGGAACGCCTCCATGGCCCTGTACAACTCCGTCTACTTCATCGTCTTCTTCGGCTCACGCGGCTTCCTCGTCCCCAGGCGGGCAGAGGGGGCCACCAGGGTGAGCCAGGCCGTGCTGAAGGCCAAGATTCAGAAACTGGCCGAGAGCCTGGAGTCCTGCACGGGGGCCCTGGACGAACTCAGCGAGCAGCTGGAGGCCCGGGTCCGGCTCTGCACCAAGTCCAGCCTCGGCCACGACCTCAAGATCTCAGCTGACCCGCCCGCGGGGCTGTTTTTCTGAGAACATCCTTTCCCGCCCATGACCGAGGCCAGACGCCATCCCCATGGGATGCTCCAAATCTGTAACTCCCGCAGGAAAACCCTGAGCTGAGTGCAAAGACTGAGGAAAACTGTGCCAAGCGGGAGGGTCTCCAAGGCCCTTTACCCTCACGTGTGACTTCCTGTCTGGGTTTGGGGGCTGCGGACTTTTGCGTGTTCCTGAGGGACAATGTGAACTGAAACCTTTTCCCCTTTTCTGTCTTCCACAGTGGGAGACACTCCTGTTTCAAAGTCATTTGGGGTGGGACGGAGGAGGCAAGGGCTCACTACCATGGTGGCTTTTATTTTTAAATTTTTATTTCTTTATTTTTTATTTATTTGAAAGGCAGAGAGACAGATAGCGATCTTCTGTCTACCGGTTCACTCTCCAGATGCCTGCTACAGCCAGGGCTAGGTCAGACAGAAGCAAGTAGCCCAGAAATCAATCTGGATTTCCCACATTGGTGGCAGGGGCTCAAGTTCTTAGAACATCACCTGCTGCCTCCTAGGGTGTGCATCGGCAGGATGCGGCATTGGAAGCAGAGCTGGGCCTGGAATCCAGGCACTCTGACATGGGATGAGGCCCCTGCACCATATGCCTGCCCCTGCTCTGGTGGTTTGAGCTGAGACTGGAGAGGATACCCCCCCCCCCCGTCCCCTCCAAATTCCACTAGGCTTTGATGTCCTCAAAGTGCCCCTAAGAGGAGACACCTGTTTTTAAGCCGCTCTTCCAGAGTTTGTGGTAACAAGGAATTTCAGAACCCAGAGCAAACCTGCGCCTCATTAAGCTTCATAGGAAGATTCAGGACCCAGAGAGGGACCTGGAACTGGCTTGCCCCGCTCCTCCCTCCAGTAGCCTGGGAATGGAGCTGACTTTTCCTGGTTGGCTTCAAGCCAGACCTGCAGATGCTTCGAGAGGGGAGGCCAGCTGAGCAGTCATGAAGTCCTGCCTGTTGTATGAAGAAGCTGAGGCCAGAAAGCGGGGAGGTGACTGACCCCTTCAGTCCCTGCCATGGAGTTCAGGGAAGAGAGTGGTGGGCTGTGAGTCAGACGCTGTGGGTTTATTACAGGCTTTGTGAACAATGGCATGGCCTGGGCCACCTGATCTCACCCAGACTGGCTTCCTGTCCTGTAAAACAGTGCATACAACCTCTCAGCCAGTTGTGAGGATTGAGTTCAGTGCCTGGCTCACCAGTCCTTGGACTGGCAAATGAGCATCGCCTGACATCTCGTTAGAAAGGCAAATTCCTGGACTCAACCCTGATAGACAAATTAGAATCTCTGGATATGGGGCCCAGCAACCTGAGGTAATAGAAGCCCTCCGGGCGATTCTGCAGGCTAAGGTTTTGAAACCACTGTAACAAACGCTGATTTCTGATCCTCTTCCGGAGGTCTCATGGCCTTTCTGGAAACACCATGTCTTCAGGTCTTTAGCAGGTGGTCCAGAGCAGACTGCGTCCCAGAAACAAAAGAATGTGTGGTGGCACTAGGTAGTGCATCTGGGACGGTTTTAGGAGCTGAGGGACATGTACACCAGAAATCCTTTAGGGGGCAGTGTTGCCCACTCATTGTGGAAACTGGTACAGAAAGGAATGTGAATTTGTTGGAAACTGACCTATCGCTATTACTTTCTCTGAAAGTCACCAGACCACATATTTTTTTAAATTTATTTTAAGTTTGTTATTTAATTATTATTTGCTTTTAATTTTATTTAATCACTACATTTAGAAAAGTATTAGCAAGTTCTGAAAGGGAGACTACTCTTTCCAAGAGAATGTCACTTCCATGAGGTTGAGTTTGACTTTGGAGGGCAGGGCAAGAGCTGGAAACAGCATTGTGCTCTTTGAAGAAGTCTCTTCTTCAGAGGGAATTGTGGTTTTTTTTTTTTTTCTTTCTAGTTTTAAATGATGGTTTAAAGCAAATCACAGGGAATTGTGAAAAGAAAGAGCAGGAGTTGAGTGTTAAGTTTGTCATTGGAGTCTGGAAGTGTGGTATAGATACATGATAACACGTGTTTATCCTGAAGGTACTTTGCCAGAAGATAGCGCTTGACCTGGAAAGGGAGCCTATTTAGTTCAGGGAAAAAAAATGAGAACATATGAAAGAAGCATTTAGACCTTGGGAACCTGATGTCCTATGAAATCACATCTTACTTATGATGGACAAAATAGCTTGTGTTGAGGTGGGGATGTGCCATGCTTTCACTTTGGGGCAGTAAGAAACTTGTCAGCTATGTGTAAGAAGATATTTAGTTCTTCGATTTCCATTCCTACAACTGCAATGTTGAAAAATATGTTGAAAAGTCATTGGACCACACACAGTCAACTTGGTTGTGTTGTTTGATTACTGTGTGCCATGCATTTACCCAGCCGACCCCATTGCCTCGCACTGAGACCATGTGTCTAAGGAGCTATCATTTCAGCACCAGGGGGAAGGATTGGTGTTTTATATTTTTATTTTTCCCATAAACTGTAATTAGTCTGTAAGTTGGTTTATTTTGAAGTTGATATTGGTTTGTATTGAGCTGTGTCATTTTCTTGATTGGCTTGCATAGATGTTAGCATTTTAGACTCAGAATATACTGTGTTGTTGTTTGTATTATATCATAAAGGTACAATCATTCCCTAACTCCATCTTTTATGAATGGTTAAATTTGGATTATATTTTTCTGATACCTGATCTGTTCCCTATAAATAAACTGGCCACTTCCAGAAACAGGAGCAGGGGGGAGCTTTTCCTGTCATTAGGGTATTTGAGTATACTGAAGTCCTGAACTCCTGATGTTATAATTTATAATTTTTTGAAATGTATAATTACAGTAGCCCACTTTATTTCTACAGAAGATTGTCTACTTGAGAACAACACTTTGCCCATAAGGAGAACTCAATAAATGCATTTGAGTAATTAACCACTTAGCTGTGTTAACAAGAATTTGGTAATAAAAAGACACACCCTTCCTTGTGTTTCTCTTATGAAAATTGGAGCCTCTGCCAGGATTTGGTCAAGTTCAGTTGTGTTGGTCATGGAGACAAATTCTTACTTATTTCTTTTATGGGAATGTCAGTAAACCTTTTCCTTAATGTCTTCATTCTATGAGTAAACAGATTGAAATGGTATGTTGTCAAGGGAAGAAGGGAGAGAAGTATTTAGATTATAAGTGTACTTCATAAAAATGTCAGGGCTTCACAATACAAATGTGTTTTTATTAACTATTTAAGTGTTTCTCTGTTTTCTTGGGTTGGTAATCATTTGAATGGTTTTGTTTCACAGTAAAGGAGATTCATTTGGTTTTGCATTTCAAAGATTCTCTAGAACTACAGACTGCTCCATTAAAAAGATAGTCCACAGTAAACATTCTGATCTGTTTTTTTTTTTAAGATTTTTAATTTTATTTTTTATTTATTAATTTTATTTTTTATTCTTATTTATTTGAAAATCAGAGTTACAGAGAGAGAGAGAGAAGAGATACAGAGAGAGATCTTCCATCTGCTGGTTCACTCCCCAAATGGCTGCAATGTCCAGGGCTGGACCAAGCTGGAGCCAGGAGCCAGGATCTTCTTCTGGGTCTCCCATAAGGGTGCAGGGGCCCAAGGACCTGGATCACCCTCCACTGCTCTCCCAGGCCATTAACAGGAAGCTAGATAGGAAGTAGAGCAGCCAGGACACAAATAGGTGCCCATATGGGATGCAGGCGGGGCCTTAACCTGCTACACCACCACTCTAGCCCCTCTGATCTGTTTTTATGCACTTGTTCTCAGACACCTGTTCTTCTAGCCCCTCTGATCTGTTTTTATGCACTTGTTCTCAGACACCTGTTCTTCTTTCCTTCCTCTCTTCCTTCCTTCCATTCTTTGGCAGAGAAATAGGGAGAGAGAGAGAGAGAGAGAGAGAGAGCGCGCCAAAATGCCTGCGATGGCCAGGTTGGACCAGGCCAAAGCTTGGAACCAAGAACTCAAGTAGATGGCAGGAACTCACTGCAGCTTCCCAGAGTTGCATCAGCAGGAAACTGGAATCAGGAGTTGAAGCTGTGAATTGAACCTAGAAATTCTGATATTGAATGCACCTGGCATTCCAACCCAACTGGCATCTTACCTACTAGGCTAAAATCCCACTCCACCTGCCATTTCTAATACAGACAATGTCCAAGTCAAAAGTATTTACTGAAAGAAGAGAAAGAGAGATGTGATGTACAAGGAAAGGAAACCCAAAGTCAACACAATTAATGTTCATCAAACCCAGGTACTAGAGAGAGGCAGATAGGGTGAGGAAGGGAGCAGCATCTGTAGCGGGAAGGGAAATCCCTTGATCTTAACCTTATAAGGAAGGCTGGGAAAAGTGGTATTTTTAGTGCTGAGCCCATACACCATGGATTCTGTTAGTAATGAAGAAACAGAGGGTGACTGTGGGATGTGAACCCAGCAATCCAAACAGAAAACTGCTTGTGATTGCTGTGGTCTGCTGGAATGACTACTAGGGCGAGACCTCACCTTCCAATGCCAGCCTATGAGTCTGCACCTTCAACACATTCCTGGGCTGCATGTCACACAGTTGATGACTGCACAACCCCCCCAGAAAGGCTTTGTTAGCAAGATCCTGACTGTTGGCCAAGCAGCCACAGCTGGGATCTTACCTTGGCTGAAGCATTCAGTATTCCTGTGGTCACGAGTATCCTGGTAGCTAATTGTACTAAATCCCTAAATGTTGAGTGGACAGGAGCCTGGAATGTTACTATTTGCTCCTGGCACACTCGTAAGGGGGAAAGTCAACTCTGCTGTGGTCGGGAACAGAACGAAGAGTGAGTCCTAAGGTGTGGACACAATATCTTAGCAACCAGAGAGTCCTTAGGAGATGGGGTGTTGTGCTGATGAAGTGTGACCCCTGGAGGGGCCAGGAATGCCCCTCTGCACCTGCCTGGCCTGGTAAGAGAAGGTCCTGCAATGCGTCTTACCTGTGCACATGCAGATGGACTATATGAGGCTATATTTGCAGAAAATGATGTTGAATCCCAGTGGACAGTAGGGGTAGCAGTACTGGAGGGTCTTCCATTTGCCTCAGTCTCAGTCAAGGCCTCACACACAGGAGCAGCTGGATCCTGGCTTGTTACTGTGTGTGACTGTGGTTACCCAGTTTACCACAACAGCTGTAATGGGAAGAAGTTTTTGGTTTTTTGTTTTTGTAGATTGCGTTGGGAAGGGAATGATGTCTAAAATCTATCATTAAAGCTAAAAACTTCTTTTTCTAGGCTGCCTGGTTGTCATGGAAACATTTGTTTCTGCTCTTACCTTATTATTGAAGGTGCAATTTCGAAATGTCATTTAAGGACAGTACTTTTCTCAGTGCTTAAATAAAATGACATTTCCATAAGAGAGAAAATCCGTGTAGGGCATTTCATGATAAGAGTAGCAAGTACTTATTGAGGACTCACTAGATCCAGTTCTATGTACGATTTGACCTGTACTATCTCATTTACCTTACAAAAATCTTGTGAGATGGACACTATAATAATCTCTCATTACTGGATAAAGTAGGGAACTTGAGGGGTCACACAGCCTAAGAATTTGAGTTCTGGAAATCTCCCTCCAGAGCAATGCTCTTAGCTATTCTGATAGCAGGTATATGCCTGATATGAAGTAGTAGCTCAGATGGGGATTATATTAATAACCAAAAGCTGACAGATCCATCTGTTCATCTTGAAAACATTTATACCATGTGCTATAATTTGTGAGCAAGACAAATTTCTAGATCTCATGGCATTAACAACCTAATTGTTTAAACAGGGTAAGCTTATGCTGGCAGGTTAATTAATATGTCATGAAAATGTAGTTTGCACATGGCTAGTATTTGCAATAAATGATGTGGGTGGGCCTTGAAACTTATTGAACTTTAGCTTTGATCATAAAAACTTATATACAGGGGCCAGCACAGTGGTGTAGTGGGTAAAGCTGTGGCCTGCAGTGCCAGTATCCCATATAGGCACCGGTTCAAGTTCCAGCTGCTCCTCTTCCAATCCAGCTCTCTGCTATGGCCTGGGAAAGCTGTAGAAGATAGCCCAAGTCCTTGGGCCCCTGCACTCCCATGGGAGACCAGAAAGAAGATCCTGGCTCCTGGCTTCAGTCGGCCCAGCTCGGGCAGTTGTGGCCATTTGGGGAGTGAACCAGCAAATGGAGACACCTCTCTCTCTCTCTCTCTCTCTCTCTCTCTCTCCCTCTCTGTAACTTTCCCTTATAAATAAATCTTTATAAAAAAGAAAGCTTATGTACAGACAGATATTTTGTGATGCTGCTGCAGATCTCCCAAATATGGCAAGATTCTTGTGAAAAACAAAAACAAACAAAAAAAAAAAACAACCCGGGATGGGGCAGGTATTGTGGATGCCCCCTCTTGGGATGCCCATATAAGTGGGAGTTTGACTTCTGGCTGCTCTGCTTCTGATGCAGCTTCCTGTTAATGTGCTTGGGCAGGGAGTAGATGATGACTGAAGTACTTGGGTTCTGCCACCCTTATAGGAGACCCAGAAGGAACTCCAAACTCCTGACTTCAGCCTGGCCCAACCCTGGCAGTTGCCAGCATTTGGGGAGTGAACCAGTGAATGGAAGATCTCTCTCTCTGTGTCTCTGTCTCTCCCTCTCTTTGTGTGTTGCTCTGCCTTTCCAATAAGTAAATAAATACACCAGAAAAAAAAAAAAGCCCAGTTGGAATGGAAGAACATGATTAATAAGAACTTTTTGCTAATTACTAACCTGCTGGAACTAAAGGTACCGACAGAAGCAATGCAGACATGAGTAAAGGAATTACTGGTTCAACAGGCCTTTCCCGAGCTTATTTTAAAAACCTTGAAAATGACATTTCATGGGGTCATTCTGTTGAAACTACCTCTGACATTTCATGGGGTCATTCTGTTGAAACTACCTCTGACTCTGATTATCAATTTTCTTCTGGTTTAAGGGTGTGTACTCAGTTTTAGTTTACTAGTTAGGGATTAAAACTGCTGTAGGCTTGTGGGTGAGTCAATTGGTTAGGAATAAGATATTTGGCTGCCATAAAACTATTCAAAATACTAGAGCTTTTACTGAGGGTGTTCTGTTTTTGACATTCTCCTCTGAGGTTTTGCATGTCAAACAGTGCTAGCTGTTTACCTTTCGTTCTCTATAACTTCCCTGTAGCCTCTGACATTGCTAACTACTCAATTAAAACACTCCTCTCGAGGTCCGTGACACCAGCCTTTCTTTCTTGTGTTGCTGATTGTTTAGCTTCCTGGCTAGCTTGTCTTTCTTCTCTATGTCCATGTTCCCTAAGCCTCACACAGACCTAAGCTTCGATTCCCCCTCTCCTGCGTTGTCCAGCCCTTCCTGAGCAAGTCCTCTTCCCATGATGCCCTTGTACCAGATTGGCTGTTGGTATGGATGGCACCAATTATAAAGGATTTTCCTGGGCCGATTTGAGTTTGGTGGGTATTAGGTGAGATGAAAACAAATGAAATCATTGAGCGAAGGCGGTTTCAGGGATAATGTATAAAAGAGTCCCAGGTGTGTGTCTCCTACTAGGTGTGTTGCTCTCCTCTGAACGTCTAAGGACAACGTGTTTGTGTGTTTTGCAACATGGGCTTATCACTTGGTACCTTTTATGAAGGGCATTTGTGCCTACTGCAAGGCCCTAAAGGGCAGAAGCCCGTCACAGATGTCATAACACTTCCCCACAGCATTTCTCTAGCTCTTGCCTCAGGAGATGTTCCACAAGCACTTGTTGTTGAATAAACAAAGTAGCCCACAGTCTTAGTCCTACACACACTGATCTACTCACCCACAGTCCTCATGGAAACGCTGGCATTGCTGCCTCGCACATGGATAGCTAAACCTATCCTTTTTCTCCCCTGTCATTCTGGCCTGGGCAGGTGTCTGGAATAGTAAAGGTGCCTATTGGGACATCCACGTGCCGTATGGAAGTACCTTGGTTCAATACCCAGCTCTACCTCCCGACTCCAACTTCCTGCTAATGCAGATTCTAGGAGGCAGTGATTGGTTCCTGCCACCCTGTGGGATAAATGGCTTAACTTCCCGGTTCCTAGCTTTGATTCTGACCAGTCCTGGGCATTTGGGAAGCAGCGGATGGGAGCTCTCTCGGTGTCTCTGCTTCCGTGTCTCTGTCTCTCAAATAAATAAAATTTTAAAAACTGGCCTTGTTTTATAGGTGGCAGGAATTCAACTACTTGAGCCATCACCACTATTTCTTGGGTCTGAATCAGCAGAATGCTGGAATTGGAGCTGGAGCCAGGCATCGAACACAGGCACTCCGATGTGGGGCTCAAGTGTGCTAACTGGCATCTTAATTGCAAGGCTGGCCGGCGCCGCGGCTCACTAGGCTAATCCTCCGCCTAGCGGCGCCGGCACACCGGGTTCTAGTCCTGGTCGGGGCGCCGGATTCTGTCCCGGTTGCCCCTCTTCCAGGCCAGCCCTCTGCTGTGGCCAGGGAGTGCAGTGGAGGATGGCCCAGGTGCTTGGGCCCTGCACCCCATGGGAGACCAGGAAAAGCACCTGGCTCCTGGCTCCTGCCATCGGATCAGCGCGGTGTGCCGGCCGCAGTGCGCTGGCCGCGGCGGCCATTGGAGGGTGAACCAACGGCAAAGGAAGACCTTTCTCTCTGTCTCTCTCTCTCTCTCACTGTCCACTCTGCCTGTCAAAAAAAAAAAAAAAAAATTGCAAGGCTAAACATCCACCCCAGCCTAGGGGTTTTGATTGAGCTGGAGAAAAGAGTCAGACCTTCATGCACCAGCAAAGCAAACTGCAGAACTTCAGTGATGCAAGACAAAAGCAGAGGAAGGTAATTACATGTTGAACCTGATGTCTCATCCCCATGGGCTCTTGAACACATAGAGCTGGCATAAGAACCCAAGCCCAGGCCTAGGCCAGCACTAATCCCTTGCTAAAGCTATCCAGTTTTGTAGCTTAATCATAAAGTTACGGTGCTGAGAATGAACTTCCTGTCCTCTGCCCAGAGTGGGCTTCTTTTTTTTTTTTTTTTTAAAGACTTATTTGTTTGTTTATTTGAAAGTCAGAGTAACACAGAGAGAGAAGGAGAGACAGAGAGAAGCAGAGAGAAAGGTCTTCCATCTTCTGGTTGACTCCCCAACTGGCTGCAAAAGCTGGAGCAGTGCTGATCCGAAGCCAGGAGCCAGGAGCCTCCTCTGGGTCTCCCACATGGGTGCTGGGGCACAAGGACTTGGGCCATCTTCCACTGCTTTTCCAGGCCATAGCAGAGAGCTGGATTGGAAGTGGAGCAGCTGGGACTCAAACTGGCACCCTTATGGGATGCTAGCACTGCAGGCAGCGGCTTTGTTCACTATGCCACAGCGCTGGCCCCAAGAGTGGGCTTCCTTATGAGGAATGTTATCTAAAGAGGAGACTTCAGAGTTCTACGGGCACCACTTTCCACCTCTCCAGCTTCCTCGTCAGGTTGGTAATCCACATTTGTCTTTCAGAAGAGGACCGTAGGACACTATTTCCTTTGGTGTGTAAGAGATATTGAGACAGATTTTTCCTTTGGCGACTCACATTCAAGATCTATTCCCCACACTCCTGCCTTGTGTATAGAAAGCTGTTGAACTTCTCTCTTTCCCCAAGATAACTAATTTTTTAAAAAAAGATTCATGGGCTGGCGCCGCAGCTCACTAGGCTAATCCTCCACCTGCGGCGCCAGCACCCCAGGTTCTAGTCCCGGTCGGGGCGCCGGATTCTGTCCCGGTTGCCCCTCTTCCAGTCCAGCTCTCTGCTGTGGCCCGGGAAGGCAGTGGAGGATGGCCCAAGTCCTTGGGCCCTGCACCCGCATGGGAGACCAGAAGCACCTGGCTCCTGGCTTCGGATCGGCACAGCACACCGGCCGTAGCAGCGATTTTAGGGGGTGAACCAAAGGAAAAGGAAGACCTTTCTCTCTGTTTCTCTCTCTTACTGTCCACTCTGCCTGTCAAAAAAAAAAAAAAGATTCACTTATTTATTTGAAAGGCAGAGTAACAGAAAGATGGAGAGATAGAGGTCTTCCATCTGCTGGTTCACTCCTCTAATGGCTGTGACATCAAGGGTGCTGTTGTTGCAGGTGGCAGCCTAATCCACTGTGCAACAGCCCCAGCCCCAGGATGGGTAATCTTGGCCTCGTGTAATAATCTGACCTCAGAAGCTCAATGGAGGTCCTACTTCTTTTACACACAGCATTTGATCTTTCTACATCATCTCTTCTCCTTCATCTCTCCTCTTCTTCATCCCTTCCCCATGCACACTACACAGCCACAAATGCACAGATGCTTTTCATCCAACAAAAGATTTACTCCATGCCAGGCATTTTTCTGGCACAGAGCATATAGTAATGAACAAAACAGCCAAATATCTGTGCTATCATGGAGTTTTCATTCTAGGATCGGCAGAGAAGGAAGACGTAAACAAAGCAGTAAATGTCTAGTTAGGGAGAGGGTGCAGATTTGATTCCCATTGCTTCTGTAGAAAATCACGGCAAACTTAGCAGGTTTGCACAACATAAATGTGACATTTGAGTGAAGAGGACTGAGGTTGGTGTGGGAGAGAGCTATGACGGTCCATGAGGAAAGAGTGCTCCACATAGAGGGAACAGAATGTGCAAAGTCTGAGGCAGAGGCATGGAACGGTGGGGAGCTCAGTGTGCCTGAGCGGAGTGGGTGAGAGGGAGCAGGTGAGGTGCTGGGGCCAAGCTGTGCAGGGCTCTCTAGACTGTTGTAAGGATTCTGACTTTGACTCCAGATGAGATGGGAAGTCTCTAGAAGATTTTGAGCAGAGGAATGATGTGATTAGACTTCCTTTCTTTTTTTTTTTTTTATTTTATTTATGAGACAGAGAGAGACAGAGAGAACCAGCTTCTTTCCTCTGGTTCATTCTCCTCCAACATTAGAAGCCCAGAGCCAGGAACTCAATCCAGGTCTCTCATGTGGGTGGCAGGAATCCAGGTACTTGAGCCATCACTGCTGCCTCCCAGGGTCTGCATAAACAGGAAGCTGGAATCAAGATTGGAGCTAGGACTTGAACGCAGGCACCTCGATATCGGACGCAGTGGCCCAAGCCAGGCCAAATGCCCACACCTAGACTCATGTTATAAAAGGAATCTCTTTGCTGCTATGTTGAGAATTCCCTGTTGAGGGGTAAGAATAGAGACAAGAAAGCTAATTAGGAGTTGAATTAACAATCCAGGTGAGACATGTTGGTGGTAGATTTCCAGACAGACTGCCAAAGTGGGCTAACAGGATTTGTTGGAAGATTGGATGTGGGAGGCAAGAGAAACAGAGGGATTTTGTCTTGGATGATCCTGCATAGGAGGACTCGGGGAGAACTAAGTTGGGGAAGAGTGGAATCGGGAATTCAGTCTCAGAATTGACATGCCTGATAGCATCCAAGGACGAGACAAGGAGGCAGCTGAGTATGTGTGAGTGTGGAATTCAAAGAAGGAATCCTAGATCTGTGAAGGGCTATCTGCGGGGCTGGTGTTGTGGTGTGAGTTAAGCCACCACTTATGACACCAGCATCCTACATGGACAACAGTTCAAATTCCGGCTGCTCCACTTCCAACCCAGTTCCCCACTGATGCACCTGGGAAGGCAGTGGAGGACTGCCCAGGTGCTTGGGCCCCTGCCACCCACGTGGCAAGGCTCCTGGCTTCATCATGACCCATCCCTGGCCGCTGCAGCCATTTGGGGAGGAGACCAGCTGATGGAAGATTGATCGATCGATCTCTCTCTTTCTCTCCCTATAGCTCAAACAAATAAACAAATCTTAAAAACAGAAAAAAGGGCTATACATTTGAGGATTACTAGCAAATAGATGGTATTTAGATTCATGAGCCTGGTTCTGATCACTAAGGGATGAATACAAATTGTTCAAAGACTCAGCCCTGAGTGGGGAGGAGGAAGAACTGGCCATGAAGACTGACAGAAAGTGGCCATCAAGGCAGGACGAAAACCAGGAGTCTGTGGCAGATGGAAGTGAAGTGAAGAAGAGGTGGTCAAATGCTACTACAAGGTCAAATGGGATGAAGGATGTGAATCGACGTGGGATGAGCCACATGGACTCCTCATTACCTTGAAGAGAAAAGTGTTAGCAGAAATAAAGTGCAGCACAAAAGCCTTGTGGAAGTGGGTTTAAGAGTCAGGGATGGGAGGCAGCACATTTAGATGACTCTTTCAAAGGGTTTTTCTGCCAAGAGGAACAGAGAAACGAGCAGTAGCTCTAGAGGGTGTGGAATTAAGGGAAATGCTATTCAAGATGGGAAGAAATAACAGCATATATGCTGCAGGAATGAGGTAGCAGAGGGGAAAACTGACAGTGCAGGAAAGGAAATGGAGACTGTACAGGAGGGTCCTTGAGAAAGGAAGAGGGGGTGAGACTGAGCCCAGGTGCCTAAGTGGAGGGCCTGACCTTGCTTGGATGGCAGCATTGACAGTACACCTTCGACAACAAGAGGTAGGGGCAGGTGTTTGGCACAGCACTTGGGACACCTGCATCCCATAATATAATACCTGGGTTGCAGTCCTGCTCCACTAAAGATTGTGACTGCCTGCTAATGCACATCCTGGAAAACAGTGGTGAAGTCTCAAGCAGTTGAATCCTTGCTATCCAGGTGGGGGATATGCATGGAGTTCTGGGCTCCTGGCTATGACCTGGCCCAGAAGTGGTTGTTGCAGGCATTTGAGGGGTGAACCAGTAGATATGGTGGGCTCCCTCTCAAATGAATAAAGAAAAAATGAACAATAGGTAGGTATGTAAGCGAGAAGGTTGGTGTAGGAACTTAGGGAAATTATTTTGATTTTTCATTGAAACAGGAAGCTGAAAGTGACGATAGGAGAGTGTGTACTGGACCATTGAGAAGGGTTGCTTACCAGCATGGGAGAGAGAACAGACAGGAAATGGACAGATTCACCAGGCAGCATGAAGGACCACTTACAGAAGGGAAGTTGGGTTTTAATAACAGATAATTGGGAAAGCAGCTCTGTTAATGTTCTTAGAAGCAAACACCTGATCCTCTTCTAGCTCGTTGAGTAGAAAAGGACATAATTGAAGCCTATTAGAAGGCTCATAGAATCTCCAAGAAGGGAAGAGCCAGGCTTGGGGGTGACGCAGCCAGGAAGGACACCCAACCTGTGTGAGATGACCACTCCAGAAACCCGACTGCTGCCGTTGCTAAGCTGGGATACCCCACACTGCACATCCTGCACATCCTCTGGGCACCAGAACCTTTACCAACACTGCCTACATTACCAACCCATGCCAGTGTCCAGGCCCTTAATTTGCTTTCTTCTGAATTAGGCTCTGGAGTGGGTATGTCTTGGTAGAGACCAGGTCATGTGTCTGTGACCTACATTCAAAGAAGGGTGGGAGAGTGAGTCTCTGGTTTCCACTTTGAGGAGATGAACTTATATTTGAAGAGATTTGCCGAACAGTGGAAAACAGTTCTAAAAAAGATGTTGGGCCCTCACCAAGAGTGAGAAATGTTCAGTACAGCAAGGAGTGGAGTTAATGTTTTATTTTCTTTATTTGCTTCAAACATTTTTTCATTTAAACTCATTATACTGAAATTCACATGCTCCTGTTTTTTTTTTTTTATTATTATTCAAAAGGCAGACAGACATGCACACACACAGAGGAGAGAGACAGAGAAAGAGAGAGAAAAAAACTCCCCTCTATTGGTTCACTCTCCAAATGCCCACAGTGGCCAGGACTGAGCCAGGTTAAAGCCAGCAGCAGGGAACTCAATCCACGTCTCCTGTGTAAGTGCTAGGAATCCAGTAACTTGAGCCAGCACACTACCGCCAGGGGCTGCACTGATAGGAGGGTAAAGTCAGGTGCCAGAGCTGGGACTCTATATGCAGGCTAAGTGCCTGTCCCCCCAAGCTCCAACTTTAAAGTTAATTAAAGCTTGTGTGTATTACAACTGTTGTATCATTGTGAAAAGGGTATCTGGGTCGTCAAGGGATTTTATAAACATCTTCATTTCTAGTAATTTATTTTAAAATATTTGGCATTTAAAAAAAAAACCACTTGTATGAAAGGAATAAGAGGGGCTGGTGCTGTAGTATAGTAGGTAAAGCGACTGCCTGCAGTGCCAGCATCCCACATGGGCACCGGTTCAAGTCCTGGCTGCTCCACTTCCAATCCAGCTCTCTGCTATGGCCTGGGAAAGCAGTAGAAGATGGCCCAAGTCCTTGGGTCTCTGCACCCGCGTGGGAGACCTGGAGGAAGCTCCTGGCTCCTGGCTTCAGATCGGCACAGCTCCAGCCATTGCCGTCATTTGGGGTGTGAACCATGGATGGAAGCTCGCTCGCTCGCTCTCTCTCTCTCTCTCTGCATCTGCCTCTTCTTCTCTCTCTGTGTAACCCTCACTTTCGAATAAATAAATCTTAAAAAGAAAGAAAGAAAGAAAGAAAGAAAGAAAGAAAGAAAGAAAAAGAAAGAAAGAAGAAACAACCAGGAGGCAGGCGCCGCAGCTCACTAGGCTAATCCTCCGCCTTGCGGCGCCGGCACATTGGGTTCTAGTCCTGGTCAGGGCGCCGGATTCTGTCCCAGTTGCCCCCAGTCCAGCTCTCTGCTGTGGCCAGGGAGTGCAGTGGAGGATGGCCCAAGTGCTTGGACCCTGCACCCCATGGGAGACCAGGAGAAGCACCTGGCTCCTGGCTTCGGATTGGCGTAGTGCACTGGCTGCAGCGCGCCAGCTGTGGTGGCCATTGGAGGGTGAACCAACGGCAAAGGAAGATCTTTCTCTCTGTCTCTCTCTCTCACTATTCACTCTGCCTGTAAAAAAAAAAAAAAAAAAAAAAAAAAAAAAAAAAAAAGAAACAACCAGGAAACCAGGAAGTGAATCAAAATATTTCCTTTATTACAGATTGTAGTATGAAGTGACCTTGAAATCTATCTCTTGTGGCTTTCTATGTAAGGATTATAACATAACATTTGAATTTCCTGCTAATTATTGACATAGGCTAAACCAATCCCTTAGGTATTTTATTTACATCTTAGTACATCATTTGTACTTGACTGTAATTCTCAGCTGACATGCCAGATTTTTTTTAAAGATTTATGTATTTGAAAGGCAGAGTAAGAGAGAGGGAGAGAGGGAGGCGAGGAGAGAGAATTTTTCCATCTGCTCATTCATTTCTCAAATGGCTACAGATGACCAGGCTGGACCAGGCCAAAGCCAGGAGTCTGGAACTTCATCTGGGTTTCCACATGGGAGTCAGGGGCCCAAGCACTTGGCCATTTTCTTCTGCTTTCCATGATGCGTTAGCAGGGAGGTGGATTGGAAGTGGAACAGCCAGGACTTGAACCAGTGCTCATATGGGAAGCTGGTGTTGCAGGCACACCACATCACAATCTAGGACCTGCCAGATTTTTTAAAAGGATTTATTTGTTTATTTAAAAGGCAGAGAGAGAAAGAGGCAGGGAGGGAGAGATGGGCTTTTATCCACTGATTCACTCCCAAAATGGTTGCAATGGCCAGGGCTGGGCCAGACTGAAGTCAGAAGCCAAGAACTCCATCTGGGTCTCTATGTGGGTAGCAGGAGCCCAAGCACCTGGACCATCCTCTGTTGCTTTTCTAGGTGCATTAGCAGGGATGTGGATCAGAAGTGGAGCAGCTGGGACACAAACCAGCACTCATATTGGATGCCAGTGTCACAAGTGACTTTTTTTTTTTTTTTTTTGACAGGCAGAGTGGACAGTGAGAGAGAGAGACAGAGAGAAAGGTCTTCCTTTGCCGTTGGTTCACCTTCCAATGGCTGCAGCGGCCGGCGCCCTACGGCCGGCGCACCGTGCTGATCTGATGGCAGGAGCCAGGTGCTTCTCCTGGTCTCCCATGGGGTGCAGGGCCCAAGCACCTGGGCCATCCTCCACTGCACTCCCTGGCCACAGCAGAGAGCTGGCCTGGAAGAGGGGCAACTGGGACAGAATCCGGCGCCCCGACCGGGACTAGAACGCAATGTGCCGGCGCTGCAAGGCGGAGGATTAGCCTAGTGAGCCGTGGCGCCGGCCCCACAAGTGACTTCTTAACCCACTGTGTCACATTGCTGGCCCTCAGAGGCCAGATTTTGGAAGGGGGATACCAGTACAACAATCTCATATCCTAAAGATCCATGGCGGGGTGGGGGGGAGGGGGACCAAGGGCTTCCAAGGACCAAAGAACAGGCATGGTAGAGAAGTTAGCTTTACTGGCTCACTGCCACCCCAGCCACACCCCCTACCACGGAAATGGCCCCAGCTTTGCTAAATTACCACTGTTCCAGATTGATTTCTCCATCTTCTGGTCAGGTTCAGAAACTCCCTGTAAACCATGTAATTAGTCAATAAATAGGCCCTGGGATTGATTCATACAAAACACACTCACAGGAGAATAATCTGCAAACCTGTTTGATTCATTCATTGGACAAGTATTTACTGAATGCCTCTTCTGTGCTGGGCCCTTGGGATTGCAATACTGCATAGGTGTAGTCCCTGCACCTATCGTGCTAACAGTCAAGTGAGAGCGAAGACCATACCACGTTCATTTTGATCCATGGTGATGGTGAGGGAGAGGGAGAAGTAGAGAACTCAGATTCTGACTTGCTGGTGTGGCTCAAGCAAAGGTGGGGCGAGACGAAGTGCTGGGGAGAAATCTAAATGCTAAAGTTAAAAAATTATTTTAAAAAGATCCTTTATTTGTTTGAGAAAAAGAGGAACACACACACGCACACATACACACACAGAGCACTCCCATTTGCTGATTCACTCCCCAAATGCTGGCAGCAGCAGTGGGCAGAGCTGAGAACTCAATCCAGGTCTCCCACATGGTTGACAGAAGCCCACTCACTTGAGGCATCACTGCTGCCTTCCAGAGTCTGCATTAGCAAGAAGTTGGTGCTCTGATAAGGGATGCTGACAACTTAACTGCTAGCCCAAACAGTGGCCCCTGAAGTTTTAACCTTTACTAACTCAAATAATCCACAGAATAAATACCCTTAGGAGGACGTGGACCATGCAGAAGACAAGATAAATTGGCTTGGGCTAAATTAAAAAGTTCAAGGGCATATTACTGATATTTCCATTTTCCTTCACCACACTAAGGATAACAGTGGGAATGTCACTATGCCAGGGATAGCGTAGAGTGGTGGTAAGAGCATGGGCTTTGGAGCCAGATGGCCCAAGTTCAAGTCCTGGTCCATGTATGGCCATTGTCTCCTGAATATGGCCTTGCTGCCCTTACCCACAACACACGTGCCCCTCCTCCAACTTGCCTAGCTATGTCACCTTTCTACTCCAGCCACAAACCTAAGAATCCCTGACCTTCATCTTCCATGTTGTCTATCATGAGGATTAAGTCAACCATTACACACCCTTACCTGTCCACTTCTCTCCAGTCCTACTGCCCATATTCTAGTCCCAAACACCATCATCTTTTGCTGGGACAGCTCCTAAGTAATCTTCCTGCATCCAGATCCCATGCCCAGGCCCCTCCTCCAGTGCAGCTGAGTCATCATTTCAAATGCATCTTTGTTTCCCATTGCCCTCAGAATAAAGTCCCTGGCTCCCAGATCCTTAACCTGGTCTTTAGGGTCCTAGATAGCCCATTGCCTACCTGCACTGCTGGCCTCATCACAAGTGCTGCTCCACTCTCAGGTCTCAGTTTGGAAGAGAGAGGGAAAATGTCCACGAATCACAGAGAAAGCTTCAGTCAGGCCATTACATACGGCTTCAGTGCCCGCTTTTCTGCTCCGTAGCATTCTTCTCACTTGTTGTTACTCGCGCACATCTGTCTGCCCCATTTGACTATGAGGACTTCTTTCTTTCTTATTATTTTTTAGAAGGCTCTCTCCCCCACTGAAACATGGGTCTCACGCCTGCTGCTGGATTGCTAATGCCTGGCATAGGGCCCGGCATAGGGCTTGTGAATATTTGTTAAATAAACAAAGAAATAAATACATGTTTCCTGGAGTGGGCATGGCACAGGGGTTAAGACATTGCTTGGAGGCCGGCGCCGCGGCCGACTAGGCTAATCCTCTGCCTTGTGGCGCCGGCACACCGGGTTCTAGTCCTGGTCGGGGCACCGGATTCTGTCCCGGTTGCCCCTCTTTCAGGCCAGCTCTCTACTGTGGCCCAGGAGTGCAGTGGGGGATGGCCCAAGTGCTTGGGCCCTGCACCCCACGGGAGACCAGGAGAAGCACCTGGCTCCTGGCTTCGGATCAGCGCGGTGCGCCGGCCACAGCGGCCATTGGAGGGTGAACCAACAGCAAAAGGAAGACCTTTCTCTCTGTCTCTCTCTGTCTACTCTGCCTGTCAAAAAAAAAAAAAAAAAAAAAAAAAAAAAGACATTGCTTGGAACACCAACATCCCATTTCAGAGTTTATGGATTGGAGACATGACTCTGCTTCTGATTCCATCTTCCAACTAATGCATACCCTGGGTAGTGGGGAGGGGGGCAGCAGGCGACAGCTCAACTACTTGGCTCCCTGCTGTCTATGTGGGAGACCTGGATTGGGTTTAGGGCTCCTGGATCTGGCTGGCCTACTCTGGCAATTGTGGGCATTTGGGGAGTGAACCAGTGGATGGGAGATCTCTTTCTTTCTGTTTGTCTCTCTAACTTTCGCGTGAATAAAGATTTAAACAAATAGGCTTTTTGTACTTTTTAAAAAAATTTTCAAATGAAAGGCAAACAACAAAAAATGAGAAGAAACCATCACATAATATCTTCTGAATAGAACTCAGTTAGATAACTAAGCATTTGTACTTTAGCCTGTTCTCCCTTCACCTTCGTTATCATGTCATGGGCGTCTTCTTCATTTGAACATCCATATTCATAATGGTGACAACTCAGAAGTTTAAAGATCATTCTCTGATTACATTTGCATTGGTTCCTTCTTGATGTGTAAAGAACACTTTCTAATAAGTGAGCTTTCTCCAAAATAGACCATGCTGGGGCCGGTGTGTGGCGCAGCAGGTTAATGCCCTGGCCTGCAGTGCTGGCATCCCATATAGGTACTGGTTGGAGTTCCAGCTGCTCCACTTCCAATCCAGCAGTGGAAGATAGCCTAAGTCCTTGGGCCCCTGCACCCACATGGGAGACCTGGAAGAAGCTCCTGGCTTCTGATTAGCACATCACCGGCCACTGCAGCCATTTGGGGAGTGAACCAGCAGATGGAAGACTCCCCCCCTCCCCCTGCCCTGTAATTCTTTCAAATGAATGAAAAAAACTTTTAAAAAAATAGACCATGTGGACACAATTCTGGGAGGATTTTGTGCAGATGCTCAGCACTGATTCTTCTCTGAGTCCTCCACAGAGCTCGTGTGTCTCAGATGCCAGCTGATTTCATTTGTGGTCTAGGAGCCTGCATACGAGGGCACTTCTAAAGCCTGAAGGAAAATGGAATGAAAAAATAAGTATATATTGGTGAAAATAATTTTGAAATCCATGGATAGTTTTTTTCAAAATACTCATTTTTCATAAACTTTCTTTTTTAAAATTTTATTTATTTGAAAGTCAGAGTTACACAGAGAGAGAAGGAGAGGCAGAGAGAGAGAGAAGTCTTTTATCTGTTGGTTCATTCTTCACTCCCCAGTTGGTCACAATGGCCAGACTACACCAATCTGAACCCAGGAACCAGGAGCTTCTTCTGGGCCTCCCATATGGGTGCAGGGGCCCAGGGATTTGGGCCATCTTCCACTGCTTTCCCAGGTGCATCAGCAGGGAGCTGGATGGAAAGTGGAGCAGCAGAGACTTGAACCGGTATGCATATGCCATACCAACTTCACAGGCAGTGGCTTTACCTGCTACACCACAACTCCAGCCCCTTGTTTATTTATTTAAAGGTTTATTTATTTGAAGTGCAGAGTGGCAGAGAGAAAGAGTAAGACAGGGATCTCCTATCTTCTGTTTCACTCCCCAAATGGCCACAAATGGCCTAGGGTAGATGAGGCTGAAGACAGGAGCCTGGAACTCTGTCTGGGTCTCCCACATGGGTAGCAGTGGCCCAAGCACTTGGGTGATCTGCTGCTACTTCCTAGATGCATTAACCTAGGGCTGGATTAGAAGCAGAGCAGCTGGGACTGGCAGCAGTGGCGCAGATGGCAGTTTAGCCCACTGTACCACAACGCTGGCCCCGCCCACTGTACTTCTAGGTTTCAATTCCTTCTAAAATCACAAGAACAATGTGAACTTTTAAGTCAAAGGAAATATTTTAATACAACTTATCAGCACGTTTATCTTTGTGCAAATGCACTTGTAAATTTTATTTTGGGAAGGAAGGGCTTCCCACAAGCAAAAGTGCCCAGGGCCCGTGGCAGGCTTGCTCAGTGAGCTGGGGTCAGCGACTGGGAGCTGTCCTGCTGGAGCCTGTATATTGTTTCAGGCTTGCTTCCCCCTTGATCGTCTGGAGTGTTTATTTAGATTTCCTCCCTACCCTTCCTCATTGTTCTGAAAGCACAGGACGTGACCTGGCTCCATTGCTAGCATGGACCTCTGCGACTTCCAAGACCACAATATAAATATCCAAGCACTCCAAGCCTGGTAGGAAGAGACCAAAGCCCATAATGTCCTCGAGTGACGCAGGTTGTCTTCTTAGGAGCCCGCTGCACTCTCTCGGTGGGGCTGACCTGGGTCCTGTCTCGGGGCTGGGTGCTGGGTGAAGGAGGGCCCAGGCCTCATCAGCAGGCTCTGGACCAAGCAACGGAACGAGGCTGGTGCTGCCACCATGACAGCCACACCCTCTCCGCGGCCCTCAGTGCCTTGGGGACACTGGCACCAGAGGAAGTTTTAAAAATAGCCCAAGTCTGAATTATCCAAGAACAAACAGAAAAGACTTCTGTCCAGAGAGGATTTGCTGATGCAATAGCAGTGGGCTGGTTTAAGTCAGTTTCCATTTAAAGCAGCAGCTGGCCTCCAGGAATCCTACAAGCAATCCTTCGTTCTTTGCGTAACGCGTTTGGGCAAAGCTTGGGTGATGTGGGATGTTATTTCATGTACAAGCTGATGGCCCTCATGATCCTTCACATCTGGGCACCCCTTTCAAGTCTCTAATCTCAGCCCTCCTGCCCCCTGCTAGTCCTACCACTCACTCTCTCTGACCCCTCCTCAGCTCCCCTTCCATTCTCCCAAATGAAACCGGAGAGTAACTCCAAGGGAAGCAAACTCTGACAAAGCAGGAGAAGGCTGCTGTTGCTTACGTAAGACCACGTTCCCGTCCACAGAGGGGTTCCTCCGCACTTCCAGGGGCTTGGGTTCTAGTCTTGTCTCTTGTGACCTTGCTGTGTGACCTGGGACCGCTGAGACTTGAGTTCCTTATTTGTCAAACAAAGAGTACAGGTTCCCCAGCAGGTCTATGGGACACAGAAACAGAAGAGGGTGAGCCAGAGCTGGGTGGGGGGAGGCAGAGGGAGACTGTCTTTGGGGTGAGTCAATTTCTTCTTATCTCAAGGTGTTTTATCCACTTAGAGATGATCTCCGGGGCCTAAATCCGAGTTCTAAGAAAAATGAGAGGGTGGCCATGTTTGTATGTCTTCTACCAGAATGCAATATCTTGTGCACATGTATTTTGAATATACATGATAAATTTGACACCTTTCTTTTAAGATTTATTTATTTATTTATTTTGAAAGTCAAAATTAAAGAAAGAGAGAGAAAGAAAGAGAAAGAGAAAGAGAGAGAGAGAGAGAGAGAATCCATCCACTGGTTCCCTAGATGGTTGCAATGGCCAGGGCTGGCCCAGGCTGAAGCCAGAAACCAAAGCCAAGAGCTTCATCTGTGTCTTCCAGGTGGGTTTATTGGGCCCAAACACTTGGGCCAACTTCTGCTGCTTTTTCCAGGCCACTAGTAAGAAGCTGGGTTGAAAGTGGTGCAGCCAGACATGAACCAGTGCTCCTATGGGATGCTGGCATCATAGGCAGTGACTTTACCTGCTATGCCTTTCTTACCACTAGGAATCTGAGGTTTAGACCACACTGCCAGTGGTATGTTTGTACACACTACATACACAGTCCAACCATCCACTTTCCCAGGTGGACATCAGACTGCCCCCACCTGCCTACCTCCAGGAATATTGTTGCAATGAACTTCCAGAACCTGCATGATAGGATACAGGAGGGCATTTGCTGGCACAAAGGCATGCAATGTACTCAGTTTGCCCTAGATTTCTTTCTAGAGCAGTCTAACTGGCCTCAGGGCCTTTGCACTTGCAGTTCTTTGCAGTCTGGAATATTTTTTAATGGATTCTTAAAGGGCTTTCTCTTGTCCATTAGTAAGATCTCAGCTCAAATGCTACTGCCTCAGAGAGGACTTCCTAACCACAGAATTATCCCCACAACTCACCCTCCCCAGGTTACTCTGTCATTTTAGGTTGTTACATTGTAGCACTTTTCATGATTTGTAATGATCTGTGACTGCTTACTGTCTGCTCTTCATCAGTGCAGGGGACATGGTCCCATTCACCAGGCAGCTAGCACAGTCCTAGAATATGTCAGCCTCTCAACGAACATTCCTGGATAAATGAATGAAATAACCAAGAAATAGTGCTGTGCTGCCAGTCTGTTCCAAATGCTATGGTTAGAAAAGTGGGTAACAGGCAAGACAGGTAGGGAAGCCTCCGGAGTCAACCAACCAGTGAATGGAAGATCTCTCTCTCTTTGCCTTTCCAGCAAACAAATTAATATAATTAAAAGGAGATCTAATGGGAAGCTGGGGACTCTGGTCACCAGTCTCTTCCTGCACTCTGTTCAATTCCACTGGGTCGCAAGTTTATACCCATCCCTAACTTACCACTTTTCCTGTCTGGCAGCTGCAAACCCCGGGCAGCCCGCAGGGGGCGCTCAGGACACGCCCTCTGGGCAGAGCTAAAACTACATTTCCCAGCTTCCCGCGCGTTGCCGACCTACTTCCGGGAACCGGCGAACAAGATGGCGGCGTCCGTGGAGCACGATTCTCCGTCCGAAGTTTCCGAGGCTGCAGTGGAGGAGGAGGAAACTAAAACGTTTAAAGATCTGGTGAGAGTTTGGGGGTGGGGGGGTGCCGGCGTCTTCTAATGCTCCTGCTCAGGCAGGGCTCGGTTGCCGTAGATCCCGGCCAGTATCGTACAGAAACATCTCGGGGCCTGCCTCCGGTTTTGCCCAGAATTTCGGAAGCTCGTGTCTCGGACGTGCTCCCCTGGCCTGAGTGGGTGGTGGGACAGCTGTCGGACCCTCAGGGGCCCAATTTGCTTCTTTCTCCTCCTCATTATGGCCATGTTTGTTACCTGTCCGGGAGATTGTACTTTAGCCGGTGTTTCTATGGTGGGAACTTTGGAGTCAGGTAAACCAATCAGACTTAAATTCTTACCCAGTCACTTGCTAGAGACAAGTTTGTTGCAGCTCTCCGCCTCGTTTTGCACATCTGTAAATTGGGTCTAATAGTTAAGCACTAACCTCGCAGAGCCTTGGTAATTAGATAAGAAAAACAAGTCTCATTGTTAAAGAGCGAGTTCTGAGGTGCACAATAAATATCTTTTAAATCTGTCATAAAGGCTGTACATGTCACCAGCAGGATGCCTCTGACAGGGTCTGTTAAGTGCCAGGACATGACCTGTGTAGGTGGCTAAGGTGTGTTTTTCTGAATTCTAAGGGTGTGACAGATGTGTTGTGTGAAGCCTGCGACCAGTTGGGATGGACAAAGCCCACCAAGATCCAGATTGAAGCTATTCCTTTGGCCTTACAAGGTATGTTGGCCTGGCACACACATATATATATATGTATGTATCATATATATATAGATTTTTTTTTATTTATTTAACAGGTAGAGTTATAGACAGAGAGAGAGACAGAGAGAAAGGTCTTCCTTCCGTTGGTTCACCCCCCAAATGGCCGCCAAGGCCGGTGCTGCTCCGATCTGAAGCCAGGAGCCGGGTGCTTCTTCCTGGTCTCCCATGCGGGTGCAGGGCCATCCTCCACTGCCTTCCCGGGCCACAGCAGAGAGCTGGACTGGAAGAGGAGCAACCGGGACTAGAATCCCGCACCCATATGGGATGCTGGCACCGCAGGTGGAGGATTAACCAAGTGAGCCATGGCGACGGCCTGGCCTGGCACATATTTAACGTGAAGTTAAACTCAATTAAAAACCACTTTTGACAGCAATTACTTACATGCATAAAGTGAAATAAAGATAGGATCTCCAAAGATAACATGTGTGGATTTACTGGCTTTTGAAAAAGTCAATGATTTCTTGGTTTACTGAGCTTACTTTGTCTTAGTGGCTGAAGAGATTTGTTCTCCAACGCAGGTAGGGCCTGTAAGGAAGCATTGGGTAAAAGTGTATTAGTGAGAACCTTGCTGGGAATTAGGCGTCAGTGGGTGCGCACATAGGTGTAGGATCACCTCAGGCATGTATTTGTGTCCAGAGGAGTGGAGGGCCATTGCTGTGAGGCTTCTTTATGAGCTCTGCAGAAGAATGGTTAAACTGCTGGTTGATAGCTACCGGGCGGAAACTAACGAGCTGCACTTTAATAAGAATAGAAGTAAATCTCTGCTCTTGATACTTAAAGTACTAACTTTACAGGATTAGGGTGGGCTGTAAGAGACCCAAAGGCGTTCGCCAACTGGAGTGCATGAAGATCCCAGAGAGGGGCGTAATTGGTAAAGTGGCTGCCTGCAGTGCTGGCATCTCATCTGGGCGCCGATTCAAGTCCTGGTTGCTCCACTTCCCATCCAGCTCTCTGCTATGGCCTGGGAAAGCAGTAGAAGATGGCCCAAGTGCTTGGGCCCCTGCACTCACGTGGGAGACCTGGAAGAAGCTCCTGGCTCCTGGCTTTGGCCTGGCCCAGCTCTGGCTGTTGTGGCCATTTGGGTAGTGAACCAGCAGATGGAAGACCTCTCTCTCTCTCTCTCTCTGCCTCTGCCTCCTTGTAGCTCTGCCCTTCGAATAAATAAATAAATATTTAAAAAATAAACCCCAGAGAAGTGAATGTAATCTTAGCTACATTGCTATAAGAAGAGTATTATGTTTCTGGAGTCCCCTCTTCCCAAAAATATCTACACATAAAATTTTATGCATAATTTCATAGAGCTCAAGACCCTCCTCACCCCAAATTCCTCTCACATATGTCTAAGATGAACAGCTTCTAGAGTGTAGAGAGACAGTAGTGCTTTGTGTCTGTTAGAACATACCTAGAGTACCATATTTCTTAGATTTGGAGACCACAGTTTCCTGGGACCAGCTGAGGGACAATGCCTATGATATAGTGTCAAGATTACTCACAAATAGGGATGGGCTTTTGGTATAGCAGTTAAATGGCTTCTTGGGATGCTCCCATCCCTTATTAGAGTTCTTGGGTTCCAATCAGGCTTCTTGCTAATCTGTTCCCTATTCCAGCTTCCTACTAATGTCCATCCTGGGAGGCAGCAAGTGATGGTTCAAGTACTTAAGTCCTTGTCACCTGCTTGGAAGACCCGGATTAAGTTCCTAGCTTTTGGCTGGGGCAGACATTTGGAATGTGAACTAGCAGATGGATGATCTCTCTCTCTATCTCTTCCTCTCCCCTCCTCTCCCTCCCTCCCTCCCTCCCTCCCTCTCTCCCTCTCTCTCTCTCCCTCTCTTCCTCTCTCTACTTTTCAAATAAAATGAAAAATAAGAAAAGGATAGTCACAAAATAGATAAGCTGAATGCATTTGGCCTGGAGAAGAGATAGATGATAATGACTAGTTTTAATGATGTGAAGAGCTGTCATATGGAGAATGGATCAGGCTTACTCTAATTCCATCTGCTCCTTCCATAAGTAGTTACTAAGTATTTGATGTATTGAGGTGCTAGGTGGTAAGAGTCTGTCCTCTGCAAGACTACAGTCTGATAATGTAATTATAAATTTGTGACAGGGTGAACAGGGACATAAGAAATTATATTCCAGGTACACACAGAGAGTTGTCCATTCTAATTGGAGTAGATTTGAGAAGATTTATTTCATTTGATTTATTTGGCTAGGGAGTTGGGAAGACATTTGAGCTAACTTTGAAGACTTAGAAGGATTTTGGGACTAGTGCTGTGGTGTAGCTGGTAAAGCCACCACCTGTGGTGCTGGTTGGAGTCCT
The DNA here is from genome assembly GCF_051225735.1 of Oryctolagus cuniculus. NCBI lineage: Eukaryota > Metazoa > Chordata > Mammalia > Lagomorpha > Leporidae > Oryctolagus > Oryctolagus cuniculus. The sequence continues at coordinate 110,711,168 of NC_142875.1, forward strand.
GGCTGCTCCACTTATGATCCAGCTCCCTGCTAATGTGCCTGGGAAAGTGGCTGAGGATGATCCAAGTTCTTGGGCCCCTTCACCCACGTGGGAGACCCAGAAGAACCTCCTGGCTCTTGGCTTTGGACCAGCTCAGCTCTGGCCATTATGCCATTTGAGGAGTGAACCAGCAGAAGAAAGTTCTCTCTTGGGGCTGGTGCCATGGCGTTGTGGGTAAAGCCACTGCCTGCAGTGCTGGCATCCCATATGGATGCTGGTTCAAGTCCTGGCTGCTCCACTTCTGATCCAGTTGTCTGCTATGGCCTGGGGAAGCAGTGGAAGATGGTGCAAGTCCTTGGGCCTCTGCACATGCATGGGAGACCCAGAAGAAGCCCCTGGCTCCTGGCTTTGGATCGGCGCAGCTCCAGCATTTGTGGCCTTCTGGGGAGTGAACCAGCAGATGGAAGACCTGTCTTTGTCTCTCTGTCTCTCTCTCTCTGCTTCTGCCTCTGTGTAACTCTGCCTTTCCAATAAATACATAAATAAATCTTTAAAAAAAAAAGTTCTATCTTTCTCTCTCTCCGTCTTTCTGCCTCTCTCTCTTTTTTTTTTTTTTAAGATTTATTTATTTATTTGAAAGTCAGAGTTACACAGAGAGAGGAGAGGCAGAGAGAGAGAGAGAGAGAGAGAGGTCTTCCATCTGCTGGTTCACTCCCCAGTTGACCTCAATGGCTGGAGCTGCACTGATCCGAAGCCAGGACCCAGGAGCTTCCTCTGGGTCTCCCACAGGGGTGCAGGGGCCCAAGCACTTGGGCCATCTTCTACTGCTTTCCCAGGCCATAGCAGAGAGCTGGATCGGAAGTGGAGCAGCCGGGACTTGACATATGGGATGCCAGCACTTCAACAGCACCGGCCCCAGGACTTTCTTTCTTAAAAAAAATTTTTTTTAAGGTTTATTTTTATTTGAAAGGCAGAGTTAGAGAGAGAGAGACAGAGACAGAAAAATCTTCCATCCACTGGTTCACTTGCCAAATGGCCACAGTGGCCAGGGCTGGGCCAAAGCCAGGAGCCAGGAGCTGCTTCTGGTTTTCCCATGTGGGTGGCAGAGGCTCTAGCACTGGGCTGCTTTCCCAGGCACATTAGCAGGGAGCTGGATCGGAATTGGAGCAGCCGGGAGTTAACTGGCGCCTATGTGGGATGCCTGCTATGCCACAGCACCAGCCCCAGGAGGACTTCTTAGGCCTATGGAACAGCATGAAAAAAAGCCAAGGAAGCTGGAAAGAATGGGCAGGTATGGAGATTTGCAGTTACTTAACACAGAATGGTAAAGGTTTAGTAAGGTGATTGAGCCAGATTGTAAGGGACTTGGAAATTTGCCTTTGTAGTTCTAAGGCACTGGAGCACCTTTGGGAGTTGATTTATTATTATTATTTTAAAATTTGTTTATTTGAAAAAGGGAGAGGCAGAGTGAGAGAGCTCTTCTATCCGCTGATTCACTTCCTCAAATAACTGCAACAACCGGGGCTGGGCCAGGCCAAAGCCAAGAGCCTGGAATTCCATCCAGGTCTCCTATGTGGATGCAGGGGTCCAAATACGTGGGCCATCTTCTGCTTCTTCCCCAGACACATTAACAGGGCACTGGATTGAGAGCAGAGCAGCTGGGACTTGGACCAGTGCTCCAATATGGGATGCTGGTGTCGGAGGTAGCGGCTTCAACCTGCTGCACTCCCCAAATGGCTATAATGGCCGGAGCTGGGCTGATCCAAGGCCAGGAGCCAGGAGATTCTTCCGGGTCACCCATGGGAGTTCAGGGTCCCAAGGACTTGGACCATCCTCTGCTGCCTTTCCAGGTGCATTAACAGGGAGCTGGATCAGAAGTGGAACAGCCGGGACTTGAACTGGCACCCATATGAGATGCCAGCGCTGTGGGCTGGGGCTTTAACCTGCTGTACCACAGTACAGGCCCCTTGAATTTTTTTTTTTTTTAAAGATTTGTTTTTATTTATCTGAAAGACAGAGTAACAGAGAGAGGGAGGGAAAGATCTTCCATTTGTTGGTTTATTCTCTAAATTGCTGCAGCAGCTGGGGCTGGACCAGGCTGAAGCCAGGAGCCTGAAACTCCATCCAAGTCTCCCCCTTAGGTGTCAGGGACCATCTGCTGCTGCTTTCCCATGCACATTAGCAGGGAGCTAGATCAAAAGTGGAGCAACGGGGACTGGAACCAGTGCTCATATGGGATGCCGGCATTGCAGGAGGTGGGCTAACCTGTTGTGCCACAGTACTGGTCTCTAGCATCTATCTTAGGATTTCTGTTTCCCATACTAAAGAAATTGTGTGCATATCACCTATATTACCTCTAGTTTCTTTTGAGTTGTCACTTGTTCCTATCTTCACTGACTTGCCTTAGGTCAGGCTCCCATCTCATCTCCCTGAATTAAGTGTGGTATCTTCCTTAAGTTCTTGTTTTCCTTAGTCTTGTTGTTTATGTCCTTTTATTTGTTTATTTTTGAAAAGAAAGTTTTTAAAAAATCATTTAATTTTAAAGAGTAAAAGGAATTTACCTTTGTTTTCATCCTTAGACAGAGGGAAAGAGAGAGGGGGCGAGACAAGGTCCCATCCTTTTGTTCTCTCCCCAAATGCTTAACAGCCAGGGCTGGCCAGGCTGAAGCTAGGGGTCAGGAATTCAGTCCAGGTTGTCCACTCGAATGGCAGGAATACAAGTACTTGAGCCATTGCCTGTGGCCTCCCAGGGGTGCATGTTAGCAGGAAGCTGGAATTGGAAGCAGAGCTGGAAGTTGAACCCAAGAATTCAGATATGGGATGGAGTGTCTTAACTGCGTACCAAAGGCCTGCTCCTAAATCCTTGTAGACTGTGAGGACAGAAGTCCTGTTCAGGTTGCCTCAGAGCGAAGGGCTTTGTTGTCGGATTATCTTGTGGAGAACTGCCTTCTCAGCAGCTGCATGGTCACTGGACAGCATGAGCAGCACCTGAGCAGAGGTGGGGGGCGTCACTCCACAGTGGGGGGCAATCCCGTTGGGCAGGGTTTAGTGCACAGCTGCCTGTGGGCTGCAGCCAGCGTGGAGATTGTGGTCTTGGCTTTGCAGCTAATTTCCCAAGTATTGCTTGAGTAGAGACACTGAACCATGGTGACCTGTTCTTAAGGAGTTTAGCTCTCTGACCTCTCCTTATGCCATCAAGCCAGCAATGTATCTTCCTAAAAAAAGCCACAGTCCTGAAATTCCCTGCTTATCAAAATTCCTTAGCTTGCTTCTGAGTTTCCTTTGTGGTTCATTCTTCCTTTCATCCCTTAACACTTCTGTGCTCTGCTGCAATTCCTCTTCTCACTCTTCTATGCGTGCTCTTTTCTATAAAGCCCTTCCTCTTTCCTCATACAGGAATATCCTCCCTTCCTTTCTTGGCTTCTGGTTTAGCTCACTCATCACCTGTTAGCCTTCCCTGACCTTCTGGGCGCAGTAAGTTACTCCTTCCTTTGTGTTTGCACTGTTTTTTTTTTTTTTTTTTTTGACAGGCAGAGTTAGACCGTGAGAGAGAGAGAGAGGCAGAGAGAAAGGTCTTCCTTTTTCTGTTGGTTCACCCCACAAATGGCCACCATGCCCTGCATGCTGCGCTGATCCGAAGCCAGGAGCCAGGTACTTCCTCCTGGTCTCCCATGTGGGTGCAGGGCCCAGGCACTTGGGCCATCCTCCACTGCTTTCCCGGGCCACAGCAGAGAGCTGGACTGGAAGAGGAGCAACTGGGACAGAATCCGGCGCCCCAGCCAGGACTAGAACCCAGAGTGCTGGTGCCACGGGTGGAGGATTAGCCTAGTGAGCTGCTGTGCTGGCCTGCACTGGGTTTTGTAGGTGCCTCTGTCGAAGCCCTGGCCATGTTCTAACACATTTGGGTATTTGTCTCACCAGTGGGTTTGGGGCTTTTCTAGAACAGAGGCCTTGTTTTCTCTGTTACTTAGCTTTCTTTTCTCCTCTTTATCAAACATCCAGTGTCTACTTCGTACCTGGCACTGGGCCATTGCAGAAAATGCAAAGAATGCAGAGAGCATTTCTTTGATGTTAGGTGTTTTCTTTCTCTTGCAGGTCGTGATATCATTGGATTGGCAGAAACTGGCTCTGGAAAGACAGGGGCCTTTGCTTTGCCCATCCTGAATGCCCTGCTGGAGACGCCGCAGCGATTGTTTGCCCTGGTTCTCACCCCAACCCGAGAGCTGGCCTTTCAGATCTCAGAGCAGTTTGAAGCCTTGGGGTCCTCTATTGGAGTGCACTGTGGTTAGTGTCCAAGGGGAAAGGGAGCCTAGTGTGTCATTGTGAGTGGAGAATGGGTGTGCAAGGAGACTAGAAGGAAGTTTGTTAACAGAAGTTATTGACCCAGGAACTAATGTCTTGGCTTTGGGAAAAGTATGAATTTTAAGGGGAAAACAAATTTAAGTAGAAATCCAACATTGGATTTAAAAGATGTTCAGTGGACTATGGAAACAATGAAGGATCTCTTTTCTGTGTTCTCTTTTTTATTTCTGTAGCTGTGATTGTAGGGGGAATTGATTCAATGTCCCAATCTCTGGCCCTGGCAAAGAAGCCACATATAGTAATAGGTGAGTAGCTGACTTGGGTACAAGACACTGGCCATCTTGAATTAGAGACAGATCTACCAGTGTTGGCTAGGAAAACTTTGAGAAACAAATTTTGGTAACGTTGGTTGATTTCTTAATTGTTTTTGGTGGTGGGAGGAAGAGATTATCTTATTTTTGTCCTTGCTGGGACATTGGCCTTTCTCTTCAACCTTTCTTGGTAGCAACCCCTGGCAGATTGATTGACCACTTGGAAAATACAAAAGGTTTCAACTTAAGAGCTCTCAAATACTTGGTCATGGATGAAGCAGACAGAATATTGAATATGGATTTTGAGACGGAGGTGAGTTTTCAATTTCTTTCTTCCTTTTAAGGCATCTCTCAAATTCCCTGTTTCAGACTTGTTTTATTGTATACCTGTGTTATGTGAGTACTGCGTCAGTCTCAGTTAATTTCTAGGTTTTTTTTTTTTTAAAGATTTATTTGAAAGAGTTACAGAGAGAGAGACAGAGAAAGAGAGACCTTTCATCTATGGGTTTACTCCCCAGATGGTTACAACAGCCACAGCTGGGCCAGGCTGGAGACAGGAGCTTCCTCTGGATCTCCCATGTGGGTGGCAGGTGCCCAAACACTTGGGCCATCTTCTGTTCCTTTTCCCAGGCCATCAGCAGGGAGCTGGATCAGAAGTTGAGGAACCAGGACTCGAACTGGCTCCCATATGGGATGTCGGCATTGGAGGTGGCAGCTTTACCCACTATGCCACAGTGCTGGTCCTAGTTTCAGTTAATTTTAACATCCCAGCTGCCCATTTTCATTCTTGATGGTCTTCTGTTGTCAGTGTCTCAGCATTCTCTGCAGGGGTGGAGAACATTCAGCCCTTGGCTCACAGAATCCTTTGGTCTGGCCCTGCCAAGGCAACTATAGGCAGGACTCAAAATTCAGTAAATCTATAGCATAGTATTTTTTAAGTTGATAATTTTGTACAGCCCAAGAATGATGTTATAAATATCCAAATGGCCCTTGGCAGACAGAAACTTCCCCACCCGTGCTGTGGAATGTCCTCGGACTTCAGAGATAAGGAATGTCAGAATCAGATTTTCTGTCCCACTTCATTTTAATTTATACCTTTTTATACACCTTGAAATGTTTTTATTTTCTTTGATGACCCACTCATCATGATGGGGGCTGGCGCTGTGGCATAGCAGGTAAGGTCACCACCTGCAGTGCCAGCATCCCATATGGGCACCGGTTTGAATCCTGGCTGCTCCACTTCCTGGGAAAGCAGTGGAAGAAGGCCCGAGTCCTTGGGCCCCTGCACCCATGTGGGAGACCCAGAAGAAGCTCCTAGGTCCTGTCTTCAGATCGTCCCAGCTCCGATCATTTCAGCCATCTGGGGAGTGAACCAGCAGATGGAAAACTGCTCTTTCCCTCCCTCACTCCCTCCCTCCCTCTCTCCCTCCCTCCCTCCTTCCCTCTCTCTCTCTCTCTGCCTCTGATCTCTCTGTAACTGTCTTTCAAATAAATAAACAAATCTTTAAAAAAAATACTCATTGATAACCTTTCTCTTAGATTAGCTCTAATCTACTAACTTAAACTGCTCTATTCTTTGAATGGCATTTTTTTATGGCATCTGGTAGAGTACCAAATAGTAAGAATTCAGTAAATTTTTGTTGGATTAAATCGAATGTTTGAGTCTGCAGAGCCCACGGTGATGTGTTTCATGTTGTTCTCTGCCCCCTCTCCTAGCCAGAGGATTCGCAGGAGTCCACTGTCAGTGTTATGTTTTTGTGTTTTCCTTTGTACCTTAGGTTGACAAGATCCTCAAAGTGATTCCCCGAGATCGGAAAACTTTCCTCTTCTCTGCTACCATGACCAAGAAGGTGAACTTCTCTGGAGCTTTTGTTTTCTTCTTTATAAGAATTGATATATTGAAAACAATAATAAAAAATAGTGAAAATAAGTAAAAATAAGAATAGAGCATATAGGAATTAGTGTTTTCTTTCTTCAGGTGCAAAAACTTCAGCGAGCAGCTTTGAAGAATCCTGTGAAATGTGCTGTTTCTTCTAAATACCAAACGGTTGAGAAATTGCAACAGTATTATATTTTCATTCCCTCTAAATTCAAGGTGAAGTGTTTACTTTGATCATTCCTGCCTCTCCCTCTCCTTCTCACCAAAGCATCTGAAAATGTGTCAACATTTGATTAGCTGAGAGCTGTGGTTCAGATGGGCGTCTGCTCTGTCTGCCCCGGAGTGCATGTTGTGCTTACATCATCACTGATAAGTCAGACTTGCCCGGAATTTACAGCATGTTAACCCACTGTCATGAAGTCATGATGTAGTGATAGAATTCCTTCTTTACCCCATGCTCGTGGTAGTTTTCCCCTTGTCTGCTTATTTGACTTTTTTTGTAGGAAGGGGAGCCTGGTTTGTGGTGTGACATAGGACTGTTGTTGGTTGCTGAGGGCATATCTTATGTGTGGCTTCAGCCTAGATTGTTGATGCCTAGTTCATGGGGTGGCGGTGCCAGTGAAGACAGGAAAAGCTGGCAGCTGGTGGTCTGGAAGATTGAGAAGCATCTGTAGGCTTGATCTAAGTGTATATGCCAGGTCTCCTACCCTTTCTTAAGATTTGATTACATGTATTTTTTTGGGTTTGTTTGTGACTTAGGACACCTACCTGGTTTATATTCTAAATGAATTGGCTGGAAACTCCTTTATGATATTCTGCAGTACCTGTAACAACACTCAGAGAACAGCTTTGCTACTCCGAAATCTCGGATTCACTGCCATCCCCCTCCATGGACAGATGAGTCAGGTAAGGGTTCTTAGGCATCTTTAGCCATGAACTGGAGTCTAAGTGAGGTAAACCTTGTAACAGCAGTTTTGCACTATAGGAGCACATGACATTGATGCCTGTTCCTGTGCTTATTCTGACTTTATGGTCTTCACAGTATCACTCTGCATGCCTACTTTCTCCTTTCAGGATAGCAAGAGGCCCAGCTTAGATCATCACAGAGTTGTCTGGCTTGCAAACTGCTGAGTAGCCCTCATAGTAGTTGAGATCTCTGGTCTCTGAAGATTTTAATAAGTTGTTTCCTAATTATCTATCATGTTACACAGTCCCTTAGGCTATTTCCTAGCCTAAGTCTTTAATTTTTAAAAGCATTTATTCGTGAGGCAGAGAGACAGAGAGAGATGGAGACAAACAGAGCTCCCATCTGCTGGTTCACTCTTCAGATACCCACAACAGCCCCAGGGGCCAGAGTCAGGGGCTAGGAACTAAATCCAGTTCTCTCACTTGGGCGGCTGGGACCTAGTTACTTGAGCCCTTGCCTGCTCCCCACAGTTTGCCATGGCAGGAAGCTAGAATCAGGAGCTAGTATTGAGCCAGGTACTCCCATCCGGGACATGAGCATTTTTCAATATGGGACATGAGAGTTTGTACTGCTAGGCATAATGTGCAGTATTTCCATTTTGACCTGTGAAACCCCATTCTCTACTTAGGAGGAAACAAACATAAAAATTTTTAACCTTGGTTATTATGTTCAGTGTGTCTAGGTTGTATGTCTTATATCCTAAGACTCTTTAATTTTCCAAGATTAAAATTCTCATTTCTCTTTCATTATCTCAGAGCAAGCGCCTGGGATCCCTTAATAAATTTAAGGCAAAGGCTCGTTCTATTCTTCTAGCAACTGATGTTGCAAGCCGAGGTTTGGACATACCTCATGTAGATGTCGTTGTCAACTTCGACATTCCTACTCATTCCAAGGTGAGTCTTATTTCTGACTTGACTTTCTAGTCCTAGAGTGTGCAATGGTATGTTTTCTGTCTTTCCTTAGTTACAACATAAAACTTTTTTTGTGCTTAGTTAGTCAAGTATCAGAACCAAGAAACCTTTTGATTTCTTCATTCTGTCATGTGTAGAACGTTAATGAATGTGAGTGTAGGTTGCCAGGGCAAATTTTGGATCTCGTAGTCAGAAGTGGCAGAAGCAGCAGGTGCTGACCCATGGCAGGCTCCTTTCCTTCGTGCTTCTTGGTGTATCTCAGGGTTTCTCAGCCTTGACACCAGTAACCTCTTAGGCCAGTGAATTTTTTGTTGTGGGTGTTGTTCTTTGCATTGTGGAATGCTAGCAGAATTTGTGGCCTCTCCTCACTGCATGCATGCAACCCTTCTGGTTGAGACACCAGAAATGTTTCTAGGTGTTACCAGATGTCCACTAGGGATGACAGAATTGCCCCTGGTTGAGAACAAGGGTGTCACTTGGCTTTGTATTTTGACTAGGCACAGTGCTGTGTCACGTGATTTTCGCAAATAGCGCTGTAAGTTTGGGTATGTATTTCTGTCACTGTTTTATAGCTGGAAACCAAGGCTGAGAGAGGTTATGTGGTTTGCACATAATTGTGTAGCTGGCAGTTGGTAAAACCTCTAGGTCCAGGGTTTTTCTTTATACCATGTTACCTATAACTGTTTAGATAATGCTTTGTAGATTTGTCTTTCTATAAAAGAAAGGAAAGAAACCTTTGGAACAATTTTATACTTCGAGAAGAATAAAAAAGATGAAATGGATTAGTCTCAAGAGACAGTCCTGGCCATTTTCTCCATGTTTCAACATGAATCTCTTTTCTTTCAAAGGTTTGCAGTAAGACTTTGCGTCTGTCGTTTTTTCACTTACAGTTTTTATAGCTTGAATTCATAAACTCTTTTTGTTTTAGGATTATATCCATCGAGTAGGCCGAACAGCTAGAGCTGGGCGCTCTGGAAAGGCTATTACCTTTGTCACTCAGTAAGTAAAAATTGGCAGAGCAACGTAGAGCAGGACTTTGAAGCCAGAGTGATAGGCAGGTTCTGTCCTGTGCTTTTCTGATCACCTACACTCCTGCGTCTTGGTTTTCCTGTTTGAAAAAATGGAAATAATAACACCTACCAGGGTTTTGGTGAGAACTGGAGAGGATGTATGTAAAAGATGTAGTATGGTATTTGACACATTAGAAGCACAGTGGTCCTTGTTTCTTTCAGCTGCTAAAGTCAGCAGTGACCTTCTCCTCATGCTGAAAGGATTAAAATAACTATTTATGATCTTTTTTTAAAAAAGGAGCAAATGTTTAGGTATCCACGGCTCTTCTGTGTGTAGAGAATGCGGCGGGTGATTTTCATATGGATGGTGCACAAAGACTGCCCTTAGCCAGCATTCAGAGGAGGAGTATGCCCCCGATTCCTCAAACAGGGGCTCACACTGCACCCTAGCGCATGAGAACCCTGGGGTTGGGGAATGGACACACATTTGCATTGTCGGACAGCCAAAGCCATACCCGTTTTCCTTCCTCAGGTATGACGTGGAACTCTTCCAGCGCATAGAACACTTAATTGGGAAGAAACTGCCTGTCTTTCCAACGCAGGATGATGAGGTTATGATGCTGACAGAACGAGTGGCTGAAGCCCAAAGATTTGCCCGCATGGTATGCACCCCACTTTCTTTTTCACCAGCTTTCATGTAGATGATATTAACCAAGTGTCAGACATGTGGTTATGTGAATCCTCGTAAGAAACTGAAGCTCGGTATATTTTATTACAGATTTAAGATGAGCAAATTAAAGCACATAAATGATAGGTAATTTGCCTTAAGTCATCCAACTGAGTGCCTGAATCAAAGCTTGGACTTGAGCTAATTAGAGTGACTACATTCTCAGCTGCTGGGTATGGATCACATGACCCCAAAAACTCCACTCAGAAGACCCAGCTGTGAACCGTGAACTTGGACATTTTGCCTAATCTCCCACAGTCCATTCCTGTCCTATAAGTTGGACTTAATTACCTGAATCTCTAAAGGTTTTTATGATCACCAGATAAGCTAATAGAACCTACAGAGCTACTGATAGTGGTGGCAGCGGTAGAGGTGGGGATGAGAAGGTTCTAGAGGCACACCCTGGGGAGTGCTGCCGCTTCCTGAGGTCTCCTCTGAGAGTTGGAGGAACTTCGCTCATGGGTTGCTTTCTGAGCCTTGTTTTTATTTTTCTGCCCACGTGGAAGTTTTTGTTTGGTGTTTTTAAAAGTGTTAACTTTGGTAAGCAATGTGCATTGGGGAAAAATTCAGAAAATATAGAAAGTATTAAAGTAGTATGTGAAGGGGTAAACCAGTCCCCGTGGAGAACCATTAATGATATTTGGCTGTTTTTCTTTCTTTAGCCATAATTAGACTTTACCTGATTATAAATGATGAACATTTTTTGTTTCAATATAGATCTATGTGATCATTTTTTAAAGAATTCCCTCATGGATATGTAACATGATTTCATTGATAAATGTTTATGCTTTTTTGTAATTTTTTTGCTATTTAGCACTGTGTTGAACATTCTAGTATGTATAACTTCACATACTTAGCTTATTTCCTTAGAATAAATTCCTGGGAGTGTTGAGCTGAGGAATATACACAGTTAAAATGTCACATTGCCTCCTTCCCCAGAAATACAATAGCAGATTATTATTATGGTTTTTTTAAAAATTTTTTTTATTTTTGACAGGCAGAGTGGACAGTGAGAGAGAGAGACAGAGAGAGAGAAAGGTCTTCCTTTTGCCGTTGGTTCACTCTCCAACGGCCGCCGTGGCCGGCGCATCGCGCTGATCCGAAGCCAGGAGCCAGGTGCTTCTCCTGGTCTCCCATGGGGTGCAGGGCCCAAGCACTTGGGCCATCCTCCACTGCACTCCCTGGCCACAGCAGAGAGCTGGCCTGCAAGAGGGGCAACCTGGACAGAATCTGGCGCCCCGACCAGGACTAGAACCCGGTGTGCCGGCGCCACAAGGTGGAGGATTAGCCTAGTGAGCCGCGGCGCCGGCCAGCAGATTATATCATCAATGATAGTGTATGTGAATTTCCTAACTCCTTGGTCAGTTCTGGGTATGACCATTCTCTTATATCTTTCCAAATTTGCCATGTGATGATAGTACCTTATGAATTTAATTTTCATGCTGTGATCTCTTGTAAGGTGAGCAGTTTTATGTGTCTGGAGTGGGGTCATAGTCTTCTGCTAATGGCAGGTATCAGGGCTTACTTGTGTTTGCTCCTGTGTTAGCCTCAGTGACAGTCACTCAAATTCAGTCCCCTCCTTTCTGGTTTCTTACAGGAGTTAAGGGAGCACGGAGAAAAGAAGAAGCGTGCGCGAGAGGATGTTGGGGATAATGATGACACAGAGGGTGCCATGGGTGTCAGGAATAAGGTGGCCGGAGGAAAAATGAAGAAACGGAAAGGCCGTTAGTCAGTTCTGCAAAGACTGGCGTTCCACTGCCCATCTGTGAAAGGGGATCGCAGGGGCGAATGAAACCTCCCAGCAGAGTTCCTCAGACTGAAGTCTTCACGATTATGTCCAGAATCTGCTCAGCTCATTCAGTGCTCACTGCCCTCTGTGTTGGAGTTCATTACTGCACAGTAATGTGGGCCTGCTGGTGTCAAGACTGTCGCTGATCTTCAGCTTGGCTTCCCTGCTCCTCCCTGAGGAGGATGTGCCCCAACCACTTCCCAGTGACCCTTTGCCTTTCTCAGCTGCCCGGCCAGGACTGCAAGGTGTAAAGGAAAGAAGTTTCTATATTTGTAAATGAGACCTAAGCTCTTAGCTTCCATCATTAGACCTTATGTGAGACAATAAATTTAAGTATTGTTCTTAAAGACTCGAACTCCTTGAAAACCTTGGAGTTAAAGAGCTTTACAGATTTAAGTAACTTATTTTCTTGACAGGTGAGAACTTGACAGTGGCGGATACATGTCAAATTCATTGGTGGTTCTTTAAACATTATTTATGACTTTTAAATGCTCATCAAAGCAACAAGATGATAGTTTTGGGAGGGAAATCCTGCTTAAAAGGAGGTTGTGTTTTTTTGGGGGGTTGGAGAACAATCAGTAAGAGTGCCAAGGTCTTGTCTTTTCTTTTTTAGATTTATTTATTTGAAAGTGTTACAGAGAGAGAGAGAGGTTATCCATCTGCTGGTTCATTCCCTAAGTGGCTGCAACGGCCAGAGCTGAGCCGATCTGAAGCCAGGAACCCAAGCACTTGGGCAGTCCTCTGCTGCTTTCCCAGGCACATTAGCAGGGAGCTGGATGGAAAGTGGAGCAGCTGGGATTTGAACCAGCACCTGTATGAGATGTTGGTGCTGCAGGATGGGGCTTTAACCTGTTGTGCCACAGCACTGGTCCTGTAAGGGTCTTTTTCAAAAAATGTTATTTATTTATTGGAAAGGTAGAGAGATGAGATCTCCTGTCTGCTGGTTCATTCCCTGAATACCCATGGCAGCGGAGCCTGGACCAGACCAAAGCCAGGAGCTGGAACTTGATTGAGTTCTCCTATGTTGAAGGCAGAGATCCAACTACATAAGCTACCATCTGCTATCTCCCAGATTGTGCAGAAAGCTGGAATTGAGAGCAGAGGTGGGACTTAAACCCAGGCACTCTGATACAGGATGTGGGCATCCCAAGGGGCATCTTAACTACAGCACCAAATGCCTGCCCCACTGTAAGTGTCTTGAGATCCTTAAACAGATTCACTTCCCTGGTTCCCTGTTCCTTGGGTGAAGCAGGTGCTTGGAAAGACTGGGTTCCTATGTAGACCTTCTTCCCTAGGTGATGAGGGTTAAAATCAGAAGTCATCAGGAAGGTAGGGTCATTCTTTTTTTTTTTTTTTTTTTTGACAGGCAGAGTGGACAGTGAGAGAGAGAGACAGAGAGAAAGGTCTTCATTTGCCATTGGTTCACCCTCCAATGGCCGCCGCGGCCGGCGCACTGCGGCTGGCGCACTGTGCTGATCCAATGGCAGAAGCCAGGTGCTTCTCCTGGTCTCCCGTGGGATTCAGGGCCCAAGTACTTGGGCCATCCTCCACTGCACTCCCTGGCCACAGCAGAGAGCTGGCCTGGAAGAGGGGCAAGCAGAACAGAATCCAGTGCCCCGACCGGGACTAGAACCCGGTGTGCTGGTGCCGCAAGGCGGAGGATTAGCCTAGTGAGCTGTGGCACCGGCCAAGGTAGGGTCATTCTAAGACCCATTTCATTCACTTGTCATTGGTGCCCACTGGCCAGTTATCTTCTTTCTTTGGCCCCCATCTATTGGGTGATGGAATTCAGGAGGGAGGAAGAAGCTATTGGCCCTGTAGGGACCAGGGGAGGGAGGGGAGGATTGCTGGAAACCAGAAATAACTTTGAGCTTCCCAGTCATGAGCAGTCTTTTGTCCTGGGCTTCACATGTAGAAAATACCTCATTTTGTTATTGACAACAGTTTTATTATTAGGGTGTATCCACAGAGACAGAACCAAGGTAAAGAGATTCCAGATAGTCACTGTACTGGATTAATTCTGGGAATGAAGTTTGGCAGAATAGTAACTCTGTGCCTTGGTGTGGAAAGTGGAGTTTTTCTTTTCTTTTTTTTAAAGGTTTATTTATTCAAAAGGCAAAATCACAGAGAGAGAGTGAGAACTTCCATCCGCTGGTTCACTCCCCAAATGGCCTCAACGGCCAGAGCTGGGCCAAACTGAAGCTATGAGCCAGGAGCTTCTTCAGGTTTCCCACGTGGTGCAGGGGCTGAGGCACTTGGGCCATGTTCCCAGGCACATCAGCAAGGAGCTGGATCGGAAGTGGATCAGTTGGGACATGAATTGGTGCCCATATGGGATGCCGGCACTGCAGGCAGTGGCCTTTCCTGCTATCGCGCAGTACCAGCCCTGAAAAGCACAGTTTCAAAGATTGTATTGCTTAGGTATCTGGTGAGAAGTGAGATACAAGGTGTAAAATTCTCTGTAGTAGTTCAGAGGTAGACTCTTCATTGCAGGAAGATATTTATCGATTTACATTAGTTAATTAATTATTTATTGATAGGCAGAGTTAGTGAGAGAGACAGAAAGGTCTTCCTTCTGTTGGTTCACCCCCCAAATGGCTGCTATGGCCGGCGCTCTGTGCTGATCCGAAGCCAGGAGCCAGGTGCTTCCTCCTGGTCTCCCATGCGGGTGCAGGGCCCAAGCACTTGGGCCATCCTCCGCTGCCTTCCCGGGCCACAGCAGAGAGCTGGACTGGAAGAGGAGCAACCGGGACAGAACCAGTACCCCAACCGGGACCAGAACCCGGGGTACTGGCACCGCAGGCAGAGGATTAGCCTAGTGAGCTGCGGCGCTGGCCTGTATTAGTTAATTTAGAATGACAGGGAGGAAGAGACAGATCTGCCATCTGCTGGTTCATTCCTCAAATGCCCACAACAGCTGAGACTTGGCCAGGTTGGAACCAGGAAGTCCCATCTGGGTCTCCCATGTAGATGACAGGAACCTGAGTACTTGGGTCATCATCTGTTACCTCCCAGGTACCGGATTAGAATGAGAGGCAGGACTGGATCCCATGGACTACAATATGGGATGTGGGTGTCCTGCCATGATGCTGCCTCTCCCACACCCCACCCTAAATCCAGTTTTTCACTTGAGAGGCAGAGAGAACTGCCATCTGCTGTTTTCTTTCCCCAGATGCTCACAATAACCAGGACTGGGTTGGACCAAAGCCTGGAGCCGGGAACACAATCCATGTCTCCCACATGGGTGGCAGGGACCCAGTTACTTAGTCATCACCGCTGTCTCCCAGGGTCTGCATTAGCGGGAAGCTGATAGCGGGAAGCTGAAGGTAGGAGCCAGAATTGGGAATTGAAGCCAAGTACTCTGATACATGTTGCAGATGTGTTAACTAGTGTCTTAGCTGCTAGGCCAAATGCTTGCTCCAGGAAAATCTTTAAGAAGGTCTTTAAAATTTTTTATTTTATTTTTATTTATTTGAAAGGCAGTGGAATAAAACAGAGACACAGAAAGAGATCTTTTCTCTTTCATTTTACTCCCCCAAAAACCTCAACAGCTGGGCCTAGACTGAGGTCAAAGCTGAGAGCTGAGAATTCAATCCATGTCTTCCAGGTAGATGTCAGGAACCCAAATACTTGAGCCATCACCTGCTGCCTCCCAGGGTATATGTTAGCAGGAAGCTGGAATTGGAAGAAGGAGCTGAAACTCAAACTAACTCCAACATGGAGCAGGATTTCCAAGCAATGTCTTAACTGCTGCACCAAACATCCACTCCAGGAAGATCTTTTTAAATGTAGGGGTAGGGTATTTTCAACCACAGTTAAAGGGAGTCTCTGCTGAAGGTATTTGTAATGAATTGAGATCTAGCACATGGCTTATTTTGCTGTGTCAGTACTGTTCATTATGGTGTATTTGAATGAAGGATAGATTAGAGGAGCCAAAATACAGAAAGTGAAAGGAAAGGGGGAAATGGATAAAAGAAAAGGAGGGGCAAATAGTTGGGTGGAGCCACACCTGTGACTAGTTGTTATGCGCTGGGACTACCATTTGGGGCTAATTCTCTATTAACATATTTTCCTGATAGAGATTTTTCCTGGGTGGGTGGGGGGGAGGCTTTGGGTAAGAACTCCTGCCTCTGAGCCAGTGGGTGAGTGCTGTTTCAACTCAGGGAGGACTGAAGCAAGTTGAAATTGAATTGGGGTACCAGTGGGGGAAGGGAACAGATTGGAATTCTCCTGAAAGAGTCTGAACTTTCCACGTGGCAGTGTTCTCTTACCCTGTCTGTGGCCTCCTGAGGTATGTGCATATTTCCAGGCAGGCTAGAAGGTTAAAAGCCACCACTCCACAGCATCACCCTTGCCTCTGTGTATAGGGACACTGCTGGGATGGGAAGGTGGGACACGGGGAGAATGTGGATGACATGGCATCAGGCATAGTAAGAGGGCCAGAGCCCAAGTCCCATATAGAAAGCAAAGATGCTCTTGCACAGAATTAAATGCCTGTGATCCGTGAGTAAAGGGCAACAGACCCGTGGGTTTGCCTGTTGCTCAGAGCATGCCCTGTGCACTCTTGTTTGCTGTGGCCGACTTGTCGGATCTTCTACTGAAACCCATATGAGGTGTGATTAATTTCTGAGGGCCGCTGAGTGAAAATACTACCAAGCAAATGGCGTGAAACAACAAAGACTCATCTTCTCAGCGTTCTAGATTCTAGAAATCCAAAATCCAGGTGTGGCAGAGTCATGCACCTTCTGACGCCTGGATAAGAATCCTTCCTAGCCTCTGATGGTTACTGGCGATCATTGGTGTTCCTGTGCTCCACCTTCACGTGGCCTGCTGTCCTGTGTGCCTTCGTGTCTTCACGTGGCTTCCTCATAAGCCTCCTTGTCATGGGATTGAGGGTGTAGCCTAATCCAGTATGATTGCATATTTAATTACCTCCACAAAAGCATTTCCAAATAAGGTCACCCAGAGTCCTGGGTAGACATGAATTTGGGGGGACACTATCAGTGTACTTCAAAGTGTCTGTAGATCCTGCTGCATTCTTTGGGGTCTAGGATCACACTGTGGAATAGAAATGATGGGTAGAATTGGTTGCAAAGAAGGAGGAGAAGACAGCAGATAGGTCTTCAGAAGTGGCCTAGGTAGAAGTATAGAGTTTAAAATGACATTCTCTTAAATGAAGTGTAAACTTCCTTTGCAGTCAAAATACCAGACTCTAGATGTAGAAGCAGGGAAGGAGCCCTCTGACCTTTCTCCTGCTTCCTTGGTGTTACTCTGTGGGCTCCTGAACAACCTCCCTCCACCCAAATTGTGAACAAACACACCTAACTTTTATGACTTAGTAAAGGCCATAGTCATGTTAGGCCAGCCCAGAGTAAATTTCTCCCTCATTCCTCACCTGAATCATAAAACCAATTTATAAAGTATTCATTGTATCCAGATGTATACAGAATTGTATACAGAATTGGCTTCATGATACTACTGGTTTTACTTCCTCTGTACAGAGTTGAAAATGAGAATGAGGAAAACCCCTTTCTTAGGAGGGCATCTGAGGATCCCAGTCATGGGCTTTCAATCAGGTGAAATTGGCTTAAAGCACCCTTTAGTGGATTGTAGTTGTAGCTTAAAGCAGTGTAGACTCAACCAAGAAGATTCTCAGTCTCACAAAAGTAGATGAATACCCTGGGACATGACTGGCTCTTGAAAGACAGCAAGTTTACAGCCACAGTGCTTTCCAGGTAGGATCCCAGCTGCACAGGTATTCACAGACCTAATCCAGAGACTGCTTTCCATTTGAAGCCCCACCTACAGGGATATCCACAGACAGGTCCCTGAGACCCTGGGAGATAGGATCAGAGAGAACTGCAGGTTATGGTGTGGGTTACAGTAAATGAGAGGTCCCCCGTTACTGAAAGCAGATAACAACACCATCAAGAAAGTTGGTCCTTGAAACTAAAATGAGAATACCAGAAGTTCTACTCTGCTTAATGCTTAAGGTGAAATCTGGCCTCAGGGCAGATAATAAATCAAGGTGTGAGTCACTTCTCTTTAGCTGGAATGACAAGAGATCCCGAGCAGGGCCCTAGAGATTTAAGAGTGACCCACACCTACATTCCTTTTCATGCCTCACCTGTGCCAGGTATGCACTAAAACAGTAGCTAAAAATAACTGCCGAAACTTGAAGTCTGGAACAGCACTGAAAAGTGGCAACTAGCATAGAGAGCTGATGTGTGCCAAGGAGGAAGGAGTCAGGAAGCAAATGGGCTCAGGTGGGGGCAGGTGGTGGTTGATGTCCTGCACACTTCTGTCTGCTCATTTGATTAGCAGATAACCTTCCAAACAGGAAGGATGTCCCCTGTTAACTGTCACTCTTTAATAACCTGTCCATGTCCTCAAGGGGCTGGAAGGAGCAGGAGGAGTACAGTCGAGTGTGGGAAGTGTCACAGGACCCGTTTGCCCTTGCTGTGTGACCTTATTCGAGTTACCTGACCTCTGTGAACCTTTCCCATTTGCTAGTATGGAAATATGACCATCCCTCCTCTCTGCCTCACAGAGTCTGGAACCTAGTTTTAGAAATCCTGTTCTCCCTCTCTCTGCCTTCCTGCGTCTGTAATGTCCTGGCCACAGTGCTGGGCTCTACAAAGACAAATGTAAAAGTCAGCCTTGGCCTTGCTCCTGACTGTGCTTACACTGCGGACCATGGCTGATTCAGTGATGTCACTGACATCTACAGGGTCTGACACACAAAGTGTGTTCAGTAACTCAATAAATGTCGGTAGCGCCACAGGCATTAGTCCTGAAAGGCGGATATGGTCATTTCCATTATGAGCCACAAAGTCAGACTGCCTGATGGCCCCTTATGGCAATGAGGCCTTGGACACATTACCTAACCTGTTTTTGTTTCAATCTGCTTACCATCATCATCATCATCATAGTACCTGCCTCCTTGGCTTGTGAGGTTTAAACAAACATAGAAGGGGTCTTCAGAAAGTTCATGGAAAATGTGTATTATATAAAAACTATGCATGGATTTCAACATGTATTTTGATTCAAAGTAAACCCGTCTTTGCGTTCCATTTTCCATGAACTTTTTGCAGTGCTGTCATACTATGGCTCATCATGATGATCTGTAAATGTCAGCCACTATAATCCTTCTTACCGTTAGTGCAAGTGAACAGTGGTTAAGTAGCCAGCTTAGGTCGAAGAACCGGTAAGGGGCTAAGTAAGAGTTTGAAGCCAAAGCTGATTCCAAGTCCCTGTTCTTTACACTAAATGTGCTGTTAGTGTGTGTTTATGTGTAATTCCATGTTATATTATTCATTCAGTCAGTGCTTATTGAGTAAATGGCTGAACCATCATTTATTGTTTTTTTTTTTTTTCCCTTTGGAAAAGAAAATGTTCTTTTTAATAAATAAGTACACTTGAGCTTTCAGATGCCAACCTATTTTCAAATTGCCAGCAGCCAGGTAATAGAATCTGACATTTTCACTTTCACCAGTAGATGGCAGGAGGAAAAAACAATCACCCCCAAATGGAAAAGAGTTCATTCTGGGCAGCAGGATGAGTAGTGAGCGTGACTGGGGCACAGAGGCAGGGTGTGGGGCTCTTTGGTGTGTGGCCCAAGGTGACCAAGGGCTCATGGGCAGGTGGCTATGAGAAGCACCTACAGGTGTTTGAAGAGTGCCTGCCTTCAAGAAGGATAAGTGAGTTGACTCAGAAGATGGCAACTGGGTGAACAAAGTAAACCGAAGTCCAGACCCGGTAAGAAGAAAAAGCTGCATGGCACTGTTTTGTCCACTTCCGTGTCCCAGCCAGTGTTCTTGGCTCCCCAGGTGACGAGCAGCTATGTTCTTTTCCAAAGCCTGTCCTTCCCTCCTGGAATGTTTGGTCATTTGCCCTCTGTCCCCTACCCCAGCCTGTGACTTAGGAATATTGGTATTCCCCATGCCTACCATGCTAAGGATTTGTATTTATGAATGTAAATTGCCCGGAGTCATTAGTCCCTTAGGCTTGTTCCAAAGCCCTCACCCCTTCATCAGATAAGCTTGGTGCTGGGTAGCTGATGAGCCACTTACTCATTCCTTTTGTTCTAAAGACATGTCCTTCAGGTCAAACTGATGGATAATCGTCCTTCTGTGTCCAAAGGAGTAGTAGTAGTAATCAGGCCTGGTGGTTGGAAATACTGGGCTCACTGACTTGGGGGCTGGCTGAGCATTCCTGTAGGGACAAGAGTCCATTGCTGACTCATGCTTAGTACTCCATGTCTTTAGCACTCTCTAACCCAGGCTATTCAGTGCAGTGCCAACCTCAAACCAATAGCCTGTTGTGTTTCCTGATGGGTCAGGAGAGTGGGGACTGTCCCTGGTTTCTTATTTGGTGTACTTTTTGTGCATTGTAGTGACTGCTTATTTGTTTTTAAAGAGTGAGTCTTTGCAAGAAGGCTGGGGTGAGCCTGCTGTGTACACAGCATTGGCTTTTGCTGCCTCGCACATGGACTGGAGGCAACAGAAAACTTGTTTGTGGTATTTAAAAACCACAACCTAGTCATTCGTTATTTGGTGTCTTCCATGACTTCTAAATTCACCCAAGGTGGAGTTGTAGGGTGAGCTTATGTTGACAAAATGAAGTAAAAATGTGGCTCTGTTTCTATTTGGTTGTGGTGGATTTCGAGGGACTGGGGTCAAGAAGGAAGTGGAGCAAATTTCCTCCCCTTCATGGTTTTGTGTTGGCACCAAGTCTGTAGAAATAAATAAAGTTGACATTTGGCCACTGCCTCACACGAAGTCAGAATTTTTGGATTGAGAGAATCTTTTGATCAGCCAAAATCTGTTTATTTCTTCTTTGGAAACTTAAAGGAAACATTCATATGTGTATAAATTTCTATAAGTGTTATAATGTACCCACAGGCTCATACTAGGGGTGGGAATTTAGGAGAGTAGTTAAGACACCTGTGTCACACGTTGGCATGGATGCCAGGGCTCTGGCTCAAGTGTCTAACTCCAGCTTCCTGTCCATGCTCAATCGATGATGGCTCAAGTACGTGGGTCCCTGCCACCATGTCTTAGACCTGGGCATTTGGAGAGTGAATCAGTGGATAGGAAATGTCTATCTGTGTCTCAAGTAGAACAAATGAAAAACCTGAGGGGAAAAAAAAAAAAGAGACACTAAAGCAGATTCTTCTTATTAAAAAATGTTGTAGTGGTTTTTTGTTTTGTTTTGTTTTTTGACAGGTAGAGTTAATATCAGTGAGAGAGAGAGAGAGAGAGGTCTTCCTTCCACTGGTTCACTCCCCAAATGGCCACTACAGCCAGTGCTATGCCGATCCGAAGCCAGGAGCCAGGTGCTTCTTCCTGGTCCCCAACGTGGGTGCAGGGCCCAAGCACTTGAGCCATTCTCCACTGCCCTCCCAGGCCATAGCAGAGAGCTGGACTGGAAGAGGAGCAGCTGGGACTAGAACCTGGCACCTATATGGGATGCCGACCTCACAGGGGGAGGGTTAACCAAGTGAGCCACGGTGCCAGCTCCTGTAGTGGGGTTTAGTTCATAATTCATATTTTTTGGGGAAAAATGCCTGATCTTCAGGACTACTTTTTTTTGGAAGGCAGAATAACAGAGAAAGAGAGAGAGAGATGCCTTCCATCCTCTCATTCATTTCCCAGATGTCTGCAACAGCCAGGTTGGGGTCAGGCTGAAGCCTGGAGCCAGGAGTTCCATCCTGGTCTCCCACGAGGGTGGCAGGAGTCCAAGCATTTGGGCCCATTCCACTGGTCTCCCAGGCCCAGTAGCTGGATCAGGGAGTTAGATCAGAAGCAGAGCAGCTGGGACTCAAACCGGTGCGCATACAGGATGCCAGTGTTGCAGGTAGTTGTTGAACCGTTGTTCCACAACACCGGCCCCCCAGCGCTAGCATCTTGAGACTGAAATCTATTTTTGAGAAGAGAGGTGGGAGACTTATTAAGGACAAAAATATGCTGTAGCTCACTCAGGTTAGCCTAATTTTCCTAACACATGCTGGTGTTGCCCCTAACCAAGTTCTAGAAGTTACCACAGGAGGAATGTACGTAAGACACTTCTTACCTTAGCCCTTCCATGACTTTGTCTTGGGATACTCAAGTTAATGCCTAGATCACCAAGGGCAGCCCTGAGGGAGACAGAAGACTACACAAAGACAAGGTCCTGGCCAAGAGGGTTGTGTGGGAATAGAAGCAGAGCTGCCCAGCTGGGCGGGGTCAGGGAGAGAGGAAAGGGGAGCGGTGCTCCGGTGAGATTTACAGCCTGGACGTCAACTTCGGAGATTATGGTGCCCAGCTGCGGGGTAGTCATTTCCTGCCTGGTCCCAACGCTCTGCAAGTTCCCTGAGTTACTCACCGGCCAGTGGCTTGTGGCCAGGGCTCGTCTTCCGCCCTGTGACACAGAGGAGCCGTTTCCAAGTGGGGCACAGGCATCCAGGGACAAGAGGTTGTATGACAATCTGCTGGGGTGTGTAGGGAAGGCCCTAGAACTTTCAGTTTTTAACATTCATCTCTGTGTTTTTATGTTTCACTAAGTACACAAAGTACTGCTGTAGCAACAATTTATAATGCATATATATTACCCCTCTAGATCTGTGGGAAAGTGCTTTCAGGACCTCTACAGACATCAAAATCTACAGAGGCTAGCTTTTTTTTTTCTGGGTATATTTGAAAAGAGGAATTTTTATATGTCTCTTTTTAAATTTTTTGAAGGTTTTTAGTTAATGAATACAAATTTTCATATGTACAGCTTTTAGGGATATAGTGTTTCTATAGGCACTTGGTCTTATTTATGTGATCCCTTTGACTTATGGTCCTATCTATATGATCAATTCCATACTTAATACGATCACTTTATCACATAAGATGGGATTAGTGCCACCCAGCTAAATGGAATTTGGAATCCCATCGAAAGTTTTTAGCTTCACCCTTAGGAGTAAGTCTGTGGGAATGTGTGCTGATCTGTACAGCTCCTCCCTCTCTCATTCCCACTCTTATTTTTAACTGGGATCTATTTTCTATTGCCTTAATACATCTATGATTAATTTTATGTTAAGTAAGGAGTTCAACCACTGGTATTAAGTAGAGAGGAAAAAAGAATTAAAAAATGCAAAATAAACTGTTCCTCAACAGTCAAGACAAAGGCTGTTCAAATATTTGCTTCTCATAGTGTCAGTTTCACTTCTACAGGTTTCCTTTTAGGTGCTCTGTTAATTGTCACAGATCAGGGAGAACATATGATATTTTTTCCTTTGGCTTATTTCACTAAGTATGATATTTTCCAGATTCATCCATTTAGCTGTAAGTGACCGGATTTCGTATTTTTTTTAACTGCTGTGTAGTATTCCATAGAGTACATATCCCATAGTTTCTTTTTCTTTCTTTCTTTTTCTTTCTTTCTTTCTTTCTTTCTTTCTTTCTTTCTTTCTTTCTTTCTTTCTTTTTTTTTTTTTTTTTGACAGGCAGAGTGGACAATGAGAGAGAGAGACAGAGAGAAAGGTCTTCCTTTGCCGTTGGTTCACCCTCCAATGGCCGCTGCGGCCGGCGCACTGCAGCCAGCGCACCGCGCTGATCCGATGGCAGGAGCCAGGTACTTATCCTGGTCTCCCATGGGGTGCAGGGCCCAAGGACTTGGGCCATCCTCCACTGCACTCCCTGGCCACAGCAGAGAGCTGGCCTGGAAGAGGGGCAACTGGGACAGAATCCAGCGCCCCAACCGGTACTAGAACTTGGTGTGCCGGTGCCGCAAGGCGGAGGATTAGCCTAGTGAGCCGCGGCGCTGGCCTCCCATAGTTTCTTTATCCAGTCTTCCACTGATGGGCATTTAGGTTGATTCCATGTCTTGGCTATTGTGAATTGAGTTGCAATAAACATGGAGGTGCACACAGCTCTTTTATTTGCTGATTTCATTTCCTTTGTGTAAATTCCGAGGAGTGGGATGGTTGGGTCCTGTGGTAGGGCCATATTCAGATTTCTGAGGTATCTCCAAACTGTCCTCCATAGTGACTTTACCAGTTTGCATTCCCACCAACAGTGGATTAGGGTACCTTTTCCCCACATCTCGCCAGCATTTGTTGTTTGTTGATTTCTGTATGAGAGCCATTCTAACTGGGGGGAGGTGAAACCCTATCGTGGTTGTGATTTGTATCTCCCTGATAGCTACTGATCCTGAGCATTTTTTTCATGTGCCTGTAGGCCATTTGGATTTCCTTTTTGAGAAATGTCTATTTAAGTCCTTTGCCCACTTCTTGACTGGGTTGTTTGCTATTTTTGAGTTTTTTGATTGCCTTATATATTCTGGTTATTAATCCTTTATCAGTTGCATGGTTTGCAAATAATGTCCCTGCTTCTGTTGGTTGCCTCTTTACTTTCCTGTTTGTTTTGCTGTACAGAAGCTTCTCAATTTGATGTAATCCCACTTGATAATCTTGGTTTTTATTGTCTGTGCCTCTGGGGTTTTTTCCAGGAACTCTATGCTTAGGCTGATGTCTTGCAGGGTTTCCCCAGTGCTCTCTAGTAATTTGATGGTATTGGGTCGTAGATTTAGGTCTTTAATCCATTTTGAATGGATTTTTGTGTAAGGTGTAAGGTAGGGGTCTTGCTTCATATTTCTGGACGTGGAAATCCAGTTTGGGGGGCTAAATTTTTGTTTATTTAGGAGGCCAGGAGAGAGAAGGGGAGCACTCCCATCCACTGGTTCACTCTCCCCAGTGCTGCAGTGGCTGGGGCTGGCCTGAGGTCAAAGCCGGCAGCTGGGAACTCAATCCAGCTCTTTCACATGGGTGGCAGCAACCCAACTTCTTCAGCCATCATCACTACCTTCCAGAGTCTTCATTAGCAGGAAGCTGGAGTTAGGAGCTGAAGGTGGGTAATGAACTCAGGTGCTCTGGTGTGGTGCACAGAAGTATTAGCTGCTGGCTGAATACCTGCCCCATCTCAGATACTTTAAATCATCTCTAGGTTACTTATACCTAATACAATGTAAATGCTGTCTAAATGGTTGTCATACTGTATTGTTTAGGAAATAATAAAAAAAGTCTATATGTATTCAGTACAGATGCAGTGTTTTTCCCCAAATATTTTCCTTCTTTGGTTGGTTGTGTTCATGGATGCTGAACCTGCAGACGCCAATTATGTACAAATATGAAGGCATGTTGAAAATATTGTGTTGAAGTGGTTTTTCCACTTGTTGAAGCCTTGATTTAGTGGAGGATTACACTTGCGATTATAAATTAAAAGTATGTCATTGCAAGAATTAAAGGAAAAATAAGAAAGGAAGGAGGAGGGAGGGTGCTAATTAAGGAAGGAAGGAGGTTAGATGGGAAGTATCCTTATGTTCTTAAAACTATATATGAAATTTGTTCCCTTCATAGAAATTTAAAAAGTATTACATTGAGTAGAGGTGTACTATCAAGAAAGTTTGGGACTACAGCCCTAGTGAACTGTTCTGAAAGCAGTTCTTTGAAAGCATTATTTATGTTTCATTCTGAAATTAATTTGCAAATGAAATGCCAATGCAGTCTTCTATTTTTAAAATTACAGGTTATTGGAAATGAGTGGGGCCTCCACAGATGGAGGGGATTCAAACCAGGGATTATTCTCCAGACCCTTAAGTTCACTGGAGGTAGGTCAACTGTTTTCTCTATTTCTAGAGCCTAATAGAAATCTTCTGTTTACCCAAAATGAGACCACATAGGCCATCTTCAAGGCCAAGTACTTGGTACTGTGTAGAAGTATTAGGAACCTGGAGCAGTCTGCTCATGCTGATCAGAAGACGTGGCTAATAGTTACAGGAACTAAGAACTGAACTCAGGTAGTCCTATATGGGATATGGGCATCTTAACTGTTAGGCCAAATACTTGGTCCTGGTGCAGAAATTTCTGAAATCCATGCATAGTTTTTTTTCATAATATGCATTCTCCATGAACTGTGTGAGTACATGGAAATATCTTTCATGTTCACAGATTTCAAAATTTTTTGCACCAAAATAAATTTAATTTTTCCACAAACTTTTCAAAGTACCATTGTATATGTATATGATTTTTATAATATTAGAGATCAAAGTCAATAATCATATCATTAGATGAATTTCAGTTGAGCTGTATTGAGGCCAATTATTCACAAAATAATTAATTAACTCATTCAGAATGCCTACTGTGTGTCAGGAGCTGTGCTAACCATTGAGGTTATCAAAATCTGTTGGCTGCCAGCTGCTAAATTTAGTTAGGATTGGTTGCAAGACAGGTGTAGCCTTGCTCTTGCTACCTGTCCCCTAGCTATGACATCAAGATGTAAGGGAAGTCACCCAGATCCATATTTCTAGTAAGATTATCACCCTTAACTGCAAAGCCATAATTCTATCTGCTTCAAAAGTCTTGAGTCTCCCAAGAGACCTCTTTTGGCAAGGAGGCTGTAATTAGAAGTGATTAACCATTTTCTCCTCAGAGACCATTAGGATTAATCCTAGTATGCCATGTAGCATTGCTTACTTCATATATGCTTATTTTAATATTCATGAAATAACTCCCAAAGACTACACAAGAAATTGATAGCAGCCGACATCAATAACCTCCAGGGATGGAAAAATGGTGTTTGAGGGAACTAAGAGATGAAAATCACTCACCATCTATACCTTTAATGAACTTTTGAGTTTTGAACAATGCAAATACATTTACCTACCTACCATCCCCAAAATAACTCTAAAAAATATAAATAAAGTGTATAAAGAAATTATTGAGTGGATTTCCTAACTTGACCCTGAGGTGGGGACTGTGGGGGTATATAAACAAGTCGATAATAACAGTGTCTACCCATAAGGGGATTACAGCCTAGTGGGAGTGAAAGATACACATACAAATGACTATAACGTAACTGATGCAATGATAATTGCTAGCTATATGGAAGAGGGATGAAAAATGATAGACACCATTGTCTCACAGATGCCTTATTATGTAGTGATATGGCCCATTTCCTAATGGTTTGGGACATATACACGTTTGTTGATTAGCAGATTTAGGATCCGAGGTGACCTTGGCCCTGTTGCAGACACCTCCTTCCTTGTCCTGCCATCCATCCTATCTCCGCTTCACCCTTTTTGATCTGGGAATTGTTTTGGAGTTGAGATGCTTTTGTTTCTTCTTTCATTCTATATCTGTATATATATATAAATGAACAGTTTGCTGAAATATTACTTATGTAGCATAAAATCCATCCATTGTAATTGTTCAGTTCAATGACTTTTAACACATTTGTGCAACTATCACCATAACCCAGTTTTAGAACCCTGCCATCAGAACATTTCGTCAGCTTTCTGTCCTAATTGTTTTGCCTTTTCTTGTATGATATTTTCAACTCAGGTCTTCTGGTACAGGACATCCCTTTTCACCACACCTTGTAAATCTGAGACAGGTTTGGTTGGTATTGAAGGGGAGCCTGGGATTTGCCACCAGGTTAAATGGCACATGACTCTCTCGCCTCCCTTTGGGAGACTTAACTTAAGTCAATGTTAACAATACTCTTTTATCTTCTCCTCCAGTTCTCTGTCAAATTAATCTGGGGAGGCTTGACTCTGTGTCCTTTTCATCCTTTGATTTTGAAAAATACTAAGACCTGTAGGACAAGCCATAAAATGAGACTAGATCCTCCAAGGGAGAAGGGAGAAGCAATATATATGCAGCGATGCTATGATAAGTCTTTCTAACTCAACGTCTATCAGATGCCCAAACGCCACAACTATTGTACAAAGCCCAGCGTGAAATGCAGTCACTAGTGACAGGGGAAGCTTTGGGAATGCCCAGGTCTGGGAAGCCCAGATGCCTGGCACAGAACCCTGCTGGCCTCATCCCCACAGCTGTGAGGGGGTTGATAGAGATGGTTATGTGTGCTGCTCTGTGCCAGGCAGGTGTAGATTGCTGATGAGGGCCCCTTTCACACTTCCTGTTTTTCAAATTAGGAGACAGCAGATGGACAATTCAGGTGATTTGACTTTAAACCTCTGCTAGGTGGAGTGGAACACAGTGTAATGTGGGCAGGCAGTGCTTCCTGGGGCACAGGCCTAATATAGAGGGCACCTTGAAAGAACAGGAACGAGGCCAAGGATATACCACTCAAACCCAAGGGTGATGGCGGAATCCAAGGTACTCTCAATGGCTTCAGTGACAGGAAGCTACATGGGGGCCCAAGGGGCCGGCAGCTCTATGTACTGCTGTTCCTCTTCTGACCTCACATTGTGGGTAATAGGAGGCTACTCAAGAAATTTCAAGGAAATGGAATTAAAAGATAAGTTTATAAATCCTTAGTTTTTTCATAATATGCATTTTCCTAAACTTTTTGGAGATCCTTCACATGCCTGGGTTTCAAAAATTTAACTCCCAAATGAACTCATTTTTAAAATTTTATTTATTTATTTTCATGTATTTGAAAGGCAGAGAGACAGAGTTCCCATCTGCTGGTTCACTCCCCAAATGCCTGCAATGGCTGGGGCTGGGCCAGGTGGAAGCTGGGAGCCAGAAATTCAGTCCAGGTTTCCCGTGAAAGTGGCAAAGATCCAACTGCATCAGCCACCACCTGCTGCCTCCCAGGGTTCATGTTAGCAGGAAGTTGCAAGCAAAAGTGGAGCTGAGATGTGAACCTAGGCACTCTGAAGTGGGATGTGGGTGTCTAAAGCAGGGTCTTGCCCACGCTGCCAAATGCCCACCCCTAAACCAGTCTTTTAATTCCATTTCTCATGAACCTTTTGAAGTATCCTCATAATTATACCACTTTGCCCAGTGTTACTGTGAGGACTGAAAGTGTAACTCTTGTGCGAACAGACACTCAGTAAATGGTGGTGGTGGTGATGACGACCATGGCGGCAGTGATGAGTTCTGTTCCGCATTCTGAGAAGTGTCTAAGTGCACATGTGCTGCTTCTCTTTGGAGTACTCAACCCGGAGGTCCAATGTTCATGATCCAAACTTACATCCCTTCTCTGACCTCTTTTCACGTGCTCACATCATTCTCTCAGCTTCTGATGCTGCTGCAAAATACATGTATGTGCATACAGAACAAGCCAATCAGGTAACAAATATGTTAAACAATGAGCGATCTCATAGAGTTTGCCTTTAAGAAGCTCTCCTAATAGGAGAGCTCCAATTAAGTACACAATTAAGGGATAATTCAAGAAAATTGAAATGGAGTGCTGATTATTTGGCATAAGTAATTAAAGACTGAATCAAGAGAGAAAATAATGGTTAAGATGTAATTATAAAATAATAACAGCTAATACAGTATTTCTGAGCCTGTGCTGTGTGTCAAATGCTTTCAGAGTGCTGGTTTTTTTTTGTGTGTGTGTGATTTATTTAATTTAATTGGCACAGAAATTCTCTAAGTAGCTATGATAAGCATTTTCCTTTCCACAAGCAAAAGTTAAAGCCCAGACCAGTAGCTTTCTCAAGGTCACACAGCTGGTAAATTGTGAAAAAAGGGACACAGACCATAAGAGCAAATAAGCTAAGGGGAGGCAGTTCACATCAGCCTAAGGAGAGGTTGGCCACAAATTCTGATTTTTATTCAGAGCTCCCCACCAGGTAAAACAAAACTTGTCATGTTATCTCCCCTCAAAGACAAACCACCAACCAATTCACCATGTACTCGTTTGTGTCTTCCCCTTGAATAAAGAGAGAGCTTAGCATGGCCCACAAGGCTCTGCGTGGTACCACTGACCTCTGCAGCTCCTGTCTCACCTGCCTTCTCTCCCTCACTGGCCTGACCTCTGACTGCCGCAAGGTTTTGCACATCATACTTTGCTTACTTCTTCTGCAATTCTGCACCCTTCTCCCAGACCACCTCTACCTATCCCTCAGACCCCTGCTCAAGCATACCCCTCAGCAAAACCTTGCCTGAGTTCCCTGCCTAGGTCCAATCCTCCTATCAGAGGTACTCCTATCACACACACTCTCCCTACTCTCACACTTGTCACAGTATTGTATCCATCTAGGTATTTGTTTGCTATCACTTTCTCTCTAGATTATAAGCCCTATGAAGACTGAGAATCTGTTTTTATATATCACTGTATTTGAGCACCAAGCAAAGTGCCAACCACCAAATAGACACTCAGTGGATATTTGTGGAATGAATTGGAGAATTAGTGAAAAAGACCCCACAGGGGGTTTAGGACATGGAGAGGCCGAAAATTAGGAAAGGTTGGGGAGGTGAGAAGAAGCACTTAAGGGAGGGAGACAAATAAGGCAAAGCATAAGTGATCTTTCTGTAGAAATGAGCTGAGAACAAGCAAACAAAACCCCAGCATGGCAGTTCCCAGACCCACAGAAGTATTACCTGTGCCTGCTGGACTGGTTCACTTACCTTACACTTTTGGAATTACCCTCATTCCAAGAGTGTCTCCAAATACAGAAAACTCCTCCCTAAATTATACCTCTCCTCTTACCACTTCTTTTTTGTTAGGTACATTTCTTTTTTTTTTAATTTATTTTTTATTTTTTATTTTTTTGACAGGCAGAGTGGACAGTGAGAGAGAGAGAGACAGAGAGAAAGGTCTTCCTTAGACGTTGGTTCACCCTCCAACGGCCGCTGCGGCCGGCGCGCTGCGACCGGTGCACTGCGCTGATCTGAAGGCAGGAGCCAGGTACTTATCCTGGTCTCCCATGGGGTGCAGGGCCCAAGCACTTGGGCCATCCTCCACTGCACTCCCAGACCACAGCAGAGAGCTGGCCTGGAAGAGGGGCAACCGGGACAGAATCCAGTGCCCTGACCGGGACTAGAACCCGGTGTGCTGGCACCGCAAGGCGGAGGATTAGCCTAGTGAGCCGTGGCGCCGGCAGACCAGGATTCCTCTTACCATTTCTGAGAAGCATAGATGACTCCTCAACCAAGGTGTGGAAGCTGGTTCAGCCTCTACAGTGTTCTAGTGCTGCAGTTTTCCCATTGCTCAGTGGATCCTTAGCTGGGTGGTGAGTGTTACATGTGGCTTATTCATGCTTAGAGGAAATGGAAGAAGAATCTGGGGGCTGGCATTGTGGCGTAGTAAGTTAAATCTCTGCCTATGGCACCAGCACCCTCTATGGGTGCTGGTACAAGTTCCAAGTCCCAGTTGCTCTACTTTTGATCCAGCTCCCTGCTAATGTGCCTGGGAAAGCAATGGAATATGGCCCAACATGGGAAACACTTGGGAAACCAGGGTTTCTGCACCCACATGGGAAACCAGGATGAAGTTCTAAGCTCCTAGCTTTAGCCTCATGGATAGATCTCTGCTTATTTCTCCCTCTCTTCTCTCTGTAACTCTGCCTTTCAAATAAATAAAATAAAAATCTTTAAAAAAAAATAGAGAACACCAATATTGAGCAAAGGCCCACCTAATCCAGGATGACTTAATCACACCTTGATTACATTTGCAAGGACTGACAGCCTTTATCTGCGAAGTCTACATTTGTGGATTTAACCCACTGGGGGACGGAAATACTGGAAAAAAAATTCCATCTGTACTAAACATGTGCACACTTGTTTTCTTATCATTATTCCCTAAGCAATCCAGCACAGCAACTAAATTTACACTGCATTTACAGTTAGGTAACACACATAGTCTAGTGAAGTACACAAGAGGATTTGTGCAAGTACTATGCAAATACTACATCATTTTGTATAAGGGCTTGAACATCCTCAGGTTTTGTATCCATAGGGAGTCCTGGAACCCACCTTCAGACATGGAAGGGCTAATGAATTCCTAAATAAAGTCCCACTCAAATGCACTGGAGAATTGAGATGAGAACACTTTTGGAGAGGTGCAATCATTCTACCCACAACAGGACACCAGATTGTTCTTTTTTTTTTTTTTTTTTTAAGATATACTTATTTATTTGAGAGGCAGAATTAGAGACAGAGAGAAGGAGAGACACATACACACACATACAGAGAGAGAGGTCTTCCATTTGCCGATTTACTTCCCACATTGCCTTAACTGCCAGAGCTGGGCCAGAAACTAGGACTCAAACTGGTGCCCATGTGGGATACCAGCATTGAAGAATGTGGCTTTATTCACTATGCCACAACACTGGCCCCTGACTGGTATCCTCTTAAGAGAGAAATTTGGCCATAGATTAAGACACACAAGGAGAAAGCCAGGCGATGATGGAGGTAGAGACTAGTGTAGTGCACCTACAAGCTGACCACCTGCGAGACTTGTGGTGAAGACCTGGAACTAGGAAGAAGCTGGGGAGATGCTCCCCAGAGCCTTCAGAGAGCAGAGACCTGCCGACTCCTTGATTTCTGGCTTCTAACCTCCAGATTTGGAGAGAAGAAATCTCTGTTATTTTAAGTCATCCTGATTTCAGTAATTTGATAAGGCAAGCTAATCCAGGAAGTTAATCCACATTCCCTGAAGGCAAAACCATCCCCAGATCTTGTTATGAAAAGCCAGTTAGGATACAAACAAGGAGACTCAAACTCATTTCACCAAGGTTCTGTGGAATAGAGCAAGCTGAAACTTAAGTTTGCTTAAATAGCTTAAATTGCTTAAATAACTTAAGTAGCAGATACCCTTGAGTCTACAGCCATTGTGAGCTGCATCACTGCATACAGATATTCACACAGTGTGATTAAATAAGGGGCAGGCATGGTGGTACAGTAGGTTAAGCCTACTTGGGATGCTGGCATCCTGTGTTGGAGTACCCGTTTGAGTCCTGGCTCCTCTGCTTCCCATCCAGCTTCCTGCTAATCCATCCTGGGAGGCAGCAGATGATGCATCAAGTACTTGGGCCCCTGCCACCCACATGGGAAGCCCAGGTGGAAGTCTGAGCACCTGGTTTCAGCCTGGCACAGCACTGGCAGTTGTGGGCATGTGGGGAGTATACCAATGGATGGAAGATCTCTCTCTTTCTCTTACTTAGCCTTTCATGTAGACCAAAATTAATAAATATTGTTTTAAAAATTAACTAATAATTACTCAGGGAGAAGTAGGTTGAGATTTTTCTCTCATTTGTTAAAGCACATAGGTAGCATAAGTGACGACAAAATCACATGAAATCACCAAGGAAAACTAGGACATTTGGGAACTGTCTTTAGACTTCAATGTTGTTGCCAGGGCAGATTTGGGCAGCTAAACCCATGCCCACTTCTTTATACCATGGTGAGAGTCAGAACTCTGATAAAGAGAATAATTTTCATTTTGCTTTTTAGAGTAGCAGGGAAAAGAGTACATGCTTGTTCTTGTGTCTATATAGGAAATTCTTAATTTATTTTTCTTTCATATAGCTGTGCTAATTATCAATTTGTGACCCATCCGCTCCAAATTCACCCTTTCATACTTGCTGCATGATAAAGCACTGACTTTGGTGACCGTGGTGTTAAATGATGGCTCTAGTGGGCAAAGGAGGAATGTTTCAGGCATTGCTTCCTGATTCCCATGTGTTGTGCACTGAACAGAACTTGGCTTCCAAACTCATGCAGATGTTTAAACTCTGAAGTTAATGTGAAAGGTTGACAGGTTAAGCGTGGAGACTTGGTCTAATTACGGTGTCTGGAGGTGGGTCTGGTAGGAGGCCTTTAGGTCACGGGGGCCTTCCCCTCAGAAAGTGGTTCTCATGAAAGAGTCGGTTATTATTTCAGCTGCGCTCAGCCTAGATTTTTTCTCGGCTTCCTGGCTCACCATCTGATGGTTCTTCCATACCTGCTCTGCCACGGCCAACCTCCACTAGACACCAGACTAATGGGGCTGCCTAGTCCTAAACTGTGAACCTCCAAACTGTAAGGTGCCCAAATAAGCCTTTTCCTTTTCAGGAAGGTCCTTCACCTATTTTAGTTAAAGTAATGAAAAGCCCAGGTGTTTTTTGGTTTTTCTTGCTCTTTCTTCATGAGTGGTCAGGAGTACAGGCCTATGAGGACATCTAATGGTAGTATGACCGCAGCGTGTACACCAGATAGTCAGTCTTTTAATGACCCAACCCCCTCATTCCCAGTGACCAACTTCCTATGGTTTTCCTTATAGATATGCGGGAAGCTCTAAGCCATGCATCCATAGTGGTGCCCTAAATTCCTTCTGCACACCTGCCTGAACTACACCCTGGTCATCTACACCTTGGAGGACTGTTTCTTGGTTGCCCAGAGATTGTGGACTGTGCCTGGCCTGGGCAGCCCGCTTCTCTGCCATCCAGTATGCTGCAGCCACGTCTCCAGTGAGAGCTGACACCAGGCTCAGAGAGGGGGCCTCCCTCCAAGTTTACCTCTCCTTGATTATTCTCCCTTAGCTTTTAGAGTTATTTTTAACATTTTATTGTTTTGTTCCTATCAGAGCTTCATAAGATTTTGTACCAGACATCCACCGCCTAGAATACTGCTTTTTGATTTTACCTGGACTAATGCAGTTGTAGTTACTCTTTGACAAGAAGCAAAAATGCAGGGACTTCTTTTCTTACAAGACAGGGTCTTTGAACAAGTCTTTTGACGTCTGTTCGAATTTCCCTGATTGAAATCCATGAAGTGCAAGTGTTCATTAATGGTCTTGGGATCTGCCTGAGTGGCCCTCACCCTGCCCCAGATGCTGCAGTTGTCTCAGCTGTCTTTCCTCTGCAGCTTATCTGAACTCTCAAAGATTATGCACATACTCATGTGGCCGTTGAAAGACAAATTTTTATGGCAGTGAGAGTCTTCTCTGTGACTGGTAAGTTAAGGCATGCTAATCCTAAGAAAGATCATCTCTGTGTTTGTGTGACAGGTAACGTAAGGTGTAGCACATGGGAGGATAGTTTTAATCAGCTTGCTTGCTGATTATGAGAAGTAAATGAGATACTATAGATAAAATGCTCAACTTAACTGTGAGACATTGTGTGTGCTCAGTCATTGTGAGTTTTCTATTCACTCATTCATTTATCTATCTCAAACTCATTAATCAGCTACCATATATAAGGTGCTATTATTGGCACAGGGTATAAGGATGCTCTCAAAGAAGGAAGGAAACCTGGTCAGTCCCCTGTTTAGTAGTCAAAGTGTGAGAGACAGTCTCCCTCTGGGTTCTTTCCAGAGATATACACTTTAAAGTAAATGGAGTGCAAGTAATGATTTAGTAGTAAAATTTGTAACATTGAGATAATCACGTTTTCCAGTGTTAATTTTGGTGTGAGCTTTGAAAAGCCCAGGTTATTATTGTTGTTGATATAGATACCTTTTCTATAATTAGTTATGAGTATATTTTATAATTAGTTGTGAGTGTATTTAGTCACATTTGATATGTATCACCACATAGTAGGCTCTATGATAAATATTACGAATCAGTATGTAATTTAATCCTTACAGCTGTCTTTTAAAGTAAGCATTATTGTCTCCATTTTATAGATTATGAAGAGAGATTGAGAAAATTTTCTTTAGTCACTTGACAAACAAATTGAGGATCAGGTGTCAAATACAACTCCATATAACTCAAAAGTTCATGCTCTAAAATTTTTTAAAAAAGTTTTTAATTGAAAAGCAGAGAGACACAAAAAAATTCTAGAGACAGAGGTAGATAGATAGATAGATCAATTGATCATCCATATGCTTGTTCACGCCCCAAATGGCTGCAACAGCCAGGCTTGGCCAGATGGAAACCGGGTGCCCAGAACTTATTATGGGTCTCCATCTGAGTGACAGGGACCCAAGTACTTGGACCTTCACCTGCTGTCTCCACAGGGTGTATATAAACAGGAAACTAGAACTGGAAGTGGAGCTAGGACTCAAAACCAGGAACTCTGATATGCGACATGGTTTTCCAAGTGGCATCTTTTATTTTATTTTATTTTATTTTATTTTATTTTATTTTATTTTTTGACAGGCAGAGTGGACAGTGAGAGAGAGAGACAGAGAGAAAGGTCTTCCTTTTGCAGTTGGTTCACCCTCCAATGGCTGCCGTGGCCAGCGCGCTGCGGCCGGTGCATTGCACTGATCCGAAGCCAGGAGCCAGGTGCTTCTCCTGGTCTCCCATGTGGGTGCAGGGCCCAAGCACTTGGGCCATCCTCAACTGTACTCCCAGGCCATAGCAGAGGGCTGGCCTGCAAGAGGGGCAACCGGGACAGAATCTGGCGCCCTGACCGGGACTAGAACCTGGTGTGCCGGCACCGCAGGTGGAGGATTAGCCTATTGAGCTGCGGTGCCAGCCCCAAGTGGCATCTTAATTGCTGTGCCAGATACCCACCCCCAAAACTCATGCTTTTATCAACCACACCAAACTGCTTTCTTTTGTTGATTTACAGTTCACTTGTGCTAAGGACCAGACTGTTATTTCTTCATCCTTCCCCCACCACCCAAACTAATTCCTCAGTGTTATACTTGACCTTCTCTTCTCTAGACCAAGGCTACTTGAGGGTAGACACATCTACTGTTCACCAGTGAGTCCCCAGTTGTCGTGGTTATCTATTACTGCATGATGAAGCCACCCTAAAGATTAGTGCCTTATAGGAACAATTTGTAATTAAATCTCATAGTCCTGTGTGTTGACTGGGCTTAGTCGTCATTGTGGTTCTTTCTTGGGTTGCCTCCTTTGATTGCTGAAGGTTCAAATGAGCTGGATGTGCTTCCAAGATGGCTTCTTAATCATATGTCTAGTGCATGGCCTATTACAGCTGAGGACTGGTCAGGCATCTTTCCAACTCCATAGAATGTTTCCATGTAGCCAGCACAGTTTTCTCACAGCATGAGATACTTGCTATAAAAATACTGTCAGTTTTCCTCAGAGTCACTGTTCCAGGAGACTTGGGTGGAGACATTTTATGACCGAACCCTAGAAGTTACTCAGTATTATGTCTACCATATTCCATTGTGAGTCACAGGTCAACTGATTTTCAGTATGTGAGGTCATTACATAAGGGCCTGAATATCAGCAGGCTTCATGCAATGGGGACCATCTTTGGAGATTACATGCTCCAGAGGGGAGTCGGTAGTCTGCGAAGGGAGAGCCTCTTAGAGGAGAGGATATATACATGAGGATTCCAAGACAATGATTAGGAGTTAGCCAAGCAAATATATGTGGGGAAGAGAAAAGAGGAGGGAGGGAAGAGTTTTCCAGGCAGAAGACTTGTATGAAAACTCAGAGGGAAGAGGGGAGGGATGACAAGCATGGACTCTTCAAGTTCTACCACTTACTTGCAGGGGTCGGGTTCGGGAGACTTTGGACACTGATTTAACCTTTTGGTGTCTCAGTTTCCTCATCTGTGAAATGGAAATAATCCATAGTCATTACTGAGTAGAGTTGTAAAGATTAACTTCCTTGATCCATGTAGAGTTCTTTAGCACGATACCTAACGCATAGAAAACACTCAGTAAGTGGTGGTTGTCATTACTGAGCAGAGTTGTAAAGATTAACTTCCTTGATTCATGAAGAGTTGTTTAGCACAATACCTAATGCATAGAAAACACTCAGTAAGTGGCCATTGTTGCGATTATCAACACTGTAGAGGGAACCGTGGGAATGTAAATATGGCTGGAACATAGAATTCCAGTTGGGGAATGGTGAGATATGAGTCTGGAATGGTCCACAGGAGCCAGGTCATGAACGATGTTGTAAGTCACACATAGGTGTTTGAATTGTATCCTAGAGTAAATGAAGACAGGTTAAGCAGGGGGGAGTTTTCCAGATTTGAGGTTTTGGAAAGCCCGCTATACTAATGGTCTCTGCAGATGGGATGCATGAGGGAGGTGAAACCTGAGACAGAGAGGTCAGTTAGCAACTATCATGGTCAGCAAGGGACATGGTGGCCTGGCCCAAGGGTATGTATGTGATGGAGAGAGGTGTACTTGGTAAAGGTCACAGTGCTAGTTAGTGACAGAGCAGGCACTGGAGCTGCTGACTAGGTACACAGGAATTTCCTGCCAGGAAATTAACCTTTTATACTTGTTGATTTAGGCATGAGTTTCATATGTGTGATTTGATAGAGAAGTGGCTACAAGTGCCTGGGGAGAGGTGATTTTTCTGGGAGGTCTGGTTTTCATTTCCATTGCTTGGGCCTGCAGTTGCTAATAATAATAACTCATGTGTCCTGAGAATCCCTTCTCCAAGGGAAATGGGCAGAGTCATCCTTTTTGGAGGGGAGGGTTATCCCCCCACCATTGGTTTATATTTATGGGGTCCCAACCCATCTTCTCATAACTTCTTCATTTGTTCTCCTGTGGCTTGACTGGGAGTGTTTATTTGCCTTTTCTGACTTAATTGGGTTATAAACACTGGTAAGAGGTGATTGGCTGCTTCATTGCAGTGATGTTGGTCTTTCACACTGTTTCCCTCAAACATTCTCTGTGGACTAACACAGGTTGGTCACGGGGTTCACCTTCCTAGAAGGTCCAGGCCTGGATTCAGGTTGCTGTGTAGAGATGAGTGGAGAGGAACCCTATGGGGGAGTGGGCTTCTGAGGAAAGATGAAATGGCCAGGGTGTCTGCCAGCATCTTGGACAAAGAATGAGCATAGAGGTAGGGTTGGCATTTGGCTTAGCAGCTAATTCACTACGTGGGATGCCTGCATCCCATAGGGAGTACCTGTGTTTGAGTTCTGGCTTTACCCTGGATAACAGTTCCCTGCTAATGTGCACCCTGGAAGGTAGATGATAACTCAAGTAGTTGGGTCCCTGTCATCCATGTGGGAGAGACCTGGATTGAGTTCCTGGTTCCTGGCTTTGGCCTGGCCCAGCCTCAGCTGCTGGGAGGCATTTGGGGAGTGAACCAGTGGATAGGGGCTCTCTGTCTCTGTCTGCTTCTCAAATAGGATGAATTAAAAGCATTAAAAAAAAAAAAAAAGAAAAAGAAGAATGAGGCTGTGGTGTTCTCGTCCACTACTTGAGGCGACACGGAAAGTCTCCTGGGATCTCTTTGCTTGTCCGCAGGCATCCCGGCTTGTTCCTGCTTCCCTAGGGGGATTTAATGGTTAGAGTTTTATATGTTCTTCAAAGCTCAGCTCAGGTTCCAGCTCTGTGGGAAGACTTCCCTCACCATTCTGGGCCTTGTGGGGCACCCACCCATCACTCATCTTCTGTGGCCTTTGAAGAGACGCAGAGGAAGAGCGGTTGCCACATACCTCAGTGCCCACTCCCACATGGTGTCGTGTTGTCTAATGTGGTACTGCCCTCAACACCTCACAGCTTTGCTAAAGCCCCCTGACGGTTTTCCATTCCTTCTGTATCCCCATGATACCTCTCAGGCAACCCCTGCCGGTTGGCAGATCCAGAAATGGAAGACTTTGCCACTTTATAGCTTGGGCAGAGGAGGAGGAAGGGTGAAGCCATCTGCCAGGACTGTAAAGCTTGGTATTCATTCAGGAGTGAGCCAGCGACTGTCCTGGGGTTAAACATTTCACAAACATCCGCAAGACATCAACAAACCCTGGGGTAGGTCCTATTATTCCCATTTTAGAGATGAAGAAACTGAAGTTTGCCATTTGAATGAATCCACCACAATTAGGTGCCAAACACAGAAGGAAAACCCAGCCTGTCTCACCCTAACATAGTTAAACTGCTTCTTGCTTTTAGTACTTTCTATAGTGTGTTACATGTTTCCCTACCTGGCTCCTTTACAAATTAGACTATTAGGTTTCTTTTTCTTATTTTATATGAAAGATGGAGATTGATTCCCCATCTGTTGGTTCACTTCCCAAATGCTAGTAACAGCTAGGGTTGGGCCACCCCAGAGCCAGGAGCCTGGAATCAATCTGAGTCTCCCATGTGGGTGGCAGGGGCCAAAGTACTTGAGCCGTCACCTGCTGTCTTCCAAGGTGTGCATTAGAAGGAAGCCAGGTCAGAGGTGAAGGAGCTAGGACTTGAACCAGGTTCTCTGATGTGGATAGGGAGAGTCCCAAGTGGAGTCCTGGTAGTTGTGCCACATGCCCACCCCTCTGTTATCTTTTCTATGTTTTATGTTTATTTTAATCATGGCCTAGCACAGAAACTGAGGCACAGTTGGTGATGGATGAGTGACAGTAACTAAATGTCAAGTGAATGAAGAACTTCTTCCAGGGCAGCAGCACTGCCTCTCTGGAGAGACTAGACTGCCTCCCCCTTTCAGAGCAGGATCTCATGGGAGTCTCCTCTCACCTCCAAGTGACACCATCAGGCACCAGGTGAGAGGAACAGTCTTTCTTCCTTGCTCCCTTTGGAAGCCCCACACTAGGAATGGGTGTCTCCTGAGCAGATAGCTCCTCTGTGGAGTCTCCTTAGCCCAGCAGGGCCAGTGCCTGTCTTCTGGCTCTCTCTCTCTGTCTCTCTCTGTCTGTCTCTCTCTCTCTGGCCAGGTCTGTGACCTTGGCCAGTGATTCAACCTTGGTCAGCCTCTAGGTCTTTCCTGTACAGTGGAGATACAAGTAATGTCCACTCCATCCAGTGGTTCTGAGGAATGCATGAGAAAATGTGTGCATAGCCTTCATCTCAGGGTGCTGTGAATGGCAGCTTCCATCACTGGCTTTTTGAAAGTCTGAGATTGGGATGTGAAAGTCAAAGAGTAATAATATCAGGCACTGTCGGGTGCTCTGCCAGTCCGTCTCCCAGGGTTCATTCATATTAGTGGGAAGCTGGAGTCACTAGCAGAGTCAGGACTCAAACCCAGGCACTCCAGTATAGGATGCAGATGTCCCAAATAAGGGTCTTTCTGCCAGGCTGAATACCTTCTATAGCATTCACATTTTAAAACAAGAATGGTTTTGAACCCTAAGACAGACAACAGGCTTCTGGTAAGAGATAGGGAGGTTGGATGGGCCTTCCCGCTGGAGCTCATGTCAAAGGCTGCCTTCCACTGAGCTAGGGGTGAGAGGGAACAAACTTTCCTTATCCAACCTCTGTGCTCAGCCATCTCCTGCTCTTCAAGTGACCCCCATCCCTTCCCACCAGGGTGTTTGCCATTGCAAATTGTGTTGCTCACTGGAGAAGGGGCAGTGCCCTGCACATTGTCCACCACAGCTCCCTGTCCCATCCAGGTCTCCCACATGAATGGTAGGGACCCAAGTACTTGAGCCACCCCCTGCTGCTTCCCAGGATCTGCATTAGCAGGAAGCTGGAGTCAGGGGCTGGAGCCAGGCATGGAACCCAGTCACTCTGGATATGAGACCTGGGTGTCCCAATGAGCATCTTAACCACCCGGTTAAAGATTCATTCTCACAGGCAATTTCTACTGTGAAAAGCTTTCCTACTTCTCTATCCTTCCAGGAGAAATTGCCCTTTCTTTTGAATTCCCAGGTTATTTGCAGCTTTGCACATGTCACTGTACTGTAATCATGTCCTTATACATGTGTGTCTCCTGTTAGACTGCGAAGGCCTTAAGGACAGGGAAAACTTAATTTACATCCTTTTCTCCAGAGTGTGGTTCCTGATAGGCCAAGCAATGTTGCTTGGGTTCATGAGTGAGCATCTGATTAAGCCCAATTACTACTGCCTTAAATTACATGTGTGTAATGTATGTCTACTTATGCTATCTATGTATGTGTGTGTATGTGCATATCCGCTTAAAACTGTTCTATCTTGTTGGCTCTCCTCACTCCAAGCAAATCCAGCCATGAAGAAACAGTGAGTGAACACCAAAGGGACAAGACTAAACAAGCATTGGTCCCATCCTAGGATTTCCTGCTTAGCTAAATGCCCTGGAGTAGCTTACACAATGACTCCCACGGGCCACCAGAGCAGCCCACAGGCGAAAGCCGAGGTGGGCAGAGGGCCCTCCCCTTCACTGTCACCTGCAGATGGCAACAGAAAAGGAACTTCATTTCTTTTTGTGACTACAAATTAGTTCCATTTGTTCTGTTTCCAAGTATTTTAACATCCGCGGGCTAATCTTACAACTTAAACCTGAGAAGCAGTTGTGAACCCCTTGAAAATCTCAAGAAGATGTGAAACTTCTCCCCTGAAAACTGTCAAGAGGTAGAAGCTTTCCATGGTCTCGGGAGTTCGGGAGCCTCCTCTCTAGAGACCCTGAGTTGCCAGCTTAGCACAGTGCCC
This sequence comes from Oryctolagus cuniculus, assembly GCF_051225735.1. Taxonomy (NCBI): domain Eukaryota; kingdom Metazoa; phylum Chordata; class Mammalia; order Lagomorpha; family Leporidae; genus Oryctolagus; species Oryctolagus cuniculus. Next base: position 110,752,978 of record NC_142875.1, read on the forward strand.
TGCTCATGCTAAGTGCTGAGTATCAGTCGCTGCTCCAAACTGCGCTGAGTAATGATGCTTGCCAAACAGAGATAGTCTTGTAAAAGTGGAACAGGTTGATAAGAGAAAAATTCCACCACGTCTTAAATTTAATTACAAGAACCAGGGGTCAGAGGGGAAGAGAGAGGAGGAAAGTTAATCAGTTAACAGGGGCCCATCAAATCAAAGGGCAGCGATTCTACATCCCTGAACCTGTGTTAAAACCTTGACTCAGAGATCTGAGGCAACTGACACCCCCACTTCCAGCACATCCTGCTTACGACCCCAACCAGGTGCCTCCCGCTCTGGACGGTCCTCCTTTCCCAGAACTGTCCCTGCTTCATGCCACCCCATCCCCTTAGGTGCAGTGTAAAAAAATTACACTTTTCTTCCCTCCTTTTTGTTATAAAGACTTTTAGCTCTGTGTCCAGGGGCCAGATTTCCAAATGTTACCTAGCTTTGCTATGGGAGTTTGTGTCACGACCTGGTCCTTTTGCAGAGATTCCTTGGTCTCAAGAGTTTAACAAAGTGAATGTCTGATAACACAATTCAAGCTCTTCCTGTTGACCAAAACTAAGCTAAACTAAATTTTCTTCCTTCCCTGGTTTGTGAGTGTTTTTATATTTACCACAGCATTGGCCTTTTGGTTCTGCTAACACACCCTGGGGAGTTGGTCCATTAAAACCTGTCTGTCCTATAAGCCTTACTGTGAGTATGCCTGTCAGCCCCTTCCCGCCAGGGGACAGTTGGTTCAGATAATGAGTCCAAAGCAGGTAACTGAGATAAAGAAGGTGTTCTTCAGATGTTGTTAGGGTGAAAAGAAAAAAGAGGAGCAGGTTGGGGTTGGGAAGGTGTTCAGAGGACAGAGGGATGGGGAAGGCTGGGGATTGGAGGGGTGGGAGCAGGGAGAAGGGGCCGGAAGCCCAGGACTGACCGCTTCTCCTTCCAGCCTACTCTGGCCTAGAGTGAGCTGGTCTACTAGAAGCTTTTTTTTTTTTTTTTTTTTTTTTTACAGGCAGAGTGGACAGCGTGAGAGAGAGAGAGACAGAGAGAAAGGTCTTCCTTTTGCCATTGGTTCACCCTCCAATGGCCGCTGCGGCCAGCCCACCGCGCTGATCCGAAGGCAGGAGCCAGGTACTTATCCTGGTCTCCCATGGGGTGCAGGGCCCAGGCACTTGGGCCATCCTCCACTGCACTCCCTGGCCACAGTAGAGAGCTGGCCTGGAAGAGGGGCAACCGGGACAGAATCTGGCGCCCCAACCGACCAGGACTAGAACCCGGTGTGCTGGTGCCACTAGGTGGAGGATTAGCCTGTTGAGCCGAAGCGCTGGCCGTACTAGAAGCTCTTAAGATCACAAGTGAGCCGGCACTCTGACTGATACCCAATACGGCATACCCTTTGACAGTTTTGTTCTGCATCTTCAAATGTGTACAGATACCATCATGGCACTGAACATGGATTGTAGAAAACAAGCTGAATGGAGACTTTTGCCCAGAGAAGCCAGCTTGGCCTCCAGGAAGTCAGTCGGGCAGCTATTTTCACTTGGGGAAGGGATGTTAAGGGAGGAGGGTTAGCCCTTGCCAAACCCAACAGTCTAAAAAGCAGACTGTTTAGCTCAGGACGGCCGTGGGGCAACACCAGCTGCAGTGAGCTCAGCTGGGTGTGGCCTGCAGGGAGGCCCGGGCAGAGTTCTCTGGGGGAAAGCTGCCAGGGGGCACAGCCCCCAAGGTCAGGCCCATACTGGGCTCTAAGAGCCCCTGGGGCAGAGGGATGCAGCGGAACATCTCTTGTCTCGGGGTTAGGGGCTGGGCTGGTGGTGCTGCTCTTAAACCCTCAGCTTCTTCAGCTGTAAAATTGAAGATAACATCGACTTTGAAGAGTTCCTGCAGATAAACAATGAGGCAAAACAAGCGTAAGTGTAAAACTGTAAAAACTCAGGATTTCAGATGTCACATGTCATTATCATGAAAAAGAAATTAAGCCAGTTAGAAAGAAACTATTTCAGAGGTGAGCATTTGGCCCTTCCAGTTAAGACACCCATGTCCCATTTCAGGGTGCCTGGGATCAGTTCCTGACTCTGGTTCCTGACTCCACCTTCCCAATCCAGACTCTGGAAGGCAGTGGGTCAGGGCCCAAGACAGCTGGGTTCCTGCCACCCACATGGGAAAAACCTGGATTGACTAGCTTCTAGCTTTTAGCCTGGCCCAGTCCTGGCCATTGCAGGCATTTGAGGAATGAATCAACAGAAAGAGGTTCTCTCTTTTTCTGCCTGTCAAATAAGTAAATCAATAGATATGTGAATAGATGTTCCTTCTGATCAGTATTCCATGATGTATTTTAGTGAGAAAGAGAGAAAAAAAAAATCCTCCATCTATAGATGTAGAATAATTTTTGCAGGAAGCTTTAAGCAAAATGCTAAAGTGGGGAAATACTTGTTTCCTGGGGCTGCCTGGGCCCTTGTCAGTCCTTTTGTGGAATGTCTCTCTGCACCCTTTATGTCCCTGGTAGTGGCTCAGGGACTCTAAGAGCTGGGTGTTCCCCTGAAGGAAGACCTGAACTGCATGGGCAAGTGCAAATGTGAGGGCAGACAGGTCGGTGGTGCTGTAACCCGCCTTCCCCCTATGGATCCCTCCGACAAATGATGACAGCTCAGGATGTTTTCCCAAGGAAAATGCTCACACCTTTCTGGCAGTGATGCAGAGGAATTCTCAACTGTCTTTGCATCCCAGTTTGTGTGTGTACATGTGTGTGTGTGTGTGTGTGTGTGTGTGGTCTGTGACTCCTGGTGTCTTAGTTAGCTGGGGCTGCAATAGCAAAATATCGCAGACTTGGTGGCTTAACAACCGAGACTTATTTTCTCCTAGTTCTGGAGGTTGGGAGCCCATGGCCAGGGAGTGGCCTCTGGTGAGGGCTTCCTTTCCTGTTTATAGGCAGCAGTGATCTTTCTGAGTATTCCCAGAGCCTCTTCTCTATGTAAGAGGAGAGGGGGAGAGAGAGAGGTAAGGAAGAGAGGAAGGGAGGGAGAGAGAGAGACCTCATCTAACATAATCACCTCCCCAAAGCTCCTACTCATGACATCATAACATCAGGGTTGGGGCTTCAACATGTGAATTTGGTGGGGGGTCAATTGCACCAGGTTACAACCCCCATAATACAGAAGGTAGAGACCTTGCTGATCTCTGAGGGCATCTACAAAGTTTCTTCCTTTTTGATGGTGGTTGTGACTGGGAATAAGAAAAAAAAATTGTAGGATTAAAAAAAATGGAGGATGGCTAAGAATTTGCTATCTAAAATTATATTCTTAGATAATAAATGATGTAAGGATGAGGGTGATGGCTGGAGAAGGAGTCTAGAGACTGGGTTCTAGTCCTGGTTCACCAGTCGACCAGCACTAGGGCCTATGATTTGTCCCTTGGTCTCCCGGAACCTCAGTTATCTCCTATTGACCCCATGTCATGGGTCAGATACTGTGGTGTGTTTTCTCCCCTCCTCCTAAATTCAACAATCTATTTAATATGACTGCAAATCAAGTATTATTATTTACATTGTACAGATAAGGAAACTGAGTCATAAAAAGGTTAAATAACTGATCAGCAGCCACATAGCTAAAGAATGAGCTGCAACTGGCATTCACTTCTCCAACTCTGGAATTTTGTTGTACACGGTTGTCTTGACATTATGATTGTGCTGTGAGAATTATACAGGACAAAGTGTAGCTAGGCTTTTGAAAACCGTGATGCATTCTCTCTCTTTTTGTATAGATACACACACACACACACACACACACCACACACGAGAGCCATGCTTCTCCACAAGGGAAGAGAAAAATTCTCATAGGTCTCAATTTGAAAAATGTTTCTCAGGGGATCTAGGACATGCTTTGGATGTGGGAAACCAAGTAGTCACACTCAGAAATCTCTAGGCCTTCATCCTCAAAAGGAGGAAGGTGGCTTGGTTCTCTCCCCCTTTGCCTGCAGTCTTCTTTTCTCAATACTCACCTTTGTCAAAGCCTGTTTACATTGTTCCCTCCCAAGGCCGCACCCACTGGCTTCGTGTGAAGATGTTTCGAGCAGTCGTGGTTTGGGGTAGTCCAAGGAAAATGAGGAAATGGCTAGCAGGTGAGGCACACTAACACCCTTGTTCTGCTGCCCACTGCTGCCGGCTAGGGTGGCTGAGGAGCGGCCACCACAGGGTGTCCCTGACGGTGGGGTCCTGGCGAGATTCCTAAGCACCAACCCCATCTCCCCATAGGAGTTTCACTCTGGGCTTGGGTTTGTGTTGTCCTCAGAGTTGGCTGGTTTATCAGATGGCAGCCAGTGTCCGCTGGTGCCCCTGGGCCATCTCTGGGACGAGGACAGACCCAGACTCAGATATAGCCTAGGGAATGGAAAGCAGCACAGGGACCCCTCCCATTCCACCCATGTGGGACTCTGGCCCTGGCCCTTTTGGCTGTGTTCCTTGGGATTCCCCCAACCCACTGAATAGACTGAGCACCCAAAGAAACAGGAAGTACAAGGTGGCTATCTGTGGAGCTTCCAACCCAGGAGAGGAGACCAAGGACACTTTGATGCAAAGGCAATTTGTTGGTCTGGATGAGGCCTGCTGGTTATGTATTTATTTATGAGGCAGAGAGAGAGGCAGACAGAGAGATAGTTAAACAGCTTCTGTTCACTGGTTCAGTGCCCAAATGTCCACAATGGCAGAGGCTAAGGCTGAAGTGGGGAGATAGGAATGCAATCCAGGTCTCCTATGTGAGTGGCAGGGACCCAGTTACTTGAGCTATCACCTGCTGCCTCCCATGGTCTGCACTGGCAGGAAATTGGAGTCCAGAGCCAGAGCTGGGAATCAAACTCAGATACTCTCATGTGGGATGTGGGTGTATTAACCGCTAGGCTTAAATCCTTGGATGATGCTGTTATTCATTGACTTAGTTTTATCCAAAGCAATAATGCTATCAAGTTATACAAGTTTGTAAAGAAAATGCATGAAGTTGCTGTGGATTCGTTCTGAGAGGAGGAGTGTGGTGGGGGCAAGAGGCGCGGAGTCACCACACAGACCCTGGGAGGTAGGTGAAAGTGTGCCAGGGCCAGAGGCGAGCAGCCTGCAGACTCATTTATTTCAGTTGGTACAGCAGCTTAAATAGCCAAGGCATTCAATCTGGTCCAGAGGCAGTTTATGCCCTAACCAATCACAGCCTGTTGCCAGGCAGTATCCGAAGCCATCCAATCACAGCCTGTTGCCAGGCAGGCTCTGTTGCCAGGTGGGTTTCGAAGCCATTCCTGAGTAAGTGATGCTAGCTTGCCAGCAGCCATCTTGGCATGGCCTTCTCATTCCACCACACATGAATAGTTCTTAGTTCCTTTGCACTAAAGGGGGAGCTGGCACACAGTAAGGCCTTGAATCAGTGTTTGTTCTTACATCTTCCTTCCTTGTTATTTCTCCTGATGTAGCTCAGGGAATCATGTTGGAGGCTATATTAAAAAATATACTGCACTCATATTTGAAAAACAAAAAAAAAGAACACCCTCTGTCTAGTCTGTATTGGAAAGCCAAATATTTCCACTGCATGCCAGGGGAGAATGGACTTTATTTAATGACCCTCTTATCTTGGTAGGAATATTTTTTCTGGGTTTTACTGTCTCACTGAGTACAATTTAGGCAAGTCACTTTTTTCCCGCTATGGATCTTAGCCCAGCCCACCCCTTAGAAACAGGGAGATGTAGATGTGTAGGAAGCAAATTCATTTGAAAACAATTTCAGAAGTGAAAGGGTTCCTTGCCTCCCTAAGTTGAAACTCTGGAGCACCCCATCAATGCAATGCTCTCACCATATTTTATTTGCTGGAGGATAAATTCTGTGGCTTGAAGGTAGAGGAAGGCATTTGTGTTTCTATAGTGGGAATCTAAATGAATCATTCATTACCTGTGAACAGTTGTGAAAAAAACCTGTGACTTCAAACTTGTGGAAGATAATACCACAGACGATAAAAGCAAGATGGGAAAAGTTGAGGGTTGGTGTTTGATGCAGTGGCTTAAGTTGCCTACTTGAAACATCTGCATCCCATATTGGAGTGCCTGGTTAAAGTCCTGGCTATTCTTCTTCTCAACCAGCTTCCCGCTAATGCACATCCTGGGAGGCAGCAGATGATGGCTCAGGTATTTGAACGCCTGTCATCTACATGGGAGATGCAGATGGAGTTCCAGGCCCCTGGCTTCTGTCTGGCCCTGCCCCAGCTCTTGTGGAATTTTGGGAAGTGAACTAGCACATGGAAGATTCTCTCTCTCTCGCTCGCTGGCTCGCTCTTTGTTTCTTTGCCTTTAAGTAAAATGAAAGTAAATAAATAAAATTTGGAAAGTATGGGAGAAGTCATTATTTATGCTCTTGTGAAATTTTCCCTGTTTGGGTACATGATAACTGATTTATTCCAAACTACTCTAGGCATTGGCAATTTCTATGTTAATCTCTGACTCTTTTTTTAAATTTTTAAAATTTTTTTATTTGAAAGAGTTACAGAGAGAGGTAAAGACACAGAGAGAGGTCTTCCATCCACTGGTTCACTCCCCAGATGGCTGCAACGGCTGGAGCTGCACCCATCCGAAGCCAGGAGCCAGGAGCTTCTTCCGGGTCTCCCACGTGGGTGCAGGGGCCCAAGGACTTGGGCCATCTTCTACTGCTATCTCGGGCCATAGCAGAGAGCTGGATTGGAAGAGGAGCAGCCAGGTCTCCAACCGGCACCCATATGGGATGCCGGCACTTCAGGCCAGGGCTTTAACCTGCTGTGCCGGCCCCATCTCTGACTCTTACTATTTGATGTGACTCCAAACTCCTGCTTCAACATGAAAGCATAGTTTGTTCCTCAGTATTCTAGGGGAATTGGCTCCGGGACCCCCTGGACAGAAAACTTAAGGGTGCATACTGTTTGCCTGTAACTATGCAATCCTCTTGTGATGGTTAAGCCATGTCTAGATTACTTATAAGACCTCATGCAGACTCTGCCTCTTCTCCTGGCCGTAGCATTCCTCTTTGTTTTCTCTCTGGTCATCTCCTTCTCTGCCTCTTCTCATCTTTCTTGCTGTGCTGCTCTGCGGCCGAATCCTCTCCAGTCCGCGCCTTTCTTCGTCTGCCTGCGCTGCTCCATTTCTCTCCAGCCGCCGCCTCCACTGCTACACCAACGCCCCCCTGTGTTGTTCCCACAGCCTATGGCCCAGGCTGCCTTGGGTATTTCTGCTCAAGTTAACCACATCCCTCTTTTTTTTTATTTTTTATTTTTTAAGATTTATCTATTTATTTGAAAGGCAGAGTTACACAGAGGCAGAGGCTTAGAGAGAGGTCTTCCATCTGCAGTTCACTCCCCAGATGGTTGCAATGGCTGGAGCTGTGCTGATCCGAAGCCAGGAGCCAGGAGCTTCCTCTGGGTCTTCCACATGGTGCAGGGGCCCAAGGACTTGGGCCATCTTCTACTGCTTTCCCAGAGAATTGGATTGGAAGTGGAGCAGCTGGAACTCGAACTGGCACCCATATAGGATGCCACACTGCAGACGGCAGCTTTAACCCCTAAGCCACAGTGCAGGCCCAAACCACATACCTCTTTAAAAATTCTGCCAAGAAAAAGAAGACCCCATTATCTCACAGTGAACTTTCTGACTAAGTATACAACTACCCAGAGGGCCTAGAAGAAGTGCTGAATGGAGAGCAGTTCAACTTCAACGCTGAGCCACCTTGGGAACCTAGCTGATGATGGGGGGGTAGGGCTTCCATCTCCTAACTTGTTCATTTTGTTGCATATTTTAAAGACCCAGACATAGGCGTGGTAGCCCATCTCTTATTTTTACTGGCTTATGACTTTCAGCTTTGTGGAATACAGCTGAGATGAAAGGAGTTATTAACTATGCAGACTACTCCATTGGCCTGTTGGATGAAGGAAAAAACCTTGGAAATGTTATTGATAATTATGTATATGAACATACCCTGACAGGGAAAAGTGCATTTTTTTTTTTTTTTGTTGCACAAGATCTTGGAAAGATCGTGAAGAAACATAATCAATGGCAGAATGTGGTGGCTCAGATAAAGCCGTTCTATACAGTGAAATGCAGCTCTGTTCCAGCTGTACTCAAAATTTTGGCAGCTCTTGGACTGGATTTGCTTGTTCCAGTAAAAATGAAATGACTTTAGTGCAAGAATTGGGTATGCCACCAGAAAACATTATTTACGTAAATCCTCACAAGCAGGCACCTCAGATAAAATTTGCTGCAAAAGTTGGAGTGAATATCATGACGTGTGACAATGAAATTGAATTGAAGAATATTGCCCATAATGATCAAATGCTAAGGGCTTACTACATGTTGCAGCAGAAGATAATATTGGAGCTGAAGAGGGTAACATGAAGTTTGGCACCTCACTGAAGAACTGTAGGCATCTCTTGGAATGTGCTAAGGAACTAGATGTGCAAAATTGGGGTTAAATTTCATGTTTCAAGTGCTTTCAAAGAATCTCAAGTATATGTCCATTCCCTGTCTGATGTATGATATGCTTTTGACATGGCTGGAGAATTTGGCTATTCAGTGAGCATGTTAGACCTGGGTGGACGCTTCACAGGAACTGAGTTTCAATTGGAAGAAGTTAATCATGTTATCAGCCCTCTGTTGGATGTCTGGTTTCCTGAAGGATCTGGTAATAAGATCACTTCAGAACCTGCAAGCTACTGTGTGTCTTCTGCATTCACACTTGCAGTTAATATCACTGCAAGGAAAGTTGTTGAAAATGGTAAGCTTTCCTCTCGAGTAGAAAAAACCAGATGTGATGAAGCAGCCTTCCTGTATTATATGAATGATGGTATTTATGGTTCTTTTGCAAGTAAGCCATCTGAGAACTTAAAAGCCATTCCAGAGGTTCACAAGAAATGCAAGGAAGATGAGCCTCTGTTTACAAGCAGCCTTTGAGGTCCATCCTGTGATGAGCTGGATCAAATTGTGGAAAACTGTCTTATTCCTGAGCTGAATGTGGGAGATTGGCTTATCTTTGATAACATGGGAGCAGATTCTTCCCATGAGCCATCTGCTTTTAATAATTTTCAGAGGCTTAGCTATTTATTAAATGATGTCATTCAGTGATTGGTATGAGATGCAAGATTCTGGAATTACTTCAGACACAATGACGAAGAACTTCTTTGCGCCTTCTTGCATTCAGCGGAGCCAAGAAGACAGCTTTCTCACTGAAGCGTAAACAGGCACTAATGCTTCTTTAGATGTGAAGTTGCAGGTTAATCTTGTCTGGTTTACATTCCAGTGTCAGGGGGAGAAATTTAGACAATCTTATTTGGTAATTATCTTGGAAACAAAAATGATTAGTAATAGCCAGTTGGGACTAGACGAAATCAGTTTTCATCTATAATTCATTGAGGGTAATGGGAGGTTTAGATAATGTATCCAGATTTCAACTTACCAGTTTGTCCTACTACCCCTAAGCATTTAAAATAAAATAATGCAACAAAATGGATGACTTAGCAAAGATGGAAGCCCATTAACTGGGTTCCCCATTAAACCGTTTACATACAAGTACACAGTTTTTATACTAAGAATTCGTGTTTAAAAGTCTTGTAGGGCCGGCGCCGTGGCTCACTTGGTTAATCCTCTGCCTGCAGCGCCGGCATTCCATATGGGCGCCGGGTTCTAGTCCCGGTTGCTCCTCTTCCAGTCCAGCTCTCTGCTGTGGCCCGGGAGGGCAGTAGAGGATGGCCCGGGTGCTTGGGCCCCTGCACCCGCATGGGAGACCGGGAAGGATCACCTGGCTCCTGGCTTCAGATTGCTGCAGCTCCGGCCGTAGCGGCCATTTGGGAAGTGAACCAATGGAAGGAAGACCTTTCTCTCTGTCTCTCTCTCTCTCACTGTCTATAACTCTACCTGTCAAATAAATATTAAAAAAAATTAAAAAGTAAGTCTTGTAAAGTTGAGGTCTTTCATCCAGATATCAAATGTCAGTGGAAGATGACCAGTGTGACTTCATTAGATATGTCTAATGTATTTAGGATGTATAAATTTGTGCTTTGAACTGTGGTTTAATAAATGTAAAGTTACATCATAGTGTTTGTTGTATTTGACCTAATGTAACCCTTGTGTGGTTGCAATAAAATTTTGTGTAGATTTTACTGTTTTTTCAGGCTAAAACTTTGGGGAAGGGGCTAGCTAGCAAAGGTAGTCTTGGAATAGATGTGTATATGGACTTTGTCGAAGGTTATTTTTCTTTATAGCCCATTCTAAGTTTAGTTTGGCTCAGAACTTTTCAGTTATTTAATTAGTAATTTAAAGTGGTAAATCATTGTGAAGCTCAGGTTCATTATAGAGAGCTGATGTGCAGTAGTAGGTGTGATGTTTAACAATTCTAACACCAAAAATGTTTATCTTGCACAAGCCAATTGTAATCACTAGGTGTTTTTGTATAGAAAGGTTGCATAGAGTACCTTAGTAAATTCTTTGAATCACACATCTTTTGGCTGAAGTGGAAGATTCTGTTAAATACTTTGGATAATTGTTGAGGGAAGGAAATAAAATTGTAGAAAACTGCAGAGCACTAAGACTTAAAGAAGGGCTACATCTCTAACCAGAAACCTAATGCTGTTTTGCAGGGATATTTAAATTCATAGTGGGTGGTGGGGTAAAGCACACTTACTTTCAGTCATTTCAAGTTTAGGCCTTTTTTAAAATTTTTTGACAGGCAGAGTGGACAGTGAGAAAGAGAGACAGAGAGAAAGGTCTTCCTTTTCCGTTGGTTCACCCCCAAGTGGCTGCTGATCCGAAGCCCGGAGCCAGGTGCTTCTCCTGGTCTTCCATGGGGGCGCAGGGCCCAAGGACTTGGGCCATCCTCCACTGCACTCCCGGGCCACAGCAGATAGCTGGACTGGAAGAGGAGCGACCGGGACTAGTACCCGGCGCCCCAGCCAGGACTAGAACCCAGGGTGCCGGCGCTGCAGGTGGAGGATTAGCCTATTGAGCTGCGGAGCCAGCCAATTTAGGCCTTTTTTGGTTTTGGTTTGAACTATTCTCTTAGTTTCTTAATTCCCATTTGTTCAGCTTAGTAATTACTTTTAATTCTTTTTATACTAAAATTTTATGGTGGTTAGGGGAAGGGAGTTAGCGTCATTAACCTGACAGTTGTTGCTGGGAATTTGCTTTGTTCATTGCTAATACATTTTAATCCTAGATCTCAGAATCACAATAGTAGTAAACAACAAGGGTCATTTTTTTCCTATCTTACTCTATGTTCAGATGTGAAATTTCTGCCTCCCAAGAGGAAATGTGACTTCACTTTGGTGCCAACAGACAGAAAATTCTACCTATGCTACATAGGAGAAGTTTGGAATGCACTTAATAGCTGGTTTTTGCACCTGATTTCAAGGTGGAAAGAAATTAATCATGAATCTCTAATAAATTTCAATCTCAAACCAGTCGGTGTTTACTATTTTTGATTTGATTATGCCTATTTGAATTTCATGGATTCTATTAGAAAAGAAAATTAAGACCTCAAAGTCCTTGGCATTTAATTGCCTTGGACTTTTCCAACGTGTAATATTTATGGGGTTTTATGCAAAATTCCAAGCTGCATTACAATATATTTTTTTTAAATCATAACAAGGAGGGGGAATTATTTCCTGCCTTCTTTACGCATACATTGTTGTGGTCCAGAAATGCCAAACCTTTAAAAAGATGGTACAGCTTGGGGCCGGTGCTGTGGTTTAGCTGGTAAAGCTGCTGCCTGCAGTGCCAGCATCCCATATGGACGCCGGTTCAAGTCCTGGCTGCTCCACTTCCAATCTAGCTGTCTGCTATGGCCTGGGAAAGCAGTAGAAGATGGCCCAAGTCTTTGGGCCCCTGCACCTGCAGGGGAGACTGGAAGAAGCTCCTGGCTCCTGGCTTTGGATTGGCTTAGCTCTGGCCATTGTGGCCATCTGGGGAGTGAACCAGTGGATGGAAGATCTCACTCTCTCTCTCTCCCCTACTCTGCCTCTGCCTCTCAGTAACTCTGCCTTTCTAGATTATTTATTTATTTATTTATTTGACAGAGTTTACAGACAGTGAGAGAGAGAGACAGAGAGAAAGGTCTTCCTTCTGTTGGTTCACTCCCCAAATGGCCGCTACGGCTGGAGCTGCACCTATCTGAAGCCAGGAGCCGGAGTCTCTTCCTGGTCTCCCATGTGGGTGCAGGGGACCAAGCACTTGGGCCATCCTCCACTGACTTCCCAGGCCACAGCAGAGAGCTGGACCGGAAGAGGAGCAACCAGGACAGAACCCAGTGCCCCAACCGTTACTAGAACCTGGGGTGCCAGCGCTGCTGGTGGAGGATTAGCCAAGTGAGCCGCGCCGCCGGCCCCAAATGACTTTTATATAGTAAAATGAACTGTAAAGCTAACTTGTATATGATTCTGAATACTACAGATAAAATGTTAAAAAAAAAAAAGGCCTCATGCAGTGTAATGCTGTGTAAGCAGTTGTTATGCTATATTGTTTAGGATATAATTAAAAGGAAAAAAGTCTGTACTTGTTTAGCACAGATGCATTTTCAGGGAATATTTTCCGTCTGTGGTTGGAATCCACAGGTGCAGAACTGATGGATGTAGAGAACCAGTTGCATTCCGGTCTATCCAATTCGACCACATTGGTGAAAAAAGCAAAAATCCAACAGGGAAGTACCTTTCTAGTTCTATTGGGAAAAATAGGAGGTTATAATATTTTATGGAGTAATCCCATTATCAAAACTTAGCATATATCTGATCCTATAAGCCTTTAAAATGTCCCAGAAATTTGATGCTTTGGTCTCTCTGAACTGCCTGCCTCTTGTACTTTGCATAGCATTAAAACTGTTGGGTTGTCTACATCATCTCACCTTTTATTTTGATAAGAACCCTAGATTTTTCTAGGTGGCAAACATAAAACACATATTTTTTTTCAATTTTATTCAGAGCCCTTTGACTTTAGGATTATCCTTTATTCTTTTTCTCTGTTTCACTTCCCACATTCAGTCCCTTAACAAATTCTGTTGGCTTTCTGTTCAACATGAATTCAGAATCTGGCCGCTTTTTGGGGTGGGCATTTGGGACAATGGTTGAGGTGCTGCTTAGGATGCCCGCATCCCATATTGGAGTGCCTGGATTCAGGTCTGGCTCCGCTTCAAATTCCAGCTTCTTGCTAGTGTGCATGGTGGGAGGCAGCAGCTGATGGCTCAAGTACTTGGATCCCTGCCACTATGTTGGAGACCTGGGTCAAGTTCCAGGCTCCTGTGTTTGACTTGGCTCAAATTCAGCTGTTGCGAGCATTTAGGGTGTGAACCAGCAGATACAAGATCTCTCTCTGTCTCTCTTTTCAAACAAAAATAAAAAGAAGGAAGGGTGTTTGGCACAGTGGTTAAGTCACTGCGTGGGATGCCTGCATCCTATGTCAGAGTGCCTGGTTAGAGTCCTTGCTCCTTTGCTTTCATTTCAGCGTCCTTTAATGTGCATGCTAAGACTGAGCAGTACTTGCATCCCTGCCGTTCCCATGGGAGACCTGGATTGCGTTCTAGGTGCCTGGCTTCCGTCTAGCCCAGTCCCTGCTGTTAGGGGCATTTGGAGAGTGAGCCAGTGGATGAAAGATCTTGTCTCTGTCTGTTTCTTTGCCTTTCAAATAAAATTAAAATAAATAAAGTAAAATTTAGGAAGAAGGAGAAGAAAGAACCCAGCTACTTTTCACTACCTCCAGCTTTCACCTTCTCCAATCTTTGTCTCTAGTGTTGGCTTCCTCACCTGCTGGCCAGTGGCTTCCAGCACACCTGGCCTCCCCAAGTCGGTGGCATGTGGCCCTCATAAAACGTTAGCTACATTTTCCCCCATCCTCCTGTGCTTCCCAGCCCACAGAGGGCAAACACCAGAGACCTCCTGGAGACTTCCAAGTCCTGATTTAATCTGTAGCCTCCGCTTCCCTGCTTCCCCCGGCTTCTCTGACCTCCTCTCCTGCTCTCTCCTTTCACCCTGCCCTCCAGTCATGGGAGCCTCCTAGCTGCTCCGTGACCTGCCTGGCACAGGGCCCTGCCCTGCCACCGCTGTGCCTGGGATGCTTCACCCTCCATATCCACAAGGCTCACTCCGGGTCTCTGCCACAGGTCCCTCCCCCGGAGGGCTGTCCAGGACACCCTGTGTAGAACAACACCTGTCCCTTTTCACCCCATCTCCCTTACTCTGCTTCCTGTGACACTCGGGCTGCATGATCGATTTTTCCCTCCACTAACAAGGAAGCTGCCTGAGGACAGAGAGTGTGTTTTATCCTCTGGAGAATCTTCACCCTTGGACGGAGGCCTGGCACCAGCATTTCAACATATATTCGTTAAATGAACAAATACCCTGGTCTCAAACTAGGGAGTGAGGAACAAACAGATAGCAGCGTGAGGAACCACTGAGTCCTAAATACTCAGGTGTGTAAGCCATGTTTCTAAAAGAGCTTCCTGTGCCGTTATTTAAAAATAAAATCTTCTTCTGAAAGGCCCTTCACTGATCAACTCTGCCATCCTGCAGCATCCTTAGAATTTTCTACTCTTAATGATTAATTTTTTAAATAAGGATTTATTTATTCCTCTGAAAGGCAGAGTTACAGAGAGAGAAAGATCTTCCATCCACTGGTTCACTTCCCAAATGGGCCAGGCCAAAGCCAGGAGCCAGAAGCCAGGGGCCAGGAGCTTCATCTGGGACTCCCATGTGGGTGGCAGGGGCCCAAGCACCTGGACCATCTTTGCTGCTTTCCCAGGTCATTAGCAAAGAGCCGGAAGTGGATCAGCCGGGACTTGAACCAGTGTCCATATGGGATGCTGGCATTGCAGGCAGCGGCTTGAACCGCTCTGTGCCCCTGAACAACATAGGAAAACACAGGGGTGTTTGGGTGACAAGAGTGAGGGAGAGGCTGACGAAGGTGAGATGCTGGAAGATGATTTTGTCAGCTGCACAGTTTGTCTTTTATGTGCAGGCTCAAGAGACTGCTACCTGCCTGTAGGGCCACACACTCAGGAGTGAGCCAGTGAACATCATTGCAGAGTTCTCCGTGCTAGACGTATTTGCACTTGATGCTCCCACAGCCCTGAGAACTGAGTATTGTGAAGTCCCGCTTTGTAGAAGAGGAAGTAGATCCTGGAGCTGTTGGGTGGGACTCAGGCCAGTTTTTCATAATTCTGAGGCTCAAGTTCGTTCCAATATACTGCCTCTAGGTCAGGCCAAAGGCTCTTATCTTTAATTGAGAGGCATAGAGAAAGAGACAGACAGACAGACAGACAGACAGATGGAGAGACTGCAATTTTCTGTAATGACTGGGGCTGAAGCCTGGAGCCTGGAACTCAGTTCAGGTCTCTCACATGAGTGGCAGGGCAATCACTTGAGCCGTCACTGTTGCTTCCCAGGGTCTACATTGGCAGGAAGCAGGAATCAGGAATCAGTTGCTGGCTATGAAACTCAGGCACTCCAATGTAGGATGTGGTCATCTTAGCCCGAGGCAGGCAAAAAGACTTTAAGCAGCAGGAAAGGAGAACAGACCGGCTTATAGGGCCTGCCCAAGAATGGATCTGGGATGACAAGGGTCCTGGGCTCCCTGTAGCCTCTCTGGCTTCTGGCTTCCCTCCCTGAGCTGAGTACAGCTTCAGAGGGAGGGAGAAGTCCAGGCAGAGCCACTGGTGCCTTGTTTTGTCCTGAGGAGTGGGAAGAGGAGAATCTAGCAGGTGCATTGGGTTTCATGTCACGGAACCAGTCTGGGCACTTGGTGGGTGCTGCAACCCAGCCCTGGGTCACAGGGAGGGTAACTGGTTTTGGCACAGAGGCTCTGGTTCATAACTTGCCTCACCTTGCAGACCCCGGCTGTGAACGCAATCTTAGAGTCAGCCCCAGTACAGGGGCGGGGCGGGGGGGAGTGAGCTGTGACCGTGGCATTTCTAAAATAGTCCTATAAGGAGTGGCACAAGAGGGCAGAGCTGGTGGCTGGCCAGTGTGCTGATCGCAGGCACAGGTGCCCTGCAGGCTGCATTCCCCAGCTTCAAGTGTCAGCTCTCACTTGACGCCGTCCACGCCTTGCCTCTCCTCTCCCTTCCACCTGGTGGTGCGGTGGGGGCCACCTGCAGGTGAAGTGCTGGGGACTCCTGCCGTGTTCAGAGGGCTCTCTTGCACTTGTGACCTGCAGGCAAACACAGTCCACATTTCAGAGGTTTGGGAAGGCTGCCTAACAAAGTGCAGTAAACTGGGTTGAAACAACAGAAATCATTCTCTCACAGAAGGGAACCACCCCCTGCCCATGTCCCCACCTCTGGGGGCTGCATCAGTCCTTGGTGGTCTTTGGTCTGTGCATCTGATCCTTGCTTCTGATTCCCTGTGGCTCTCTTCTTTCTATCTGTCTCTGCTGTGTTTGTATATGTCTGTGTCCTCTTCGTATCAAGACACCAGCTACTGGTTTTAGGGCCACCAGAGTGGCTCTTTCATCCCCTACATCTCATCGGGATGGTCCCCCACTTCATGCTGTTGGGGACTGCAGACTCAGGCTGGCCTCTGTCTGCTCGTTCAGCTCTGTTTCTCATGGCCCACACTTTGTGCTCACACTTTCTGAGTGGGCAGGGCTTCACGAGGGGCCCATGCCTCAGCACTTTTGCAGGTTCTGCCCTCTCTGCCTGAAATGCCTTCCCTATGCATCATCCCACTTCCCTTCTTCATCTGAAAAACTCTCCACCTCCTCCTTGGTGGGATCTAGCCTGAATTTTGCATGGAGTGCTGCCGGTGGCCTTTCTTGTGCGACCATCATCCTGTGTGATCCTCTGGTGTGACCTCGAGCACATGCATTGCTTTTGCTTCATTGCTGCCCAGCTGTCTGCCAGACCCTGCTCCTTAGGGCAGCTTGGGTTCCTTAGGAGATTCTCCACGGCTGCTGATGAGTGAACAAACAGGGAAATTCCCATCAGGGGACAGAGACCAAGCAGGATCTGTGTCTTGCTTCTGTTACAGTCCCTGCAATGCCTGATGCGTAGCTGGCTCTCGAATGCTTCCTGTAGTATTTAGGGACCGACTAGAAGAGCCACTGTTAGGAACCTGGCAAGATACTTGCAGTTCCAACAGAGTCATGATCCGAGGAGGCAGACCCGCCCTGTGCATCAAGCGTTGTGGGGAATATAAGAGCAGGGGAAATATCCTGGTCGGTCTCCATCCTCTGCTGGGAATTTTCCTGTTTGTTCAGCCATTAGCAGCTGTGGATGATCTCTCCCCTAGGTAATTATGCTGGGGAATCGAAGCTGCCTCTAAGGAGCAGCATCTGGCAGACAGATGGACAGTAATGAAGCATTCTAAGTGCCTGGGTTTGAGTCCCAGTTCAGCTTCCAATTCCAGCTTCCTGCTGGTGCACACTCTGGGAGGCAGCAGGTGACAGCTCAAATACTTGGGGTCTTTGCCACTCACATAGAAGATGAGGGTTGAGTTTCCAACTCCTTGCTTTGACCTGGTCCATCCCTTGCTGTTGCAGACATTGGGTAGTGAACTGGCAGAGATAGAAGATTCATATTCTCTCTCTCTCTCACCATTCAAATAAATAAATAATAATAATAAAAAAAACAAAATAAATTTAACATTTTAAACATAAGCCAGGGAACCCCCAAAGGGGTGAGACTGGGGTCTCTGACTCCCTCCCTGCTGTTTCTCCTGTTGATTTCCAAGGGCCCGCCACCTTGCTCTCTAACCCACTGTAGCAGGACTGGAGACCAGGGAACAAATGTCTCCACCTGTTGGCCACCCCACCCCTCTCACTGTCTCTCTCAGGGGCATTTCAAAATCACTGGGCTGTTGCACCCACCCCAGTCCCTCCCCTGCCTGGGCTCTTTGTGGACTCAGATCCTGGCTGGGACCAGAAGAGGTGCTCCAGGGCCCAGAGCTTAAGGCTGTGTGGCGCCTCCTGGAATTTTGTTCTTCAGGTGCCTTGTTGGTCCCATATTTGTGCTGGCCTGGGATGGAAGGAGAAAACAAGGTCTAAAGGAGGGTATAAGAGATAGGTGGACATCCATAGTCAATGGCAAAGTGATCCAAGACAGCACTCAGAACAAGCTTCTGTTCCCAGCTGCTCTCTCACATGCCTCTCTGGATGTGTCGGATGCACCATGAGAGAGCCGGGAGCCACTGCAAAGACACCACAGTCCTATTTGGTTTTCCCAAGCTCCCTGTCCTGGAAGGGTGGGTGCGACTTTCTCAGCTGTGACCTCAGACCTCAGACTTGACATCCTTTGCTTGATGTCATGAGCCTCGCCCCAGACGTGGTGACTCGCATCCTAACATGCCAGCACTCAGAGAGCCCTCAGACGTGAGTAGCCCTGTTCTGTCCAGCGAGGGAGCCACTAGCTGCACATTGCTTGAGAACATTTGTAATGTGGCTGCTGCTGTAGGTATAAGATACATGCTGGATTAAAAAATAAACTATTTATTGACTTTTATTTGTTTGAAAGGCAGAGAGACAGAGAAAAGTGTCCCATCTGCTAACTCGCTTCCCAAATACCCACGATATCCAAGACAGCCAGGCTGAAGCCATGAGCTCGGGGCTTAATCTGGGTGTCCCAAGTTGGGTGTCAAGGACCTAAATATTACAGCCATCACCTGCTGCCTCCCAGGATGCACGTTAGCAAGAAGCTGAAATCTGAAGGGGGGGGGGCTGGTGCTGTGGGTACTGAGTTAAACCTCCTGCTGCAGAGCTGGAATCCCATGTGAGCATATCTGAAAGCTGAGAGGGAGGGAGGGAGGGGGAGAGGGAAAGGGAGAGAGAGAGAGAGAGAGAGAAAGAGAGAGAGAGAGAGAGAGAGGAACCTCTGGTTCAGTTTCCAGATGCCTGCAACAGCCAGGGACCAGGAGCCTCCAACTCCATTCAGGTCCCCCACGTGGGTGGCAGGGATCCAGGCACCTGGGCTATCATGTGCTGTCTCTCAGATGTGCATCACCAGGAAGATAGGAGTCGAAATGGAGTCAGGATCGGAACCCTGGTCCTCTCAGGCAGGTGTCTCAATCAGCATGTTAAACCACTGGGCCAAAGGAGGGGGCCTGAGAGTCACATCAGAAAAAGCACAGGAGACTTAGGGTGGGGGAGAAGTGAGGAGAGCTGGGAGTCCTAGGCCTTCCCCTCTGGTTAGCGGCAGGTGCACTAGCCGCAGCCACCCTGAAAGCCGAGTCTCCCTTCCGCGGAGCCCCGGGGCAGAGAGCCCTGACAGTTCGGGGCAGACTCTCCAGGATTGTTTAACAAGTAAACAAAGCCAAGTTTCAGTGGGATCGGCTTGCTAATGCAGAAGGGTGGGCAGCGGCGGGCGGGGCGAATTCCTTGGGTTTTTGATTTTATCCGGCACCCCGGTTCCCCGCGGCCGGCGGCGTCAGGGCTTCAAGGGGAGGCTGTGAGGAAAGCGGAGACGGATCTCTCCAGCCCAGGGCAGCGCTAGGGCGGGTCTGGCCGCAGTTCTTTCCAGGGCACTCGCTGGGCTGACTGTGGACCCGGTGGCACTTGCCTTCCAGGCTGGGGAGGCCGGAGAGGGCGGCCACCTCCTTCTCCAGACGGGCTTCCCCTCCCGCAGGGCGGGGTGAGAGTGATGAAGAGAAAACCTCCGCAAGGCGGGAGGCTGGAGAAAGGCTGGCTCGGGCCCTGGGAACTCACGGGGGAGCTGGGCCCCTCTCTCTGGCCGGCGCTGGCGCTGGCCCTGGGGGGACCGGAGAGCCGGTGGAGAGGGAGGGGATGGCTTCCACCCTGAGGGGACAAGCCTGCGGCGCCGACGCGGAGCGAGCGTCCCCGCGACCCTTCTTTCGAGCCCCATGTCTGGCTGGGCCGCCCCAGGCCACGCAGGAGCGGACGAGCAGGGTGCTCCCCGCACCCGGTGTCGGGCATGACCCTGCTTCTGACGTCAGGAGATCCTGGGACTTTATTTCCACAACAGCGCGAAGCTTGGCGGAGTCGGAGTGGGCGTGTCCTCTGCTCGGGACCCTCCCCCGCCCCCGGCCGGTCCGCTCGGCCTCCTGGCGCGCGCGCTCCCGCCCCCGGCCGCAGCAACCTTTATAACCGCTGGGCGCGGCAAGGGCGGCATCGCTGCTCCGCAGACTGCTCCAGCGTGCGCGACCCGAGTGCTCGCCGCCTAGTCAAGTTCACGACCAAAGCCCGGCGCCAGGGTGAGTTCGGCACCAGGAGTCCGGAGCGCGGCGAGCGCGGCGCGGGGACGGCGCGGGTGGGGGAGCAGAGAGGCCCCGAAGGACCGAACGCGGCTGGCTAGGGGCGGAACGGTCCGAGAAAGGAATTCCTCTACTTTAAGTCAACTCAGATTCCCAGATTCCCCTGGCGCCCTTTCTGGGCTTCCCAGGCTAAAATAAAGTCAGAGAGAAGAGCGTCAAGGTAACAGTTTCTGCTCGGACGTGAAGGAGGGCAGGTGGAATCCTACCCAGGCAGGGGGTGAGCGGTTTGGGGATCATTGTAAATGGGAAGAGAAAAAGGGGGAGAAAGGTGAAGTGAGCGGCCGGAGGAGGGAGATGGTGACAGCTGCTACGTCACCCAGACGCTGGAAAGTTCCCAGTATTTTGTCCTGGCACCCTCAGGGTGCCCTGCTGAATACCGGGAACTAAAAGTGCACCTGGCCTCCAACCCCTCTTCTGGCTGTGGGTGGGGGTCCGCTCGGCTGCGGCCCCTCCTCCGGGGGCCCCTGAGTTGCTCCCATGGTAGCAGCTCAGCGCTTCCACCAGCAACCAGACCGCGCTTGGGAGCTCCGTAAACTGTGCTTGCCTTGCTCTCTTAGACGCCCCCCGGGAAGGGCGAGCAGGTGGCCCGAGAGGGTCTGAGGACTTAACGTTCTCCGCAGCTTTGCGCCGCCGCGGAGCCTCCAGCAAAGACCACACCTGTCGCGGGGCTGGGCTGACACAGCCTCTGCCAGGGGCTCTGGGGCATTCTTTAGCCACTTCGGGTACTTCGGGGCTGGAGACCCGCGAGGGTTTGTGTGCCGCTGGGAACGGGGAAGGCTGGCAGGAGAGGCAGGGTGGGGCGAGGCGCTACCTGGGAGACAGAGTGGGCAGAGGAGCACGGCCGCGTGGTTTCCTGGAAAGGGTTCTCAGCCCTAAGTCCTGGCGCCTTGTTTTCTCCTCCAAGCTTAGCAGGACCACGAAGCCCCGGTCAGGCAAGGGCGTGTGCCGTGAGTTAGAAGCGGTCTAAGGGAGCCGGGAGCTCCTTTCCTGTGTTAGGATGCCAATCCCTCTGTCTATACACGCGCCTGTTCCCTTGGGAGTCCTCTATAGACCCTGCTTTTTTTTTCATATTCCACACCTGAGTGGCAATGTAAGGACAGCAGGATGTGATGAAGAATTTCGACTTTGATTTTATTCTTTTCATTCTGGGTCCATTGCTGTTTAAAAATGCACAGATTGACCTGAGGAAAGCATGTGGTATAGTCAACAGTAAACTAAAAAGTATTTTTGCTTGAGGGGTGTTTGACCTTCTGAGCGGTGCACTGTGTTTGTTTCTATTTTTCTCCGTTTTTATGGCTTTTTTGTTAGAATATGTACTCTTGTGCTTTTTTTTTGGAACTTCAGTTTTCTCTTTATACTCTAAAATATGCTCAGTTTTGGTAAATGTTCCATGGGCTCACAAAGTCTAAACTATGTAGTGACCCTTTATAGAAAATATCTCCTGATCGCTGATGTAGAAGATGTAAATTATATGATTAATAATGGAGATGTAGTGAGATATGAAGAATATTCCCATCAAAGTTTCCATAGAACATTTAGGAAATTTATCATATTGTTCATTGTGTGTATTTCACCTGCCAAGAATTGATAAGGAAGTATTAAAGTCTTCCATAACCATTGTATTTCTTTTAATTTCTCCTTGAACTGTGGTCGTTTTTGTTTTATATGTTTTAGTTGCTGTATTGTTGGTGGATCAAAGTTTATGATTTTTAATCTTCAGTGTGGAGTATCCCTAATTATTGTAAAGCAGGCTGGTTTTTTTTTTTTTTTTTTTTTTTGGCCTTAATCACAACTTTGTGTGATTAAATCTCAACTCCTGCTTGCTTCTTTTACTTGAGCAAGTTATTTAACTTTGCACCTGGCACACTTGTTAAATAAACATTGTTTATTAGCATTCCTTCTTTTGTATTTATTTTCATTTTTCCCTTCCTTTTGCCTTTTAACCTTGCCAGTCCCTTTGTTTTCAGTGAGGTTCTTACAGGTGTACTAGTTTTTAGTCTTTTCGAGAGGAGAGTTACGATCTACATATGTTGTGACCCAGTCACTTGCTGTTGTCCCCTAACTGTGGGTCATAGGTCTACTCGTCTCTTCCTCTGCCCCTTACGCAGCGCAGCGTAGGCTGTGTTTTCAGATCGGCTGGTTCACTGAGGAGGTGGAGGTGCCCTTCTCACGGCTTAGAGACATCAGCCTGCAAGGAGAGGTGAGAAGGCTGGCTCTGGACTTGGTGTATCCCACATGAATATGTTACCTTTACAGAACGGAGAGCTTTGAGATGGACCCATAGCGGACTTCACTCGATTCTCCTGGTTTATAAAACTTCCATTTGTTAGCGTTCTGGGCCTAACGGACTTGGAAACTTTAACTCAACATCTCAAGTTTCATTTTAAAAAGTGATTTCCAGCGTGTCATCCTATATTCAGGTTAATCTAAAGTCTACATAGTTTATTTAGAAGAAAAGGAAGATGGAGAACTCCTGGAGAACTACTTAGAAAGTGTCCACTTGGGAGCTTTGCTGTGGCACTCGCGTTGGTCTGCCTGAGCTGCTGCGAAGATTTCTTTTCTCCCAGTCACTGCATGCAAACTCCATTTAGTGATGTTGTTAAGATGTTATTCAGAAGGTGTTGCTGTGATGTGTCATTTTTACATCATCAGAACTAGGGTGGCAGTGGCAGGAACAGGTCAGAGATTCCCTGCGCACACTTTCCAGTTACAGTGAATCCTTCATCGAGGGCTGAGAAATGCTTGTGGGACTCCTCCCTTAGGAGAACCCAGCCTGGACAAAAATTACGAGGATTAGCATCAGCAGTATTCATCTTAAAAGTTTTTTCTCTCCCCATTACTCACACTTGCTAATAAATAACTAGCTTTGGCTAATTATCCAGCAGTTAGTCTAAGTCTGAAAAATCTGCGCAGCAGCCACAGGGCAGAGCACCTCGTAAGCAGAAGGCCAGTAAACAGAAGGCTTACTCTGTTTCCTTAAGGAGCTGTTATTAATGGGCGATGTATGCCGTACGTCCAGGAAACACTTGAAGGTCAAGAAATACTTAACTGTGAAAGCTATTGAAAGACCTGTAAGTTTAGAATGAGATGAAACTGGTATTAATAATATTTTTAAATTAAGTTTAACAATTTTTATTTGAAAGGCAGAGAGAGAGAGAGAGGGAGAGGGAGATCTTCATCCATCGGCTCACTCCTCAAGTGCCTGCAGTAGCCAGGCTGAAGCAGCGAGCCCAGAACTCAATCCATGACTCTCACATGGGTGGCAGGGACCTAAGCACTTGAACCATCATCTGATGCCCCCCAGGGTGAGCAGTAGAGAGAAGCTGGATGGGAACTGGAGCCAGGGCTCAAACCGGATACTCTGTTATAGGATGTAGGAATCCTAAGTGGCATCTCAACCACTGCGCCAAAACCTTCCCTTTAGTATTAATTTTAAAAACTCATGACGGAGGTTAGGTTTTGAGCCACATTTTGAAGTGGGTTAAGTAGACAGTGAATAGGAGGGGCAAAATCTTTCTGGTTGTGCTGAGGCAAAGACCATGGCTTTGAGTGAGAAGAGCCTGGGTGAACCCTGTTCTCTCCCAGGTAGAAAATGCGCCAGGAAGATTTGCCTTGTCAAGGTGGAGAGGGAGGGAGGGAGCAATAGGGGGAGCAGCTGGAGAAAAGTCTTGGTGCTCCAATTGAAGCTGCATCTGTGGTTAGAGACAAGAGTAACTAATACACTTTGTAAACAAAAATTATTTTTGTGTTTTTAAAAATCGTTTGTTTGAGAGAAAGCTCTTACTCCTGGTTTACCCCCCTAATACCTACAAAAGCCAAGACTGAACCAGGCTGGAGGACCCTGGAACTCAGTTGGGGTCTCCCACGTGGGTGCCAGGAACCTAATTATATGAGCCATACCTGGCGCTTCCCAGTGTCTGCATTAACTGGAAACCAGAGTCAGGAGCCAGAGCCCAGATACGGTGGTATGGGAAATTTCTGCCCCTAATGTGCTGTTTTGACAGCTCAATCGGAAGATCCCTTTCCAGGCTCCTCCGTCTGCTCCTGTGCAGCGCTGGACTCCCTTGTCCATTGTGCGTCCTTAGCTGCTCTGGGGAACAGCCCAGGCTTATTTCTTTTACAAACCCTGATGATTTCTTCTGAATATCTTTTGCTGCCTCCCACTCCGATGGCGCTGTGTTCCCATGCTTCTGTCTTTGGCTTCCTGTGCAATCTCATTCCCTCTGAAGGCTTCAGATGCCACCTCTAGGCCGATCTGTGCCTACAGGGAAACCTTCTGAGCATTGGCTGTGGGGGGCCCACCTGCAGAGGGAGTTGCAACTGCACAGCTAAAGCTGGAGGTCTGGCCTTTTAAAACATTATTATTAATTTATTAGAAAGCTGGAGTCGGGGGTGGAGCCAGGGCTTGAACCCAGGCATTCCCATAAGGGATGTGGGCATCCCAAGCAGTGTGGTGTCTTAACCGCTGTGCAAGATGCCTGCCCCTGAGTCTGGCTTTTAAGAGTTACATAATTTCAGGCAAGACATTTCATTTCCCTGTGCCTCAGTTTCCTCAACTGTAAAAAGGGTATAATCATGGGATGCTGTGAGGATTAAATGAAACAATATAAAGCTCAGGTCAACCTCCGGGAGGGCTCAGTGCTTGGGTCCCTTAGATTCAGCAAAGCCGCGTAGAGGGCCACTGTGTTCCACGTATCTTCCATGTTTCCTGCACACTGTGACTCCCTTGTTGCGTGTCAGGGCGGCTGTGCTAGGCCTCCCAAGAGCACCAGCACACGTTTTGGTCTATGTGATTTGTACACTGAGTGTGGTACCTGACACCACTGCCATGTTTGCCGAGTGACAGGAAGGTTGACTCCAGGTGGTTTGGAGACCTCTCAGTGAGCCGAGCTTAATGATAGGATGGATTCCATGGACAGAGGTTGAGGGAGGGAGAAAAGCTTGGCAGCTCACGATAGTGACTTAGAAATGAAGGACTGAGTTCTGATTATGACTACCTGAAAGGGAATATTCTTCCTGTGTGACATTGGATATGTCTCTTTCACCTCTCCAAGAGTCTTTTCACTTATACATGGACTGTGGGAATATTAAATGAGATAATATACATAAACACATGTAGGTGAGAGAATGCAAATAAAGATCTTTAACCCTCACCCCCACCTCCCTGCCAGAGTGCTTGCCTTAGTATGTGGTAATAGTTGTCATTTTTATTCATGGTTATGTCATGACTATTTTGTTACTACTGATTGAATGTAGCCATTGGAGAATAAACAGTTAAAATGTTGGAAAATCATGATTTTGCAGGGCTGACATGTTGTGAAGGCTCAGCTTCAGTAACTGTGTCACTTGTTCGGTGTCATTCCCAGGTCAGTCTGAGGATTCAGGTCCTGTCATTGTTTTTAGATGCTAGAATAAGGTAACTCTCATTCAGAGGAAGACCAGACCCAGTTCTAGCAAGGTCCTGGCCCCGGGTAGCGCATTCTCAGACCCTCTGAGAAGGGCCACACAGAGCCAGTATGGGCAGCCTTCCAGGCCGGGTGTAAGCACTTGGACATTTGCTGCACCATTCTGGGGGTCTGAGGAGTCTCAGGTTGGAAACCATTCGCCAGGAGATGGACCACAGGTTGGCGTGTGTCTTTGTGTGCCAGTCAGCACTGTCAGTCAAGGCCACATCCAGGGTCAGTCCTGCCCCAGTACCCTGCAGCTCTGCCCCTCAAGTGAGCATCCCCTGGTTTCCCATCTCTTGACCTGTGCTCAGCCCCCTCAGCCTGTCCTCCAGCTCTGCTTTGGGGTCTGCTTAGGGGGTAGTGGCACCTCGTCTTTTAATGGTAAGAAATGGGACAGGAAGGCGAGGGAGAGAGATCTGGACATTGTGTTCACGGAGCTCCCAGAGGGATGAACTGCAGAGCTGGGCGTGGGGCCCAGCCCCTCATTTTCTGGAAGAGACAACAGAGGTTTGGGAGATGACGGGACTTGACCTCATGCATGGCGGCTTGGGAAACCTCTTTGTCCTACAGGGGAGGAGTAACAGACGGTTTGGAATTGAACCCAATACGTGACTCCCTCCTTCCCTGCCTCCCTTTCTCCTCTGCCTCCTTTTCTTCCTTCCCCTCACCTTCTCCTCAATTCTCTCTCTCTCTCTCTCTCTTTCTTTCTTTTCTTATTTTATCTTTTTTTTTTTAAAATGCCTGGCTTATCCTAAAAAGGGTTTAAGGCAGCTTCAAGTGATTGCGGTTTCTCAGAACCCCACCCTCCTCCAGGCATCTTCCTGGACCATTTTTCCATACAGACTTGCCTATTAATGACTATGGTGAACTGATTTTTCTATGAGTAAATTCAAAGAATTTGTAACTTTTTACTTGGTGTTGAGCAATTCTTATCAGACTGGAGAAGAGGAGGAAGAGTAGAGATTATTGGAGTTGAATTAGAATGATGATTCTGACAGTCACCTAGATAAAAAAACATTTACTAAGAAGGTCTTTTAAAGGACACTTGGGAGAGAATTGGGAAATACCTTAGCTGCATATTTGATACTTAAGGATTATTAATTTTAAAGAGTAGTTAAATTTTTTGATTTTTTTAAAGATTTATTTATCTGAAAGGAATAGTAAAAGGGAGAGATTGAGATCTTCATCCACTGGTTCACTCCCCAAATGGTCGCAACAACCAGTGGTGGGCCAGGCCTAAGTTAGGAGCCTGGAACTCCATCTAGATCTCCTATGTGAGTGGCAGCAGCCAAGTACTTGGGCCATCTTCTGCTGCTTTCCCAGGCACATTAGCAGGGCACTGGATTAGAAGTGGAGCAGTCAGAACTCACACCGGCACTCATCTAAGATGCCGATGTTGCAGGTGACAGGTTAACACGCTATGCCGTGATGCCAGCCCTGAGTTTTGATTTTTAAAAAAGGAGACAAACTAAAGTATTTATGGACAAAAGTATGCGATGTCTGAGATTTGCTTGAAAATAACCTAATGAGTGGAGTGAGGAATTAGATGAAGCAAAATTGGTCATATAATAACATTTTTGAAACCAAGTGATGGTTATATGGGCCTCCATTATAAAATTTTCTATAGCAAGAACTTGACTGGTCAGCCACAGCGGTGGAAGTAGCCATTTTCAGGGAGAGGCAGGGAGGGCGAGAGAGAGAGTACAAGATTTCCTGCCAGATACCACCCGGATGATTAATCTCAGAGGGCGTGGAGAAGTGAAATAATTGTGGTGCGATGACGGGCGGGCAGTGCACAGGGCCTGCGTGCCTTCCCTTCTCCTCGCCGCCTTAGAACGGGACAGGTTCTTCCTCCTACACACTCAGTGGCACAGGCAAGGCAGGGCCGTCCCCACCTCCCTTTCTCACGGTCCCCCACTGGAGAGTGGACAATTGTCACCACAGCTGATCAGGCTGTGGGTACTTGCATTTCGGGAGCTGCTTTCTCTGAATGTCCTCTGCCTGCCTTTTTCCTCCTGTTTTTTGTTCTGCCCCCACCCTGCAGACAGGGGAGGTGACCCTCTCTTTGCTTGTGGTAGGGAAAACTGTGGTGTGCTGTCCAGCAGCGTAGCGTACACAGGCATCAGATCCACAGTGAGGGAGGGTGTAGGGAGGCTGTGGCGGTGCTGGCAGCTTCCTGCTGTACCATCCAGTACCTAGACGCATGATTGGCATACAGCCATGCTCAGTAAATATTTGTTGCGTGAGTGACTATAACATATGCAGTGAAGTGTGGACAGCCAACTTTCACCAACATCAGGAAGATAGATATAAACTATACTTTTAAAATTATCCTTTAAAATAATTTTTATTTATTTAGTTGAAGGGCGGGGGGAGGGAGAGAGAGAGAGAGAGAGAGAGAAAGAGAAAAAGAGAGAAAGATCTTCCATCCACTGGTTCACTCCCCAGATGACCACAATGGCCGGAGCTGCGCCGATCTGAAGCCAGGAGCCAGGAGCGTCTTCTGGGTCTCCCATGCAGATGCAGCGGCCCAAGAACTTGGGCCGTCTTCCACTACTTTCCCAGGCCATAGCAGAGAGCTGGGTCAGAAGAAGAGCAGCCAGGACTCGAACTGGCTCCCATATGGGATGCCGGCACTGCAGGCAGTGGCCTTACCCGCTATGCCCCAGCGCTGGCCCCTGCCTGCCTTGCAATTTGAAGAGACAGGATGGAAAGAAAAGGGAGAGAATTCTTTTTTCCTTTGGGTAATCCCGGGACCCTGCAGTGGTTGCTACTTTTCAGGAGTGGCTGAAGGTATCTCATCCGTTAGCATTCGTGGGTTTATTTTGCTGTAAGAGAATAGGCAGGAGTCAGCTGGGGCCTCGTACCTTTTCCTGCTTCCCGGCCCCAGCCCTCCTTACTCAGATTCCTTGCAGCACGTCTGTCTCCACATTTGGACCAGTAGAGACCGAGGGGGCTCCAGCAGCCCTCCCTTTGCCGGAATGCTGGCTCCTTCCCACAGGGGTCTCCTTTCAAGTCCATTCAGAACTTTCCACCCTTGATGATCAATGTTCTTGGGAAAAGAAAAGTTTAAAAAAAAAAAAGAGAGAAAACAAGAATCCATGCATACAGAGCATATGATCAAACAAAAGGAGTAGTGCCATAAGCAGCAGAAGCAGTCATAAGCAGTAAAATGTATGGTTTATTGAGAAACTGTTAGGACTGAGTTGTGTTTGGCTATGCTGAACTTCAGATCTTACCTGACATTGGCTTTGGAATTTCAGAGCTATCTGTTTTGAGAAAACGTAGAAGCTCCTTTCTCTTTTCCAGTTTCCCAACTTGTCTTCTCACTTGTGCCCCAAATCCTTAGGATTTAGATTTCCTGGGAGTCAGGCAGACAGCTGGGTGTAAAACTCACATGGAGGTCGGGGAAGTGGAGCTAGAAACCCTTTGCCTGAGTGATTACCAACACTTATACGGGAAGTATGCTGCTGCGCATCCTGTAGATTCCTGATTCTTCTGAATGGACAAGTGGATTATCTATCACCTGGGAGCTCCTATGTTCCTGGGAGTGCAATTAGAGCCATAAAGGGTCATTTATGAGGGAAGGGTGAGAGAGAGAGAGAGAGAAAAAAAAAGAAAGAAAGAGAGAGAGGGAGAGAGAGAGGGAGAGAGAGAGAGAGATCTCATTTGGTTTACTCCCCAAATGCTTGCAATGGTCAGGATTGGGCTGAGGCTGGAGCTGGGAGCTGGAACCTCAATCCATGTCTCCCATGTGAGTGGCAGGAACCCAATTTCTTGGGCCATCACTCCTCCTAGGGGGTCTGCTCATGCAGGGAGCTGAGGCAGGTAGTGAACCCAAGGACTCTGATATGCAGGCAAACACCTGCTCCCAATGTTTGTTCTTCTGTAGAAAAATCTGCAGTTTAGGTAACTCCTCATGGGATGCTTATAAATAATACCTGAAACACAGCCAAAGGTGGGAAATCTTTGAGACTGATAAACTATGATCCACGTGTTAACTCCAAGTCTGACTACCTCCCTGCTCGCTGAGTCCTGAGACAACACAAGGGAAGTTAGGAAAAAGTAACCTGGAAGGCTGTTTGTAATCTGTGTTTCAAAATTTTTGGGGAAAAAAAAAAATCCCTTCAGAGAGCTGGGTTCCCTGGCTTCAAGGTCAAGATGAAGATGGTTACATCGGGCAGAGAAGCATTGAGGTCCGTTCCTTGCCTTCATCAGTCTTTAGGATTTGCCAGAGAGGCAGGGAAAAGTTAGCTGCATCTAATGTAGCACGTTCAAGGGCAACAACATCCTAGCTGAACACATGCAATGTTCCCCCTAATCTTTTTTTTAGTCCCGTACGTGTCTGAGTGTGTTGAGAGACTCACCACCCTTCCCAACTCTGCTTTTATTCAGCACCAGAACGTCGACCATGGCCCCTAAGGGTTGCCGCTCAGACCTGGACCCCAGGTACTACCTGCTCTGTGACATTAACGCGGCCTGGGGCATCGTCCTGGAGGCGCTGGCTGCCATTGGGGCTGTGGGCTCAGTGGTCTTCATGTTTGCTCTCCTGATCCTCATCTGCAAGGTGCAAGATTCCAACAGGCGGAAGATGCTCCCGACCCAGTTCCTCTTCCTCATCGGTGTGCTGGGGCTCTTCGGCCTGACCTTCGCCTTCATCATCAGGCTGGACGGGGCCACGGGGCCCACGCGCTTCTTCCTCTTCGGCATCCTCTTCTCCGTCTGCTTCTCTTGCCTCCTGGTTCACGCATTCAACCTGACGCAGCTTGTCCGTGGGAGGAAGTCCCTCTCCCTGCTGGTGACCCTGGGCCTGGCTGTGGGCTTCAGCCTGGTGCAGGACGTCATCGCCATTGAGTACGTCGTCCTCACCATGAACAGGACCAACGTCGATGTCTTCTCCCAGCTCCCTGCTCCTCGTCGCAATGAAGACTTTGTCCTGCTGCTCATCTATGTCCTCCTGCTGATGGTGCTGACCTTCCTCACGTCCTCCTGCACCTTCTGTGGGCCCTTCACTGGCTGGAAGATACACGGGGCCCACATCTACCTCGCCACACTCCTGTCCATTGCCATCTGGGTGGCGTGGATCACCCTGCTATTGATTCCTACCCCGGGCCCCGCGTGGGATGACACCATCCTCAGCACCGCCTTGGTGGCCAATGGCTGGGTTTTCCTGTTTGTTTATGTGGGTCCTGAGTTTTGGCTGCTCACCAATCAGCGCAACCCCACGGATTATCCAATCGAGGACGCCTTTTGTAAACCTCAACACTTGAAGCAGAGCTACGGTATGGAGAACAGAGCCTTCTCTCAAGACGAAATGACTCAAGGTACACGGTCTGGTGTGGGGAGAAGCCTGTGGAAAGGTTGGGGAGGGATGGGCTTTCAGCGTAGCTATGCAGACACGAATTAGGATACCCACGTCCCACGTTGGAGCGCCTGGGTTTGGTGCCCACCTCTGGCTCCAGCTTCCTCTAACTGCCGACCCAGAAAGGCAGTTCCGATGGCTCAAGTGAGTTTCTGTCACCCACGTGGGAGACCCGGGTTGAGTTCTGGCTCCTGGCTTCAGTCTTGTCTCCGACTTAGCTATTGTGGGCATTTGGGGAGTGAACCACAAATGGGAACATACACACATACACACACACACATACACACAGACTCTCTCTGTCTCTCTTATTCTGTCTGTCTCTAAAGTAGATAAAAATTTATTTAAAAAAAGATAGGGGAGGGGCCAGTGTTATTTATTTAAAAAAAGATAGTGGAGGGGCAGAGTTACAGAGAGAGAGAGAATGAGAGAGAGAGAGCTTTGATCCTCTGGTTCACTCCCCACATGGCTGCAGTGGCCGGGGCCAGGTGCAGGGGCCCAAGGACTTGGACCATCTTCTCCTGCTCTCTCAGGCACGTTAGCAGGGAGCTGGATCAGAAGTGGAACAGCCAGGACTGGAATGGGCGCTCACATGGGATGCTAGCGTTGCGGGTGGCAGCTTAGCCTGCGGGTGGTCTTGTGAGAAAGCGGCTAAAGTGACACCCAGTGACTTCCTTTGCCCATGGGGTCTATTCATGGAGCCCCGGAGTTTACCTGGGTCTTTGCGTCTTTGAGTCTAATCGGTGGGGAAATGGTTTCTGAACAGGAGTGAGGGATCTCCAAGGCCAGGTCTTGGCTCCCACGATAAAGAAGTCTTCCCTCGGAGGCCAGCCTGGGATACAGAGCCTCCTGGGGCTTCTTGCTGCAGCTGTGGCCTCTCCTGTGTGCCCGGGAGCCTGGGAGGGGGGTGAGAGGGTGGCTTCTATGCCCAGCCCCTTCTCCCCACTCCCAGGGCTGCACTCTGTCCCCTCCCTCCTGGACTCCCCACGGTTCCCTGGCGATTTCGTCCTTCCTGCTGCCCACTTCAGGAGCTTCCTCTTCCTGAGGGGCTTTGCTGCTCCCTTGCCACGCTCCCCACCCAGCGCAGCAGCCCAGAGCCTTCCACACCACAGGAGCCTCCTCCCAGTGCTTGCAAATCCCTGCGCTCGCCTGCCTCTGCCTTGGAGAGGTCCTGCTGCTCCTGCCCTCTGCCTGCCCTTGTCCAGAGTCATGCATTCTGCGGGCTTGGGGATCGCTCTGCTCTGTGCATCTGTAGAACTCTGAAATGTTCCCATCCGAGTCCGTCTCCTTCGGTAGTGCTGTGTCCCCGTCATGGCTTCCTTATTCTCCGAGGCCAGCGATCGATCGTTCTGGTTCATCCTTACATTCCTCATAATGCCTTACACATGGAAGTATTGATCGAGTGAATGGGGCAGGTGATTTTGGGGGGGCGGGGGAGATAAAAGAATTGCTTTAAATTGTGTTTGTGATGATTACGTGTTGTCCTTCTCAACTGTAAAACCTCCGATTCTCCCAAAAGACACAGAAACCAATTCTCGTAAATTCTGTCCTTTCTAAAAGAAAATGATACATATATAATAAGCATATAGATTTATTTATATAAAATATAGTTTTTCCTCATCAGACAGTTAAGAAGGTGGGCAAATACCCCCTGAGATCCTATCTAGCACATCTCTCACCAGATCTACACCTGAAAAGACATTTTAAAAATGTTATTTATTTATTTGACTTATTGAAAGGCAGAGGGACAGAGAAAGAGAGAGAGACAGACAGCGCTTCCATCCACTGGTTCTCTCCCTAAATGCTTGCAACAGAAGAGGGCTGGGCGAGGCCAAAGCCAGCCGCTGGGGATCTCAATCCAGGTCTCCCTCGTGGGAGGCAGGGACTCGGGTACTTGAGCCACCACTGCTGCCTCCCAGGGTGCGAATTAGCAGGCAGCCGGAACTGGGAAGTGAAGCTAGGACTCAAACACAGGCCGTCTGCTAATGGGATACCAGTGTCCTGCGTGCCTGTGCCACACACCCTGTCTTTTAAATGACTTTTCCAAATGTGTTTTTGAAATGCTCCGGAGATGAGGTGGGGCCCCTGCTGTAAGCTTTGGAAAGCGGTTTCCAAAGCTCTTCCTGCTAGTTTTTCATTGATTCAACCAATTCTGAGTTTATTCTGTGCCTGGCCGGGGGCTCAAGCACATGCTGTGTCTCCCTACAAGGACTGGCAGTCTGCGCCGAAACAGGAAACAGACGTGAGGGCACACTCTGAGAAGTTCTGCGGCGGGCTGCCGGCAGGCGGGGGCCTCAGTGCTTCAATTTCTCCCCTTGCTCTGTTTCAGGTCTTGGAGAGATAGGGGATACTCTCTATGCCCCCTACGCCACCCATTTCCAGCTCCAGGTAATTGCCGTCTTCTTCCTGTTGGTCTGTGGCATTCGCAGTCTGGGACTCTCCTCAAGCTGTGCTTGAGGAACTGGCCAGGATTCCGACGTCCCCAGGTGGCCTCACGGGGTTAGGGAGGACCTGGGGGAGGCCTGTGGAGAAGCGGGCAGGACGTCCGAGAGAGGCCGGGACAGGCGAGGCTTTCATGATGTTCTCGTCTCCTTTTCAGAATCAGCCTCCCCAGAAGGATTTCTCCATCCCTCGCGCCCAGGCCCGGGCCAGCCCTTACAACGGCTATGAAGGAAGGAAAGAGGGCAGCTAACCTGCTTGTCCAGAGCGGGGTGAACACAGCTAGGCCGCCAACCCCACTGGGAGTTCGCCGCGACGCGGGCTCCACGCCGAGTCTCCCGGGAAACCTGCACCGGACGTAACAGGAGCCGCCGGCCTGGCGCCCGCCTCAACCACTCTGCTTGCACGCTGGAGCGCCAGGCCTCAGCAGCCTTCCTCCCACACTTAGGATTCTTTCTCCAAGCGCGAGTCTCAGGCTGCCCCGGGTTAGGTGCCTGCTGGTCCTGTCCCTTCCCTGTGACCGGAGGCGTGGTCCTCGGCCCCCAGGACTGGCCTGTCCAGCTGCGGGGGCGGCTTCCGTGGGAATCGTTCGGCCCAGAGCAGAACTGGAATCAGCAGAACCAGCGAAGGCCTGCCCGCCTGGATCTCCCCTGGCAGCCGCCGCCCTGGCCTGCTTCTCCCCCGACTCCTCGCCTAGGAGCAGGGGCTGAGGCCACCCTGGGCGGACTCACCTCCGTGGCGCTGCCTCTCAGAGGGCTCAACAGCTCCCCGAGCACTCGGCGGGGCACCTTCTGGAACCATCCCCGCGCTTGGTGTCAGCCCCGGGGCCTCCACACCCCCTGTGCTTGGTTTCCTGGACCCCCCCAGCACGGAGGGAGCATCTGTACGCTGCTGTTGCTGGCAGTTCCAGGCACTGATGCGCTCCACTCCCCTGCGCCCCAGCCTCTGTAAATAGATCACCCTGTACTCACCGCCTGTGCGCTGTAAGCGGGCATTGTCGACAGGGGGCAGTGTTTGTTGTATAATAAGTTATTC